>NW_027328741.1:94039297-95239297 GCF_048564905.1 Vicugna pacos | reverse complement strand
CCATAGAGAAAGATAAACAAGGACATGACATAATGATTAAAGAAGTAATACAACGTGAGGATATTATACTCATTATGATATATGCACTCAATATAGGAGCACCTAAAAGAAAAGCAAATACTAATAGATAAATAGAGAGAAATCCCTGGGAACACAATCACAGTAGGAGACTACAGCTTCCCATTACCACCACTGGACTGGTCTTTCACACAGAAAATTAATAAGGGAACAAAGATACTAAAAGTCATTATAAAATAATTAGAGATGGTTGACATTTTCAAAACAGTACTTCTCCCCAAAAGAGAATATACATTCTTTTCCTGTGCACATGGAACATTTTCCAGGAAAGATTATGAACTCAGGCACTGAAGAAGCCTCAACAAATTTAAGAAGATAATAATAATTTCAAGCAGCTTTTCTGAGTATAATAGCATGAAACTAGAAATCAATCACGGAAAACCAGGGAGGAAAATAACAGCATCCAGATTAAAAACATGGTACTAAAACAAGGGGGGTAGGTGATGAAATAAAAGAATAAATTAAAAAATATCTTGAGAAATATGACAAAACACTATACAAAGTCTATGGAATACAGTAACAGCACTCTTAAGAGGGAAGTTCAGAGTGACAAGACCCTCCTAAAAGTAGAAGAACATTTTGTAATAAATAATCTAATTTTCTATGTAAACTAATCAAGAAAAGAAGAGCAAACAAAACCAAAAGTCAGCAGAAAGAAGGAAAAAATAAAGATGAAGGGAGGAAGAATAAAATAAAGTTAAAAAATAGAAAAAAAATCAATCAAACTCTTTTTTGAAGTAGTAAACAAAATAGACAAATCTCTGGACAGGCTCACCAGCAAGAAAAGAGAGAGAACAAAAATAATATAAGAAATGAAAATGGAGAAACTACAAAGTGTACAACAAATTTACAATACATCATAAGGGAATACCATAAGCAACTGTATGGAAACAAACTGGATAACCAGGAAGAAATGGAGAAGTTTTTGGAAACATTCATCCCAGCAATATTGCATCAAGAAGAGATTAACCATTTGAATAGACAGATCACCAAAACTGGAATAGAATTATCAATTAAATAAAAAATCTCTGCAAACGAAATTCAGACCCAAATAGCTTCACTGAGGAAATTGACCAAACATAGAAGGAAAAATCCATACAATTCCAACTCAAATTCTTCCAAAAGATTGATATGGAGGAGTACTCCCAATCTCACACCATAAGGTCAAAATCAAACCGATAAGAAAACCAAAGACACTACCCCAAGAAGAATACTATAGGCCAATATCATTGATAAACATAGATGTAAATGTCCTTAAGAAATTATTAACAAACAGAATCCAACAGCATTTATAAAAAAATCATTCACCATGAACAAGTTGGGTTCATCCCAGGAACACAAGGATGGTTTAACATATGCAAATCAATTAATAAATTATGAAACACCATATCAACAAAAGAGAAGACAAAAACGATATGATCATCTCAGTAGATGCAGAAAAAGCATTTGATATAATTTAACACCTATTTTCAATAAAAGTTCTTATCACAGTGGGCATAGAGGGACCATATTTCAACATAATGAAAACTATTTACCACAAACTTATAGCCAGCAAAATACTCAATGGTGAAAAACTGGAAAACTTCCCACAAAAACCTGAGACAAGACAAGGATGCCCATTCTCACACTTTCAATTCAATATAGTCTTGGAATTCTTACCCACAACGATCAGGCAAGAAAAAGAAATAAAAATTCAGACTGGGAAAGAAGAGGTAAAATTGTCACGATAATCAGACATGACACTATATATAGAAAATTGTAAAAGCTTCACAAAATATAACTTAGGCAATAAAAGGAAATGGGAAAGGTAGACAGAGTAATGTACAAACCATTTAGATTTCTTTACACTACCATTGAATCAACAGGAAAACAAAGCATAGAAACATCCCCTTTTATAACTTCACCCAAAACTATAAAATGTTTAATCAAAACTCTGACCAAGGAAGCAAATGACTTATACATAGAAAACAAGAAAACATTGATTAAGGTAATCAAGAAAGATTTGAAGAATTGAAAAGATACCCAATGGTCTAATAATTGAAGAAATACTATTGTTTAAATGGCCATACTGCCCAAGGCAATCCACAGACTTAATCGGAGTTCCTATCAAATTATGCAAAACATTTCTTTTTAGGAATGAAACAAATGATTATATGACTTATATATAATCAAAAAAAATCCATAATTTCCAAAACAATATTGAAGACAAAGAAATAGGCTGGAGGAATAACCCGCCTGGACTCCATACACTTTTGCAGAGCTACAATAATCAAAACGACATGATATTGGTACAGAAACAGGCATATGGACAAATGCAACAGAATAGAGAGCCTAGGAGTAAATCTACAGGCCTATGTTCAATTAATATTTGACAGAGTAGCCAAGAATATGACAGAGAAAATTCCATCTCTTCACCAACTGGTGTTGGGAAAACTGGATAGCAGCATCAGAGCAATGGAGTTGGAACACTCCTTCACTCCATACACAAGTATAAACTCAAAATGACTTGAAGACTTAAACATAAGCCAAGACACAGTAAATCTCCTAGAAGAAAACATACGCAAAACACTCTGAGATGAATCTCAGCAATTATCTTATAGAACAGCCTACCCAGGTAATGGATGTAAGAGCAAATTTAATAAATGGGACCTAATTAAACTTATAAGCTTTTGCACAGTAAAGTGAACCATAAACAAGTCAAAATGACAACCTACAGGATTAAAGAAAATATTTAGAAGTGATGCAACTGAAAAAGGCTAAATTTCTAAAATATAAAGGGTTCATACAACCTAATAATAATAAAAAAAAACCAAGAAACCCAATATGAAAATTTTCAAAAGCCCTAAGCAAGCAAATCTCCATTAGAGACATACAAATACCACATAGAAATATGAAAAAACAATTGCTCACTATCTTTATCAGAGAAGGGAAATTCAAAACTTTAATGAAGTATCAACTCACAATAGTCACAATGGCCATCATTCAAAACTCCACAAACAATAAATGCTGGGGAAGCTGTAGAGAAAGTGACCACTCCTACACTGTTGGTAGGAATAGAGTTTGTTGCAGTCTTTGTGGAAAACAGGACGGTGATTCCTCAAAAGAATAAAACTAGACTTAACATATGATCCAGCAATCCCACATCTGGGTATATATCAAAGAGAACCCTAATTCAAAAAGACACCTGCACCCCAATATTCTTAGCAGTGCTATAGACAAGAGCCACGACATGGAAGCACACTAATTGTCCATCAAGAGATGACAATATGCAGAATTTATGCCATATTTACACAATGGAATTATATTCTGCCATAAAAAATGATAAAACAATGACAAATGCAGCAAAATGGATGTCCCAAATAGTGTCATTCTAATTGAAGTGAGCCAGAAAGAGAAAGAAAAATAATACATGACATCACATATGTAGAACATTAAAAAAATTTTGGATGAGAACACTATGATTCCATTTACAAAAGTGAAACAAACTTGCAGACCTACTTAATAATCTCATGGTTACTGAAGAAAGGGGCTAAGAGACGATGTATTTGGGAGCTGTAGAGTTATATATGTTATCAACTATATATAACAATAGATTTTTTCAAAATGCCTTTTGTATGACACAGGGCTGTATGTAAATATCATGAAGTTTATTTTAATAGGCACAAAAACATATGCATGAATTTGGACATTCTGCTATAAACCATAGATTGACACATTGTAAATGGTAGTACTTCATTGATAAATAAATGAATAAATAAGTAAATAAGTAAATGATTATGTAAGTAAATGAATAAATAATAACTATATAAATAATATTTAATAATAAAAGAAATACAAATATTCACACTACTTATCTTTACACATCAAGAATCTAGGAGAAAACAGAAAGAATAATGAGAAAATTGAATGAATCAGAGTAAGGGAAATAACAAGAGAAATAATTGAAAAGATATAAAATATACATAAGTCTGTTTCTTTTAAACATAAATTGGACAAACATTTAGGTTGGCTAAGAAAATAAAGATTGAAATTAAATTAGAAATAAAAGAGAAGATATTGTAGATGTGTAGAGATACAGAGCATCATAAGAAATTACCACTAGCCAACAATTTGAATGACCTAGAACAAAAGACAAATTCCCAGAATCATATGTCTTCCAATACTGAATCAAGAAAAAATTAGAAATTTAAATAGAGCAAAAGTGTGTATGAGTAAATCAGAAATCCAAACCTCCCAAACAAGAAAATATATACTAGATGACTTTACTGGTGAATTCTGTCATAAATTTGAAGACAATTTTTCACCAAGTCTTCCCCAAATCTTCCAAGAATTTGAAGGGGGTGAAAGTTTCCAAACTTATTTTATGGTGCCAGCTTTATTTGCAATACAATGCTAGAAAAGACATTATATGCAAAATATAGAATATTATCCCTGATGAAAATATGTGCCAAAATTCTCAACAAAACACAAGCAAAATGAATTCAACAACACATTTAATGTATCATACACATACATGAGTAAAGGGATTTATCCCTGGGTTTAAGGAGACTTCAAAATATTCAAATCAATAAAGGTGACATGCCACACTAATAGAATGAAAAGCAAAACTCACATAATCATCTCAATAGGTGCAGAAAGAGCATTGTATATAATGCAACATCCTTTTAAGACACTCCCAACAAATTAAATTAACCCTGTCAGTGGCACGATAACATATATACAAAAACACTGTGTGGAGAGAAGCGAAGCAGTTCTCTGTTCATTGATTATTAGAAGAAGGGTTTATATAGGACATGCACAATACCTCATATATCATCTAAGTTATAACAGTGTTAATAATCTTAAGCTATTTATGTCCTGATGCTCCTGCAGAAAGCACAGGATGTTAAATGATCAAGGATTGTTTTCAAGTTCATCACGGAACTTCATTAAGCAGGCCATCTCTTATCCAGCCGGCGGCTGTGCCTGCCGTAGTTTGTCCTCCTCTGAGGAACTTACCCATCATTGGGTATCCAGCCATCTATACTGGATACATTGAGTAGGCCATTTCTTATCCAGCCTGAATATGTGACATTCCTCACAGCTTGTTTATCAGTTCAGCCGATGGGCTTAATCTCTACAGCCTTCAGACAGGGGCCTACAAACCCAACATCCCTTGAAAAAAACTAGATGAAGAAAATTTGATGTTTATATGCAATGGAATTAATACTTTGCATTCTTTGCATACACAGTGTCCTCGGTTATTCTTTTTCTCCACAATCTTTCCAACATCTATTTCTTTACTTTTTGATGAGAGCCTTCTGAGAAGTGTGAGGTCTTGTCTCATTTTTGGTTTATGACTTTCCTAAAAATTTATAACTCTGAACATATTTTCATGTGTCATTTTGCCAACTGTATGTTTTCTTCAGAAAATTGATTCAGATCTATCTATTCAGTTCCTATGGACATTTTTTTAAATTGGATTGTTTGGTCTTTTTTGTTGTTGTGGTGTATGTGTTTGCCATATATTTTGAATATTAACAGTTGATTGGAAAATATCACTTGAAAATATATTCTCCCATTGTTTTGGTTGAATTTTCGTTTTATTGATCATTTCCTCTTCAGTGTAAATCTGTTTAGAATGATCTAATCATATTTTGTTACTTTTGCTTCTGCTTCCCTTGCCAGAGGAGACATATAAAGTATCAAATTAAGTCAAGTGTACTTCTTATGTTTTACCCTAGGATTCTTTGTTTTCAGGTTTTATGTTTTATATGCCCAGGACTGGGATTTCTGGGTCATATGATAGGTCTAATTTTATTATTTAAAGGAGCTTCCATACTGTTACCAAAGTTATTGCACCAATTTTCATACCCACCAAGAGCGTTGGAGAGTCCCTTTTTCTCTACAACCTCCACAGTCTTTATTATTTGAGACATTTTGATGACAGCCCTTCTCACTAGTGTGAGGTAAAACATTATTTTATTTTTGTCTTGCCTTTGTATAATGATTAGCAATGTGAACATTTTTTTTTATGTTCCTATTTGTCATCTGTGTGTCTTCTTTAGAGAATTGTCTTCTGCTCATTTTCTGTCTGAGTTGTTTGTAGATTTTTGAAATGTAGTTGAATGAACGATGTGTGTATTTTAGAAATTAGCCTCTTGTTGATTGCGTAGTTTCCTAATGTGTTCTTAGATTTAAGTTCATCTTTTCATTCTGTTTATTTTGCTGTGTAGAAGCTTTTAAGTTTATTTTTTTTGCTTTTATTTATTTTGCTTTTATTGTTTTCAGCTTGGAAGAATGACGTAAGAAAATTTTACTACAATTTCTCTCTTGTTTTGCATATGTTAGTTTCCAGGAGTTTTATTGTGTCATGTATTAGATTCAGATAATTAAAACATCTTGAGTTTATTTGTGTACAGTGTGAGGGAGTGTTCTAATTTCATTGATTTACATGTAGCTGTCTAGTTTTATCAATATCACTTGCTGAAGATGGTCTTTTAGGCATTGTATATTTTTGTTTCCTTTGTCATAGTTTAGTTGACCATAGATGTGATGATTCATTTCTGCCTATGTGTTCTGTTCCAGTGATATAGTTGCTTGTATGTTTTCCAGTATTGTGCTGTTTTGATTACTGTATATTTGCAATATATTCTGCGATCTGGGAGGGTTTAGGGTTATACCTCCAAATTTTTCTTTTTCCTCATTGTTACTTTTGCAGTTCTTGTTCTTTTTCAGTGCCATACAAATCTTAGGAGTATTTTTAGTTATGAGGAAAATATCATGTAGTTCGAGCTGAATCACTTTATATCTGTAGACATCTTTTGTAGTATGCATATTTTAACAATATTAATTAATCTCAACTAGACCTTGAGATTTCATTCCATTTCTTTGCATCATCTTCAAATTTATTTATCAGTATCCTATTGATTTTTTTATCTTGGTTTTTCTTAGGTTTTTCATTTTTTGACCTGATTTCATATGAATTTTTTAAAATTATGGAATATTTCACTGTTAGGGTAAAGAAATGTGACAGTTTTTATATATTAATCATGAATCATGCTACTTGGCGAATTGTCTTTATTAGCTTTAGTAGTTTTGTTCTGGAAAATCTTTAGGGTTCTCTATATAGATGATCAGGTCACCTAAGTTAATATAGTAACAGTTTTACTTCATTCTATTCAACTTGAATAACTTTATTTCTTGTCCGAATTCTGTTGCTAGGACTTCCCATACTGTGTTTAATAGAAATGGTGAGAGTGGGCATCATTGACTTGTCCCAGTTTTTAGTGGGAAGATTTTGACTTTCTCACCGTTGAGTACTATGCTGTCTGTAGATTTGTTATCTATAGCTTTCATGATGCAGAAATATGTTGCCTCTATGTCCACTTTGGTTAAAATTTTTATCATACTTGTGTGTTGAATTATAGCAAATGTTTTATCTGCATCTATTGAGATGATCATGCGGTTTTGTTCCTTTCTCTTTTTGATGTGCTGTATTACATTGATTGATTTGCATATGGTGAACCACACCTGTGTCCCTGGCATGATCCCCACTTGGTCAAGATGTATAATCTTTTTTCTGTGTTTTTGGATTCTATTTGCTACTATTTTGGTGAGGATTTTGGCATCTGTGTTCATCAGTGATATTGGCTTTTAATTCTCTTGTTTGGTAGTGTCTTTGCCTGGTTGTGGTATCAGGGTGAATGTGGCTTCATAGAATGACTTTGGGAGTATTCCTTCCTTTTCAATCTTCTGGTAGAGTTTGAGTAAAACTGATATGGGTCCTTCTTTGTATGTTTGGTAGAATTCCTTAGTGAAGCCATCCTGTCCTGGGCTGTTATTCATAGGGAGGTTTTATATTGCTATTTTGATTTCATTTCTAGTGCTCTGCTTGTTCAAGGGGTTAATTTCTTCTAGATTCAGTCTTGGTGGACAGTATGTTTCCAGAAACTTGTCCATCTCGTCTAGGTCATACAGTTTGATTCCATATAGTCTTCAGAATATTCTCATATGATATTCTGTTTTTCTATTTTATTTGTTGTAATTTCTCCATTCTCCTATCTTATTTTGCAAATTTGTGCTCTCTCTCTTTTCTTCATTTTGAGTTTTGCCAGAGGTTTGTCGATTTTACTTACTTTTTTAAAAAACCACCTTTTGGATTGGTTTAATTTTTTCCTATGCTCTTTTTAATCTCTATTTTATTTCCTCCCCAGTATTTATGATTTCCTTCTTTTTGCTGTCTTTGGCGATTTTTTGTTCTTATTTTTCTAGTTCATTCAGCTGGTGAGTTAAATTATTTTTTTGTGATTGTCCTTCTTTTTTGAGGAAGGCCTGTATCGCTATAAGCTCCCCTATCAGCACTGCTTTTGCTGTGTCCCATAAATTTTGTGCCGTTTTGCTTTCATTTTCTTTTGTCTCAAGGTACTTTTTCATTTCAGCTTTGATTTCTTTATTTTCCCATTGGTTTTTTAATAATATATTTTTTAATCTCCATGTTTTCCTTTTGTTATCATTTGTTTCTCTGTTGTTGATTTATAGCTTCATGGCATTGTGTTCAGTAAACATGCTTGAGGTAATTTCTGTCTTCTTAAAATTGCTGAGGTTTCTTTTGTGCCCAAGTATATCATGAATCCTGGAAAATGTCCCATGTGCACTTGAAAAGAATGTATATACTATTTTGTGGGGGGTGCAATGCTCTGAAAATATCCACCAAGTGTAATATTTCTATTGTATTATTTAACTTCTCTGTTGCCTAATTTATTTTTTATCTCAGTGATCTGTCCTGTGATGTTAATTCAGTGTTGAAATCTCCAAATATGTTTAGATTCCCATTAGTATCCCCATTTATATCTGTTAGTAATTATTTTATGTATTTAGGAGCTCCTCTATTTGGTGCATATATATTAACGTGTGTGCTATCCTCATCTTGTATAACTCCTTCAATCAGAATAAAATGTCCTTCTTTACCTTCCTTTATGGCCTTAGTTTTAAAGACTACTTTATCTGAAATGACTACTGTAACACCTGCTTTTTTGGCTTTTCCATTTGAATGGAATACTCTTTTCCATCCTTTCACTCTCAATCTCTATGTGTCCTTCTCTCTCAATTGGGTCTCTTGTATGTAGCATTTTGAAAGTTCTTGCTTTATTATCCAGCATATCACTCTATGACATTCGACTGGAGCATTTAGTCCATTAACATTTAAAATAATCGATTATAGGTTTGTGTTTATTGCTATTTTGACATTATTTTTGCAGTTGATTTGGTATTTCCTCTTTGTTCCTTTTATCTTCCTTTTATGGTTTGGTCATTTTCCTTTGTATTATCATGTATTTTATTTAGTTTTATTGACACCCTGATAAGTTTTTTTCTTGTTGTTACCCTTTTTTATAAGTCTTTTAGACCATTATTATAAGTGATTTTATTAAACTTATAGTAACATGATCTCAAACCCATCCTACAGAGAACAAAATATTTTAAAAAGAAAGAACAAAAAAAAAATTCTGTCTTTTCCTGCCTCCCTCTCCCATTCTCAATGATTTGTATCACTTGTTTTAAAATTTTGTGTGTATTTTATTTGTAATTCATGAGTTAGCACTTTTCCTGCTGTGAGTTTCACATATTTGTTGTATCCTGCTGCTTTTCTATTTAGAGTAGACTTTTAAATATTTCTTCTAGCATGGGTCTAGTGTTGCTAAACTCTTGTAGCATTTTCTTGTCTGTGAATTTCTTTATGTATCCTTCTACCATGAAGGATAAACATGCTGATTAAAGTATCCTAGGATACAACTTTTTTTCATTCAGGACATTGAATATATCTTTCCACTCCCTTCAGGCCTTTAGTATTGATGTAGTGAAATCAGCTGGGAGCCTTATGGGGATTCCCTTATAACTCACTCTTTGCTATTCTCTTGCTGCCTTTAGGATCATTTCTTTATTCTTGACTCTGGACATCTTAATTTTATGTCTTGGTGTTGGTATTTGCATTCTTCCTGTTTGGGACACTCTGAGGTTAGTGTACTTGGATATCTGATTCCTTGTATCTGTTTGGGAAGTTTTCAGTCATTATTTCTTCAAACACCTTTGCAATCCCCTTTGATCATTCCTCCCCTTCTGGGATTTCTATCATGCCATGATTGGCATGCTTCTTATTATCCCTTAGGTCTCATGCTTTATTCAATTGTTTCTCTTGTAGACAATCTGATTGGATGCTTTCTATTGTCCTGTCTTCTAAGTCAATAATTCATTCCTCTGCAATGTCTAGTCAGCTTTGTGACCACTTTAGATCATTTCTCATCTCAGTAAATAGGTTTACCTATTCTACTCAGCTTTTCTTTATATCTTCCATTTCATTTTTTACATATTTTATATCTCTAAACTCTATCTTTTATTTCCTTCAATAATTTGATCACTCTTGTTTGAAATCTTGATCTAGTAGGCTATCGATATCTATTTCACTGATCATTCTTTCAGGGGATTTCTCTTGTTTTTTAATTGAGAATGTTTGCTTCTTCATCTTGCTCCTACCTCTCTGGCACTGTGGTTTATGGAGTATCAATTATCTACTGTGCTCTTAAAGGTGTTTATCTACACAATGCCTATGTAGAAATACAACTAAGAAAAGAGAAAAAAGAGAGAGAGAGACATAAAGAATTTTAAAGAAGGGAGAAATAAAAGTTTGAAGACATTGTATAATGACTAATAGAAAAGCAAGTTGGTGCAGAGTTTTGAAAAATAATAATATTAAAAATATTTTTAAAAATTTCAAAGGGATTAATATGGGGGTATATATAATTGACTTAGTAGTAAAAATTAAGAGGGTAATAGAAAATGGAACAGGTAAAAACAGATTAAGACAAGGGGATGGTCAGTGTCCTCCTGGAGACTGTGTACATTTAATGTGAACTCTTTCTGTATTCATCCTGTTTTTGAAGCTGAGCTTGCTTTTTCCAGAGGCCCTCCATTGGAGCCCTCATCTGTGCTGCTCCCAGAGCCTATCAGCAAGTAGATTGCTCCTACACTGAAAACTGGTTCTGGAGCAGCTCTCTTTACTGTGAGCTGGCTTCTCACTGCCCTGTCTGAGGCTGCAGTCAAATGTTTCTGACTGAGCAGGCAGGAGTGGGTGTCATGCCCTCTCCCAGCACCATGGCCAGAGGCTGCATTCAACCCCAAAATTTGGTGGGCTGCCAGCCACCTCAGGGTGCCAGTCTCTCCACTGCTCTGTGCCACTGAATGCTCCGCCTCAGGCTTGCACACCGGAATTGTGCTCAGGGTAGACTTAGGAACAGACCTGTCCCTGTTTGGGCCAAAACACATCTCCATGTTTGTCTAGGCAGAGCAAGTATTCTGAGGAAAAATGACAGAAGTATCCTATCTGCCTCGGACTGTAGACAAGCCCCATTTGGCTTTTGAGGCTGCTAAGTCCTTAGGAGAGGATACAGGTTTTGCCCCCACTGCCACCTGGGTGCAAAGCACCAGAGGGTATGGTGGCTGTGGCTGAGCCCCAGCTCTCTTCTCCAAGAAAATTTGTGGAATTTCAGAGATGGGGAATGCACCTTTCCCCTGCCAGGGAACATCTGCCCTGTTGTTTTATGGAGGGCCCAGGTTTTTCTGCCCTGTCCACCCACAGCAATGGCACACAGCCCCATCCATTCCCCTGGTCTGCCTCAGTGCACCCATCCCCATCTTCCAACCAGGTCTTGCAGCATGGCCCTGCCCTCAGCTGCCTGGATGCATCACAGGCTGGCTGTCACAGGGATCCTCTGCCTGTTTAACTTAGTACTGTCAGTCAACTTATAGACTTCAGAGATCCAATCCTTGGAGGCTCCCCGTCCATTCTGCCAACATTTCAGTGGGAGTGGGGAGACCTAGTGAAAGAGCGCCAGTCCTTTTTAGCTGATCCCTCCCTGTGAGACCTGTCACAATCTGCTTTTACCTTTTCTTCTTTCTTTCCTCCTTTTCTCCTGCCAGATTTTTTGCATCTTTATCTTTTGAAGAGGACAATGCTCTATCAGAGTTCTGCAGGTTCTCTGGTTAGCTGAGTGGGTCTGTGGATGAGTCTTGGTGCATTTGTGGAAAAGGGTGCGATGCCAGCATCCTTCTCCTCCAACATCTTGGCCTCCACCCAAAAAAATCTTACTCTATGGTGGAAGACATACACAGCCAGGAAATAGATGGAAATTATATTTCATGGAAATGACAAGAATGTGCAGATTGCAAAGCTCAAATCATACAAAATACATTTTAAAATAAGGTTTACAATGAAAGATAAATATGAGATTACATAAAGAAAAAGAGATCAAAATAAAAATAGAGTATTACACTCATTAAATTATATATGTACCCAACAATGTAGATCATAAGTATAAAAAGAAATATTAGTAGACATGAAGTAATTAATTCATTATAAAACAATAATAGATGAGTTTAACACCTCACTTTTCTGATGGCCATATCATCCAGAAAGAGTATCTGTAAGGAAACAGAGGTCTTAATGTCAAATTAGATCATTTGAATCTAAATGAGTTATTGGAAACTGCATCAGAAAAGGAGAACACATAAGATTCTCATGGGTGCACAGGATGATTTCTAAAGAATTAGCCACATATTATGTCATAAAAAGAGCCTCAGGAACATTAAGCTAATATAGTTTACAGCAAGTAATTTTCCATACACAAAATTATGAAACTATGCATCAAATCTGTAGAGAAGAACAGGAAAACCACAAACATGAGATTAAACTACATCCTTTAAAAAAATAAAATAAAACAAGGTCAATGATGAAATCAAAGAGGTAATGAAAACATACGTAGAATCAAATTACAATGAAAAGAGCTTCATAAAATTTATGGGATGCAGCAAAGGCAAATCTAAGGGGGAAGTTTAGAGCAATTCAGGCCTTCTACAAGGAAAAAGGAAACCTCACACAAAGGACCAAGCTTGCCACCCAAAATAAAGTGAAATAAGAGCAAACAAAACCTAAAGGCAGTAGAATGAGAAATCTTTAATGATTAGGTTGAAAATAAATACAATAAAATTAAAAAATAATTTAAAAATCATAAAAAAACCAGCTTTTATTTTCTTAAAAATTTTAACAAATTGATAAAATTTAGCCAAGCTTATCAAGAAATACAGGGAGTGGGCCCCCAAAAAATAATAAATGAAACAGTAGAAATAACATCTGATATTACAGAAATACAAACAAAGATTATGAAAGCACTCTGAGCAGTTACATGACAACCAACTGGACGATCTTAAAGAAATGGATAAATTTCTCAGCCTGCCAACACTGAATAAAGAGAAAACTGAAAACTTGAAAAGAACAATCTGTGCAAGTTAAATAAAATGTATAATTTTAAAAACACCCCTTGAACAAAATGCCTGGATGCCTTCACTAAAACCACTTTCCTCCCAAGTATTTCAAAAAATGAAGGAGGAAAGAAAATTCCCAAAGTTATTCTATTAGGCCACCAATACCATGATAACATAACCAGTCAAAGATACTAACAAAAAAAAAAAAAAGAAAATGTAAAGCCAATATTCTTGATGAATATACATTCAAAAATCCTCGAACAACATCAACAAACTAATCCAGCAGTAGATAGGAAGGATAATAAACGATGATCAGTTTGATTCCATCCAGATTCACAAGGATAGTTCAACATACACGAGTCAATCAGCATGACACTTATATAAAAAAGGAAGGACAAAATTCACAGGACCATGTGAATACACACAGAAAAATCATTAGACAAAATTCAACATACATCATGATCCGAAATCTCATTAAAGGGAGTGCATTGGGAACATCTCTCAACATACTAAAGGCCACTTATAACAATTTATAATGCTCAGAGGAAAGGCTGAAAGCCTTCTGAGTAAATTCGGGAACAACACAAGGATTTCTATTCTCAGCACTTCTGTTCCATAGTAAAAGAAGAAAGAAAAAGGAAAGAAAAAGAAGTAAAAGAAATGCAAAATGGAAAGAAAGAGGCAAAATTGTCACCAGTACTGATGACATAACAATCTACATAGAGTCCTAAGGGCTCCACACAGACTATTATGAACAATAAAAATTTCCTCAAGGGAGCAGGGTACAAGATTAATGTAAAGAAGTCTCTTGCATTCCTACATATTAATCATGAGATACCTTAACATGGATGTTGAAAGCAATACTATTTAAAATCACATCACCCCGAATATCTTGGAATAAATGAAAACACATATATGAAAGATCTACACACTGAAAATTAAAAAACATTGACAAAGAAATTAAAAATTATTCAAAGAAATGGAAAGATGTCCTGTGCTCTTTGATTGAAAGAGTTAATATTGTTAACATGGCCGAACAAAGAAACCTACAGATTTAGTGCAATTCCTGTTACGAAGCCGTAGTATTTCCCACAGTACCAGAAAATAAATAACTCTAAGTTTTACATGAAACCATTAAAATTTGCCAAAATGATCTTGAGAAAAAAACAACAAATCTGGAGGTATAATCCTCCCGGATACCTTACTACACTACAACCCTACAGTTATAAAAACAGCATAGGATTGACACAGAAATGTAATCAATAAAAACAGATAGAGAGCCTAGAAATAATTCCACACACCTATGAGTAATGAATCTATGATAAAGGAGGCAAGAGTACACAATGGAGAAAAGACAGTCTCGTCAATGGATGGTGTTGGGAAAGCTGGATATCTACATGTAAAAGTGTGAAATTAGAGCATTCCCTGACATCATATACAAAAATAAACTCCAAGTGTATTAAGGACCTAAATGTAAAACCTGATACTAAAAAACTGCTAGAAGCGGATATAGGAGATACACTATTGTATATATATCATAGGAATATTTTCTTATATCAGTCTCCTAAGGCAAAAGAAATAAAAGCAAAAATAAGCAAATGGGACCTAAAGAAACTTGAAAACTTCTGCACAGCTAAGGACACTATGAATGAAATGAAAACACTGCCTGTGTAATTGGAGAATATATTTGCAAACAATGCAAGTGACCAGGGGTTAATAGATGTAGGTTAATAGATGTAACATGGATTTAGGTTACCCAACTCAATGCTAAAAACAAAAACCCAATCAAAAAATAGAACAGAGTTCCTGAGTTAATATTTTTCCAAAATAACAAAAAGATGAGTAACAGGCAAGTGATAAAAATGCTCAACATTACTAATTATTAGGTAATTGCAAATCAAAACCACAATGAGATATCATTTCACACTGCTCAAATGGATAATATCAAAAAGTCTACAAATAGAAAGTGTTGAAGATGATGTGGAGGAAACAAATCTGTTGTATCCTTTGGTAGGAATGTAAAATGTACAACTTCTATGGAAAACAGAATTCAGATATTTTAAAAGTAAAAAGAGAACTACCATATGACCCAGTAATATCTCTCCTAGGAAAAATCTGGGGAAAAACACTAAATTGAGAAAAACCAATGTTCACAACCGCACTGTTTATAATATGCAAGACAGGGAAGCAATCCAAGAGTCCACATTAGACTATGGATTTAAGAAGGTATGATGTTACAATAAATATGCAATGGAATATTACTCAGCCATGAAAAAGTACAACACATTTCTCTTTCAGCATCATGAATGGACCTAGTAAATATTGTGCTTAGTGAAGTAACTTAAACAAAGACAATAGTATATAATATAATTTATTTGTGGAATCTAAAGAATAATAAGTATCTGAGTACATCTATCTATAGCTATTTTTTGATAGATTACAGATAAATAGATAGAAGTATAGATACATAGATACATGATAGATATATAGATAGATAGATAGATAGATAGATAGATAGATAGATAGATAGATAGAGATATGGTAGAGAGATGGAGAGATTAGATAGACAAGACTGAAGCAGACTGAATCATATGGGAAAATATTTATGTTTACCAAAGGGGAAGGGAAAGACAATTTAATGGTAGGATATTGACAGATAAAAATTAGTATATATAAAGGAGAGAAGCAACAAGGATAATCTGTATAGATCAGGGAATTATGCACAATAACATATAATAATTGTATGTTACAATTATTATAATAATTTATAATGCAATATAACCTACAAAGTGGTTGGAATCACTATGCTATACATCTGAAACTACACAAAAGAGTACATCTACTCTATTTCAATTAAAAATAAAATATCTCATGTATAATTTAGTCCTTTTTCTGCTGATAGCATCTTCCTTTAATATTGTATTATTTTTACAAGTTACCTTTTATGAATACTGACTCAAATTATTTCTATTACTGTTGAGAACATCTTACCAGATTGATGTATCTTTATTTATTGCAACTAATTTCCTATTTTACACTATTTTATCCATATAGAATAGCAGCCTTTAAAAACATACCCAAAGAATCAGTTGCAACTTTCTCGTGGTCTCTGCTTAGTATTTTGTTCAATGTTTTGCATAGTTCTGCCATTTTATTTTTCTTAGAATAGCAGTTTTCCTCATATCTTTTAAGGTGTCTTGGTTTTTTTTTTTATCTCATTCAGGATTTGTTTTTCTGGTAAAGGCTTTATTTTAATTTTATACTGAAGTGACAACTGTGCGAGGTAGAATATTCTTAGGTGAGGAATTTCTAAATACAGTAGTTTGAAAATGTCATTTTATTTAACCTTGGCACATATTTTCCACTCAGAAATCTGCTGAGAGCCTAATTGGGGTTCTTTGTACATTATCAAAACTTTCTTTGGCTGCCTTTAAAATTTTACTCTGTCATTGACTTGCCAACTTGCATATGATGTATCTTGAAACAGGTCTCTTTGTCTTAAAGTTATTGGTGTTTTGTTGGCTCACAGAGTTGTATATCAGTTCCTCAAATAGGTTCGGGAAATTATCAACTATTTCTTCTTTAAATAAACCATCAGCTGCCGTCTAACTTTCATCTCCCTCCAGGATTTCACTCTTATGTTCACTTCCTGAGGAAGTCTGAAGGCTACTGTAAAATTTCCTCACTTTTTAATATCTTGAATCTCTGCCATCTCCTATCATTTCTAGCTTTGTATTGGTGAGTTTGCTAATCTCTCTTCCACAAAGACAGTCTTCTTCCAATGCTTTCTGTTGCATTCTTCATCTTATTTTCAAAGTTCATCTGGTCCTCATAATGTTGGGTTATTTTATAATTTCAGTCTCTTAGGTAATGTATTCCTTATCAACATTTATTTTAATACTGAGCTCATTAAACTGCTTTCTGAGTTTTGTTTTTTGTATTGAGTTTCTGTATCACAACTGTCTGGATTCTCTATTAGTTATATGGCAATATTCCATGACTTATGTTTCTTTGCTGCAGGGTTGACATTGTGTGTGTGTGTGGGTGCGAGTGTGGGTTTGTGAGTGTGTTCTTGTGTGTCTGCATCTGTGTTGATGTCTGTGTGTGAGTATCTCTGTGTGTGCGTGCCCTACACTGTTACTGTGATTGGTCATGATCATGGTGAATTATTGCCCTGATGACACTAAATAACAGATTGGGAGTTGGAGTCCTTGCTTTTGTTCTCTGGTATTTTGCAATATTGCACAATTTTTGGTTTAACTTACCTGAGCTACCTCTGATAATAATTCAAAATGGCACTTTCCAGTTGCTACTGTCTGGATAAAAGATTGCTTACATTGTCACTTTTTAGACATCTCTGGTAGTTAATGCCACTGTTGTCACTGGGCCAGTGAACCTTTCCTTTTATCTGATATCCCTTGAGACTCAGTGTACACATTGAGGAAAGGTGTAAAGACAGGTGGGCATTTGGAATCACACAAGTGCCTTTGCCATGTCCTATGTTGCAAGGTACCTTGTCTCCACCACTTTGAATGGGGAGTAGGGACTGTGTCATGAATATCTGAGTGTCTGAAGGATGGAATTTCTGTCTCCACTGTGCCAAACTTCTGGTTACCTGTGACCATGAGTAATGGTGCAGTTGGTGGCTGAAGCTGTGTGAACCAATGAGACACTGTTTCTGCTGTGTACTCTGAAGTTCTGGGCTCAGATACCCTTGTCAGTGGGCCTTGGATGCAGGCACCACCTCTGCTCTTCCTTCATTTAAGCCTCCTTTATGTGTTTTAGCCCACCAAACTTCAGCTGTACACATGCGCTCTTGAGTATTGTTTTGTGTTGTAGTTATTTTTGTTGAGATGTGATCCTTTCACTGACTGTAGATTTAAAGGGAGAGACAGGAATAGTTTAAATTTATGTCACTTTTTTAAAAGCATATGCTTTTTCATTTAAAAGGTTAAGTTCTACTAAGGACATTATTAGAACAGTAAAGAAAGTGAACAAATCACCTCCCTTAATATCAGAGTACCACAAACTATTTTGTATTTCCTGGGTTCTTTTCTTCAATGTTTTTCCCACCTACATGCAAATTTTACTATAATATATGCCTATAATTTCTTTAAAATCATTTAAATTATTAAAATATTTTTCTGTGCTGCAAATATGACAGTGTTGCTTCTCTAAATTATATCTAGTTCCTTGCACATTTCTGTCTTCTCCATCCTTCTTACCTGTCGTCACAGGAAACAACTACTTGGTACACTACACATATAAATGTGATTCTGTTTCTCTTTTTTATGATTATTTCTCTTATATCTTTAGTTTCCTTATATAAGTGATAACGTAGATTGTTTCTCTCTGTATGATTTTTTTTTTATGTACAACACTCTCTGGGTCCAGTCACATTGCTCCGAATGGCAGAATTTTATTTTTTGATATGACAATGACTAAGTATTTTTTATGTTATCTATATCTCACATCAACTTCAGCCAATCATCTGTTGATGGGGGGGTTGAGTTGTGCATCTCTCCTTGACTATTATATATGAAGATGTTAAGAACATTGGGGGTAATATTTTCTTTAAAGATAATGTTTTCATTTTTTTAAGATTTATATCAAAAACTGGATTTGCTGCAACATATAGTGCTTCTATATCTAGTTTTCTGGGCACTGTCCACTCTTTTATCATAGTGAATGCATCAATTTATATTTCCACCAACAGTGTATCTGGGTTCACTTTTATCGACATTCTTATTAATGTTTGACATTTGAAGACTTTTTTAATAGCCATTTTGGTTGCTGTGAGATTATTTTTCACTCTGGTTTTGATTTACAATTTCCTAATTAATAGCAACATTATGTTTCTTTTTATGTGCATGAAAATCATCCACGTGTCTGTATTTGAAAAGTTTCTTTGAAGATCCTTCAAATGTTTTTAAGTTGGAGTCTTTGGTCTTTAAATATTGAGTCTAGTATGCTATAAATATATTATGGATATTAACAAAATGTTGGTTTCATTGTCTGAAATTCTTCCTTCTATTCTGTGTGTTGCCATATATCTTGCTGAAGGTTTCCTTTGCTCTGCAAAATGTTTTGCACTTCACATTTATACAAGAAGTAGAATCCCTGTATCACATATTACATTTATTTTCTCCTCAGTAAAATTAAAAACTGTTATTGTAAATTTTCCTTTTCTTTTTACTTAGGAGATAGATCAAAAATAAATATTGCTATGATTTATCTCAAAGACAGATCTGCTCCTGTTCTTGGTCAGAAAGTGTTAATTATCAGGTATTACTTTTAGAAAATTATTCCATTTTTATCTTATTTTGTATACTATGGAAGGAAGTGCTCTTACATCTTCCTTTTACATGAACTGTCTAGTTTTCCCAGAACTACTTGTTGAAGAGATTGCCTTTTTTCCATTTTATACTCTTGCCCCCTTCATTGTAGACTTATTGACCATATGAGTGTGGGTTTATTTTAGGACTCTTTATTTTGTGCCATTGTTCTATGTGTCTCTTTTAGTGCCATATTTAGGTGTTTTCATTACTGTAGCTTTGTTGTATGTTCCAAAGTCAGGGAGGATATTACCCACAGCTTTGTTCATTTTTCAAAGATAATTTTAGAAAATTTGGGTCTTTCATATTTTTTATAAATTTTATTATTTTTCTCCTTGTTTTGTGAAGAGACTTACGGATTCTGTAGAACAGAAATTTACTCAAAGAAAAAACCTGGGAAAATTGTAAAGTGTGGAGGATAAATCATACAATATTAAACAAAAAATGGATTTCTGTATAAATCAAAGGAAATATATATAAAGAAATATTACTACAGAAACAAAGTCCATGGGGTAAAGCAGACGCAGTATTAATAGGGAAGCTTATAGCAAAATAATCCCACTTATACAAATAATAATTATCTCTCAATTATAACATAATCTTACAAACAAAATATGTAGCAAAACAATTAAAAAAAACTTGTTAGTAGAAGGAAAGACAGCTGAAAGTTCAGAATATAAATTAATAAAATAAAGATTAAAAATAGAAACATCTAATCAAACTAAATATTATCTTTTGAAAGAATAATGAAATTCATAAAATTTAACCCGACTCATGAGCAAAATAGGGAGTACAGATTTATAAACTCCAAAATAAATGAGAAGTTGCAGCTTATATCAAAGTTACACAAAGCATCATAAGAAGATACAACAAATTATATGACAATTAAAATGGAAACCGTAGAAGAAATGGACAATTTCTTAGAAAGACTTAATCTCCAGGATGGAATGATAATTAGAAAATATGAACAGATTATCACTAATGAAATTGAATAAGTAATTAAACAAAATCTCCCAAGAAACAAAATTCCAGGCCTAGGCAGCTTCACAGGTGAATTCTGCCAAACACTTAGAGAAGAGTTATCACCTATACTTCTCAGAGAATTCCATAAATTTGCAGAGGAAGGAAGGCTTCCTACCCCACATTTCTGTATCAGACTGCTACAAAAACAGGAACAAATACCTCATAAAATTACATGTTAAATACTACTAAAAAGCATAGTTGCAAAAATCATCATTAAAATGCTAGCAAACAATACATTAAAAGGGTTATACATTATGATTAAGTCCATTTTATTCCAGGGATGCAAAAGTGATTCATTACCCACAAATTAATTAATATGATACACCACACTAACAAATTGAAAAACAAAAATTATATGGTCACCTCAAAAGAGTCATAAAATGTTTTGACAAATTCAGTATCTATTTATGATTATATTTCTCCTCAAAGTGGGCATAAGTAAACACATCTCAACACATTTAAGGCCATAAATGACACGAAATCAGCAAACATGACACTCACTGATTCAAATCAGAAAACATCACCTTTAAGAGCAGGAAAAAGGCAAGAATGCTTACTCTTACCACTTTTATTCAGTACAGTATTGGAAATTCTTGCCATAGCTATCCAAAATAAATGTAAATATAATATAGCTAATTAAGAAAAGGGGTAAAAGTATCTGTTTTCAGATGACATATTTCAAATTGAAATCCTAAAGAAGATGGCATAAATCCTCTAGGGCTTATCAATGCATTTTGTAAAATTTCAGAATATAAAATTAACATAAAGAAATCTTGCATTTCTACACACTGACAACAAGCTAACAGAGAAAGTGAGGGAACTGTCTCATTTACAGTTGCATTACAAAAAAAAGCCAAAAATCAAGTAATGTGTGCAGCCAAGGTGGTAAAAGATCTGTGCTCAGAAACCTATAAAATATTTATAACAGAAAATGAAGATAATGCAAACAAATGAAAGGAGATTCTCTGTTCATAGATTAGGAAAGAAATATTGTTTAAGTGACAGTACTAGACAAGAAAATACACAAATTAAATTCAGTTCCTATTAAAATACCAACGGCATTTTTAGACACTTACAATAAATAATTCTTAAATTTACATGTAAACACAAAAGAGATGAAATCACTAAAATAAAATGAAAACAAAGAAAACAAACTAAAAACAAAAATAACTTTGACAAAGAACTAACAGGATGTAACACAGTCCCTGATTTTCAACTAAAATACAAAGCTACAGTATTAAAAAGAATAAGGTAGTGGCACAGAATGAACAGAATAATGGAACACAGCAAAATCCATAAAAATGAAATCGCACAGTTATGGTCATTTAGCCCATTACAAAAATGAATATACAGTGGGGGAAAGGTAACCAATAGGCACATGAAATCGGTCAACATCACAAATCATCAGTAAAATGCAAGTCCAAAACACAATGAGACTTTATGTCAGTCCTGTCAGAATGACTATTATCAAAAAGATAACAAATATAAGTGTTGGTGGGGATGTAAGAAATAGAACTCTGATACACTGTTTAAGTGAATGTAAATTTGTGCTGCCACTGTGGAAAACAGTATGCAATTTTATCTAAAAATTAAGAATGAAATATTATCCAACATTTCCATATCTGGATATTTATTGCAAGAAAACAAAAACACTAATCAGAAAAGATAAATTCAGCCCTATATTCACTATGGCATTATTTACAATAGCCAGGAAATAGAAGCAAATTAATTGCTTATCAACAGATGATGGATAAAAAGATGTGTTTTTATACTAAATATATCTACCCATCTATTAACTGCAGATTTGTCTATATCTATACATATATATACAGACACCCTAAATATATATATATTTATATATGCACACAAACAAAAATAAAAGTTCAATGGGTTATTATTCAGCTCTGAAAAGATTAATTTCTTGTCATTTGCAACAAATTGGTAGACCAAGAGGGTAATATGCTAAGTGAAATAAGTCAGAAAGTGAATGACAAATGCTGAATGGTTTTACTCATATTTGGACTTTAAAACAAACGAACATAACAAAACAGAAAAGGAGTTATAGATATAGAAAGAAACAGGTTGTTCACAAGAAGAAGGGAAATGTGATGAAGAAAAAGAAATATATGAGGCAAATTAAGAGAGAACATTTTCCATTGGCAGATTAAATGAGTCAGGGACAAGAAATGTACTGTATGGGGAAGAGTCAATAACCATGAAATATCTTTAAAAAGCAACATATCAAAACTAGTTTTATATTTGTGATCAGTTTGAAATGTATTAAAGATAGAAAACAGTATGTTGTGTAAGAGAAACTAACACAGTGTTATAGATAAAACTACACTTCAAAAACAAACAAACATACTATAGAAAAAAATTAGATTTGTAGTTAACAGAGGCAGGGGTTAGGAAAGGAGTATTTGATTAATGCACTCAAAAGCTACAAACCTGCAGCCGAAAAATAAACGTGTTCTAGGGATGCCCCGTAGTAACATGAAAATTACAATTAATGCTGCTTTAGGTTCTATATGAATGTTGTTAAGAGAGAAGACCATAAGTTTTCTCATCACAACCAAAAGACAAGTTGTATTTCTTTCAAATTGTATCTAAAAGAGATAATGAATTCTCCCTAAAGTTGCTATGATATTTATTTTATGATACTTGTAAATCAAATCACTATCCTGTGCACCTAAATTTACACAATGGTTTTTGCCAATTATATCTCAATAAGAGCTGAAGGAAAAATGTAAAGTCAATGGTCATTTTTTCCCATGTTATTTCTCATGATTGTTTTTGCAGCAATTAAACTTGAGTCATGATATACTTATCCTAGGTAAAGATACTTATAAATAAGTGATTTTAATATATTTACATAAAGATACTAATAAAATTACTGTTTTACCATGCCTTAAACTTTCTTCATATTAACAGACCACTGCTTCTGTAGGCATCAAATTTTCTCTCTCTGTATTCATCTGAGATTAGGGAATGGATGCAAATTTAAAACTGTCCTTGCTGTAAGTGATAAAGTTCACTGTCTCTGAACGATGATCTCATTTAACCCCACAGCATCTGTAAGAAATGAACATACTAGGCAGCTAAAAATCTCAGCATGGTAAAATCTCAGAACTCCTACAATACTTAAATCTTTTGCAATGGGAATGCAATACTGACAAAGACTTGATTTTGGATAACAATGTGGTGTTTTCTCACGGTTGCATTAGGGGATGTGAGGATAATCACTGAGATCCACAACAAACATAATTGCTCAATTCCTGGGCAAATAAGTGTAAAATTTCTGCATTATTAGGACTGAGGACTGCTTTCAAAATGATGACTATGCTCACTCTATTCCAGGTAGTCCAAGGAAAAAAAGGTTATGTCAATTTCTAGGTGAATGGGAATAAGTCATAGCTTCAGTCACTATAAATTAGTCAACGGGTGTTCAAAGCCAGAATAAGTTGTGTCAACAATGAGAATTAAAAGAAAAAAAAACTTAGATATAAGCTTAAGTTAAAAAGAGAGACAGTCTTTGCTGGGCTCTGGGGACTGTAGAATTTATATGCCTCAGTCCAATTCAAGGGTTCAGTGGCTTGGCCATAGCATCAGCTCGGGATTCAATGAACAGGTAACAATTAGTATACTGGGAGAATTATAATCTACCTCTCCCTGATCGGAAGAAAATCTGGTGGCTCAATGAAACTCTAAATTCACAGAGATTGTGCCAGATGTAGAGGAATAATTCACTGATGACTCAACTAAGACAAACTTAGTTACTGTTAACAATCCATCTTCACACACACACACAGTGGTAGGAAGATTCGTAGTATTTAGTGGGAAGAATTCAGTGGGCAAAGCTCAGAGTATAGTTTTCAAACACCAGCCAAATTTTGTACTTTTGCCAATAGTCTAGCTTTTACCAGGTAGGAACCTACAGATGGGCAAAGAAATAATATTTTTCCCCAGAATTTCAAGTTTGAAAGTAAACTTTAGCTTTTGAATTATCAGTATAGAACCTTCTTAAAATGATCACGGTAAGACCCACTGAATGATAAGAGAGCTGGAAAATAGCTGCTGAACCAGCCCATCTGAACCCCAGACTGCTAATATAAACAACAACATAGACACCATCTGATTTGAGCTGACAATATTAACAGCTTGATGTTTCTGTTGTAGGAAAAACCACTGCTGTCCAGACACAGATCTCCTGCTGCAAGTGTGCTCTTTTCTTCTCTTGGTAAAGGTCATATTGATGGGATGTTGCTAGAGCTTTCCCTGGCCCATTTGTCATTCTCCAGATTATCAAAGACTTTCTTCCAAACTGGTGACACATTTTCAGAACTCAATATTGCCATTCCACTCTTATCAGCTGACACTGGCTGCATGATTGTAAGCAGAAGTCTTAAGCTCCCTGACCTTGCCTACAATTTTTGCAGCATTCCAGGGCACTTTGCATTCTGAAAATGATTCACCTTTTATTTAAATTTAATGGGAAATTGTCAAAGTCTTCCATGAATATTTTATATTTCTTTATATCTGCAGAAACTTGGTATTCTTGCAGCTGGACAAATTTTTAATTCTACCACCCTCACCTCTTTCTAGTCCACACATTTTAGATTGCAATTTGGTTACTGGATATGACCGCCCCAACCAAGGGGCTATTATCTCTTAGATACTTCCTGTGCGAAGCTTAGAAGTGGCACAAGTTATGTGGGGTGAAAAAACCGACATTAAATATTTGAAATAACACTGTCCCTTCTGGACAAAGCTCTGATTCTAAGAAGTAAATTAATTAGAAGGCAGTATTGTTATTGGTATGGGTAAGAGAATCAGCTATTTTGGGGTTGTTGGGTGATGAAGAGACAGGAAAAATTCCAGCAAATGAGAGTGGAATGCTTTAGACCTCTGGAGGCATGAATAAAGAAGAAAATAATATTTTGTCTCCTGTACCTACCTCCAATTACTGTCTTGACTGAATAGTTCTTGGGCTATGAAAAGATCTAGTTTGTGGTAAAGAGTAAAGAACATAATGAAATAATTTGAAAACCATGAGAGTTTTGTTGATTCAGGAAAGTAGATTTTGCTTAAAGTCAACATGTATTTTTCATTCACTAAATACTAAAATGCATCCGGTGGCATGTGCTATGCTTACTGTGCTGGTATCCAAGTTAGAGAAGGAAACACGGAAAGACAAAACATCTGGAGGAGTTGGTTTCTGCACTGAGACTGGGAAAGTCTAAGTAGGTAAAAGGAGGACACACAAAGTCAAAGGACGAGCTGGAGCAAAAGTGGTGAGATTGGAGTGAACATAGATGACAAGCATTTGCCTGGATGTATCTCCAGATACAGTAAAACATAAAGACATGCCAAGGTAGTTAGATGTCAGATTTATAGAGAAATGACAAATCTAAGTTGAGTTTGTGGGCTTAGAGTTGGAAAAGCATTAAATGCCACCCTGAGGACATAAGCTTGACTTTGTCTGGAAAATAATAGCAACATAAATTATTAACTAGAAAATACAGTGTAGAATCTTGAGGGCAGGAAGTAAAAGCACCAATTGGAATGCTTTGAGAGCAGCACAAAAAGGCCATAAATAAAATTACTTCTTACCCTGAACCACATGCTGAATGAGTCATCTGGGACTACATCATGTGACCTTTATGATTCCGGGGATGACATAATAGAGACCATGATCCCTGGGCCGGTTCCTGCATTTATCTCCTGTTTCAACCTATCCTAACTTAACATTTTCCTACTTTCCAGGATGAACCAGAAACCACTTAGTAATTTTCCCTCTCTCCATGTTTTTGTCTTTTTCCAAATTCTTCCATTTACTCTTCTTCCTTACAAGAAATTATTTAAATTTACTCCTATATTTTTCCATCAAATGATCATATCAATCAAATATCACTTTTTTCTTTTAATGGAAACTTACTCTACCATTTACCTCTTAACCATTTTTAAAATATAATAAGGAAATTACAGGTACACATCTATGTTTATTGTTCAAATATGAAAATTGCAGATATTTGTTGGCATTTTCCAACATCAATTTTAATCTTTGCTTCACTGAATAATCTGGTAGTCCTTTGGTAGATCAGTTGTAATTAGGATGACATTCATAAACTGAAGATGGCTGATGAGTTGACCTTGAAAGAATGGTTGCTGATGTATCAGCTATCACTGGCACTGGAATCCGTGGGTTGCTCCCTGGTTGAAGTTTAGAAAAATGACCTTCATTGGCAGATATGTTGTGATACCTATTTGGAAAAGTAGAAGGCTCCGCCATCAGTCCAAATTAGTTGCTCTGTCTCAGAGAAAAGATGTTGCACTGAGAAGTAGATGTTGTAGTTGTAATTAATTTCACAACACGGCCATTTGCTTCAGTGTAGCTGCTTTAAAAGTGCCCATGGACAGAGGTCAACTGATTTAAAATAGCACGTTGATCCACTGCAATTTGTTCTGGTGGTCTAAATGACATTGATGATGGAGGAGAAAAATCATCTCTGATCGGGGTATTTGTATCACCAATTATGTGGCTAGCAGAGTGCTTTCTTATTAGAGAGATGTTTAAATTTGCAGAAGGTAAAAATGTACTATCTCCACTAGTGTCAGCCACAAAATCAGAATTATGAATATCCTCATTACTGCCTCCTTTAAATTGCTTCTTCTGAAATCTTGAGCCAATGAAGATACCACAGAGGCATTTTTAATCCCAACTCTCCTTTTTATTCTCAATAAAAGCTGGGGACAGCCTCATTTAAAATTTTGATTATGATAGAACTGCAGCTACAACCAAAGGAGTAAGATTTTATTAATATTTTAAACCAAAATACAACACTAAAATAAGCCTAACCTATAAAACCTGAGATTTCATGTTTACAATGCAAAGATAATATCATCAAAATATGAACATTGCTAATGATATTTTGAAGTTCCTTTTTTGGAAAATACACATTTAAATAGAATAGTCATCAAATTTAAGAAGTTAGCATTTGCAGTAATGGTGAATGCCACTTTTCAAAAGCAGATTTTATATCTTTATTTAGATTTCTGGTAAGAATCATAGTTGCAAGCAAATTTTCTCATAATCTTGAATACATAAGGCACTGTCCTCATTTTTTAGAAAAAATAATGAATTTTAGCTTTAATAATTTTATACAATTTTCAAAATTTAGCTTTACATTTATATTACCATAGATTGATGTACAAAGTAAAATTTTATATATAAGTTACCATGTGGTAACTAAAATTTATGTATACCTTTCTTAAAACAGAGACTTCTTTTTCTTCTGCCAGAAAGTCAACTAGACAAGCAAATCTCTGAAATATTTGCCTCACTTTATTAAACCCAAAAAGGTTAAGCTGTCTAACTAAGCTTTTCATAATTCCTGTTTCAAATATACTGAAAGGGGCCTTTCTTTCCAAAACTTCCTTCTTAAAGGCATCTTCATCAATCACTATGGAAGATCCATTATCATCCCACCAGATGGATTTAAATTGGTCACTTCCAGCCATTTTCCAGAGTTTTCTTGGAAATGTCAGGGAACAAAATTCATTATCTTTATGTCATTCAGAAACACAATGTGTGTAACATGGTCTTTTTATCAAGGATTCTTCAGACAAAGTCTGAAAAGCATTTTCTTCAATCATAGACCTCAAGTCCAAGTCCCCAGAGAATGTTTGATCACACAATAGAGATCTACTGGAGATTCCTGAACCAGTTGGTCCATCTTAACTAGACATACCTTGAATTTCGGAAGAAACATGTGCCACATCAAATAGCTTTTTCTACAGTTACTTTTCTAATCTGCATGATTTTGAGCACTGCAGCTTCAAATGCTGTTTTGGCAGGCCTGCACAGATAAACTGCTAGGCCATCAAAATGGTTCTCAACCTAAGTAGCTATGACATAACAAAACGTCAGGTCTCCTAGGAACTCAAGTGAAACATTCAGACAGTGTTTATCTTCATTCATAAAATTAAAATGAAACATAAATGATGCTTATATTTATGGTGTGATCTGCAAATATTATCCCCACAAAATCTTTTTAAATAATATTATTTTGGGGTCTTAAAAATAAAACAAATCTCCATTCTTTTGTACACAAATTTATTCCATATTGGTGAATAGGGTATAAATAATGCACAAAATAAGTAAAATAATTTTAAAGTTTTGGAATTAAAAGTGTAATTTGTGTAAAGGCAGTACAGAAAATGTATAATTATTTCATCATCATTTCTAATTAAAGTGAAAAATAATTTGATTTAGAAATGGAAGTAAGTATTTATCTGTGTACTTTTCAATAAGTAGCTCTATATTCAAAACATGAGAGGAATAAATATCAGTTTATTTGGTAAGTTTATAAATAAATGGTAAATATACATGAAATAAAATTAGATTAAAATAATCAATCAAATTTAAGAAATCCCAAAGGGGGCAATTTTTGTTTTAAAGTATAATTAAGTGCTATAAGTGGAACAAATATAATTTAATATTCTACCTTAAAATTACAAAAGAGACAATCTTATTGTATATTTACAAATGTTTATATTTGCCATTCTTTCACTCAGAGGTTTTTCATTCGCTAAAAGAAAATAAATATTCTGGTCATCTTTATAATCCATACTCTTGGACTTCTGTTTTGTGTTCCAAAATGATGTTGATAAATACATTTATGCATAAGATCCTGGGTTCAAAAAGCAGTGCCTCCATTAAGGGGCAAGCAAACAAATAATCAAAAGACAAAGAAATAACATTATATGTGGTTTGGGGTGGAAAAGACTTGGTAATGCATTTTAGGAAGCAATAAGTTTCTCAGTCCTGAAACTGTTGGCATTGTTAATATAGTATGGCATTATAAGTCATGTGTTTTGTGCTCTAATGGTAAATAATATTTATGCTCTGTATTAGTAAAATGTAGCAAATCTAGTTCTACCAAAAGTTATATTACTTATTTAAAAATAAATTCCATTAAACATAAGCCAAATTCAAAATGAGTGATAAAATTTTTAAATAAATAAATGTACACTCAAGGTGCAATGCAAATTTTACCTTCAGTATCTGTAAATTCCATTCTAAATAAATACAAGCAACCTGAATTCATGGCATATTATAAGTATTATAAACTATAGTTAAATTGGATTTAGTCCTGGTTCATAAATATTATTTCACATTTGCAAATGAATATATGTGATACTATCCCTTAAAAATAATTCAAAAATAACAGTCTTAAAAAATGTAGGAAATTTATTGACAAATGTGATCTTAACTTTTTTATAAAAATATTCTTACCAAATTCGCTCTAGATAGAAAGTAACTAAACATTATAAAATCCATATAAGAAAAACCCATGAGTAACATCAAGTTCAATGTTAACATACAGGAAGGTTTCCCTCTGGTCCAGTAATAAGAAAAAGTAGTTCATTTTCACAAGCCCTAAATTACATTATCAGAAGTCCTAGCCAGAACAACTAGTCAAAGAAAAGTAAAAAGGCATCCAACTTGTAAAAAAGTAGTAAAGATTTTATAGATGACATAATTATGCAGAGTTAAAACTCCATAGACCCCTCCAGTGACTGTTAGAAATAATGAACAAACTTAGTAAACTTGCAGAATACAAAATCAATACACAAATATCCGTTGCATTTTTATATAGTAACAACATATTATCAGAAATAGAAATTAGGAAAATAATTGTGTGTAAATTTATACCAAAAACAATAAAATAGAAATACATATGATAAGTGAAAAAAAAGATATAAACATAGATCTATAAATTACAGGTGCAAGAAAAATAAGTAAACAAAATAATTAGAAAGATATTCTGTGCTCATAGATTGCATATAATGTGAGGAAATATTCTACTCTATCTTTTACATGTTAAATCTCCCCAGCATTAATTATTGAGGACAATGTGCTTTCTTCATATTGTACTCTTGATTCCTTTTTCATGGGCTTACTGATCATAGGTTTGACGGATTATATCTGGTTGCAATATTCTCTTCTATTGATTGGTGTCTGTTTTTGAGCCACTATCATGTTGTTTTAATTACTAAAGCTTTGTAACATCAGATAACTTTACACCATTAGATTTAATACTCTTTTTCAAGATTATTTTGGCAACTCATGATCTTTGTGTTTGCATATTAATTTTGAAATTATTTTTTCTATTTAACAAAAAAGTCTCATGGGTATTCTGACATGAATCACACTAAATGTAAAATCCTTTGGGTAGAATGGTTGTTTCAACCATTGTTTCACATCATTAACATAAGAAATCTTTTCATTTCTTTGGATCAGTCTTAATTTCCTTCATCAAAGTTTTCTGTTTTTAACTTATAGGTTTTCTCCTTAATTGTTAACTTCATTTCTAGGTATTCTTTACATATATATATTATTATATATATTATATTTGTAAACATGTGTCCTACACAAATACAACAGTCAGAAGGAAGTGGCAAGACATACTCAATTCCTGAATGAAAGAAAGCTGTAATCTAAGATAATTTATCAAGCAAGGCTATCTTTTAGAATAGAAGGAGAGGTAAATAACTTCCACAGAAGCAAATACTAAAAGAATTAAGCAAGAGAAAAAGAAATAATGAAAAATCAACTCTATATAAAAAAGAAGCAGGATGCTATAGAAAAGAGAAAGGCATAATTAGAAAGGGAATAGTTACAATGACTTACAGCAGAATAAATATGATGTTGTAAAACAGGACATCAAAAATTTTAAGGGTCACAGAGTGAAACAGGGCAAAAAGAGTGTTTTCTTCTTGTTTCTGTTCTCTGTAGGATGGGTTTGAGTTTGTATTCTTATCAGTTAAAATAAACAGACATAGTACGGGTCAATATAAATACAAAATAGGGTAACCATAATTCAAAAGCGTACAATGAACTCACAAAGCCAAAAAGAAACCAAAATAAAAAAAGAAAACTAATAAAGCCACAAAAAGAAAAAGAAATGAACAAAAAGGAAATACCAAATCAAATGGATAATGAAGTTCAAAATGGAAATAAACACCAGTCTACCAATAATTATCACAAATGTTAATGGACTTAGTGCTTCAATCAAAAGATATATATTGTCTGATTGGATAATATAACAAGACCCTACATTATGAAGCATACAAGAGACCCACTTTTGTAAGAGGAACACACATCAATTGAAATTAAGAAGAACGAAAAATATATTCCATGCAAATGGACATGACAAGAAAGCAGGACAAGCAGTAATGACTTCACCCAAAATAGAGTTACAAGAAAGCCCATAGAGTAAGATAAACAAGGACATGATAAAATGATGAAAGGAGAAATACAAAATGAGGGTATTATACTCATTAAGATATATACACTCAAAATTGGAGCACCGAGATACATAAAGCAAATACTAATAAATAAAAAGAGAGAAATCGCTGGGAACACAATCACAGTAGAAGACTGTAACACCCTGTTACCATCATTGGACAGGTCTTTCACACAGAAAATTAATAAGGGAACAAAGATATTAAAAGACATGATAAAATAATTGGAGATGGTTCATACTTCCAAAACAGTACTTCTCCCAAAAACAGGATATACATTCTTTTCCATGTCACTTGGAATATTTTCTAGGAATGATTATGTACTCAGGCACAGAAGAAGCCTCAACTAATTTAAGAAGATAAAATTTATTTCAAGGTTCTATTCTGAGTATTATACCATGAAACTAGAAATCAATCACAGAAAAACAGGCTGAAAAATTGACAGCATGTAGATTAAACAAAATGGTACTAAAACAAGGAGGGGAGGTAATGAAGTAAAAGAAGAAATTAAAAAATATCTTGAGAAATATGACAAAACACTACACAAATTCCATGGAATAAAATTAAAGCAGGCTTAAGAGGGAAGTTCATATTGACAAGGCACTCCTAAATGTTGAAGAGCAATTTCAAATAAATAATCCAATGTTCTATGTAAACTAATCATGAAAAGAAGAGCAAACAAAACCAAAAATCAGCAGAAAGTGGGAAATAATAAATATCAAGGGAGAAAGAATTGAAATAAATTTTAAAAAATAGAGAAAATCAATCAAAATATTTTTGAAAAATTGACAAAAGTCAGGATAGGCTATCCAACAAGAAAAGACAGAGAACACAAATAATGTAAGAAATGAAAATGGAGAAACTTCAAAGAGTACAACAAATTTGCAAAATATCATAAGGGAATATCATGAGCAACTGCAAGGAAACACACTGGAGTACCTAGAGGAATGGAGAAGTTTCTGGAAACATTCAGCCCACCATTATTGCATCAAGAAGAAATTGATCATTTAAACAGACAGATCACCAGAAATGGAATAGAATTATCAATAAAATAAAAAATCTCTGCAAACAAAATTTCAGAAACAAATAGCTTCACTGGGTAATTTGACCAAACATACTAAGAAAAATCCATACCAGTTCTCTTCTCCTCAAACTCTTCCAAAATATTGATATGGAGAGAGTACACGCAAACTCACACCATAAGGCCAACATCAACCTGATACCAAAACCAGACAAAGACACTACCTCAAAAGAAAACTATATGCCAATATCATTGATAAACATAGAAGTAAAGTCTTTAAAAAATTATTAACAAACAGAATCCAACAACATGTAAATAAAGATCATAAACCATGATCAAGTTAGGTTCACCCCATGAACACAAGGATGGTTTAACATTTGCAAATCAATCAATCAACTGTGATACACCATATTAACAAAAGAGAGGACAAAAATCCACATGATCATCTCAGTAGATGCAGAAAAAGCATTTGATAACATTTAACACCTATCTGCAATAAAAGTTCTTATCACAGTGGGTGCAGAGTGACCATATCTCAACATAATGATTGCTATTTATGACAAATATATAGCCAGTAAAATACTCAACGGTGAAAAACTGAAAACCTTTTCAGAAAAACCTGAGACAAGACAAGGTTTCCCATTCTCACAATTTCAATTCAACATAGTCTTGGAAGTCCTAGCCACAAAGATCAGGTAAGAAAATTTGATTTCCTATCAAATTATGCAAAACATTTCTTTATAGGACTTAAACAAATGATCCTACGATTTACAAAGAGTCATAAACTATCCATAGTTTCCAAAGTAATATTAAAGAAAAAGAAACAGGCTAGAATAATAACCCATCAGGTCTACATACACTATTGCAGAGCTACAATAATCAAAATTACATGATACTGGTACAGAAAAAGGCATATGGACCAATGGAACAGAATAGAGGGCCTAGGAATAAATCTACAGGCCTATGTTCAATTAATGTTTGACAGAGTAACCAAGAATATGGCAGAGAAAAGACCATCTCTTCACCAAACGGTGTTGGGAAAACTGGATAGCAGCATCAGAGCAATGGAGTTAGAACACTCCTTCACTCCATACACAAGGATAAACTCAAAATGGCTTGAAGACTTAAATGTAAGGCAAGACACAGTAAATGTCCTGGAAGAAAACATAGGCAAAACACTCTGAGATAAATCTCAGAAATGATCTCCTAGAATAGACTACCCAGGGAAGGGATGTAAGAGCAAAATTAATAAATGGGACCTAATTAAACTTATAAGCTTTTGCACAGCAAAGGGAACCATAAACAAAGCAAAATGAAAATCTACAGGTTTCAAGAAAATATTTAGAACTGATGCAACTGACAAAGTCTTAATTTCCAAAATATAAAGGCTTCATACAACCTAATAATAATAAAAAAAGCAAGAAACCCCATCTGAAAATGGGCAAAATCCCTAAAGAAGCAATTCCCCGTTAGAGAAATACAAATTCCACATAGATATATGAAAAAAAATTGCTCACTATCATTATCAGGGAAGGGCAAATCAAACTATAATGAAGTGTCACTCACAGTAGTCACAATGGCCATCATTCAGAATTTCACAAACAATAATTTCTGGGAAAGCTTTGGAGAAAGGGAACCCTCCTACACTGTTGGTAGTAATGTAGTTTGGTGCAGTGATTGTGGAAACCAGGATGGGGATTACTCTAAAGAATAAAAATAGAGTTAACATATGATCCAGCAATCCCACTTCTGGGTATATATCAAAAGGAACCCTATTTCAAAAAGTCACCTGCACCACAAAGTTCTTAGCAGTGCTATATACAAAACCCACGACATGGAAGCAACCTAATTGTCCAACAACTGATGACAGTATTCAGAAGTCATGCCATATTTACACAATGGAATAATATTCTGCAACAAAAAATGACAAAACAATGACATTTTCAGCAATATAGATCTCCCCAAAAAGTGTCATTCTAATTGAAGTAATCCAGAAAGAGAAAGAAAAATAATACATGACATGACATATGTGGACCCTTAAAAAAAATTTGGATGAGGAAACTATGATTTCATCTACAAAACTGAGACACACTCACAGATTTACTAAACAATTTTATGGTTACTGCGGAAAGAGTCTGGTAGAGGATATATTTGGGAACTGTTCATTTATAAATGTCATCCATTATATATAAAAATAGATGTTTTCAAAATTTCTTTTCTATGACACAAGGCAGTAAGTTAAATACCGTGAAGTAATATTTAATAGGCACACAAATATATGCATCTTCGGGGACTCCGTGCTCTACACCACAGATTGACACATTCTAAACGGCAGTACTTTAATGATAAATAAATGAATAAATATGTAAATAAAAATAAATAAATAAATAAATAAATATATTTAATGATAAAAGAAATACAAAGATTCACACTACTTAACTTTACCCATCAAGAACCCAGGAGAAAACAGAAGGAATAAAGAAGAAATTGAATCAATGAGAGTAAGGGAAATACAGAAACAATTGAAAAGGGAAAAAAATTATGCCTAAGGTTGTTTCTTTTAAACATAAAGTGGACAAAATTTTAGGTTGGCTAACAAAACAAAGACTCAAATAATATTAGATATAAAAGAGAAGATATTTCCAGTGATGTTGCAGAGATGCATAGCATCATAAGAAATTATCACTAGCTTACGATTTGAATGACCTAGAGCAAAAGACAAATTGCCAGAAACATATGTCTTCCGAAACTGAATCAAGAGGAAATTAGAAAGTTAAATAGTGCAAAAGTGTGTATGAGAAAATCAGTACTCCAAATTTCCCAAATCAGAAAAAATTTACAAGATGAATTTTTCTGGTGAATTCTGTCATACATTTGAAGACAATTTTTCACCAATTCTTCCACAAATCTTCCAAGAATTTGAAGGGTGTGAAAGATTCCAAACTTGTTTTATGATTCCAGCTTTATTTGCATAACAAGGCTAGAAAGGACATTATATTCAAAATATAGAATATTATGCGTGATGAACATATGTACCAAAATTCTCAACAAAACACAAGCAAAATGAATTCAACAACACATTTAATGTATCATACACATACATGAGTAAAGGGATTTATCCCTGGGTTTAAGAATACTTCAAAATATTGAAATCAATAAAGATGACATGCCGCACTAATAGAATGAGAAATAAATCTCAAATAATCATCTCAATAGGTGCAGAAAGAGCATTGTATATAATGCAACATCCTTTTATGATACTCCCAACAAATTAGTTTAACCCTGTCAGTGGCATGATATCATATACACACAAATACTCTGTGGAGAGAAGTAAGCAGTTTTGTTTATTGATTCTTAGAAAAAGGATTTATATAGGTCATGCACAATGCCTCACATATCATCTAAGTTATAACAATGTTAATATTCTTATGCTATTTATTTCCCCATGCTCCTGCAGTAAGCACAGGAGGCTAAATGATCAAGTATTGTTTTAAAGATCATCCCGGGACTTCATTAAGTAGTCCATCTCTTTATCAGCTGGCTGTGCCTGTCTTAGGTTGCCCTTCTCTTAGGATCTTACCCAGCATAGGCTATCCAGACATTCATATTGGATACATTTTGTAGGCCATTTCTTATCCAGCCTGGATATGTGACATTCCTCACAGATTTTTTATCAGTTCAGCACATGGGCTTATTCTCTAGAGCCTTCAGACAGGGGCCTTCAAACACAACATCCCTTGACAGAAAAATAGATGTAGAAAATTTTATGTATATATGCAATTGAATCAATACTTTGCATTCCTATCAACAGTGTCCACGGTGTTCCTTTTTCTCCACAATCTCACCAACATCAATTTTTTTTGATACGAGCCTTCTGACAAGTGTGAGGTCTTGTCTCATTTTTGGTTTATAACTTTCCTAATAATTTATAACTCTGAACATATTTTCATGTGTCATTTAGCCAAATGTATGTTTTCTACAGAAAATTGATTCAGATCTCTCTATTCAGTTCCTACGGACAACTTTTTAAATTAGATTGTTTGGTCTTTTTGTTGTTGTGGGGTAAGATTTTGGCATATATTTCGATATTAAAACTTGATTGGAAAATATCACTTACAAAGATATTCTTCCAATGTGTTGGTTGACTTTTCATTTTATTGATCATTTCTTCTGCAGTGTAAATCTGTTAAAACTGATACAATCATATTTTGTTAGTTTTCCTTCTGCTTCCCTTGCAAGAGGAGACATATGTAGAATCAAGTTAAGTCCAGTCAGTTTGTACTTCTTATATTTTACACTAGGATGGTTTTTTTTTCCAGTTTTATGTTTTATATGACCAGGAGTGGGATTGCAGTATCATAAGATAGGTCTATTTTTATTTTTTAAAGGAACTTCCATACTGTTTCCAAAGTGGTTGCACCTATTTTCATTCCCATCAACAGCATTGGAGAGTCCCTTTTTCCCCACAACCTCCCCAGTCTTTATTATTTGTAGACATTTGGATGACAGCCCTTCTCAGTAGTTTGAGGTAAAACATTATTTTAATTTTGTCTTGCATTTGTAAAATGATTAGCTATGTGAGCATGTTTTTATGTTCCTGTTTGTCATCTGTGTGTCTTCTTTAGAGAATTGTCTTCCACTGATTTTCTGACTGAGTTGTTTGTAGATTTTTGAAATGGAGCTGTAGGAACGATTTGTGTATTTTATAATTTAGCCTCTTGTTGATTGCATTGTTTTCCTAATGGTTTCTCTCATTTGGAAGTTCATCTTTTCATATTGTTTATTTTCCTGTGTAGAAGCTTTTAAATTTAATTAGGACCTATTTGTTTATTTTGCTTTTAATGTTTTTAATTTGGGAGTGTGACATAAGAATATTTCACTATAAGTTTTATCTTGTTTTGCCTATGTTAGTTTCCAGGACTTTTATTGTGTTATGTATTAGATTGATCTATTTAAAACATTTTGAGTTTATTTTTATACAGTGTGAGGGAGTGTTCTAATTTCATTTATTTACATGTAACTGTTTAGCTTTCTCATCATTACTTGCTGAATACTGCCTTTTATGCATTGTATATTTTTGTTTTCTTTGTCATAGTTTAGTTGACCATACATGTGATGTTTTATTTCTGCCTCTGTGTTCTGTTCCAGTGATATAGATGTTTGTTTGTTTTCTAGTATTGTGCTGTTTTGATTAATGTATTTTTGTAATATATTCTGAGATCTGGGAGGGTTGTGGGTTATGCCTTCAACTTTGTTCTTTTCCCTTATTGTTCCTTTTTCAGTTCTGGTTCTTAAGCAGTTCCATACAAATCTTAGGACTGTTTTTAGTTCTTTGGAAAATATCATTTATTTCGATCTGAATCACTTTATATATGTAGACATCTTTTGTTGTATGTATATTTTAACAATATTAATTCCTCTAAACAAAGACATTGAGATTTCTTTTCATTTATTTGCATCATCTTCAAATTTCTTTATCAGTTTCCTATAGATTTTATTATCTTGGTTTATTCATAGGTTTTTCATTTTTGATCTGATTTCATATGGATTTTTTTAAATTATGGAATATTTCATTGTTAGTGTAAAGTAATATGACAGTTTTTGTATATTAATCATGAATCATGCTACTCTGCTATATGTCTTTATTAGTTTTAGTTGTTTTGGTGTGCAGAATCTTTAGTGTTCTCTGTATAGATTATCAGGTCATCTAAAATAATAACAGTTTTACTTCATTCAATCCAACTTGAATAACTTTTTTTCTTGTCCGAATGCTGTTACTAGGACTTCCCATACTGTGTTTAATAGAAATGGTGAGAGTGGGCATCCTTTTCTTATTCCTTTATTTGGCTTTCAATTTTGTGCTTTTGCATTTTATGTTTTCTGTGGTTCTGTAATTAATGACTTTATTTATGTTGAGGTATATTTCCTGAATCCTACTTTGGTAATGGTTTCTGTTGTTGTTGTTGCTGCTCTTGTTGTTGTTGTTATTGTTGTTGTTGTTGCTGTTGTTGCTGTTTTAAAGAATAAATGTTGAATTTTGTGAATTGCTTTTTAAGGATTTATTGGAATGACCATGGCGTTTTTCCTTTTTCTTTTGTTAAAGTGCTGTATCAAACTGATTGATTTCATGTATGTTCAACCTCTCTTATGACACTGCAATGAATTAAAGTTGATCATGGTGTATGATTCATATTTGTTATTGCTGGATTAAGTTTCGTAATAATATTTTGTAAAATTTTTGCATCTAAGTCAATGAAATATATTGGCTTGAATTTCTCTTTGCCCGTACTTTTTTTGTTGGCTTTGCTATCAGGTTGATGAAATCTTCATAGAATCAACTTGGGAGTTTCCCGCATCTTCACTATTTTTGAATAGTTGGAAGAGTATTAGTTCTGCTTTGTATTTTTGTGCAGTTCTCCACGGGAGTTGTTTATATCTGCACTTCAATTTAAAGATTTTTTTAATGCATATTCTATCTTTCTTCTAGTTATCAATTTGTTCAAATTATTTGTTTCTCCTTATCTCTGTCCCTTTCTAGACATTTGTCTATTTCTTCTAATTTGTCCAGTTAATTGGCATGTAAGAGTTCACAAAATGATCCGTTTTTTGTATATCTGAGGGAGCAATTGTAATTTCTCCACTTTTATTTGTGACTTTATTTCTTTGGAGCATCTCTCTTTTCTTCATGATGCACCTGGCTAGAGGTTTTTTGATTATGCTTACCATAAAAGGGAAAAAAAAAAGAACATAATCTTTGGTTTTACTACTCTTTTGCAGAGTTGTTTTTTCTCTCTAATTTATATTTACACCTGTAATATTTAGGATCATGTTTTTTTCTTTTTTTAACTTGTTTTAGTTGGTTTTTAATCATTTTACAAAGTTGTCTCAAATTCCAGTGTAGAGCACAATTTTTTAGTTACCATGAACATATATATATTTGTTGTCAGATTTTTTCCCCTGTGAGCTGCAGCAAGATCTTTTATATATTTCACTGTGCCATACAGTACAATCCTGTTTATCTATTCTACAATTTTGACCTCCCAGCCTATCTCTTACCACCCCCTACCCCCTTGGCTACGAAAAATTTGTATTCTCTGCCTGCGAGTCTATATCTGTTTTGTATTTAGCATTTTTTGTTTGGTTTCTTTTGTTTTTAGATTCCACACATGAGCCATCTCATATGGTATTTTTCTTTCTCTTACTGGCTTACTTCACTTAGACTGATTTTCTCCAGGACCATCAATGTTGCTGAAAATGGCATTATGTTGTCGGTTTATAAGACTGACTATTATTCCATTGAATAAATATACCACCTCTTCTTAATGCAGTCAACTTTCGATGGACATTTAGGCTGTTTCCATGTCTTGATCATTGTAAATAGTGCTAGCTATGAAAATTGGTGTGTATGTGTCATCCTGAATTAGGGTTCCTTGTGGATTTATGCCCAGGAGTGTGATTCCTGGGTCATATGTTAAGTCTATTGCTAGGTTTCTGAGGAATCTCCATCCTGCTTTCCACAGTGGCTGCACCAAACTGCATTGCCACCAGCAGTGAAGGACGGTCCCCTTTTCTCCACAGCCTTCCCAGCATTTGTCAGTTGTGGATTTTTTAATGATGGGCATTCTGACTGGTGTGAGGTGATACCTCACTGCAGTTTTGATTTGCATTTCTCTAATAATCAGTGATATTGAGCATTTTCTGATGTGCCTTTTGATAATATGGATGTCTTCGTTGGAGAATTGCTTGTTTAGGTCTTCTACCCAATTTTGAATTGGGTTGTTTATTTTTTCTTATTCAGTGGATGAGCTGCTTATATACTCTTGAGATCAAGCCTTTCTCGGCTTCATTTGCAAATTTTTTCCCATTCCGTAGGTTGCCTTTTTGTTTTACTTCCGGTTTCTTTACTGTGCAGAAGCTTGTAAGTTTCATTAGTTCTCATTTGTTTATTCTTGCTTTTATTTATTCTACGGGAAAATTTTCGAGACATACGTCAGATAACGTTTTGCCTATATTTTCCTCTAGGCGGTTTATTGTATCTTGTCTTATGTTTAAGTCTTTGGTCCATTCTGAGTTTATGTTTGTGTATGGTGTTCTAGCTTTATTGGGAGTGTTCTAGCTTCATTTATTTACATGTTGCTGTCCAGTTTTCCCAACACCAGTTGCTGAAGGGACTGTCTCTATTCCATTGAAATTTCTTTCCTCCTTTGTCAAAGATTTGTTTCCCAAAAGTTTGTGGGTTCATTTCTGGACACCCTATTCTGTTCCATTGGCCTATATGTATGTTTTTCTCCCAATACAGCGCTGTCAGGTTGACTGTAGCTCTATAGTATTATCTGAATCATTAGCGTAAATAAATGCCACTGATATTTGGACCTTAATCTTGTAACCTGCTACCTGGCTGAATTCTTTGATCAGCTGTAGTAAATTTTGTCTGGATCTTGTAGGGTTTTCTATATATAGTAACATATTATCTGCATATAGTAAGACATTATCTCTTCCTTTCCAATTTGCATCCCTTTTACTTATCTTCTTCTTTGATTGCTGTGTCTTGAAATTCCAAGGCAATCTTGAGTAGGAGTCATGATAGTGTGCTTCCTTTTATTGTCCCAGATTTTAGTAGGAGGATTTTCACTTTCTCATTGTTGAGTACTCTGCTTGCTGTAGGTTTGTTATCTATAGCTTTCATGATGCTGAGATATGTTCCCTCTATGCCCACTTTGGTGAGAGTTTTTATCATACGTGGGTTTTGAGTTTTATCAAATGATTTTCCTGCATCTGTTAAGATGATCTTGTGGTTTTGGTCCTTTCTCTTGTTGATATGCTGTATTACATTGATAGATTTGCATATGTTGAAACATCCCTGTGTTGCTGGCATGATCCCTAATTAGTCATGGTGTATAATCATTTTTCTGTGTTGTTGAATTCTATTTGCTTCTCTTTGGGTGAGGAATTTGTCGTCTGTGTTCATCAGTGATATTGGCCTATAATACTCTTTTTCGGTAGTGTCTTTGCCTGGTTGTTGTATCAGGGTGATTTTGGCTTCATAGAATGAGTTTGGGAGTATTCCTCACTTTTTAATCTTCTGGCAGAATTTGAGGACTAGTATGAGATCTTCTTTTTATGTTTTGTAGAATTTACCAGAGAAGCCGTCCGGTCCTGGACTGTTACTTGTAGGGAGGTTTTATATTGCTATTTTGATTTCCTGTCTAGTGCTCTGCTTATTCAAGGGGTCAGTTTCTTCTTGATTCAGTCTTGGTGGACAGTATGTTTTCAGAAACTTCTACATCTCTTCTAGGTTATACAGTTTGGTTCCATATACTCTTCATAATATTCTCGTATGATATTTTTATTTTTATTTTATTTGTTGTAATTTCTACATTCTCCTTTCTTATTTTGCTTATATGTGCTCACTCTCTTTTCTTCTTTTTGAGTTTTGCCAGAGTTTTTTCGATTTTACAAACTTTTTTGAAAAACCAGCCTTTAGATTGGTTGAATTTTTTTCTATGGTCTTTTTAAACTCTATTTTATTTATTTCCTCCCCAATATTTATGATTTCCTTCCTTACACTGCCTTTTGGGGTTTTTTGTTCTTCTTTTTTTAATTCATTCTGCTGGTGGGTTAAATTGTTTATTGGTGATTGTTCTTCTTTATTGAGGTAGGCCTGTATCACTATAAACTCCCCTCTGAGCACTTCTTTTGCTGTGTCCCATAAATTTTGTTGGGTTTTGCCCTCATTTTCTTTTGTCTCAAGGTAATTTTTTATTGCAGCTTTGATTTCTTCATTGACCCATTGGTTTTTTATAAACATATTGTTTAATCTCCATGTTTTCCTTTTATTCTCCTTTGTTTCTCTGTTGTTGATTTCTACCTTAATGGCATTGTGGTCAGTAAAAATTCTTGAGGTAATTTCTATCTTCTTAAAACTGCTGAGGTTTCTTTTGTGCCCAAGTATATCATGAATCCTGGAAAATGTTCCACATGCACTTGAAAAGAATTTATATCCTATTTTCGGTGGGTGCAATGCTTTCAATATATCCACCAAGTGTAAAATTTCTATTGTATTATTTAACTTCTCTGTTGCCTAATTTATTTTCTGTCTCGATGATCTGTCCAGTGATGTTAATGCAGTGTTGAAATCTCCAAATATGAATCCCCATTTATATCTGTTAGCAATTATTTTATATACTTATATGCTCCTGTATTTGTTGCATATGTGTTAATGAGTGTGCTGTCCTCATAATGTATCACTCCTTCAATCATTATAAAATGTCCTTCTTTATCTTTCTTTATGGCCTTTGTTTTAAAGAATATTTTGTCTGAAATCAATACTGCAACACTGGCTTTTTGGTTTTTCCATTTGTATGGAATACCCTTTTCCATCCATTCACTATCAATCTATATGTTTCCTTCTTCCTGAAGTGCGTCTCTTGTATGCAGCATATTGAAGGTTCTTGCTTTATTATCCAGCCTGCCACTCTATGACATTTGAGTGGAGAATTTAGTCCATTAACATTTACAATAATTGATGATAGTTCAGTGTTTATTGCAATTTTGACCTTCTCTTTGCAGTTGATTTGTTATATCCTCTTTGTTCCTTTCATCTTCCTTTTATGGTTTGGTCATTTTCCTTTGTATTATCTTGAATTTTATTTAGTTTTTGTGACTCCCTAATAAGTTTTTATCTTCTTGTTACCGTTTTTTATAAGTCCTTAGACCATTAATATAACTGCTTTTATTAAATGGATAGTAACATGATCTCAAACCCATTCTACTGAGAACAAAATATTTTAAAAGCAAAGACCAAAAAACAAAATTCTCTGTTTTCCTGCCTCCCTCTCCACTGTCAATGATTTGTATATATTTTTTTAAAATTTTATGTTTATTTTATTTATTCTTCATGAGCTATCACCTTTCCAGCTGTGAGTTTCACATTTCTGTAGCATCATGCTTCTTTTCTTTTTAGAGGGGACCTTTCAATATTTCTTTTAGCATGGGTCTAGTGTTTCTAAACACTTGTAGATAGATGTTTCTTGTCTGTGAAATTCTTTTTGTCTCCTTCTACCATAAATGATAGCCTTGCTGATCAATGTATACTATGGAATATCATTTCTATCATTCAGAACTTTGAATATATCTTGCCACTCCCTTCTGGCTTGTAGTATTTGCGTAGTGAAATCAGCTGGGAGCCTTATGGGGATTCCCTTGTAACTCACTCTTTGCTATTCTCATGCTGCCTTTAGGATAATTCCTTTATCCTTGACTCTGGCCAACTTAATTATATGTCCTGGTGTGGGTGTATTTGGGTTCTTCCTGTTTGGGACACTTTGAGCTTCCTGTAGTTGGATATCTGATTCCTTCTTTAAGTTTGGGAAGTTCTCAGTTATGATTTCTACAAAAACCTTTGCAATCCACTTTGATTTTTCTTCCCATTCTGGGACTTCTATCATGCCAAGATTGGCATTCTTTCTATTATCCCATAGATCCCTTTTGTTTTTTTCATTTGTTTCTCATTGTTTCTCCTGTAGCTCTTCTGATTGGATGTTTCTATTTTCCTGTCTTCTAAGTCACTTATTCGTACTTCTGTGTTATCTAGTGTGCTTTGCTACACCTTTAGATCATTCCTGATCTCATTCAACGTGTTCACCTATACTTCTTGTCTCTTCTTTATAGCTTCCATTTCATTTTTGACATATTTTATATCTCTAAACGCTATCTCTTTTATTTCCTTCAGTAATTTGATCACTCCTTTTTTGAAATCTTAATCTAGTATGATATTGATGTCTATTTCACTGATCATTCTTTCAGGGGATTCCTCTCATTCTTTTAATTGGGAATGGTTTCTCTGCTTCTTCATCTTGCTCCTACATCTCTGGCACTGAGGTTTATAGTGTTTCAGTTATGTACTGTCATCCTAATTGAGTTTATCAACCTAATGCCTATGAAGTAATGCAACTTGTAAAAGAGAAAAAAGAAAGAGAGAGATAAAGAATTTTACAGAAGTGATAAATAAAGGTTTCAAGACATTTTATAATGAAAACTAGAAAAGCAATTTGAAGCAGCGTTTTGACAGTTAATAATAATAAAAATATTTTAAAAAATTTAAAAGGCATTAAAATGGGGGTATGTATAATTGCCTAAGAAGTAAAAATTAAGTGTGTAATAGAAAATGGAACAGGTAAAAACTGATTAAAACAATGGAGTGGTCAGTGTCCTCCTGTAAACTCTGTATTTTAATGTGAAGTGTTTCTGTATTCATCTGGTTTTGGAAGCTCATCTTCCTGTTTCCAGAGGCCCTCCATTGGAGCCCTCATCTGTGCTGCTCCCAGGGCATGTCAGCAAGCTGATCACTCCTACATCCAACACTGGTTCAGGTGCAGCTCTATTTACTCTGGGCTGGCTTGTCACTGCCCTGCCTGGTGCTGCAGTTAGATGTTGCAGACTAACCAGGCAGGATTGGGCATCATGCCCTCTCCCACCAACATGGTCAGGGGCTGTATTCCAGCCCAAAATGTGGGGGGGAATCCACCCCATCAGTGTGCCAATCACTCTATGCTCTGTGCCACTGTACGCTCTGCCTTGGGTTGGCACACCGGAAGTGGACTCAGGGAAGACTGAGGAACAGCCCTGTCCCTGGTCTGGGCCAAAATCCATCTCCTTGTTTGTCTTGGTGGACAAATTCTCTGAGGAACCAGGGCAGTAGGATCCTATCTGCATCATGCTGTAGACAAGTCTCCATCTGGCCCTTGAATCTGCTAAGTCCTTAGGTGTAGATGCAGGTTTTGCCCCCACGGCCACTTGGGTGTAAAGCACCTGAAGGTGTGGTGGCTGTGTCTGAGCCCCAGCTCTCTTCACCTAGAAACTTTTGTGGATTTTCAGAGATGTGAAAGTCAACATTTCCCCCACAGGGCACATCTGCCCTGTTGTTTTATGGAGGGCCTGTGTTGTTCTGCCCTGTTCACTCACAGCCATGGCACAAAGCCCACTCCATTCCCCCAGGCTGCCACAGTGTAGCCATCTGCATCTACCACCCAGCTAGGGAAACATGGCCCTGCACCCTGCATCTGGGCTGCATCTTCACCTGGGTGTCAAAGGGATATTCTGTGCCTGTTTAACAAAGATCTGTAAGTCAACTTATAATTTGTACAGGTCCAAGCCTTGGAGGCTCCCCCTCCGTCCTGCCGACCTCTTAGTTGGAGAGGGGAGACACACTGAATGAGCACCCATCCTTCTTTGCTGCTCCCACCCCATGGGACCTGTCCCACTCTATTTTGCCTTTTCTTCTTTCTTTCTTCCTTTTCTCCTACCAGATATTTCACATCTTTATCTATTGAAGAGGACAATGCTCTGTCAGTGTTCTGAAGGTTTTCTGATTAGCTGAGTGGGTCTGTGGATGTGACCCTTTGTGCAATTGTGGGAATGGTGAGCTACGAGCGTCCTTCTACTCCAACATCATTTCCTCCACCCCAAAGTTTCTCTTTATGGTGGAAGATAAACATAGTCTGGAAATAAATGGAAACGATATTCCCTGGAAATGACAAGAAAGTGCAGATTGCAATGCTCAACTCATAGGAAATACATTTTAAAATAAGGGCCAAAATGAAAGAAACATGAGATTATATAAAGAAAAAGAGATCAATAAAAAAATAGGGTATTACACTCATTAAATTATATATTGACCCAACACCATAGATCCTAAGTATAAAAAGAAATTTTAGTAGACATGAAGGAATTAATTCATAATAAAACAATAATAGTAGATGAGTTTAACACCTCAGTATACTGATGGCTAGATCATCCAGAAAGAATTTCTGTAAGGAAACAGAGGTCTTAATAGCATATTAGATCATTTGAACCTAACTGAGCTTTTGGACACTGCATCAGAAAATTAGAACACATAAGCTTTTCCAGTGTGAACAGGGTATTATCTGAGGAATTCACCACATATTATGTCATGAAATGAGACTCAGGAAACTTAAGCGAATATAGATTACAGCAAGTAGTTTCCGATACACAAAATTATGAAACTATGCATCAACTCTAGAAAGAAGGATAGGAAAAGCACAAATATGAAGTCAAACCACATACTTTAAAAAATAAAATAAAACAAGGTCAATGATGAAATCAAAGATGTAATAAAATCATACCTGGAGACAAATTATGATGAAATCACAGCTTCATAAAACATATGGGATGCAGCAAAGACAAAGATGTGTGGGAAGTTGAGAACAAATAAAGCCTTCCACAAGGAACAAGAAAAACCTCATACAAAGGACGCAGCATACCACCCAAAATAACAAGAAATAAGAACAAACAAAACCCAAAGGCAGTAGAATGAGAAATTTTTAATGATTAGGTTGAAAATAAATAAAATACAAGTTGAAAAATAAATTATATATGTAAAATCAACAGCTTTAATTTTTCTTAAAAATATTAACAAATTGATAAGCATTTAGACAGGCTTATGAAAAAATACAGAGAGTGGACCCAAACAAAATAATAAATGGAACAGTAGAAATAACATCTGATATTACAGAAATACAAAAACATTATGAAAGCACTATGAGCTGTTACATGAAAAACAATTGGACAACCTAAAAAAATGGACAAATTTCTAGAAACATACATTCTGCCAACACTGAATAAAGAGAATATGGAGAACTAGAAAAGAGCAATCAGTATAAGTTAAATAAATTCTATAATTTTAAAGCTCCCCTTGAACAAAATGCCTGGATGCATTCCCTAAAACCTCTTTCCCCAACTATTTTAAAAAATGAAGGAAGAGGGAATATTCCCAACGTTATTCTATGAGGCCACCATTACCCATAACAAAACCAGTCAAAGACAATACCAAAAAAAAAAAAAGAAAATGAAAATCCAATATCCTTGCTGAATATACTTTGAAATATCCTCGAAAAACATTGACAAATTAATTCAGCAATACATACAAAGTATTATAGATGATGATCTGTTGGATTCTTTCTAGAGTCACTAGAAAGGTTCAACATACAAAAGTCAATCTCCATGACACATGTCTAATAAAGGAAGGACAAAATTCACAAGACCATGTCAATAAACAGAGAAAAAGCATTTGAGAAAATTCAACATACATTCAACATCAGAACTCTCTTGAAAGTTCTGATGGGAACATCTCTCAACATATTAAAAGCCTTTTATAACAAATTATAATACTCTCTCAACATACAAAAGGCCATTTATAACAATTTATAATACTCAGCAGATAGGCTGAAAGCCTTCTTATTAAATTCGGGAAAAAATCATGGATTCCTACTCTCACCACTTCTGTTCAATAGTAATACAAGAAAGGAAAAGGAAAAAAAAAGATGTAAAAGAAACACAAAATGGAAAGAAAGACCCAAAACTGTCACCAGTACTGCTGGCATAAATATCTATACAGAGACTCCTAAGGGCTCCACATTGACTATTATGAACTATAAATAATTTTCTCAAGGGAGCAGGGTACAAGATTTATGTAAAGAAGTCTCTTGCATTTCAACACATTAATCATGACATACCATAAAATGGACGTTGGAAGCAAAAATATTTAAAATACCATTCCCTGAAAATCTTGGAATAAATGTAACCGCTTATGTGGAAGATCTACACAATGAAAAGTATAAAACATTGACAAAGAAATTAAAAATGATTTAAAGAAATGGAAAGATGTGTTGGGCTCTTGGATTGAAAGAGTTAACATTGCTAACATGGCCATACTACACAGAGAAACCTACAGATTTAAAGCAATTCATGTTACAAAGCTGTAGTATTTTCCACAGAACCAGAAAATAAATAAATCTAAGTTTTACATGAAACCATTAAAATTTGCCAATCTGATCTTGAGAAAAAACAACAAATCTGGAGGTATAACACTCCCAGATACCTTACAATACTAGATACCTACAGTAATAAAAACAGCATGGCATTGGCACAGAGATATAATCAAGAAAACCAGATAGACAGCCTAGAAATTATTCCACACACCTATGAGCAATGAATCTATGATAAAATAGGCAAGAGTACACAATGGAGAAAAGACAGTCTCATCAATGGATGGTGTTGGGAAAGTTGGACATCTACATGTAAAACAGTGAAATGAGAGCATTCCCTGACATCATATACAAAAATAAACATCAAGTGTATTAAGGGCCTAAATGAAAGACCTGATACTATAAAACTGCAAGAGGGGAATATAGGTGATACAATATTGAGTATATATCATAGTAATATTTTCTTATATCAGTCTCTTAAAGCAAAAGAAATAAAAGCAAACATAAGCAAGTGGGACCTAAACAAACTTGAAAATTTCTGCACAGCAAAGGACACTATCAATGAAAAGAAAACACTGCCTGTGTAATTGGAGAACATATTGGCAAACAATGCAAGTGACTAGGGGTTAGTAAATGTATGTTAATAGACGTAAGATGGATTTAGGTTAAGCAACTCAATGTGAAAACCAAAAACCCAATCAAAAACAAGAGTAGAGTACCTGAGTTAATATTTTTCCAAAGAAAACATACAGATGAGTAAGAGGGAAATGATAAAATTGCTCAACATTACTAATTAGGTAATTGCAAATCAAAACCACAATGAGGTATCACTTCACACTGCTCAAAAGGCTATTATCAAAAAGTCTTTAAATAGAAAGTGTTGGAGATGATGTGGAGGTAAGAAATCTCTTGTATACTCTTGGTAGGAATGTAAATTGGTGCAATTTCTATGGAAAACAGTATTCAGATTTGTTTAAAAATAAAAAGTTAACTACCACTTGAACCAGTAATAACTCTCCAAGGAAAAATCTGGGGAAAACGCCCTAAATTGAGAAGGACCTAAGTTCACAACAGCACTGTTTATAATATGTAACACAGGGAAGCAATCCAAGAATCCACAGAAGACTATGGACTTAAAAAGAAATGATGTTTCTATAAATATGAAATTGAACATTACTCAGCCATGAAAAAGTATAACACATTGCAATTTCAGCATCATGAATGGACTTAGTAAATATTATGCTTAGTGAAGTGATTTAGACAAAGACAAAAGTATATAATATAATTTATATGTGGAATATAAAGACTAACAAATATCTGTGTACATCTATCTATAGCTATCTACTGATAGATGACAGATAAGTAGATAGATAGAAGGATAGATACATACATTCATGATAGATAGATAGATAGATGGATAGATAGATAGAGAGATAGATAGGTAGATAGAGACATAATGGAGGGGTAAAGAGATTAGATAGACAAGACTTTAGCAGACTCAAAGATATGGGAAAATATTTATGTTTACCAAAAAGGAAGGGAAAGAAAATTTATTGGTAGGACATTGAGAGATAAAATGTAGCATACATAAAGGAGAGAAGCAACAAGGATAAACTTTATAGATCAGGAAATTATACACAATAGCTTAAAATAATTGTATGTTGCAATTAGTGTAATAATTCATAGTGAAATATAATCTACAAAGTGGTTAGTATAACTATGCTGTACATCTGAAATTACACAATATATTACATCTACTGCACTTCAATTAAAATGAAAACATCTCATGTATAAATTAGTGCTTTTTCTGCTGATAGCATCTTCCTTTAATATTATTTTATTTTTACTCTTTACCTTTTATGATTACTGTTTCAAATTATTTCTTTTACTCTTGTGAACATCTTAACAGATTGATGTTTCTATATTTATTTCCCCTGATTTCACATTTTTCACTCTTTAATCAATATAGTATAGTAGCATTTAAAAACATTCCCAAAGAAACAGTTACAAATTTCTCGTGGTTTCTCCCTAGCATTTTGGTCAATGTTTAGCATATGTTTGCCATTTTATATTTCTTAGAAGATGTCTTTTCTAGACCTCTTATAAGGTGACACGGTTTGATTTTTTCATCTCATTCAGGTTATGTTTGTCTGGTAAATTCTTTATTTTCACTTTATATCTAAGTGATAACTGTGTAAGTATTATTGGGTGAGTGATTTCTTTTTTGAGTAGTTTGAAAATGTCACTTTATTTACCCGTGGCCTGTGTTTTCTGCACAGTTATCTGCCGATAGCCTAATGGGGGTTCTTCTGTAAATTATTATAATTTTTGTTGCTGCCTTTAAAATTTTACTCTGTCATTGAATTCACAATTTGCATATGACGTATCTCGAAAGAGATCCCTTCGTCTTTAAGTTATTGGTGTCTTGTTGGCTCACGGACTTTTATATCAGTTCCTTACACAGGTTCAGGAAGTTATCATCTATTACATTTTAAATACACCATCAGCTGTCTTCTAAATTTCTTCTCCCTCCAGGATTCCACTCTAATGTGAATTTCCTGAGGAAGTCTGATGGCTATTATTTAATTTCCTCACTTGTTAATATCTTGTATCTCTGCCCTCCCTATCATTTCTAGTTTTGCATTTGTGAGTTTGCTAATCAATTCCACAAAGACAGTCTACTTCTAATGAATTCTATTGCATTCTTCATCTCATTTATTAAGTTCTCCTGGTCCACCAACAATATTTGGTTATTTTATAGTTTCAGTCTCTTTGGTAATGTATTGCTTATCAGCATTTAATTTATTCCTAAACTCACTAAACTGCTATCTGAGTTTTGTTTTATGTATTGAGATTCTGTATGACACCTATTTGGATTCTCTATTAGTTATATGGCAATATACCATGACTTTAAGTTTGTTTGCTGCAGGGTTGATATTGTGTGTGTGTGTGTGTATGTGCAGGTGCGTGTGCGTGTGTGTCTGTGTCAGTGGCGGTGTCTGTGTCTGTGTATCTGTGTGTGTGAGTGCCCTATAATGTTACTGTGATTGGTCATGATCTTGATAAATTATTGCTCTGATAACACTAAATAAAAGATTGGGAGTTGGAGTCCTTGCTTCTGTTTTCTGGTAGTTTGCAATATTGCAAAATTTTTGGTTTTACTTACCTGAGCTACCTCTGATAGTATTTCAAAATGGCACTTTCCAGTCGCTACTGTCTGGATAAAAGATGTGCTTTCATTGTCACTTCTTAGACTTCTCTGGTAGTTAATGCCACTGTTGTCACTGGGATGGCAAACCCTTCCTTTTAAATGTTATCCCTTGATAATCAGTGTACACATTGAAGAAAGTTGTAAAGACAGGTCGGTATTTGGAATCAGGCAAGTGACTTTGCAATGTCCAGTGTTGCAAGGTAACTTGTGTCCACCACTGTGAATGGAGAGTAGTTACAGAGTCATGAATGTCTGAGTGTCTGAAAGATGGAAATTCTGTCTCCATTGTGACTCCTTCCTAGTTATATTTGACCATAAGTACTGGTGCAGTTGGTGGCCGAAGCTGTGTGAACCACTGAGACCCTGTTTCTACTGGGTTCTCTGAACTAGTGGACTCAGATATCCTAGTCAGGGGGCCTTGGTAGCAGACACCAAATCTGCTCTTCCCTCAATTCAGCCTCTTTTGTGTGTTTTAGTCCACCAAACTTCACCCATTCACATGCGTTCTGGAGTATTGTTTTGTGTTGTAGTTATTTTTGTTGGGATGTGAAAGTTTTACTGACTGTAGATGTAAGGGGAGAGACAAAAATAGTTTAAACTACTGTCAATATAAAAAGTATATACTTTTTAAAATAAAAGCTTAAATTCTACTAAGGGCATTATAGGAACACTAAAGTAAGTGAACAAATCACCTCCCTTAATATCAGAGTACTACAAAATATTTGATTTTTCTGGGTTCTTTTCTTCAATGTTTTTCCCACCTACATGCACATTTTACTATCATATATGCTTATAATCTCTTTAAAATCATTTAAATTATTAATATATTTCTCTGTGTTGTAAATATAGCCCTTTTGGTTCTCTAATTTACTACTAGTAGCTTGCACATTTCTGTCTTCTTCATCCTTCTTCCCTGTCCCCACAGGAAAACACTACTTGGTACACTACACATATATATGTGATTCTGTTTCTGTTTTTTTATGATTATTTCTATTATATCTTTATTTTCCTCATTTAAGTGACAACATAGGTTGTTTTTCCCTGTATGAGTTATTTTCCTATGTTCAACACTCTCTGGGTCCAGTCACATTTTTCCAAATGGCAGAATTTTATTTTTTGATATGACAATGACTAAGAATTTATTATGTTATCTATATCTCACATCAACTTCAGCCAATCATCTATTGATGGGCAGTTGAGTTGTGCTTCTCTCCTTGGCTACTATAAATGATGATGAACATTGTGTGTAATATATCCTTTAAGTCAATGTTTTCTATTTTTTTCAGATTTATACCCAGAACTGGAATTGCTGCAATATATAATGCTTCTATTTCTAGTTTTCTGAGCACTGTCCACACTTTTATAACAGTGGGTGCATCAATTTATATTTCCACCAGCAGTGTATATTTGTCCCCCCTTATCTACATTCTTATTAATGTTTGTCATTTGTAGACATTTTGTTAATAGCCATTTTGGTTGCTGTGAGATTATATTTCTTTCTGGTTTTGATTTATGATTTCCTAATTAATAGCAACGTTATGTTACTTTTTATGTGCATGAATATCATCCACATCTCGGTTTTTGAAAAATTTCCATGAAGATCCTTCAACTGTTTTAAGTTGGGGTCTTTGCTTTTTAAATATTGAATCTAATATGCTATATATATATTATGGATATTAACATCTTGTTGGTCACATTGTCTGAAATTTTTCCTTCTATTCTGTCTGATATCATATGTCTTGTTGAAGGTTTCCTTTGCTCTGCAGAAGGTTTTGCACTTCACACTTATACAAGAAGTAGAATCCCTGTATCATATAGTACCTCTTTTTTCCTTAGTAAAGTAAAACTGTAAATGTTAGTTTTCCTTTTTTGTTTAATTGGGAGACAAATCAAAAATAAACATTCTTATGATTTATCTCAAATTCAGTTCTGTTCCTGTTCTTGGTCAGAAATTGTATAGATTCAGGCTTTACATTAAGGGAATTAATCCATTTTTATCTCATTTTTTATACTATGGATGGAAGTGCTCTTACATCTTACTTTTACATGTACTGTCCAGTTTCTCAGAACTACTTCTTGAAGAGACTGCCTTTTCTCCATTGTATACTCTTGCCTCCTTCATTGTAGACTCATTGACCATATGTGTGTGGGTTTATTTAACAACTATTTATTTTGTTCCAATGCTCTATGTGTTTCTCTAAGTGCCATATATTGATGTATTGATTACTGTAGCTTTGTAGTGTGTTATAAAATCAGAGACGGTAATACACAAAGCTTTTTTCATTTTTCAAAATAGTTTTAGAAAATTTGGGTCTTTCAGATGTTTTTATAAGTTTTATTATTTTTCTCTTTATTTTGTGAAGAAAGTTATGGATTTTATGAGAATAGAAATTTACTAAAAGAAAAAACCTGAGAAAAATACTATAGTGTGGAGGATAAATCATACAATATTTACAACAAATGGTTTGCTGTATAAATCAAAGGAAAAATATATAAAGAAAAATGACAACAAATACCAAATCCATGGGGTACATCAAAAGCAGTATTAATAGGGATGCTTATAGCAAAATAATCCCACTTATACAAATAAGAAACATCTCTCTCTTATAACATATTCTTACAACCAAACGTTGTAACAAAATAATAAACAAACTTGTTAGTAGAAGGAAAGACAGCTGAAAGGACAGAACATAATGATATAAAATAAAGATTAAAATAGAAACATTTAATCAAACTAAATAATTGCATTTGAGTGATAAATAAAGTTGATAAAATTTAACGAGACAAATGAGCAATGAAGAGAGTACAGATTAATAAGCTCAGGAATAAATATTAAGTTACAGCTTATATCAAAGAAATACAAAGCATCAAATACAACAAATTATATGCCAATAAAATGGAATCCCTAGAAGAAATGGACAATTTCTTAGAAAGACTTAATCTCCAGAATGGAATGAGAAAGAAAACATGAACAGATTATCACTAATGAAATTGAATAAGTAACTAAACAAAATCTCCCAAGAAACAAAATTCCAGGCCTAGTCAGCTTCACAGGTGATTTCCGCCAAACATTTAGAGAAGAGCTATCACCTATACTTCTCAGAGTATTCCAAATTTTCGAGAGGAAGGGAGGCTTCCTACCCCACATTTCTGTATCACACTACTACTAAAACTGGAAAAAATACCTCAAAAATTATAGGTTAAATATTACTGATAAGCATAGATGCAAAAAACATCACTAAATTGTTAGCAAATCAAACAACACATTAAGAAGATTATACAATATGATTGTCTATTTTATTCCAGGGATGCAAAACAGATTCAATACACACAAACTAATCAGTAAGATACACCACACTAACAAATTGAAGAATCATAATTATATGGTCGATCAATAGAGTCATAAAATATTTTGACAAATTCAGTATCTATTTATGAATATATTTCTCCTCAAAGTGGGCATGAGGAAATATAACTCAACAGAGTTAAAGTCATATATGACATGAACTCAGCTAACATGGCACTCACTGATTAAAAGCTGAAAGCATCTCCAATAAGAGCAGGAAGAAGACAAGAATGATCACTCTTACCTCTTTTATTCAGTATAGTATTGGAAATTCTTGACATAGCTCTCCAAAATAAAAGTAAATAAAATATACCTATTTCAGAAAATGAGTAAAAGAATCTGTTTGCAGATGACATACTTTAAAAGAAATCCTAATAATGGTGCCACAAATCTACTAGGGCTTATCAATGCATTAGGTAAAATTTCAGAATGTAAAATTAACATACAGAAATCTTGCATTTCTACACACTAACAACAGGCTAACATATAGAGAAAGTGAGGGAACTGTCTCATTTACAGTTGCATTACAAAACAAAAAAAATCAAGAAATTTTTCCAACCAAAGAGGTAAAAGACCTGTACTCAGAAAACTATAAAATATTTATAAAAGAAATTGAAAATAATGCAAACAGATAAAGGATATATTGTGTTCATATATGAGTAAAAAATATTCTTTAAATGACAGTATTGGCCAAGAAATTACACAAATTAAATTCAGTGCCTATCAAAAAGCAAGGGCATTTTCAGACACTTACAATAAATAATTTTAAAATATAAATGTAAACACAAAAGAGTTGAAATCACTAAAAATAAGAAATAAAAGAAAATAAACAAACTGAAAACACAACTTTGAAAAAGAACGAAGAGGATGTTTCACTGTCCCTGATTTTAAAATATAATACAAATCTACAGTAATAAAAAGAATATGGTAGTGGCACAGAACAAACAGAATAATGGAACACAAAGAATACCTGAAAATGAAATCAGTTATGGTCATTTAGCCCATTACAAAAAATGAATATACAATGGGGGAAAGGTAACCAAGAGGCACGTGAAACCGATCAACATCACTAACCATCAGAAAAATGCAAGTCCAAAACACAATGAGATTTTATGTCAGTCCTGTCAGAATGACTATAATCAAAAAGATAACAAACATAAGTGTTAGTAAGGATGTAAGAAAAACAACCCTGATGCACTGCTGGAGTGTATGTAATTATGTGCTGCCACTGTGGACAAAAACAAGGAGCTTTATCTAAAAATTAAAAATGAAATATAATCCAACATTTCCATATGTGGATACTTATTCCAAAAAAATAAAAACACTAACTAGAAACGGTAATTTCAACCCTATATTCACTGCAGCATAATTCACAATAGACAGGATATAGAAGCAAATTAATTTCTCATTAATAAATAATGGATAATGAAGATGCATGTTTATAGTATATATATCTACCCATCTTAACTAGAGATTTATCTATATTTATAAATATAAATACACACCCAGTATATATATATATATGATCTGTATATACATATATATGATCTGTGTATATATACATATATATATATATATATATATATACACACACACACACAAAAAGGTACAATGGGTTATTACTCAGCTCTTAAAAGAATAATTTCTTGTAATGTGCAGGGAATGGGTAGACCAAGAAGGTAAAATGCTAAGTGAAATAAGTCAGAAAGTGAATGACAAATGCAGAATTGCTTTATTCATATTTTGAATTTAAAATAAATGAACAAAACAAAACAGAAAATGAGATATAGATATACAAAGAAACAGGTTGTTCACAAGAAGGATGGTAATGGGGTGAAGAAAAGAAAAGGTTGAGAAAAATTAAGAGAGAAAATTTTCTAGTTGCAAATTAAATGAGTCAGGTACAATAAATGTACGGTATGGGGAATAGTCAATAACTATGAAATATCTTTAAATAGCAACATATCATACCTAGATATATTCTGGTGATCAATTTGAAATGTATTAAAAAGAGCAGTTAGTTGTGTAAGAGAAACTAACACAGTTAATAGATTGAAGAGCACTTCAAAAACAAAAAAACATAGTTATAGGAAAAAAATATATTTGTCGTTAACAGAGGCAGGGTTTGGGAAAAGAGAATTTGATTAATGCACTCAAAAGTTACAAACCTCCAGCAGTAAAATAAACGTGTTCTAGGGATTCCCCGTAGTAACATGAAAATTACAATTAATACTGCTTTATGTTCTATATGAATGTTGTTACGGTAGTAGACCGTAAAGTTTCTCATCACAAGCAAAAGACAAATAGTAATTCTTTAATATTTTATCTAAATGAGATAATGAATTCTCCCAAAAGTTGCTATGAGATTTATTTTATGACACTTGTAATTCAAATCACTGTCCTGTGCACCTAAACTTACACAATGGTTTATGCCAATTATATTTCAATAAAAGCGGAAGGAAAAATGTAAAGTCAATGGTCATTTTTCCCATGTCATTTCCCATGACTGTTTTTGCAGCAAGTAAACTTGAGTCATGACATACTTATTCTAGGTAAAGTTACAAATAAATAAGTAATTCTAATAAATTATACATAAAGATATTAATAAAATTAGTGTTTAACCATGCCCTATGCTTTCTTCTTGTTAAAAGCCCACTGCTTCTGTAGGCATCAAAATTTCTCTCTGTGTATTCATCTGAGATTAGGGAATGGATACAAATGTAAAACTGGCTTCTCTTGCTGTGATTTATAAAGTTCACTGTCTCTGACTGATGGTCTCATCTCCCCGACAGCATCTGTATTTAAAAAACATGTTAGGTTGCTAAAACTGTCAGCATGATAAAATCTCAGAACTCCTACAATTACTAACTGTTTTGCAATGGGAATGCAATACTGACAAAGACTTGATTTTGGATAACAATGTGGTGTTTTCTCACGGTTGCAATAGGAGATGTGAGGAAAATCCATGAGATCCACAACAGTCTTGCTCAAGTGTTGGGCAAAGAAGTGTAAAGGTTCTGTATTATTAGGACTGAGGACTGCTTTCAAAATGATGACTACGCTCACTCTATTGCAGGTAGTCTTAGGACAGAAAGGTTATCACAATATCTAGGTGAACGGGAATAAGTCAGTGATTCAGGCTCTATAAATTTGTCAACGGGTGTTCAAAGCCAAAATAAGTTGTGTCAACAATGAGAATTAAAAGAAAAAAATTGGATATAAGCTTAAATTAAAAGTAGACACAGAACTGTGCTGGGCTCTGGGGACTGGAGAATGTATATGCCTAATTCCAATTCAAGGGTTCAGTGGCTTGACCCTCGCATCTCCTCGGGATTCAATGAAAAGGTAACAATTAGTGTACTGGGAGATATATAATCTACCTCTCCCTGATCGGAAGAAAATCTGGTGGATCAATGAAATTCTTAATTCACAGAGATTCTGCAAGATGCAGAGGAGTAATTCATTGATGACTCAACTTAGACAAACTTAGTTACAGCTTAACAATCCTTCTTCACACACACTCACAGTGGTACACATATATGTAGTATTTAGTGGGAAGAATTCAGTGGGCAGTGCTCAGAGTATGGTTTTCAAAGCACCAGACAACTTTTGTACTTCTGCCAATAGTCTAGATTTTCCCAGGTAGAAAACTACACATGGAGAAACAAACAGTATTCTTCTTTAGGATATTTAATTTTGAAAGTAAACTAGCTTTTGACTTATCAGTATACAACCTTGTTAAGATGATCACGGTAATACCCACTCTCTGATAAGAGAGCTGGAAACAAGCTGCTGAACCAGCCCATCTGAACCCCAGACTGCTAATATAAGCAACAACATAGCCACCATCAGAGTTGAGCTGACAAATTAAAAGCTTGATGTTTCTGTTGTAGGAACAACCACTGCTGTTCAGACACAGTTCTCCATCTGCAAGTGGGCTCTTTTCTTCCCTCGGTAAAGGTCATATTGGTGGAACGTTGCTAGAGTTTACCCTGGCCAATTTGCCCATTCTCCAGATTATCAAAGTCTTTCTTCAAAACTGGTGACATATTCTCAGGACACAATTTTGCCATTCCAATCTTATCAGGTGACACTGGCTGCATGATTGTGAGCAGAAGCCTTAGGATCCCTGATCATGCATACAATTTTTCCAGCATTTGAGGGCATTTCACGTTCTGAAATTGGTTCACCTTTATTTTAAATTAATGGGAAATAATCAAAGACTTCCATGACTATTTTATATTTCTTAATACTGCAGAAATTTGGTATTCTTGCAGTTGGACAAATTTTTAATTCTACCACACTCCTTCTATTCCACACATTTTAGAATGCAATTTGGTTACTGAATAGAACCTCCCCAACCAAGGGGCAAGTACCTCATAATTACTTCCTGTGTGAAGGTTACAATGGGCACAAGATTTGTGGGGTGTATAAACCTACATTAAATGTTTGCAATGGCACTGTCTCGTCTGGACAAAACTCTGGTTCTAAGAAGTAAATTAAATAGAAGTCAGTATAGTTATTGGTATTGGGAAGAGAATCAGCGATTTTGGGGTGGGAGGGTGATGAAGAGACAGCAAAAAATTAAGCAAATGAGAATCGAATGCTTTAGGCCTCTGGAGGCATGAATAAAGAAGAAAATAATACTATGTCTCCTGTACCTACCTCCACTATCTGTCTTGTGTGACTAGTCCTTGGGCTATGAAAAGAGCTAGTTTGTGGTGAAGAGTAAAGACCATAACGAAATAGTTTCAAAACCAAGAGAGTTTTGTTGTTTCAGGAAAGTAGATTATGCTTAAAGTCAACATATATTTTTCATTCACTGAATACTAAAATGCATCCTGTGGCATATGCTGTGCTTACTGTTCTGGTATCCAAGTTAGAAAAGAAAAGGGGATTAGACAGAAAACATCTGGAGGAGGTGATTTCTGTGCTGAGACTGGGAAACTCTAAGTAGGTAAAAGGAGGATACACAAAGTCCAAGAATGAGCTGGAGCAAAAGTGGTGAGGTTGCAGCTAACATAGTTGACAAGCATTTGTCTGGATGTGTCTCCAGATACAGTTAAACATAAAGATATGCCAAGGTAGTCAGATGCCAGATTTATAAGAAATGACTAAACTAAGTTGAGTTTGTGGGCTTAGAGTTGGAAAGGCATTAAGTGCCACCCTGAGGATGTAAGTTTATCTTTGGCTGGAACATAAAAGCAACATAAAGTACTGACTAGAAAATATAGTGTAGACTCTTGAGGACAGGAAATTAAAGCAATTGGAATGATTTGAGAACAGCACAAAGAAGACCACAGATATAATTACTTCTTAAATTCTACCAAATGCTGAATGTGCCATCTGAGACTACATCATGTGACCTTTCTGATTCCAGTGATGGCATAATAGAGACCATGATATCCCTGGGCCGGTTCCTGCATTTAACTCCTGTTCCAACCATTCCTAACTTAACATATTTAATACTTTCCAGGATGAACCAGAAACCACTTAGTACTTTTCTCCTCTCCATGTTTTAGTTTTTTTAAAATTTCTTCCATTTTCTTTTCTTCCTTACAAGAAATTATTTAAATTTACTCCCATTTTGTTCGATCAAATGATCATATCAATCAAATGTCCCTATTTTCTTTAAATGGTAACTTAGTCTGCCATTTAACTCTTAACTCTATTTAAAAAAAATAAGGAAAATACACGTACACATCTATGTTTATTGTTCAAATGAGAAAATTGCAGATATTTGTGGACATTTCACAACATCAATTTTAATCTTTGTTATCCTGCATAATCTGGTAGTCCTCTCGTAGATCAGTTGTGATTAGGATGACGTTCATAATCTGAAGATGGCTGATGAGTTTGTCGTGAAAGAGAGGAAGCTGATGTATCAGCTATCACTGGCACTGGAAATCGTGGGTTGCTCCCTGGTTGAAGTTTAGACAAACGACCTTCATTGGCATATATGTTGTGATATACATTTGGAAATATAGAAGGCTCCAACGTCAGTCCAAAATAATTGCTCTTTATGGGAGACAAGATGCTGTACTGAGAAGTAGAAATTGTTGTTGTAATGAAGTTCACAACACAGCCATTTGCTTCAGTTTAGCTGTTTTGAGAGTGCCCATGGACAGTGGTCAAATGATTTAAAATAGCACGTTGATCCACTGCAATTTGTTCTGGTGGTCTAACTGACATTGATGATGGAGGAGGAATATCATATATGATCGGGGTATTTGTATCACCAAATATGTGGCTAGCAGAGTGCTTTCTTATTAGAGGGATGTTTAAATTTGCAGAAGGTAAAAATGCACTTTCTCCAGTAGTGTCAGACACAAAACCAGACTTATGATAATCCACAATACCCACTGCTTTAAAGTGTTTCTTGTTGAAATCTTCAGCCAATGAAAATACCAGACAGGCATTTTTAATCCCAAGTCTTCTTTTTATTCTCACTAAAAGCTGGGGACAGCCTCATTTAAAATTTGGATTATGATAGAACTGCAGCTACAATCAAAGGAAAAACATTTTAGTAATACTTTAAATCAAAATAAAAGACTACATTAAGCCTAACATATAAAACCTCAGATATTACGTTTGCTATGCAAAGATAATATCATCAAATTATGAACATTACTAACGATATTTTGAAGTTCCGTATTTGGAAAATACATATTTAAATAGTATAGTCATCAAATATAAGAAGTTAGCATTTGCAGTAACGGTGAAAGCCACTTTTCGAAAGCAGCTTTAATATCTTTATTTAGATTTCTGTTAAGATTCATTGTTGCAAGGAAAGTTTCTCATAATCTTGAATACTTAAGGCACTGTCCTCATTTTTTAGAGGAAATAATGGATTTTAGCCTTAGTACTTTTATACAATTTTCAAAATCTAAATTTACATTTATATTACCATAGATTGATGAACAAAATAAAATTTTATATATTAGTTACCAAGTGGTAACTAAAATTTTTGAATACCTTGCTTAAAACAGAGACTTCTTTTTCTTCTGCCAGCAAGTCGGCTAGACAAGCTGATCTTTGAAAATTCTGCCTCAATTTACTAAACCCATAAAATTTAAGCTGTGTAATTTACTTTTCATTCTTCCAGGTTCAAATATTCTGAAAGGGGCCTTTCTTTCCAAAAAGGTCCTTCTTAAAGACACCTTCATCAATCACTATGGAAGTTCCATTATCATCCAACCAGATGGATTTAAATTCATCACTCCCAGCCATTTTCCAGAGTTTTCTTGGAAATGTGAGACAACGAAAATCATTATCTTCATCTGGTTCAGAAACACAATGTGCGTTACATTGCCTTTTAATCAAGGATTCTTCAGACAAATTCTGAAAAGCATTTTCTTCAATTATAGACCTCAAGTCCAAATCCCCAGAGAATGTTTGTTCACAAAATAGATATCTACCAGAGTTTCCTGAACCATTTGGTCCATTTATATGAGACACATCTTGAATTTCTGAAGAAACATGTGTCATCTGAAATAACTATTTCTACAACTACTTTTCTAATCTGCATGATTTTGATCACTACAGTTTCAAATGCTGCTTTGGCAGGCTGCACAGATAAACTGCTATGCCTTCACAATGGTTCTCAACCTGGGTAGCTGTGACATCACAAAACGACTGGTCTCCTAGCAAATCTTGTGTAACATTCAGCCAGTATTTACTTCTCATTCAGCCAGTTAAAATGAAACATATATGATGCTTATTTTTATAGTGTGATCTGCAAATATTATCCAACAAAATCTTTTTAAATAATTTAATTTTGGGGTGTATGAAATAAAACCAATCTCCATCCCTTTGTACACAAATTTATACCAGATTGGTGAACAGAGTATTAATATTGCACAAAATATATAAAATAATTTTAAAGGTTTGGAATTTAAAGTGAAATTTGTGTAAAATCTGTACAGAAAATGTATACCTTTTTCAATATCATTTGTAATTAAAGTGAAACATAATTTGATCTGGAAATGAATGTAGTTATTTACCTGTGTACTTTAAAATAAGTAGCTCTATATTCAAAACATGAGCAGAATAAATATCAGTTTTTCTGGTATGTTTATAAATAAATGTTAAATATTTATGAAATAAATTTAGAATAAAAAAATCAATCAAATTTAAGAAATCTCAAAGGGGGAATTTTTGTTTTAAATTGCAATTGAGTGCTATAATAAAACAAATGTTATTTAATATTCTATTTAAAAATTACAAAAGAGGAAACCTTATAGCATACTTACATAAGTTTATTTTAGCCATTCTTTCACTCAGAGGTTTTTCAGTCCCTAGAAGGAATAAATATTCTTATCATTTTTATAATCCATACTGTTGTGGCTTCTGTTAAGTGTTCCAAAGTTATGTTAATAAATACACTTATGACAAGATTCTGGGTTCAATAATCAGTGCCTCAATTAAGGGGTAAAGAAATAAACAATCAAAAAACAAAGAAATAACAGTATATGTTGGTTGGGGTGGAAAAGACTAGGTAGTGCATTTTAGGAAGAATGTTTCTCAGTCCTAAAACATTTGGCATTGTTAGTAAAATACGGCATTTAAGGCAACGGTTTTGTTCACCAATTGTAAATAGTAGCTATTTTCTGTATCAGTAAACTGTAGTAAATCCAGTTCTACCAAAACTTATATTCTTTATTTAGAAATAAATTCAATTAAACATAAGCCAAATTCAAAATAAGAGATTAAATTTTTAATGAGTAAATATATACTCAAATCACAATGTAAATTTTTTCTTCAGTATGTGTATATTCCAATCTAAATAAACATTAGCAACCTGAAATCATTGCATATATTAGTATTATAAAGTATAATTAAGTTGGATTTAGTCCCGATTCATAAATAATATTTAATGTACGCAAATCAATATATGTGATACCATCCCTTAAGAAACCGAGAATTCAAAAATAACAATATCAAATATGTAGGAATATTATTCACAGAACTTATCTTAGCTTTTTAAAAAAATATTCTTAACAAATTCACTTCAGATAAAATGAAACTAAACATAATAAAAGCTATACATGAAAAACCCATGACTAACATCAAGTTCAATGTTAACATACAGGAACGTTTTCCACTTGTTTAGTAATAAGAAAAAGTAGCTCATTCTCACAAGTCCTAAATTACACTACTAGAAGTCCTAGCCAAAACAACTAGACAAGAAAAAATAAAAATGCATCCAACTTGTAAAAAAGCAGTAAAGTTTTTACAGATTATATAATTAAACATAGATAGAAAACTCATAGACTCCTCCAGTGACTGTTACAAATAATGAACAAACTTAGTAAATTTGCAGACTACAAAATCAATATACAAATATCCGTTGCATTTTTATATAGTAACAACATATTATCAGAAAGAGAAATTAGGAATACAATTGTGTGTATATTTATACCAAAAAGAATAAAATAGGAATACAATTGATAAGTGAAATAAAAGATCTAAACATACATCTATAAATTACAGGTGTATGAAATATAAGTAAACAAAATAAATAGAAAGATATTCTGTTTTTATGGATTGTGTACAATGTGAGGAAGTATTCTAATCTATCTTTTACATGTTCAAACTCCCCAGCACTAAATAATGAGGAGTATGTCTTTTCTTCGTTTTATACTCTAGCTTCCTTTTTCATGGGTTAATTGATCATAGGTGTGAGGGATTGTATCTGGTTGCTCTATTCTCTTCTATTGATTGCTGCCTGTTTTTGAGCCAGTATCATGTTGTTTTAATTACTAAAGCTTTGTAGGACTGTTTAACATCAGAGAAATTTACACCATTAGATTTAATACACTTTTTCAAGATTATTAATGCAACTCATGATCTTTATATTTAAATACAAATTTTGAAATTATTTCTTCCTATAAATGGAAAAATCTCATGGGTATTTTGACATGTATCACACTAAATGTAGATTCCTTTGAGTAGTATGGTTGTTTCAACCACATTGTTTCACATCATAAACATAAGAGATATTTTCACTTCTTTGGATCAGTTTTATTTTCATTCATCCATGTTTTCTATTTTTTAACTTATAGGTTTTCTCATTATTTGTTAAATTTATTAATAGGTATTTATTACATATATATATAATTATTTATATTATATTTGTAAACACATTTCCTACACAAATACAAAAGGCAGAAGGCTGTGGTAAGACATATTCAAAGTCCTGAATGAAAGAAAGCTGAAATCTATGGTAATTTATCGAGCAAGGCTATCCTTAACAATAGAAAAAGAAATAAATAACTTCCACACAAGCAAAAACTAAAAGAATTTAGCAACAGAGAAAGACATATTGAAAGATGTACTCTAAGAAAAAAAGAAGCCGGATGGTAGAGAAAGGAGAAAGTCATAATTAAAAAGGCAATAACTACAATGACTTACAATAGAATAAAAATGATGTTGTAAAACAGGACATCAAAATTTTTAAGGGTCAGAGGGTGAAACAGGACAATACAAAGTGTTTTCTTCTTGTTTCTGTTCTCTGTATGATGGGTTACAATTTGTATTTTTATCAGTTAAAAAATACAGTTATATTTATGGGTAAATATACATACAAAACAGGGGAACCATAGGTCAAAAGGTTACAATGAAGTCACAAAGCCAAATAGAAACCAAGATGATAGAAGAAAACTTATCAAGCCACAAAAAGGAAAAGAAATGAACAAAAAGGAAATACCAAATCAACTGGAAAATGAAGTTCAAAATGGAAATAAACAGCAGTCTATCAATAATTATCACAAATGTTAATGGACTTAGTGCTTCAATCAAAAGATATATATTGTCAGATGGGATAATATAACAAAACCCTACATTATGAAGCATACAAGAGACCCAATTTAGTAAGATGAACACACATCAATTGAAAGTCAGAAGATGGAAAAATACATTCCATGCAAATGGACATGATAAGAAAGCAGGACTAGCAGTACTGAGTTCACACAAAATAGATTTTACAAAAAAGGCCATAGAGAAAGATAAACAAGACATGATATAATGATGAAAGGAGCATTACAATGTTCTACGCCAATTATATCTCAATAGAAGCAGAAGGAAAAATGGAAAGTCAATGGTCATTTTTTCCCATGTCATTTCTCACGATTGTTAGTGCAGTAAGTAAACTTGAGTCATAATATACTTATCCTTGGTAAAGATACTAATATCTAGGTGAATCTATTAAATAATACATGAAGATACTAATATAATTAGTGTTTGAACATGCCTTAAACTTTATTCATGTTAACAACCCACTGCGTCTGTAGGCATCAAAATTTCACTCTGTGTATTCATCTGAGATTGGGGAATGGATACAAATGTTAACCCTGGCCACTCTTGCTGTGACTGATAAAGTTCACTGTCTCTAACTGATGGTCTCATCTCCACAACAGCATCGGTAAGAAAGGAGCATGCTATGTTGTTAAGCATCTCAGCATGGTAAAATCTCAGAACTCCTACAATTCTTAACTGGTTTGCAATGGGAATACAATACTGACAAAGACTTTATTTTGGATAACAATGTGGTGTTTTCTCATGGTTGCATTAAGGGATGTGAGGATAATCCCTGAGATCCAAAACAAATATTCTTCTTCAAGTACTGGACAAAGAACTGTAAAGGTTCTGCATTATTAGCACTGAGGACTGCTTTAAAAATGATGACTATGCTCACTCTATTCCAGGTAGTCCAAAGAAAGAAGGTTATTTCAATTTCTAGGTGAATGGGAATAAGTCAGTAGTTCAGTCCCTATAAATTAGTCAACGGGTGTTCAAAGCCAAAATAAGTTGTGTCAACAATGAGAATAAGAAGATAAAAAATTAGACATAAGCTTAAATTGAAAAGGAGACACAGTCCTATGCTGGGCTCCGGGGACTGGAGAATATATATGCCTCAGTCCAATTCAAGTGTTCACTGGCTTGGCCCTAGCATCAGCTTGGGATTCAATGAAAAGGTAACAATTAGTATACTTGGAGAAATATAACCTACCTCTCCCTGATCAGAAGGAAATCTGGTGGCTCAATTAAACTCTTAATTCACAGAAATTCTTCCAAATGCAGGGGAATAATTCATTGATGACTCAACTAAGACAAACTTAGTTACAGCTTAACAATCCATTTCACACACACACACAGTGGTAGACAGATTTGTAGTATTTGGTGGGAAGAATTCAGTGGGCAGAGCTCAGAGAATAGTTTTCAAAGCACCAGCCAACTTTTGTACTTTTGCCAATAGTCTAGATTTTTCCAGGTAGAACACTGCAGATGGACAAACAAATAATATTCTTCCTCAGAATTTCTAATTTTGAAAGTAAACTGTAGATTTTGACTTGTCAATATACAACCCTGTTAAGATGATCATGGTAAGACCCAGTGTCTAATAAGAGAGCTGGAAACTAGCTGCTAAACCAGCCCATCTGAACCCCAGACTGCTAATGTAAGCAACAACATAGCCACCATTAGAGTTGAGCTGACAAACTTAAAAGCTTGATGTTTCTGTTCTAGGAAAATCCACTGCTGTCCAGAAAGTGTTCTCCTGCTGCAAGTGGTCTCATTTCTTCTCTTGGTAATGGTCATATTGGTGGGATGTTGCAAGAGCTCACCCTGACGCATTTGCCTTTTCTCCAGATTATCAATGGCTTTCTTCACAACTGGTGACATATTTTTAGGACTCAATGTTGCCATTCCAGTCTTATCAGCTGACATTGGCTGCATGATTATGAACAGAAGCCTTAGACATCCTGACCTTGCCTACAAATTTTCCAGCATTTCAGGGCATTTCACATTCTGAAAATGCTTCACCATTTATTTTAAACTAATGGGAAATTGTCAAAGTCTTCCATGAGTGTTTTATATTTCCTATTATCTGCAGAAATTTGGTATTCTTGCAGTTAGACAAATTTTTAATTCCACCACCCTCACCTCCTTCTAGTCCACACATTTCAGATTGCAATTAAGTTACTGAATACGACCACCCCAACCAAGGGGCTAGTACCTCTTATATACTACCTGTGTGAAAGTTAGAAGGGGTAGAAGTTATGTGCGATGTATAAAGCTACATTAAATGTTTGCAATGGCACTCTCTATTCTGGACAAAGCTTTGATTCTAAGAAGTAAATTAATTAGAAGTCAGTATAGTTATTGCTATGGGGAAGGAATCAGCTATTTTGGGGTGGGTGTGTGATGAAGAGACAGCAAAATATCCAGCAAATGAGAATGGAATACTTTAGGCCTCTGGAGGCATGAATTAAGAAGAAAATAATACTTTGTCTCCTGTAGCTACCTCCAATTACTGTCTTGATTGAGTGGTCTTTGGGCTATGAAAAGAGCTAGTCTGTGGTGAAGAATAAAGACCATAATTAAATAGTTTGAAAACCATGAGAGTCCTGTTACTCCAGGAAAGTAGATTTTGCTTAAAGTCAACATGTATTTTTCATTCACTAAATACTAAAATGCATCCTGCGGCGTGTGCTTTGCTTAATGTGCTGGTATCCAAGTTAGACAAGGAAAGGTTTAAGAGACACAATGTGTGTAACATGGTGTTTTTATCAAGGATTCTTCAAAGTCTGAAAAGCATTTTCTTCACTCATAGACCTCAAGTCCGAGTCCACAGAAAATGTTTGATCACACAACAGAGTCTACCAGGGTTTCCTGAACCAGTTGGTCCATCTTTACGAGACACATCTTGAATTTCCGAAGAATCATGTGCCATCTCAAATAAATTTTCTACAGCAATTACCCTAATATGCATGGTTTTGAGCACTGCAGCTTCAAATGCTTCTTTGGTAGGCCTGCACAGATAAACTGCTAGGTCTTCTCAATGATTCTCAACTTGAGAAGCTGTGACATCACAAAATGACTGGTCTCCCAGCAACTCAAGTGTAACATTCAGCCAGTGTTTCCTTCTCATTCATCCAGTTAAAATAAAACATATAAGATGTTTATTTTTATAGTGTGATCTGCAAATATTATCCCAATGAAATCTTTTTAAATAATTTAATTTTGAGGTCTATGAAATAAAACAAATCTCTATTCTTTTGTACAGAAATTTGTACCAGATTTGTGAACAGAGAATTAATAAGGCAAAAATATATAAAATAATTTTAAACTTTTGGAATTTAAAGTGAAATTTGTGTAAAACGTGTTCAGAAAATGTATGTCTATTTCAAAATCATTTGTAATTAAAGTGAAACATAATTTCATTTAAAAATGGAAGTAGGTATTTATTTGTTTACTTTATAATAACTAGCTGTATATTCAAAACATGAGCAGAATAAATATCAGTTTATTTGTTTTGCATATAAATAAATGGTAAATTATTATGAATGAAAATTCGATAAAAATAATGAATCAAATTTAAAAAATCCGAAAAGGCGGAATTTTTTTTAAATTGTAATTCAGTTCTATAAGTAAAACAATTGTAATTTAATATTCTACTCTTAAATTACAAAAGAGAAAATCTTATTGTATATTTACAAATGCTTATTATTGCCGTTCTTTCACTGAGAGGCTTTTCAGTCATCTTTATAATCCATACCCTCATGGCTTCTGTTAAGTGTTCCAAGATGATGTTGATAAATACACTTATGCACAAGATCCTGGGTTCAATAAGCAGTGCCTCCATTAAGGGGCAAACAAACAAAACAATCAAAAAACAAATAACACTATATGTGTGTTCGGGTGGAAAAGACCAGATAATACATTTTAGGAAGCAATATGTATCTCAGCCTGAAACATTTGACATTGTTAGTAAAATATGGCATTTTAAGGCAAGTGCTTTGTTCACTAATTGTAAATAATAGCTATGTTCTGTATCAGTAAACTGCAGTAAATCCAGTTCTACAAAAAGTTATATACTTTATTTAGAAATAAATTCCATTAAACATAAGCCAAATTCAAAATGAAGGATAAAATTTTTAAATAAATAAATGTACACTCAAGCTACAATGTAAATTTCTCTTTCAGTATGTGTACATTCGATTCTAAATAAATATTAGCAAACTGAATTCATTACATATTATAAGTATTATAAACTATAGTTAAGAGGGATTTAGTCCTGATTCATAAATATTACTTAACATATGCAAATCAATATATGTGATACAAACCCTTAAAAAGCAGTGAATGCAAAAACAACAATCTCAAAAAATGTAGGAAAATTATTCACAGATCTGATCTTTACTTTTTTATAAACATATTTTAACAAATTCACTTTAAATAGAATGTAACTAAACATAATAAAAGCCATATATGAAAAACCCATGTCTAACATCAAGTTCAATGTTAACGTACAGGAAGGTTTTCCTTTGGTCCAGTAATAAGAAAAGTTAGCTCATTCTCACAAGTAGTAAATTACACTATTTCCTTCATCAATGTTTTCTATTTTCCATTATATATGTTTTCTCCTTATTTGTTAACTTCATTTCTATATATTCAATTCATATATATATAATTATATATGTTATGTTTGTAAACACGCTTCCTACACAAATACAACAGGCAGAAGGCAGTGGCAAGTCATACTCAAATTTCTGAATGAAAGAAAACTGTTATCTGAGATAATTTATCAAGTAAGGCAATCCTTTAGAATAGAAGGAGATATAAATAACTTCCACGAAAGCAAATACTAAAAGAATTTAGCAAAAGAAAAATAAATAATTAAAGATCTACTCTAAATAAAAAAGAAGCAGGATGCTATAGAAAGGAGAAAGCCATAATTAGAAAGGTATAACTACAATGTCTTACAATACAATAAACATGATGTTGTAAAACAGAACATCAAAATTTTTAAGGCTCAGAGAGTGAAACAGAACAATACGGTGTATTTTCTTCTTGTTTCTGTTCTCTATAGGTGGGGTTAGAGTTTGTATTCCTATCAGTTATAATAAAATTTATAGTAATGGGTCAATATACATACAAAACTGGGTAACCATAAGTCAAAATCTTACAATGAAGTAACAAAGCCAAAAAGAAACAAAGATAATAAAAGAAAACTTATCAAGCCACAAAAAGAAAATGAAACGAACAAAAAGGAAATACCAAATCAACTGGAAAATGAAGTTCAAAATGGAAATAAACACCAGTCTATCACAAATTATCACAAATGTTAATGGACTTAGTGCTTCAATCAAAATTATATATTGTCAGATGGGATAATATAACAAGACCCTACATTAAAAACCATACAAGAGTCCTGCTTTAGTAAGAGGAACACACATTAATTGAAAGTCAGAAGATGGAAAAGTATATTCCATACAAATGGACATGACAAGAAAGCAGGACTAGCAGTACTGAGTTCACACAAAATAGACTTTATAACAAAAGGCCATAGAGAAATATAAACAAGGACATGATATAATGATTAAAGGACCAATACAAAATGAGGGTATTAAACTCATTAAAATATATGCGTTTAATATATGAGCATCTAAATACATAAAGCAAATACTAATAGATAGATAGGAAGAAATGGATGGGAGCACAATCACAGTAGGAGACTATAACTCCCCATTACCATCACTAAACTGGTCTTTCTGAAGGAAAATTAATAAGGGAACAAAGATACAAATAGATATGATAAAATAATTGGAGTTGGTTGATATTTTCAAAACAGTACTTCTCCCCAAAACAGAATATACATTCTTTTCCAGTTCACATGGAGTATTTTCTAGAAAAGATTATGTACTCAGGCTCAGAATAAGCCTCAACAAATTTAAGAAGACAAAAATTATTTCAAGCGTTTTTTTCTGAGTATAATATCATGAAACTTGAAATCCTTCACAGAAAAGCAGGGAGAAAAAATAACAGCAACCACATTAAACAACATGGTACTATAACAAAGGGGGGAGTTGTTGAAGTAAAAGAAGAAATTAAAATATATCTTGAGAAATATGACAAAACAGTACACAATGTCTATGGAATACAGTTAAAGCAGGTTTAAGAGGGAAGTTCATACTGACAAAGCCCTCCTCAAAGTAGAAGTACAATTTCAAATAAATAATCTGATGTTCTATGTAAATTAATCATGAAAAGAAGAGCAAACAAAACCCAAAGTCATCAGAAAGAGGGAAAATTAATGATCAAGGAGGAAAGAATTGAAATACAGATTTAAAAATAGAAAAAAAATTAAATACTTTTTTTGAAATTTTAAACAAAATTGACAAATCTCTGGACAAGATCACTAACAACAAAAAAGACAGAGAACACAAATGATATAAGAAATGAATATGGAGAAACTACAAAGAATACAACAAATTCACAAAATATCTTAAGGGATTACCATGAGCAACTGTATGGAAAAAAAATGGATAACCAGGAAGAAATGGAGATGTTTTTGGAAACATTCAGCCCACCAATATTGCATCAAGAAGAAATTAACCATTAGAACAGACAGATAACCAGAAATGGAATAGAATTATAAATAAAATAAAAATTCTCCGCAAACAAAATTCAGACCCAAATAGCTTCACTGGGGAATTTGACCAAACATACAAAGAAAAATCCATACCAGTCCTCCTCAAACTCTTCCAAAAGATTGATATGGAGAGAGTACTCCCAAACTCACACCATAAGGCCAAAATCAACCTGATACAAAAACCAAAGACACTACCCCAAAAAGAAAACTATAGGCCAATATCAATGATAAACATAGATGTAAAAGTCCTTAAGAAATTATTAACAAACAGAATCCAACATCATGTGAAAAAAAGATCATGCACCATGAACAAGTTAAGTTCATCCCAGGAACACAAGAATAGTTGAACATATGCAAATCAATCAATCAATTGTGACACACCATATCAATAAAAGAGAAGACAAGAACGATATGATCATCTCAGTAGATGCAGAAAAAGCATTTGATAAAATTTAGCATCTATTTGCAATAAAAGTTCTTATCACAGTGGGCATAGAGGGACCATTTATCAACATAATAATAGCTATTTATGACAGATATATGGCCAGCAATATACTCAATGGTGAAAAACTGAAACCCTTCCCACAGAAACCTGAGACAAGACAATGATGTCCATTCTCACAATTTCAATTCAATATAGTCTTGGAATTCCTAGCCACAATGATCAGGCAAGGAAAATAAGTAAACTATAGAGAATGGAAAAGAACAGTTAAAATTGTCATGATATGCAGACATGACATTATATATAGAAAACTCTGAAGCTTCACAAAAAAAATACTTAGGCTAAAAAAGGAAATGGGTAAGGTAGCCAGATTAATTTACAAAAACCAATCTCATTTCTTTACACTACCATTGTATCAACAGGAAATCAAAGTACAGAAACAACCCCTTTTATAACTGCACCCTAAAGGATATAATGATTAAGAATAGCTCTAACCAAGGTGGTGAATGATTTATATATGGAGAAGAAGAAAACATTGATTAAGGAAATCAAGAAAGACTTGAACAATTGAAAAGATACCCAATGGTCTTGTAATGGAAGAAATAATACTGTTTAAATGGCCATACTGCCCAAGGCAATACATAGACTTAAACTGAGTTCCTATCAAATTATGAAAATCATTTCTTTTTAGGGCTGAAACAAATGATCATACGATTTATATAGAATCTAAAAGATCCATAATTTCCAAAACAATTTTGAAGACAAATAAAGAGGCTGGGGCAATAACCCGCCTGTTGTCCCTACAGTATTGCAGAACTACAATAAACAAAATGACATGATATTGGTACCGAAACAGGCATATGGTCCAATGGAACAGAATAGAGAGCCTATGAATAAATCTACAGGCCTATGTTCAATTAAAATTTTAAAGAGTAGCCAAGACTATGACAGAGAAAATATCATCTCTTCACCAACTGGTGTTGGGAAAAATGGATAGCAGCATCAGAGCAATGGAGTTAGAACAATCCTTCACCCCATACACAAGAATAAACTCAAAATGACTTGAAGACTTAAATGTAAAGCAAGACACAGTAAATCTCCTAGAAGAAAACATATGGAAAACACTCTGAGATAAATCTCAGCAATGATCTCCTTGAACAGCCTATCCAGGTAATGGATGTAAGAGCAAAATTAATAAATGGGACCTAATTAAACTTATAAGCATTTGCACAACAAATGGAACCATAAACAAGACAAAATGACAACCTAGAGGATTAAAGAAAATATTTAGAAATGATGCAACTTACAAAGGCTAAATTTCCAAAATATAAAGACTTCATACAAACTAATAATAATAATAAAAAGAAACCCTATCTGAAAATGGGCCAAAGCCCTAAACAAGCAATTCTCCAATAGAGACATTCAAATGCCACACAGATTTATGAAAAAATAATTGCTCACTATCATTATCAGAGAAGGGCAATTCAAAAGTGTAATGAAGTATCACTTCACAATAGTCACAATGGCCATCATTCAAAAGTCAAAAAACAATAAATGCTGGGGAAGCTGTAGAGAAAGGGAACCCTCCTACACTGTTGGTAGGAATGAAGTTTGGTGTAGTCACTGTGGAATACAGGGTGGGGATTCCTCTAAAGTATAAAAATAGACTTAACATATGATCCAGCAATCCCACTTCTGAGTATATATCAAAGGGAACCTTATTTCAAAAAGACACCTGCACCCCAATGTTCTTAGCAGTGTTATATACAACAGCCAAGACATAGAAGCAACCTAATTGTCCAAAAGAGATGACAGTATACAGACGTTATGCATTATTTACACAATGGAATAATACTCTGCAATAAAAAATGATAAAACAATGACATTTGCAACAAAATGGATGTCCCCAAAAAGTGTCATTCTAATTGAAGTTAGCCAGAAAGAGAAAGAAAAATAACACAGGACATGACATATGTAGAACCTGAAAAAAATAATTTGCATGTGAACACTATGATTTCATCTGCAAAACTGAAACACACTTAAAGATCTACTTAATAATCTTATGGTTACTGCAGAAAGGGACTGGTTGAGGATATATTTGGGAGCTGTAGATTTCTAAATGTTATCCACTATATGTAGAACCTGAAAAAAATAATTTGCATGTGAACACTATGATTTCATCTGCAAAACTGAAACACACTTAAAGATCTACTTAATAATCTTATGGTTACTGCAGAAAGGGACTGGTTGAGGATATATTTGGGAGCTGTAGATTTCTAAATGTTATCCACTATATATATAAAAATAGATGTTTTCAAAGTTTCTTTTGTATGACACAGGGCAGTAAGTTAAATATCATGAAATAAAGTTTAATAGGCACAGAAATTTATGCATGTACGGGGACACTGTGCTATACACCACAGATTGATACATTGTAAATGGCATATTTCAAAGATAAATAAATGAATATATATGTAAATAAATAAATAAATAAGTAAAAAAAATAATATTTAATAATAAAAGAAATACAATGATTCACACTACTTAACTTTACACATCAAGAAACTAGGAGGAAACAGAAAGAATAAAGAAGAAATTTGAATGAATGAAAGCAAGGCAAATAACAAGAGAAACAAATGAAAAGATAAAAATATTATACCTAAGTCTGTTTCCTTTCAACATAAAGTGGACAAAAGTTTATGTTGGCTAAGAAAATAAAGACTCAAATAAGAGTAGAAATAAAAGAGCTGATATTGCCACTCATGTTGTAGAGATGCATAGCATGATAAGAAATTAACACTAGCCAACGATTTGAATGACCTAGAACAAAAGACATATACCCAGAAACACATGTCTTCCAATACTGAAGCAAGAAGTAATTAGAAAGCTAAATAAAGCAGAAGTGTGTATGAGTAAATCAGTAATCCAAAACTCCCAAACCAGGAATAATTAACAAGATGACTTTTCTGGTGAATTCTATCATACACTTGAAGAAAATTTTTCACCAATTCTTCCCCAAATCTATCAAGAATTTGAAGGGGGTGAAAGATTCCAAAGTTGTTTTATGATGCCAGCTTTATTTGCATAACCAATCTAGAAAGGACATTATACGCAAAATATAGAAGACTATGCCTGATGAATATATGTGCCAAAATTCTCAACAAAACACAAGCAAAATGAATTCAACAACACATTTAATGTATCATAAACATACGTGAGTAAAGGGATTTATCCCTGGGTTTAAGGATACTTCAAAATATTCAAATGAATAAAGGTGACATGCCACACTAATAGAATGAGTAAAAGAACTCACATAATCATCTCAATAGGTGCAGAAATAGCCTTATATATAATGAAACATCCTTTTAATATACTCCCAAAAAATTAAATTAACCCTCTCAGTGACATGATATCATATACACACGAACACTGTGTGGACAGAAGCGAAGTAGTTCACTGTTTATTGATTCATAGAAAAAGGGTTTATATAGGACAGGCACAATGCCTCACATATCATCTAAGTTATAACAATGTAAATAATCTTAAACGATTTATGTCGCCATGGTCCTTAGTAATCACAGGATGTTAAATGATCAAGGATTGTTTTAAAGTTCATCACGGAACTTCATTCAGTAGGCGATCTCTTATCCAGCCGGCTGTGCCTGTCTTAGGTTGTTCTCCTCTAAGGATATTACCCAGCATAGGCTATCCAGCCATCCATACTGGATACATTGAGCAGGTCATTTCTTATCCAGCCTGAATATGTGACATTCCTCACAGTTTGTTTATCAGTTCAGCCCATGGGCTTATTCTCTAGAGCCTTCAGACAGGGGCCTACAAACCCAAGATCCCTTGACAGGAAAATGGATGAAGAAAATTTGATGTATATATGCAACGGTAACAATACTTTGCTTTCCTATCAACAGTGTCCATGGTGTTACTTTTTCTCCACAATCTCACCAACATCTATTTCTTTTCTTTTTGATGAGAGCCTTCTGACAAGTGTGAGGTCTTGTCTCATTTTTGGTTTATGACTTTCCTTATAATTTATAACTCTGAACATATTTTCATGTGTCATTTTGTCAACTGTATGTTTTCTACAAAAAATTGATTCAGATCTATCTATTCAGTTCATACGGATATTTTATTTAATTGGATTGTTTGGTCATTTTTGTTGTTGTTATGGTGTATGAATTTGCCATATATTTGCATATTAACACTTGATTGGAAAATATCACATGCAAATATATTCTTCCAATGTGTTGGTTGACTTTTCATTTTATTGATCATTTTTTTCTTTAGTGTAAATCTGTTTAGAGTGATACAATCATATTTTGTAAGTTTTGCTTCTGCTTCCTTTGCCAGAGGAGACATATGTAGAATCAAATTAAGTCCAATGTCAGAGTGTACTTCTTATATTTTACACTAGGATTCATTGTTTTCAGGTTTTATGTTTTATATGCCCAGGAGTGGGATTGCTGTGTCATATGGTAGGTGTATTTTTATTATTGAAAGAACTTCCATACTGTTTCCAATGTGGAAGCACCAATTTTCATTCCCACCAACAGCATTGGAGAGTCCCTTTTTGTCCACATCCTCCCGAGTATTTATTATTTGCAGACATTTTGATGACAGCCCTTCTCAGTAATGTGAGTTAATACATTATTTTATTTTTGTCTTGCATTTGTATAATGATTAGCAATGTGAGCAAGTTTTTATGTTCCTGTTTGTCATCTGCGTGTCTCCTTTAGAGACATGCCTTCTGCTCATTTTCTGGCTGAGTTGTTTGTAGATTTTTGAAATGGAGTTGTATGAACGATGTGTGTATTTTAGAAATTAGCCTCTTGTAGATTGCATTATTTCCAAATGTTTTCTCCTTTTTGGAAGTTCATCTTTACATATTGTAAATTTTGCTGTGTAGAACCTTTTAAGTTTAATTAGGACCTATTTATTTATTTTGCTTTTATAGTTTTCAGCTTGGGAGAGTGACATAAGAAAATTTTGCTTCAATTTTTGTCTTGTTTTGCATATGTTAGTTTCCAGGAGTTATATTGTGTCATGTATTAGATTCAGATATTTAAAACATTTTGAGTTTATTTTTATACAGTGTGAGGGAGTGTTCTAATTTCATTGATTTACATGTAGCTGTTTAGCTTTCTCAACATCTCTTCCTGAAAGCTGTAATTAAGGCATTGTATACTTTTGTTTCCTTTGTCATAGATTAGTTGACCATAGGTGTGATGTTTTATTTCTGCCTCTGTGTTCTGTTCCAGTGATATAGATGTTTGTTTGTTTTCCAGTATTGTGCTGTTTTAATTACTGTTTTTGTAATATAGTCTGAGATAGGAGGGTTGTGGTTTATGCCTCCAAATTTGTTCTTTTTCCTCATTGTTTCTTTTGCAGTTCTGGTTCTTTTGCAGATCCATACATATCTTAGGACTGTTTTAATTTCTGTGGAAAATATCATGAACTTCGATCTGAATCACTTTATATATGTACACATATTATGTAGTATGTATATTTTAACAATATTAATTCCTCTAAACTAAGACCTTGAGACTGCTTTCCATTTCTTTGCAACATCTTCAAATTTCTTTATCAGTTTCCTATTGATTGTATTATCTTGGGTTTTTCATAGGTTTTATTTTTGATCTGATTTCATATGGGTTTTTTAAAATTATGGAATATTTCATTGTTAGTGTAAATAAATGTGACAGTTTTTGTATATTAATCATGAATCATGCTACTTTGCTAAATGTCTTTATTAGTTTTAGTTGTTTTGTTGTGGAGAATCTTTAGGGTTCTCTCTATAGATTATCATGTCATCTAAAATAATAACAGTTTAACTTCATTCAATCCAACTTGAATAATTTTTTCTTGTCCGATTGCTGTTGCTAGGACTTCCCATACTGTGTTTAATTGAAAGGGTGAGAGTGGGCATCGTTGCTTTATTCCTCAACTTGGCTTTCAGTTATTCACTTTTGCATATTGTGTTGTCTGTTGTTCTGTAATTAATGAGTTTAGTTATGTTGAGATATATTTCCTGAATCCTACATTTGTAAGTGGTTTCTGTTTTTGTTGATCCTATTTTTCTTGTTGTTGGTGATGTTGCTGCTGTTTTAATGAATAAAAGTTGAAGTTTGTGAAATGCTTTTTATCGATTTATTGGGATGAATACATCATTTTCCCTATTTCTTTTGTTAATGTGCTGTATAAAACTGATTGACTTCATGCAATTTCAAACTCTCTTATGACCCAGGAATGAATTAAAGTGGATCACGTAGTATGATTCATTTTAGGTATTGCTGGATTTAGTTTTCTAATAATATTTTTTTTGAATTTTTGCATCTATATCAACCAAAGTTATTGGCTTGAAATTCTCTTTGCTTGTACTTTGTTTGTTGGCTTTGCTTTCAGGGTGATGTAAGCTTTATAGAATTAATTTGTGAGTTTCCCACATTTTCACAATTTTTGAATAGTTGAAGAATATAAGTTCTGCGTTGTATTTCTGTACAGTTCTCCACAGGAGCTGTTAAAATCTGCCCTAATATTCAACGAATTTTTTAAATGCAGATTCTATCTTTCTTCTAGAAATCAGTTTGTTCAAATTATTTGTTTCACCTTATTCCTGTCTATTTCTAGACATTTGTCTTTTTTTTTCTAAGTTGTCCAGTTTATTGCCATGTAAATGTTGACAAAATGTTCCCTTTTTTGTATATCTGAGGGAAGAATTGTTATTTCTCCACTTTTAAGTCTGACTTTATTATTTTGGAGCATCTCTCTTTTCTTCATGATGCCGTTTTCTAGAGGTTTTTTGAATTTGCTTATCTTAAAAAGAAAACAAAAACAAAATCTTTGGTTTTATTACTCTTCTGCATAGTTGTTTTTTCTCTATAATTTATATTTACACCTGTAATATTTAGGATCATGTTTTTTCTTTTTTTAACTTTTTTAATTGGTTTTTAATCATTTTACAAAGTTGTCTCAAATTCCATTTTAGAGCACAATTTTTTATGTACAACGAACATATATACATTTGTTGTCCCATTATTTCCCCTGTGAGCTGCCGTAAAATCTTTTGTATATTTCCCTGTGCTATATAGTACAATCCTATTTGCCTATTCTACAATTTTTACCTCCCAGCCTATATCTTCCCACACCACAACCCTTGGCAACCAACACTTTGTATTCTCTGCCTGGGAGTCAATTTCTGTTTTGTATTTATGCCTTTTTTGTTTGGTTTGGTTTTGCTTTTTGATTCCACACATGAGCCATCTCATATGGTATTTTTCTTTCTGTTTCTGGCTAACTTCACTTAGACTGATTTTCTCCTGGACCATCCATGTTGCTGAAAATGGCATTATGTTGTCAGTTTATAAGAGTGACTACTATTCCATTGTATAAATATACCACCTCTTCTTTATCGAGTCAAATGTCGATGGACATTTATGCTGTTTCCATGTCTTGGCTATTGTAAATAATGCTGGATATGAACATTGGGGTGTAGGTGTCTTCCTGAAATTGGGTTCCTTCTGGATTTATGCCCAGGTGCGGGATTCTTGTGTTATATGGTAAGTCTATTCCAAGGCTTTTGAGGAATCTTCATCCTGTATTCCACAGTGGCTGCACCAAACTGCATTGCCACCAGCAGTGAAGGACTGTTCCCTTTATTCCACAGCCTCTCCAGTATTTGTCATTTGTGGATTTTTGAATGATGGCCATTCTGACTGGTGTGAGGTGATACCTCACTGTAGTTTTGATTTGCATTTCTCTGATAATCAGTGATATTGAGCATTTTCTGATGTGCCTTTTGATCATTTGTATGTCTTCCTTGGAGAATTGCTTGTTTAGGTCTTCTGCCCAATTTTGGATTGGGTTGTTTATTTTTTCTTATTCAGTTGGATGAGCTGCTTATATACTCTGGAGATCAAGCCTTTGACGGTTTCATATGCAAATTTTTTTCTCTTTCCGTAGGTTGTCTTTTTGTTTTACTACCGGTTCCTTTACTGTGCAGAAGCTTGTATGTTTCATTAGGTCTCATTTATTTATTCTTGTTTTTTCTCTTCTACGAGAAAATTTTCCAGACATATGTGAGATAACGCTTTGCCTTTATCTTTCTCTTGGAGTTTTATTGTATCTTGTCTTATGTTTAAGTGATTTTTCTATTTTGAGTTTATATTTTTTGTATGGTGTTCTAGCTTCATTGGGAATGTTTTAGCTTTATTGAATTACATGCTGCTGTCCAGTTTTCCCAACACCAGTTGCTGAAGAGACTATCTCTATTCCATTGTAATTTCTTGCCTTCTTTGTCTCAGATTAATTGACCAAACTTTTGTGGGTTCATTTCTGGGCTCTCTATTCTGTTCCATCGACCTATATGTATGTTTTTCTACCAATAGTGTGCTGTCATGTTGACTATAGCTCTATAGCATTATGTGAATCTTTTGTGTAAAGAAATGCCACTGATATTTGAAGCAAAATCTTGTAACCTACTACCTTGCTGAATTCTTTGATCAGCTGTAGTAAATTTTGTCTGGATCTTTAAGAGTTTTCTATATATGGTAACGAATTCTGTGCATATAGTGAGACTTCTACCTCTTCATTTCCAATTTTCATCACTTTTACTTCTCTCTCGTTTGATTGCTGTGGCTAGGGCTTCCAAGTCTATCTTGAGTAGGAGTTGTGATAGTGTGCATTCTTTTACTTTCCCAGATTTTAGTGGGAAGAATTTGACTTTCTCACCATTGAGTACTATACTGGCTGTAGGTTTGTTATCTATAGCTTTCATGATGTGAAGATATATTCCCTTTATGCCCAATTTGGTGAGAATCTTTATCATACATTGTTGTTGAATTTTATCAAATGCTTTTCCTGCATCAATTGAGATGATCATGTGGTTTTGGTTGTTTCTCTTATTGATGTGCTGTATTACATTGAATGATTTCCATATGTTGAACCACCCCTGTGTCCCTGGCATGATCCCCACTTGGTCATGATGTATAATCTTTCTGTGTTGAATTCTATTTGTTACTATTTTGGTGAGGATATTGGCGTCTATATTCATCAGTGATATTGGCCTATAATCCTGATTTTGTTAGTGTATTTGCCTGGTTGTGGTATTGATGTTTCACAGAGTGACTTTGTGAATATTACTTCCTTTTCAATCGTCTGGAAGTGTTTGAGAAGGACAGGTATGAGTTCTTCTTTTATGTTTGGTAGAATTCCACAGTGAATCCGTCTGGTCCTGGACTGTTATTTGTAGGGAGGTTTTATACTGCTATTTTGATTTCATTTCTAGTGTTCTGCTTTTTCAAGGGATCAGTTATGTCTTGATTTAGTCTTGGTGGACAGTATGTTTCCAGAAACTTGTGCATCCCTTCTAGGTTTTACAGTTTGTTTCAATATACTTTTCATAATATTCTCGTATGATATTTTGTATTTCTAATTTTTTGTAGTAATTTTTACATTCTCCATTCTTATTTTGGTAATTTGTACTCTCTCACTTTTCTTCTTTTTGAGTTTGGCCAGAGGATTGTCGATTTTACTTACATTTTGGAAAAACCAGCTTTGAATTGGTTGATTTTTTCCTATGGTCTTTTTAATCTCTATTTTATTTATTTCCTCCCCAATATTTATGATTTCCTTCCTTCTGCTTCCTTTTGGGGTTTTTTGTTCTCCTTTTTCTTGTTCATTCTGCTGGTGGGTTAAATTGTTTATTTGTGATTGTTCTTCTTTTTTGAGCATGGCCTATATCACTATAAACACCCCTCTCAGCACTGCTTTTGCTGTGTCCCATAAATTTTGTGGGGTTTTGCTTTAATTTTCTTTTGTCTCAAGCTAATTTTTCATTTCAACTTTGATTTCTTCTTTGACCCATTGGTTTTTGAATAACATATTGTTTAATCCCCATGTTTTCCTATTGTTCTCCTTTGCTTCTCTTTTGTTGATTTCTAGCTTCATGGCATTGTGGTCAGTAAAGAAGCTTGAGGTAATTTCTATCTTCTTTGAAATGCTGAGGTTTATTTCCTGCCCAAGTACATCATGAAACCTGGAAAATGTCCCACATGCACTTGAAAATAATGTATATCCTATTTTGTGGGGGGTGCAATGCTCTTAAAATAGCCACCAAGTGTAATATTTGTGTTGTGTTATTTAACTTCTCTTTTGCCTAATTTATTTTCTGTCTCGATGATCTGTCCAGTGATGTTAATGCAGTTATGAAATCTCCAAATATGAATCCCCCTTTATATCTGTTAGCAATTATTTTATGTACTTAGTTGCTCCTGTATTTGGTGCATATGTATTAATGAGTGTTTTATCCTCATATTGTATCAATCCTTTAATCATTATAGAATGTCCTTATTTATCTTTCTTTATGGTCTTTGTTTTAAAGACTATTTTGTCTGAAATCAGTTCAGCAACACCTGCTTTTAGGCTTTTCAAATTATATGGAATACTCTTTTCCAACCTTTCACTCTCAATCTATATGTGTCCTTCTCTCTGAAGTGAGTCTCTTGTATGCAGCATATTGAAGGTTCTTGCTTTATTATCCAGCCTGCCACTCAATGAGTTTTGACTGGAGCATTTAGTCCATTAACATTTACAATAATTGATGATAGGCTTGTGTTTATAGCCAATTTCACCTTATCTTTGCAGTTCATTTGGTATTTCCTTTTTGTTCCTTTCATGTTCCTTTTATTGTTTGGTCATTTTCCTTTGTATTATCATGAATTTTATTTCGATTTTTTGACACCCTGGTAAGTTTTTGTCTTCTTGTTACCCTTTTTTATAAGTCCATTAGACCATTACTATAACTGATTTTATTAAACGGATAGTAAGATGATCTCAAACCCATCCTACCGAGAACAAAATATTTTAAATGGAAAGACCAAAAAAATAAATTCTCTATTTTCCTGCCTCCCTCTCCCACTCTCAATGATTTGCAAGTCTTGTTTTAAAATTTTGTGTTTATTTTATTTGTAATTCATGAATTATCACCTTTCCAGCTGTGAGTTTCACATTTCTGTTGCATCCTGCTGCTTTTCCTTTTAGAGAAGACATTTCAAAAATTCTTTTAGCATGGGTCTAGTTTTGCTGAACTTTTGAACATTTTTCTTGTGTGTGAAATTCTTTATGTCTCCTTCTACCAAAAAGAATAACCTTGCTGGTTTAAGTATCCTAGGGTATACAATATTTTTCATTCAGGACTTTGAATATATTTTGCCACTCCCTTCTGGCCTGTAGTATTTGTGCAGTGAAATCAGCTGGGAGCCTTATGGGGATTCCCTTGAAACACACTCTTTGCTATTGTCTTGGTGTCTTTTGGATCATTTCGTTATCCTTTACTCTGGGAGTCTTAATTTTATGTCTTGGTATGGGTGTATTTGGGTTCTTCCTGTTTGGGGCACTCAGAGCTTCCTGTATTGGATATCTGATTCCTTCTTTAAGTTTAGGAAGTTCTCAGTCATGATATCTACAAAAACCTTTGCAATCCACTTTGATCTTTCTTCCCCTTCTGTGACATTTATCATGCCAAGTTTGGCATGATTTTACTATCCCATAGGTTCCTTATGGTTTTCTAATTTGTTTCTTGTTGTTTCTCTTGTAGCTCTACTGATTGGCTGCTTTTTATTGTCCTGTCTTATAAGTCACTAATTCGTTCCTCTGCACTATATTGTCAGCATTGCTACACCTTTAAATCATTCCTCATCTCAGTCAACGGGTTCTATTCTACCCGGCTCTTCCTTATAGCTTCCATTTCATTTTTGACATATTTTATATCTCTAAACACTATCTCTTTTATTTCCTTCACTACTTAGATCACTGCATTTTTGAAATCTGCATCTAGTAGGTTTTTGATGTCTATTTCACTGATCATTCTTTCAGGGGATTTCTCTTGTTCTTCTAATTGGGAATGGCTTCTCTGCTTCTTCAACTTTCTACTACCTCTCTGGCACTGTGGTTTATGGAGTATCAGTTATATACTGTTGTCCTAAAGGTGTATATGTACCTAATGCCTATGTAGTAATACAACTTAGAAAATAGAAAAAAAGAGAGAGAGGTAAAGAATATTAAAGAAGGGAGAAATAAAGCTTTGAAGACATTGTAAAATGAATAATATTAAAGAAAGTTGAAGCAGAGTTTTGAAAAATAATAATAGTAAAATTATTTTTAAAAATTTCAAAGGGATTAAAATGGGGGTATATATAATTGAATATGAAGTAAAAATTAAGAGGGTAATAGAAAATGGAACTGGTAAAAACAGATTAAAACAAGGGGGTTGTCTGTGTCCTGCTGGAGAGTGTGTATTTTAATGTGAATTCTTTCTGTATTCATCCTGTTTTGGAATCTCAGCTTGCTGTTTCCAGAGTCCCTCCATTGGAGCCCTCATCTGTGCTGCTCCCAGGGCATGTTGTCAAGCAGATCGCTCCTACACCCTACACTGGTTCAGGTGCAGCTCTCTTTACTCTGGGCTGGCTTGTCACTTCCCTGCCGATGCTGCAGTCAGATGTTGCAGACTGACCAGGCAGGATTGGGCATCATGCCCTCTCCCAGCACCATGGTCAAGGGCTGCATTCCAGCTCAAATTTGAGGGTACACCCACCCCTTCAGGTTGCAGATCATTCTGCTGCTCTGTGCCACTGTACGCTCTGCATCGGGTTTGCACACCAGAAGTGGGCTCAGGGAAGACTGAGGAACAGCCCTGTCCCTGGTCTGGGCCAAAATCCAGCTCCTTGTTTGTCTTGGCAGACAAGTTATCTGAGGAACCAAGGCAGTAGGATCATATTTGCCTCATGCTGTCAACAAGTCTCAGTCTGGCCCTTCATGCTGCCATGTCCTTTGGTGTAGATGTAGGTTTTTCCTCCACTGCCGACTGGGTACAAAGCACCAGAGGCTATGGTGGCTGTGTCTGAGCCCAGCTCTCTTCACCTAGAAACTTCTGTGGATTTTCAGAGATGCGAATTGCACCCTACCCCGCACAGGGCACATTTGCCCTGTTGCTTTATGAAGGGCCCAGATTGTTCTGTGCTATTCACCCATAGCAATGGCACAAAGCCCACTCCATTCTCCTGGGTCGCCACAGTGCAGCCATTTCCCATCTACCACCCTGCTCGGGCAGCATGGCCCTGCCCCTAGCTTCTGGGGGTTTTCATCTGGGTGTCACAGGGATTCTCTGTGCCTGTTTATCTTAGTTCTGTCAGTCAACTTATACTCTGTACAGGTCCAAGCCTAGGAGGCTCCCCCTCCAACCTGCCGATCTCTGAGTTGGAGAGGGGAGACACTGTGAATGAGCATCAGTCCTTCTCTGATGCTCTCTCCCCGTGGGACCTGTCCCACTCTGTTTTGACTTTTCTTCTTCTTTCTTCCTTTTCTCCCATCAGATTTTTCACATAGTTATCTATTGAAGAGGACGATGTTCTGTCAGAGTTCTGCAGGTTCTCTGGTTAACTGAGTGGGTCTGTGGATGTGACTCTTAGTGCATTTATGTGAAAGGGTGAGATACGAGCATCTTTCTTCTCCACCATCTTTGTATCCCCGACAGAAAGTCTCACTTTATGGTGGAAGATAAACATAGTCTGGAAAAAATGGAAAAGATATTCCATGGAAATGACAAGAAAGTGCAGATTGCAATGCTCAACTCATTCAAAATATGTTTTAAAATAAGGGCCAAAATGAAAAAAATATGAGATTATATAAAGAAAAATAGATAAAATAAGGGTATTAAACTCATTAAAATATATATGGACCCAACACCATAGATACTAAGTATAAAAAGAAATTTTAGTAGACATGAAAGAATTAATTCATTATGAAACAATAATAGTAGATGAGTTGAACACCTCACTATTCTGATGGCCAGATCATCCAGAAAGAATATCTGTAAGGAAACAGAGGTCTTAACAGCATATTAGATAATTTGAACCTAAGTGAGCTATTGGACTCTGCATCAGAAAAGCATAACACATAAACTATTCAAGTGTGTACAGGATGTTATCTAAGGAATTAACCACATATTATGTCATGAAATGAGCCTCAGGGACTTTAAGCAAATATAGATTACAGCAAATATTTTTCCATACACAAAAGTATGATACTGTGCATCAACACTACAAAGAAGAATAGGAAAATCACAAACATGAAGTCAAACCACATCCTTTAAAAAATAAAATAAAAATGTCAATGATGAAATCAAAGAGGTGATGAAATCAGACAGGTAATAAAATCATACCTGGAGACAAATTACAATGAAAACACACTTTCATAACACGTATCGGATGCAACAAACACAAATCTAGGAGGGAAGATGAGAACAAATCATGTATTCTACAAGGAACAAGAAAAATGTCATACAAAGGACAAAGCATACCACAAAAAATAACAAGAAATAAGAATAAACTAAACCCAAAGGCAGTAGAATGAGATATCTTTAATAATTATGTTGAAAATAAATAAAATAAAAGTTGAAAAATAAATTAAAAATCAAAAAATCAACAGCTTTAATTTTTCTTAAAAATATTAACAAACAGGTAAGAATTTAGCCAGGCTTATCAAGAAATACAGAGACTTGACCCTAACAAAATAAGAAATGAAACAGTAAAAATAACATCTGATATTACAGAAATACAAAAAATGATTATGAAAGCAGTATGAGCTATTACATGACAACAAATTGGATGACCTAAAAGAAATGGACAAATTTCTAGAAATGTACAGCTTGACCACAATGAATAAAAAGAATACTGAGAACTTGAAAAGAACAATCGGTATAAGTTAAGTAACATCTATAATTTAAAAAACACCCCTTGAACAAAATGCCTGGATGCCTTCACTAAAACCTCTTTACCCCCAAGTATTTTAAAAAATGATGGAGGAAGGAAAATTCCCAAAGTTATTCTATGAGGCCACCATTACCCTGATAACAAAATCAGTCAAAACACTAACAAAAATGAATGAAAATGAATATCCAATATCCTTGATTAATATACACTCAAAAATCCTTGAAATACAGCAACAAATGAATCCAGCAATACATAGAAAGGATTATACATGATGATCATTTGGATTCCTTCCAGAGTCACTAGGATGATTCAAAATACACAAGTCAATCAGCGTGACACATATCTAACAAAGGAAGGACAAAACTCACAAGATGCTGTCAATACATAAAGAAAAAACATTTGACAAAATTCAAAATACATTCATCATCAGAAATCTCATGAAAGTGAGTACAATGGGAACATCTCTCAACATACTAAAGGCCATTTATAACAATTTATAATACTCAGGGGAAAGCTGAAAGCATTCTGGGTAAATTCGGAAACAGGAAAATGATTCCTACTCTCAGCACTTGTGTTCAATAGTAATAGAAGAAAATAAAAGAAAAAGAGAAAGAAGTAAAACAAATGCAAAATGGAAAGAAAGAGGCAAAATTGTCACCAGTACTGATGGTATAACAATCCACATAGAGAGTCCTTAGGGCTCCACACTGACTATTATGAAAAATAAATAATTTCATCAAGGGAGCAGGGTAAAAGTTTAATGTAAAGTAGTCTCGAATTGCAACATATTAAACATGAGATACCATATAATTGACCTTGAAAGCAATAATATTTAAAACACTATACCCCGAGTAACTTGGAATTAAGTAACCACATATGTGAAAGATCAACACACTGAAAATTATAAAACATTGACTAAGAGATTAAAAATGACTCAAAGAAATGGAAAGATGTCTTGTGCTCTTGGATTGAAAGAGTTAATATTGCTAACATGGCCGAGCTACACAAAGAAACATACAGATTCAGTGCGAGTACTGTTACAAAGCTGTAGTATTTTCCACAGAACCAGAAAATAAATAAGTTTTACGTGAAACCATTAAAAATTGCCAAAATGATCTTGAGTAAAAACAACAAATCTGGAGGTATAACCCTCCCAGATACCTTACTATACTACAAACCTACAGTAATAAATACAGCATGGCATTTGCACAGAGATATAATCAATAAAATCAGATAGAGAGCCTAGAAATAATTCCACACACCTATGAGCAATGAATCTATGATATAAGAGGCAAGAGTACACAGTGGAGAAATGACAGTCTAGTCAATGGATCGTGTTTGGAAAGCTGGATATCTACATGTAAAACATTGAAATGAGAGCATTCCCTGACATCATATACAGAAATAAACTCCAAGTGAATTAAAGACCTAAATATAAGACCTGATACTATAAAACTTCTAGAATGGAATATATGTGATACCCTATTGTATATATATCATAGGAATATTTTCATATTTCAATCTTCTAAGGCAAAAGAATCAAAGCAAAAATAAGCAAGTGGGACCTAAACAAAGTTGAAAATTTCTGCACAGCTAAGGACACTATATGTGAAATGAAAACACTGCCTGTATAATTGGAGAACATATTTGCAAACAATGCAAGTGACCAGGGGTTAATAGATGTAGGTTAATAGATGTAACATGGATTTAGGTTACACAACTCAAGGTGAAAAACAAACATCCAATCAAAAACAAGAGAAGAGAACCTGAGTTAATATTTTTCCCAATAAAACATACAGATGAGTAACAGGAAAGTGATAAAATTGCTCAACATTTCTAATTATTAGTTAATTGCAAATAAAAACCACAATGAGATATCACTTAAAACTGGTCAAATGGCTATTATGAAAAATTCCACTAATAGAAAGTGTTGGAGACGATGTGGAGGTAACCAATCTTTTGTATACTCTTGGTAGGAATATATATTTTTGTAACTTGTACGGAAAACAGTATTCAGATTTGTTTAAAAACTAAAAAGTTAACTACCACATGACACAGTAATACATCTCCTAGAAAAAATATGGTGAAGAAAACCTAAATTGAGAAGAACCAATGTTCAAAACAGCACGGTTTATAATATGCAAGACAGGGAAGCAATCCTAGTGTCCACAGTAGACTATGGACTTAAGAAGATATGATGTTTCTATAAATATGAAATGGAATATTACTAAGACATGAAACAGTTTAACACATTGCTATTTCAGCATCATGAATGGACCTACAAAATATTGTGCTTAGTGAAGTAACTTAGACAAAGACAAAAGAATATAATTCAATTTATATGTGGAATATAAAGAATAACAAATATCTGTGTACATCTATCTATAGCTATCTGTTGATAGATGACAGATAAACAGATAGTTAGAAGGATAATACATGTTAGAAAGCTAGATAAATAGATGATAGATAGATAGATAGATGAGAGATAAATGGAAAGTTAGATAGATAGATAGAAAGATAGATAGATAGATAGATAGAGACATGATAGAGTGGTTAAGAGATTAGATAGACAAGACTTAAATAGACTTAAATATATGGGAAAAAGCTTATGTTTACCAAAGGGAAAGGAAAGAGAATTTAATGGTAGAACATTGACAAATAGAATGTAGTATACATAAAGGAGAGAAGCAACAAGGATAATCTGTATAGATCATGGAATTATACACAATAGCTTAAAATAATTGTATGTTAAATTCATTTCAATAATTCATAATGAAATATAATCACCAAAGTGGTTAGAATACCTAAGCTGTACATCTGAAACTACACAATATAGTACATCTACTGTACTTCAATTAAAAATAAAACACCTCATGGATTATTTAGTCATTTTTTAGCTGATAGCAGCTTCCTTTAATATTGATTTATTTTTACTCTTTTGTTTTATGATTACTCACTCAAATTATTTCTTTTACTTTTGTAATCATGTTACCAGTTTGAAGTATCTATATTTATTGCCCCTGATTTCCTATTTTTCTCTCTTTAATCCATGTAGTATAGTAGCATTTAAAAACATACCCAAAGAAACAGTTGCAAATTTCTCGTGGTATCCCCTTAGCATTTTGATCAATATTTTGCATATATTTGCCATTTTATATTTCTAAGAAGATGTCTTATCTTCATCTCTTATTAGGTGTGTCGGTTTTGTTTTTTTCATCATATTCAGGATTTCTTTGTCTGGTAATGTATTTGTTTTCACTTTATATCTAAGTGATAACTGTTTAAGTATTACTGGGTGAGTTATTTCTTATATCAGAAGTTTGAAAATGTAATTTTATTTACCCTTGCCCTATGTTTTCCGATCAGAAATCTACTGAGAGCCTAATGGGGGTTCCTTTGTAGATTATCATAATTTTTTTGGCTTCCTTTAAAATTTTTTCTCTGTCATTGACTTGCCAATTTGCATATGACTTATCTTGAAAGAGGTCCCTTTGTCTTAAAGTTATTGGTGTTTTATTGGCTCATGGACATGTATATCAGTTCCTTACACAGGTTCAGGAATTTATCAACTATTACTTCTTTAAATAAACCATCAGCTTCCTTCTAATATTCTTCTCCCTCCAGGATTCCACTCTAATGTGCACTTCCAGAAGAAGTCTGATGGTTACTGTAGAATTTCCTCACTTTTTAATATCTTGTACCTCTGCACTCTCTTATCATTTCTAATTTTGTATTGGTGTGTTTGCTAATCTCTCTTCCACAGAGACAGTCTACTTCCAATGCTTTCTGTTGCATTCTTCATCTCATTTATTAAGTTCTCCTGGTCCTCAATGTTTGGTTATTTTATAGTTTCAGTCTCTTTGGTAATGTATTCCTTATCATCATTTCATTTATTCCTGAGCTCACTAAACTACATTCTTAGTATTGTTTTTTGTATTGAGTTTCTGAATGACACCTATTTGGATTCTCTATTAGTTATATGGCAATATACCATGACTTAAGTTTGTTTGCTGCATGGTTGACATTGTGTGTGTGCGCGTGCACAGGTGCGTGTGCATGTGTGTGTCTGTGTCTGTCGGTGTCTGTGTCTGTGTATCTGTGTGTGTCCATGCCCTATAATGTTACTGTGATTGGTCATGATCTTGATAAATTATTGCTCTGATGACACTAAATAACAGATTGGGAGTTGGAGTCCTTGCTTTGTATTCTGGTAGTTGGCAATATTGCACAATTTTTGGTTTTACTTACCTGAGCTACCTCTGATAATATTTCAAAATGGCACTTTCCAGTCGCTACTGTCTGGATAAAAGATGTGTTTTCATTGTCACTTCTTAGACTTCTCTGGTAGTTAATGTCACTTTTGTCACTGGGAAGGCGATCTTTTCCTTTTATCTGATATCTCTTGAGACTCAGTGTACAGATTGAGGAAATTTGTAAAGACTGGTGGGTATTTGGAATCAGGCAAGTGCCTTTGCTAAGTCCAGTGTTGCAAGGTAGCTTGTCTCCACCACTGTGAATGGGGAGTAGTTACAGAGTCATGAATGTCTGAGTGCCTGAAGGTTGGAATTTCTGTGTCCATTTTGTCTCCCTCCTAGTTACATGTGACCATGAGTAATAGTGCAGTTGGGGGCCGAAGCTGTGTGAACCACTGAGACCCTGTTTCTGCTGGGTTCTCTGAACTTGTGGACTCAGATATCCTAGTCAGGGGGCCTTATTGCAGACACCAAATCTCCTCTTCCCTCACTTCAGCCTCCTTTGTGTGTTTTAGTCCACCAAATTCACATGTTCACATGTGTACTGGAGTTTTGTTTTGTGTTGTAGTTCTTTTTGTTGAGATGTGACTGCAGATATAAGGGGAGAGACAAAAATAGATTAAACTTATGTCAATTTTTAAAGTATATACTTTTTCAATTAAAAGCTTAAATTCTAATAAGGACATTATAGGAACACTAAAAAAAGTGAACAAATCACCTCCACTAATATCATAGTACTACAAGATATTTTGATTACCCTGGGTTCTTTTCTTCAATGTTTTTCCCATCTTCATGCACATTTTACTATAAAATATCCCTATAATCTCTTAAAAATCAATTAAATTATTAAAATATTTCTTTGTGTTGTAAATATAGCCCTGTTGGTTCTCTAATTTATTACTAATAGCTTACACATATCTGTCTTCTCATCCTTCTTCCCTGTCTGCACAGGAAACCACTACTTGGTACAGTACACATATATATGTGATTCTGTTCCTGTTTTTTTTAAGATTCTTTCCCTTATATCTTTAGTTTCCTCAGGAAAGTGGTAACATAGAGTGTTTTTCTCTGTATGACATATTTTTCTATTTGCAACACTCTCTGGGTCCAGACACATTGTTCCAAATGGCAGAAATTTACTTTTTAATATGACAATGACTAAGTATTTATTACTTTATCTATATCTCAAATCTGCTTCATTCAATCATCTTCTGATGGGCAGTTGAGTTGTGCTTCTACCCTTGGCTATTATAAATGATGATGTTAAGAACATTGGGGGTAGTATATCCTTTAAAGTTAATGTTTTCATTTTCTTTGAGATTTATACCAAAAACTGGAATTGCTGCAAAATATAGTGGTTCTATTTCTAGTTTTCTGAGCAGTGTCCACACTTTTATAATAGTGGATGCATAAAATTATTTTTCCACCAACAGTGTACCTGGGTTCCCTTTAATCGAAATTCTTATTAATGTTTGTCATATGTAGACTATTTGTTAATAGCCATTTTGGTTGCTGTGAGATTATATTTCATTCTGGTTTTGATTTAGGATTTCCTAATAATAGCAAAGCTATGTTTCTTTTTATGTGCATGAAATCATCTACATGTCTGTTTTTGAAAAGTTTCGATGAAGATCTTTGAACTGTTTTTAATTTGGGGTCTTTGTTTTTTAACTCTTGATTCTAATATGCTATATATATGCTATGGATATTAATACTTTGTTGGTTTCATTGTCTGAAACTCTTTCTTCTATGCTGTGTGTTGTCATACATCTTGCTGAAGGTTTCCTTTGCTATGCAAGATGTTTTGCACTTCACACTTACACAAGTGGAATCCCTTTATCACAGAGTAAATCTATTATTTCCTCAGTAAATTTAAAACCAGTTATTGTTAGTTTTCCTTTTTTTTTTTTACTTAGGAGATACATCAAAAGTAAATATTGCTATGATTTACCTCAAAGGAAGTTCTGCTCCTGTTCTTGGTCAGAAATTTTGTAGTTTCAGGTTTTACATTTAGGAAATTAATCCATTTTTATCCTATTTTGTATAATATGGAAGGAAGTGCAGTTACATCTTCCTTTTACATGTACTGTCCAGTGTTCCCAGGACTACTTGTTGAAGAGACTTCCCTTTTTCCATTGTATACTCTTGCCTCCTTCATTGTAGACTAACTGACCATATGAGTGTGGGTTTATTTTAGGACTCTTTATTTTGTTCCATTAATCTATGTGACTCTTTAAGTGATATATTTCGATGTTTTGATTAGTGTAACTTTGAAGTATATTCTTAAGTCAGGGAGGATAATACCCACAGGTTTGTTCATTTTTCAAAGATAATATTAGAAAATTTGGATCTTTCACAATTTGTATAAATTTTATTATTTTTCTCTGTGTTTTGTGAAGAAACACATGGATCCTGTGAGAAAAGAAATTTACTGAAAGAAAAAACCTGAGAAAAATTGTAAAGTGTGGTGGATAAATCATACAATATTAAACAAAAATGGATTGCTGTAAGAATCAAAGGAAATATCTATAAAGAAATATGACAACAAAAACAAATTCCATGGGGTATAGCAAAAGAAGTATTAATAGGGATGCTTATAGCAAAATAATCCCACTTATACAAATAAGAAACATCTCTCTTTCTTATAACATAATCCTACAAAGCAAAGATGTAGGAAAATAATAAACAAACTTGTTAGTTGATGGAAAGACAGCTGAAAGGTCAGAATATAAATTAAAAATGTTAAAAATAGAAACATCTAATCAAACTACATAATTGCTTTTGAAATATAAATATAACTGTTAAGCTTTAATGAGACTAATGTGCAAAAAAGAGAGTAAAGATTAAAAAGCTCAAAAATGAATGAGAAGTTACAGCTTATATCACAGTAACACAAAGCATCATAAGATGATACAACAAATTATATGCCAATTAAAATGGAAACCCTAGAAGAAATGGACAATTTTTTGAAAGACGTGTTCTCCAGGATGGAATGAGAAATAGAAAATATTAACAGATTAGCACTAATGAAATTGAATTAGTAATTAAAAAAAATCTCCCAGGAAACAAAATTACAGGCCTAGACATCTTCACAGGTGACCTCTTCCAAAAATTTAGAGAAGAGCTATCACCTATACTTCTTAGAGAATTCCAAAAATTTGCAGAGGAAGGGAGGCTTCCACATTTCTGTATCACACTACTACTAAGGCAGGAACAAACATCTCATAAAATTACAGGTTAAATACTACTGATAAGCATACATGAAAAATTCATCACTAAATTGTTAACAAATCAAACAATACATTAAAAGTATTATACAGTATGATTAAGTCCCTTTTATTCCAGGGATGCAAAAGTGATTCATTACCCACAAATTAATCAATATGATACACCAAACTAACAAACTGAAATATAAAAATTATATGGTCTCCTCAAAAGTGTCATAAAATGTTTTGACAAATTCAGTATCTATTTATGATTATATTGCTCCTCAAAGTGGGCATGAAGAAACATACCTCAACACAGTTAAGGTCTTATATGACAACAACTCAACTAACATGACACTCACTGATTAAAATCTGAAAGCATCTCCTGTAAGAGCAGGAAGAAGACAAGAATGCTCATTTTTACCATTGTTATTCAGTATAATATTGGAAATTCTATCCATAGCTATCCAAAGTAAAAGTTAATAAAATATAGCTATTTCAGAAAAGGAGTAAAAGTATCTGTTTGCAGATGAAATACTTTAAAAAGAAATCCTAAAGAAGACGCCACAAAACTACTAGGGCTTATCAATGCATTTGGTAAAATTTCAGAATGTAAATTAACATACAGAAATCTTGCATTTCTACACACTAACAACAAGCTAACAGATAGAGAAAGTGAGGGAACTGTCTCATTTACAGTTGCATTACAAAAAAATAATCAAGAAATGTATCCAACCAAGGAGGTAAAATACCTGTACCCAGAAAACTATAAAAAATTTATAAAAGAATTTGAAGCTAATACAGACAGATGAAAGGATATACTGTGTTCATACATTAGGAAAAATATATTGTTTAAATGACAGTACTAACGAAGAAAACACACAAATTAATTTCAGTGCCTATCAAAATACAAAGTGCATTTTCAGACACTTACAAAAAATAATTCTTAAATTTACATGTAAACACATAAGAGTTGAAATCACTAAAAAGAAAAGAAATGAAAAGGAAGCAAACTAAAAACACAAACAAATTTTACAAAGAACAAAGAAGAAGTATCACTGTCTCTGATTTTAAACTGTAATACAAAGCTACAATAATGAATATGGTAGAGGAACAGAACAAAGAGAATAATGGAACACTACAGAATGCCTATAAATGAAATCAGACAGTAATGGTCATTTAGCCCATTACAAAAAAAATGAATATATAGTGGGAGAAAGGTAATTAACAGGCACATGAAAATGGTCAACATCACTAACCATCAGAAAAATGCAAGTCCATAACACAATGAGAAATTATGTCACTCCTGTCAGAATGACAGTGATCAAAATGATAAAAAATATAAATATTGGTGAGGATGTAAGGAAAAGGACCCTGATGCAATGCTTGAGTGAATGTAAATTTTTATTGCCACTGTGGAAAACACTCTGGAGTTTTATCAAAAAAAAATGAAATATGATCCAACATTTCCATATCAGGATACTTATTCCAAGAGAATAAAAACACTATTCAGAAAAGATAAATTCAACCCTATATTCACTGCAGCATTATTTACAATAGCCAGGATATAGAAGTAAACTAATTGCTCATCAATAAATGATGGATAAAGAAAATGTCTGTTTATAATATATATATCTAACCATCTATCAACTAAAGATTTATCTATATTTATATATATATGCACATACACTTAATATATATATATGTACAGTATATATATATATATGCACACACACACATAAAATTTCAATGGGTTATTACTCAGCTCTAAAAAGTATAAGTTCTTGTCTTTTGCAACAAATGGGTAGACCAAGAGGATAATATGCTAAGTGAAATAATTCAGACAGATAATGACAAATGCTAAATTATTTTACTCATATTTAGAATTTAAAACAAATTAACATAACAAAACAGAAAAGGAGTTAGGGATATAGAAAGAAACAGGTTGTTTACAAGAAGGAGGGAAATGTGGTGAAGAAAAAGAAATAGTGAGGAAAATTAAGAGAGAAAATTTTCCAACTGACAAATTAATTGAGTCAGGGACCAGAAATGCACTGTATGGGGAATAGTCAATAACTATGAAATATCTTTAAATAGCAACAAATCATAACTAGTTTTATTCTTGTGATCAATTTGAATTGTATTAAAATTTGCAAACATTATGTTATGTAAGAGAAATGAACACAGTGTTATACATTAAACTACACTTCAAAAACAAACAGACATACTTATAGAAAAAAACAGATTTGTAGTTAACAGAGGAAGGGGTTGGAAAAGGAGATTTAGATTAATGCACTCTGAAGATACAAACCTCCAGCCATAAAATAAACGTGTTCAAGGGATGCTACGTTTTAACATGATAAATACAATTAATAATGCTTTATGTTATATATGAATGTTGTTAAGAGAGTAGACCATAAGTTTTCTCATCACAACAAAAAGAGTAATTGTATTTCTTTAATATTGTATCTAAATGATATAATGAATTCTCCCTAAAGTTGCTATAATATTTACTTCATGATAATGTAACTCAAATATCTACCCTGTGCATCTAAACTTACACAATGTTTTATGTCAATTACATCTCAATAAAAGCAGAAGGAAAAATGGAAAGACAATGAACATTGTTTCCCAAGTCACTTCACATGATTGTTTTTGCAGCAAGCAATCTTGAGTCATGGTAGACTTATCTTAGAGAAAGATACTAATAAATAATTGATTCTAATAAATTATACATAAAGATACTAATATAATTAGGGTTTTATCATGCTTTAAACTTTCTTCATGATAACAGCCCACTGATTCTGTAGGCGTCAAAATTTCACTCTGTATTCATCTGAGATTAGTGAATGGATACAAAAGTTAACCATGGCTGCTTTTGCTGTGAGTGATCAAGTTCACTGTCTCTGACAAAAGGTCTCATCTCCCCAAGAGCATCAGTAAGAAAGGAACATACTAGGTTGCTAAAAATCTCAGCATGGTAAAATCTCAGAACTCCTACAATTCTTAACTGTTTTGCAATGGGAATGCAATACTGACAAAAACATTATTTTGGATAACAATATGGTGTTTTCTCAAGGATGCATAAGGGGATGTGAAAATAATACTTGAGATCCATAAGAAACATCTTCGCTCAAGTGCTGGCAAAGAAGTGTAAAGATTCTGCATTATTAGGACTGAGGACTGCTTTCAAAATGATGACTATGTTCACTGTATTTCAGGTAGTCCAATGAAAGAAAAGTTATTGCTATTTGTAGATGAACGGGAACACATCAGCTGTTCAGTCCCTATAAATTGGTCATTGGGTGTTCAAATACAAAATAAGTTGTGTCAACAATGAGAATTAAAAGAAAAATAAACTTGGACATAAGCTTAAATTAAAAAGGAGACACAGTCTTGTGCTGGGCTCTGGGGATTGGAGAATGTATATGCCTCAGTCCAATTCAAGGGTTCAGTGGCTTGGCCCTAGCATTAGCTCGGGATTCAATGAACAGGTAACAATTAGTATACTGGGAGAAATATAATCTACCTCTCCCTGATTGGAAGAAAATCTGGTGGCTCAATGAAACTCTTAATTCACAGAAATTCTGAAACATGCAGAGGAATAATCCACTGATGACTCAACTAAGACAATCTTAGTTACTGCTTAAAAATCCATCTTCACATACACACACAGTGGTAGACAAGTCTGTAGTATTTAGTGGGAAGAATTCAGTGGGCAGAGCTCAGAGAATAGTTTTCAAAACACCAGCCTACTTTTGTACTTTTGCAAATAGCCTACTTTTCCCAGGTAGAAAACTATAGATGGACAAACAAACAATATTTTTCTTTAGGATTTCTTATTCTGAAAGTAAGCAGTAGCTTTTGACTTATCAGTGTAGAACCTTGTTATGATGACCACGGTAAGACCCACTGTCTGATAAGAGAGCTGGTAATTAGCTGCTGAACCAGCCCATCTGAACCCAAGACTGCTAATATAAGCGAAAACATAGCCACCATCAGAGTTGAGCTGACAAATTTAAAAGCTTGATATTTGTGTTATAGGAACACCCACTGCTGTCCAGACACAGGTCTCCTGCTGAAAGTGGGCTCTTTTCTTCCCTTGGTAAAGGTCATATTGGTGGGATGTTTCTAGAGCTTACCCTGATCCATTAACCCATTTTCCAGATTATCAAAGTCTTTCTTCACAACAGGTGACACATTTTCAGGACACAATGTTGCCATTTCAGTTTTATCCGCTGACACTGGCTGCATGATTGTGAGCAGAAGCCTTAGGCTCCCTGACCAAGCCTACACTTATCCCAGAAATTCAGCTCATTTCACATTCTGAAAATGTTTCACCTCTTATTTTATATTAATGGGAAATAGTCAAAGTATTCCATGAATATTTTATATTTCCTAGTATCTGCAGAAATTTGATATTATTGCAGTTGGACAAATATTTAATTCTACCACTCTCACCTCTTTTTAGTCCACACAGTTTAGATTGCAATTTAGTTACTGAATTCACCCACCCCAACCAAGGGTCTAGTACCTCATAAATACTTCCTGTGTGAAGGTTAGAATGGCACAAGTTATGTGGGGTGTATAAACGTACATTAAATGTTTGCATTGGCACTGTCTCTTCTGGATAAACTCTGATTCTAGGAAGTCAATTAATTAGAAATCAGTATACTTATTGGTATGCGGAAAAGAATCAGCTCTTTTGGGATGGGTGGGTGATGAAGAGACAGGAAAATATCCATCAAATGAGAATGAAATGCCTTAGGCCTCTGGAGGTATGAATTAAGAAGAAAATAATACTTTGTCTACTGTACATACCTCCAATTACAGTTTTGAGTGACTAGTCCTTGGGCTACGAAAAGAGCTAGTATGTGGTGAAGAGTAAAGAACATAACGAAACAGTTTTAAAACTATGATAGTTTTGTTGTTTCAGGATAGTAGACTTTGCTTAAAGTCAACATGTATTTTTCTTTCACTAAATACTAAAATGCATCCTGTGGCATATTCTGTGCTTACAGTGCTGGTATCCAATTTAGACAAGGAAAGGGGTATAGACAGAAAATATCTTGAGGAGGTGATTTCTCTGCTGAGACTATGAAAATCTTTATAGGTAAAATGAGGACATCCTAAGTCGAAGGAAGAGCTGTAGCCAAAGTTGTGAGGTTTTATTTAATATGGTCCATAAACATTTGCCTGGATGTATTTCCAGAAACAGTGAAACATAAAGATATGCCAAATTAGTAAGATGTCAGATCTATAATAAAATGACTAAACTATGTTGAGTTTGTGGGCTTACAGTGTAAAGGCATTTAGTGCCACCTTTAGGATGTAAGCTTGTCTTTGTCTGTCATAAAAGTAACTTAAAATATTCACTTGAAAATATAGTGTAGATTCTTGAGGGGAAGAAAAGAAATCACAAATTGGAATGCTTTGAAAACAGCACAGAGAAGACCATAGATAAAATTGCTTTTAAATTCTATCACATGCTTAATGTGCCATCTGAGTCTATATCATGTGACTTTTATGATACCAGGCATGACATAATAGAGACCATGATCCCTGGGCCAGTTCCTGCATTTATCTCCTGTTCTAATGTATCCTAACTTAACTCTTTTCATACTTTCCAGGATGAACCAGAAACCACTTAGTAATTTACCCTATCTCCATGTTTTAGTTTTTTACAAATTCTTCAATTTTTTCTTCTTCCTTAGAAATTATTTAAATTTATACCCATATGTTGCATTAAATGATCATATCAATCAAATATCTCTTTTTTTCTTTAAATGGTAACTTAGTCTCACGTTTAACTTTTTACACTATTTAAAAAAAATAAGGATAATAAAGTTACACATCTAAGTTTATTGTTCAAATAAGAAAATTGCAGATATTTGTCGACATTTACCAACATCAAATTTAATCTTTGTAATCCTGCATAATCTGGTTGTCCTCTGGTGGATCAGTTTTAATTAGGATGACATTCATAAACTGAAGATGGCTGATGAGTTGGCCTTGAAAGGGAGGTAGCTGATGTATCAGCTATCACTGTCACTGGAAACCGTGGGTTGCTCCCTGGTTGAAGTTTAGATAAATGACATTTATTGGCAGATATGTTGTGATATCTATTTTGAAATGTAGAAGGCTTCACCATCAGTCCAAATTAATTGCTCTGTATGGGAGACAAGATGCTCTACTGAGAAGTAGAAGTTGTAGTTGTAATGAAGTTCAAAACACAGCCATTTGCTTCAGTGTAGCTGCTTTCAGAGTGCCCGTGGACAGTGGTCAACTGATTTAAATTAGCACGTTGATCCACTGCAATTTGTTCTGGTGGTCTACATGACATTGATGATGGAGGAGAAAAATCACTTCTGATCGGGGTAATTGTATCACCAATTATGTGGCTAGTAGAGGGCTTTCTTATTAGAGGCATGTTTAAATTTGGAGAAGGTAAAAATGCACTTTCTCAACTAGTGTCAGCCATAAAATCAGAATTATGTTTACGAACATTACCTCCTCTTTTAAAGTGCTTCTTGTTGACATTTTGAGCCAATGAAGATACCAGAGAGGAATTTTTAATCCCAATTCTTCATTTTATTCTCTCTAAAAGCAGGGGAAACCCTCATTTAATATTTGGATTATGATAGAACTGAAGCTACAACCAAAGGAGAAAGATTTTAGTAATATTTTAAACCAAAACACAAGACTATAATAAGAATCACCTATAAAACCTCAGATTTCACTTTTACTATGCAAAGATAATATCATCAAAATATGAAATTTGATAATGATATTTTGAAGTTACTTATTTGGAAAATACACATTTAAATAGTGTAGTCATCAAATTTAAGAAGTTAGCATTTGCAGTAACGGTGAATGCCAATTTTGAAAAGCAGCTTTAATACCTTTATTTAGGTTTCTGCTAAGATTTATAGTTGCTAGCAAAGTTTCTCAAAATCTTGAATACTTAAGGCACTGTTCTCATTTTTAGAAAAAATAAAGAATTTTAGCCTTTGTAGTTTTATACAATTTTCAAAACCTACCTTCATATTTATATTACCACAGAGTGATGTACAAAATAAAATTTTATACATCAGTTACCAAGACGTAACTAAAATTTCTGAATATCTTGCTTAAAACAGAGACTTCTATTTCTTCTGCCAGAAAGTCAGCAAGACAAGCAGATCTTTGAAAATTCTGCCGTACTTAACTAAACCCATAAAAGATAAGCTGTCTAATTAAACGATTCAAATATTCTGAAAGGGGCCATTCTTTCCAAAACATCCTTCTTAAAGACATCTTCGTCAATCACTATGGAAGTTCCATTATCATCCCAACAGATGGATTTAAATTGGTCACTCCAAGCCATTTTCCAGAGTTTACTTGGAAGTGTCAGAAAACGAAAATCATTATCTTCATCTGGTTCCGAGACACAATGTGTGTAACATTGTCTTTTTATCAAGGATTCTTCTGACAAAGTCTGAAAAGCATTTTCTTCAATCATACACCTCAAGTCCAAGTCCTCAGAGAATGTTTGATCACACAATAGAGATCTACCGGAGTTTCCTGAACCAGTTTGTCCATTTTTACTTGACACATCTTGAATTTCTGAAGAAATATGTTCCATCTCAAATAACTTTTACTATAGCTACTTTTCTAATCTGAATGATTTTGAGCACTGCAGCTTCAAATGCTGCTTTAGCAGGCCTGCACATTTAAACTGCTAGGCCATCAAAATGGTTCTCAACTTGAGTGGTTGTGACATCACAAAATGACAGGTCTCCTAGCAACCAAAGTGTAACATTCAGCGAGTGTTTCCTTCTCATTCATCCAGTTAAAATGAAACATACAGGATGTTTATTTTTATAATGTGATATGCAAATATTTTCCCCACAAAAATCTTTTGAAATAATTTAATTTTGGGTTCTTTGAAATAAAACCAATCTCCTTCCTTTTGTACACAAATTTATACCAGATTGGTGAACAGAGTATAAATATGCACAAAATAAATAAAATAATATTAAAGTTTAGGTATTTAAAGTGAAATTTGAGTAAAACCTTTACCGAAAAGGTATAACAATTTCATTATCATTTGTAATTAAAGTGAAACAAAATTTGATTTGGAAACGGAAGTATTTATTTCTCGGTGTACTTTAAAATAAGTATCTCTATATTCAAAACATCAGCAGAATAAATATCAGTTTATTTGCTATGTTTGTAAATAAATGGTAAATATTTATGAATTAAAATTAGATTAAAATAATCAATCAAATTTAAGAAATCCCAAAGGGGGGAATTTTTGTTTCAATTTGTAATTCAGTGCTATAATTAAAACAAATGTAATTTAATTTTCTACTTTAAAATTACACAAGAGAAAATCTTATTGTACATTTACAAATGTTTATTTTTGACATTCTTTCTTTCAGAGGGTTTTCAGTCCCTAGAAGGAATAAATTTTCTTGTCATCTTTATAATCCATACTCTTGTGGCTTCTGTTAAGTGTTCCAAAATGATGTTAATAAATAGAGTTATGCAAAATATCCTGGGTTCTATAAGCAGTAACTTCATTAAGTGGCAATCAAAAAACAAAGAAATAACATTATATGTGGGTTGGGATGGATAAGACCAGGTAATGCATTTTAGGAAGCAATGTGTTCCCAAGTCCTGAAACAGTTGGCATTGTTATTATAATACGGTGTTTTAAGGGAACTGCTTTGTGCACTAATTGTAAATAATAGCTATGTTCTGTATCAGTAAACTGTAGTAAATCCAGTTCTACCAAAATTTATATTCATTATTTAGAAATAAATTTCATTAAACATAAGTCAAATTCAAATTGAGTGAAAAATTTTTAATAAATATATGTACACTCAAGCTACAATGTAAATTTCTCATTCTGTATGTGTATATTCCATTCTAAATAAATATTAGCAACCTGAATACATTGCATATTTTAAGTATTATAAACTATAGTTAAGTTGGATTTAGTCCTGATCCACAAAATTTATTTAACATATGCAAATCAATAAATGTGATACCATCCCTTAGAAAACAGAGAATTCAAAAGAAAGAATCTCAAAAAATGTAGGAAAATTATTGACAGAACTGATCTTAACTTTTGTACAGAAAAAAATTCTTAACAAATTCTCTCTGGATAGAATATAACTAAAGATAAAAAATGCCATTTATGAAAAGCCCATGACTAATATCAAGTTCAGTGTTAACCTACAGGAAGGTGTTCCTCTGGTCCAGTAATAAGAAAAAATAGCTTATTATCACAAGTCCTAAATTACACTACTAGAAGTCTTAGCCAGAAAATCTAGTGAAGAAAAAATATAAAAGGCATCCAACTTGTAAACAAGCAGTAAAATTTTTACAGATGACATAATTATACATAGATGGAAAACCCCATAGACTTCTCCAGTGAGTGTTTGTAACAGTCAACAAACTTAGTAAACTTGCAGAATACAAAATCAATTTACAAATATCAATTGCATTTTTATATACTAACAACAAATTAGGAAAACAATTATGTGTACACTTATTCTAAAAAGAATAAAATGGGAATAAAATTGATAAGTGAAATAAAAGATCTAAACATAGATCTATAAATTAAAAGTGCAAGAAATATAAGTAAACAAAGTAAATGAAAGATATTCTGTGCTCATGGATTGTATACAACGTGAGGAAATACTCTAATCTATTTTTCACATGTTCAATCTCCCCAGCACTACTTACTGAGGAGAATGTCTTTTCTTCATTTTATACTCTTGGTTCCTATTTCATGGGTTAATTGATCATAGGTGTGAGAGATTATATCTGGTTGCTCTATTCTCTCCTATTGATTGCTCTCTGTTTTTGATTCAGTATCATGTTGTTTAAATTATAAAAGCTTTATAGGACTCTTTAACATCAGAGTATTTTACACTATTAGATTTAATACTATTTTTCAAGATTATTTTGGCAACTCATGATCTTTGTGGCAACATATAAATTTTGAAAATATTTGTTCTATTTAATGGAAAAATCTCATGGGTATTTTGACATGAATCACAGTAAATGTTGATTGCTTTGGGTAGAATTTTTTTCAACCACATACTTTCACATCATTAACATAAGAGATCTTTTCCTTTCTTTGGATAAGATTTAATTTCATTCATCAATGTTTTCTATTTTTTAATGTAGAGGTTTTCATCTTATTTTTTAGCTTCATTTCTAGGTATTCTTTACATATATACATATATATATAATTATATACATTATATTTGTAAACACGTTTCCTACACAAATATAAGGCAGAAGGCAGTGTCAAGACATATTCAAAGTCCTGAATTAAAGAAAGCTGTAATCTAAGATAATTTATCAAGCAAGGCTATCCTTTAGAATAGAAGGTGAGATAAATACCTTCCATAAAAGCAAATACTCAAAGAATTTAGCAACAGAAAAAGAAATAATGAAAGATCTACTCTAAAGAAAAGAAGCAGGAGGCTACAGAAAGGAGAAAGGCATAATTAGAATGGCAATAGCTGCAATGACATACAATAGAATACATGATGCTGTAAAACAGGACGTCAACATTTTTAATTCTCACAGAGTGAAACAGGACAATACAGAGTATTTTCTTCTTGTTTCTATTCTCTGTAGGAGGGGTTAGAGTTTGTATTCTTATCAGTCAAATAAACATATATAGTAATGGGTCAATATACATACAAAACAGGGTAACCATATATCAAAAGCTTACAATGAAGTAACAAATCCAAAAAGAAACCAAGATTAAAAATGAAAACTTAGCAAGCCACAAAAAGAAAAAGAAATGAACAAAAAGGATATACAAAATCAACTGGGAAATGAAGCTCAAAATGGAAATAAACAGCAGTCTATCAATAATTATCACAATTGTTAATAGAGTAACTGCTTCGATCTAAAGATATATATTGTCAGATGGGATAATATAAAAAGACCCTACATTATGAAGCATACAAGAGAACCAATTTAGTAAGAGGAACACACATCAATTGAAAGCCAGAAGATGGAAAAATATATTCCATGCAAATGGACATGACAAGAAAGCAGGACTAGCAGTATTGACTTCAAACAAAATAGACTTTACATGAAAGGCCATAGAGAAAGATAAACAAGGACATGTTATAATGATGAAAGGAGCAATAAAAAATGAGGGGAATTATACTCATTAAGATATATGCACTCAATATAGGAGTACCTAAATACGTAAAGCAAACACTAATAGATAAAAAGGGAGAAGTCGGAGGGAACGCAATCACAGTAGGAGACTATAACTCCCCATTACCATCACTAGACAGGTCTTTGAGTCAGAAAATTAAATAGGAAACAAAGATATTAAAAGATAGAATGAAATAATTGGAGTTCGTTGATATTTTCAAAACAGTACTTCTCCCCAAAACAGAATATACATTCTTTTCTAGTGCATATGGAACATCTTCTAGGAAAGATTATCTACTCAGTCACAGAAGAAGCCTCGACAAATTTAAGAACATAAAAATTATTTCAAGCTAGTTTTCTGAGAATAATACAATGAAAGTAGAAATCAATCACAGAAAAACAGGGAGAAAAAATGACAGCATTTAGATTAAACAACATGGTATTAAAACAAGTTGAAGAAGTAAAATAAGAACTTAAAAAATATCGAGAAATATGACAAAACCGTATGCAAAGTTTATGGAATGCAAATAAAGCAGGCTTAAGGGGGAAGTTCAGACTGACAAGGCCCTCCTCAAAGTAGAAGAGCAATCTCAAATAAATAATCTAATGTTCTATGTACACTAATCATGAAAAGAAGAGCAAACAAAACAAAAAGTAAGCAGAAAGATGGAAATAAGATCAAGGAAGAAAGAATTGAAATAGAGTCTAAAAAATAGAAAAAAATCAAACTCTTTTTTGAAATACTAAACAAAATTGACAAAACTCAGGGCAGGCTCACCAACAAGAAAAGAGAGTGAACACAAATAACATAAGAATTGAAATTGGGGAAACTACAAAGAGTACATCAAATTTGCAAAATATCATAAGGGAATACCATGAGCAACTCTATGGAAACAAACTGGAAAACCTAGAAGAAATGGAGAAGTTTCTGGATACATTCAGCCCAAAAATATTGCATCAAGAAGAAATTGACCACTTGAACAGACAGATCACCAGAAACGGAATAGAATTGCCAATTAAATAAAAAATTTCTGCAAACACAAATTCAGACCCAAATAGCATAACTGTGGAATTTGACCAAACATACAAAGAAAAATCCATACCAGTCCTCCTCAAATTCTTCCAAAAGATTGATATGGAGAGAGTACTCCCAAGCTTACACCATAAGGCCAAAATAACCTGATAACAAAACCACACAAAGACACTACCTAAAAAGACAGCTATACGCCAATATCATTGATAAACATAGATGTAAAAGTCCTTAAGAAATTATTAAAAAACAGAATCCAACAGCATGTAAAAAAAGATCATACACCATGGTCAAGTTAGGTTCATCCCAGAAACACAAGGATGGTGTAACATATGCAAATCAATCAATCAATTGTGATACACCATATCACCAAAGAGAGGACAAAAAACCACATGATAATCTCAGTTGATGCAGAAAAATCATTTGATCACATTTAAAACGTATCTGCAAATAAAGTTCTTATCACAGAGGATACAGAGAGACCATATCTCAACATAATAATAATAGCTATTTATGACAAATATATAGCCAGCAACATACTCAATGATGAAAAACTGAAACCCTTCTCACAAAAACCTGAGACAAGACAAGGTTGCCCATTCTCACAATTTCAATTCAATATAGTCTTGGAACTCCAAGCCACAACGTTCAGGCAAGAAAATTTGATTTCCTATCAAATTATGCAAAATATTTCTTTTCAGGACTGAAACAAATGATCCGAAGATTTACATAGAGTCATAAAAAATACATAGTTTCCAAAGAAATATTGAAGTAAAAGAAAGAGGCTAGAGAAATAACCCACCAGGTCTCCATACACTATTGTAGAGCTACAATAATGAAAATGACATGATATTGGTATAGAAACAGGCATATGGACCAATGGAACAGAATAGAGAGCCTAGGAATAAATCAACAGCCCTATGTTCAATTAACCTTTGACAGAGTAGCCAAGAATATGACAGAGAAAAGACCATCTCTTCTCCAACTGGTGTTGGGAAAACTGGATAGCAGCATCAGAGCAATGGAGTTAGAACACTCCTTCACTCCATACACAAGAATAAACACAAAATGGCTTGAAGACGTAAATATAAGGAAGACACAGTAAATCACCTAGAAGAAAACATAGGCAAAACACTCTGAGATAAATCTCAGCAATGATCTCCTAGAATAGACTACCCAGGGAAGGGATGTAAGAGCAAAATTAATAAATGGGACCTAATAAAACTTATAAGAATTTGCACAGCAAAGGGAACCATAAACAAAACAAAATGACAATTTACAGGTTTAAAGAAAATATTAAGAAGTGATGCAACTGACAAAGGCTTAATTTCCAAAATATAAAGACTTCATACAACTTAATAATAATTAAAAAAAACAAGAAACCCAATCTGAAAATGTGCAGAAGCCATAAACAAGCAATTCTCCAATAGAGACATTCAAATGCCACATAGATATATGAAAAAAGAATTGCTCACTATCATTGTCAGAGTAGGGCAATCCAAAAGTATAATGAAGTATCACTTCACAGTAGTCACAATGGTCATCATTCAAAAGTCCACAAACAATAAATGCTGGGGAAGCTTTGGAGAAAGGGAACCTTCCTACACTGTTGGTAGGAATGTAGTTTGGTTCAGTCATTTTGGAAACCAGTATGGGGATTCCTCTAATGCATAAAAATAAACTTAACATACGAACCAGCAAACCCACCTCTGGGTATATATCAAAGGGAACCCTATTTCAAAAAGACACATGCACCCCAATGTCCTCAGCAGTTCTGTATACAATAGCCACAACATGGAAGCAACCTAATTGTCCAACAACAGATGACAGTATACAGAAATTATGCCATATTTACACAATGGAAAAATATTCTGCAATAAAAAATGATAAAACAATGACATTTGCAGCCAAAAGGATGTCCCCAAAAATTGTCATTCTAATTGAAGTTAGACAGAAAGAGAAAGAAAAATAACACATGACATGAAATATGTGGAATGTTAAAAAAAAAATTTGGATGAGAACACAATGATTTCATCTAAAAATTTAAGCAAACTCGCAGACCTACTAAACAATTTTATGATTACGGCAGAAAGGGGTTGTGAGGGGATATACTTGGGATATTTAGATTTATAATTGTTATGCTCTATATATAAAAATACATTTTTTAAAAATTTCTTTTGTATGACACAGGGCAGTAATTTAAATACCATGAAGTAACATTTAATAGGTACACAAATGTTAGCATGTACGGGAACACTGTGCTATACACCACAGAATGACACACTGAAAATGGCAGTAGTTCAATGATAAATAAATGAATAAATATGTAAATAAATAAATAAATATATATATATAAATAAATAAACATATAAATAAATAGTATCTAAATAAAAATATTCACTAATAAATGAAATACAAAGATTCACAGTACTTATTTTTCACCTCAAAATGTAGGAGAAAACAGAAAAAATTAAGAGGAAAATTGAATGAATGAGAGGAAGGCAAATAACAAGAGAAACATTTGTAAATATAAAAAAAAAAAACCTAAGTCTGTTTCTTTTAAACATAAAGTGGCAAACATTTACGTTGGCTAAGAAAATAAAATTAGAAATAAAAGAGAATATATTACCACTGATGCTGTAGAGATGCAAAGCATCATAAGTAGTTACCACTAGACAATGATTTGAATGACTTAGAACAAAAGACACATTCCCAGTAACATATGTCTTCCAGTACTGAATCAAGAAGATATAAGAAATTTAAATAGAGCAAAAGTGTGAATGAGTAAATCAATAATTCAAACTTCCCAAACCAGAGAAAATTTCAAGACGACTTTACTGGTGTATTCTGTCATACGTTTGAAGACAATTTTTCACCAATACTTCCGCAAATCTTCGAAGAATTTGAAGGGGGTGAAAGATTCCAAATAAGTTTTTGATGCCAGCTTTATTTGCATAAAAATGAGAGAAAGGACATTATATGCAAAATATAGAATATTATCCCTGATGAACATATGTGCCAAAATTCTCAACATAACACAAGCAAAATGAATTCAACAACACATTTAATGTATCATACACATACATGAGTAAAGGGATTTATCCCTGGGTTAAAGGATACTTCAAAATATTCAAATCAATAAAGGTGACATGCCACACTAATAGAATGAGAAATAAAACTCACATAATCATCTCAAATGGTGCAGAAAGATCATTGTATATAATGCAACATCCTTTTAAGATACTCCCAACAAATTAAATTAACCCTGTCATTGGCAGGATATCATATACACACAAGCACTGTTTGGAAAGAAGCGAAGCAATTCTCTGTTTATTGATTCTTTGAAGTAGGGTTTATATAGGACTTACACAATGCCTCACATATCATCTAAGTTATAACAATGTTAATAATCTTGTTATTTATGTCCCCATGCTCCTGCAGTAAGCACAGGTTTTTAAATGACCAAGGATTGTTTTAAAGTTCATCACGGAACTCCATTAAGTAGGCCATCACTTATCCAGCCGGCTGTGCCTGTCTTAGGTTGTCCTCCTTTGAGGATCTTACACATCATAGGCTATCCAGCCAACCATGCTGGATACATTCAGAAGGCCATTTCTTATCCAGCCTTGATATGAGACAATCCTCACAGCTTGTTTATCAGTTCAGCCCATGGGCTTATTCTCTAGAGCCTTCAGACAGGGGCCTACAGACCCAACATCCCTTGACACAAAAATGGATGAGGAAAATTTGATGTATGTATGCAATGGAATCAATAATTTGCATTCCTATCAACAGTGTCCATGATGTTCCATGTTCTCCACAATCTCACCAATATCTATTTGTTTTCTTTTTGACGAGAGCCTTCTGACAATTGTGAGGTCTTGTCTCATTCATGGTTTATGACTTTCCTAATAATTTAAAATTCTGAACATATTTTCATGTGTCATTTAGCCAACTGTATGTTTTCTATAGAAAATTGATTCATATAAATCTATTCAGTTCCTATGGACATTTTTTTAATTGGATTGTTTGGTCTTTTTTGTTGTTGTTGTGGGGTTAGAGTTTGCCATATATATTGGATATTAACACTAGATTGGAAAATATAATTTCAAATATATTCTCCCATTGTGTTTCTTGACTTTTCATTTTATTGATCATTTCTTCTGCAGCGTATATCTGTTTACAGTGATGCAATAATATCTTGTTAGTTTTGCTTCTGCTTCCCTTGCCAGAGGAGACATATGTAGAATCATATTAAGTCCAAAGTCAGAGTGTAATTCTTATGTTTTTCTCTAGGATTCTTTGTTTTCAGGATTTATGTTTTATATGCCCAGAAGTTGGATTGCTGTGTCATATGATAGGTCTATTTTTATTTTTTAAATGAACTTCCATACAGTTTCCAAAGTGGTTTCACCAATTTTCATTCCCACCAACAGCGTTGGAGAGTCCCATTTTCTCCACAACCACCTCATTCTTTATTACTTGTAGACATTTGTATGACAGCCCTTCTCAATATTGTGATGTAAAACATTATTTTATTTTTGCCTTTTATTTTTGTATAATGATTAGCAATGTGAGCATGTTTTCCTTTTCCTCTTTGTCATCTCTGTGTCTTCTTTAGAGAATTGTCTTCTGCTCATTTTCTGTCTGAGTTGTTTGTAGATTTTTTAATGGAGTTGTAAGAAAAATGTGTGTATTTAAGAAATTAGCCTCTTGTTAATTGCATAGTTTCCTAATGTTTTCTCCCATTTGGAATTTCATCTTTTCATTTTGTATATTTTGCTGTTTAGAAGCTTTTAGATTTAATTAGGACCTTTTGTTTATATTGTTTCTATTGTTTTCACATATTTCACAGAGTGACATAAGAAATTTTTGCTACAAATTATGTCTTGTTTTGCTTATGTTAGTTTCCAGAAGTTTTTTGTGTTATGTATTAGATTCAGATATTTAAATCATTTTGAGTTCATTTTTCTACAGTGTGAGGGAGTGTTCTAATTCCTTTGATTTACATGTAGCTGTCTTGCTTTCTCAACATCACTTGCTGAAGGCTGTCTTTAAGGCATTGTATATTTTTGTTTCCTTTGTCATAGTTTAGTTGACCATAGGTGTGACGTTTTATTTCTGCCTCTGTGTTCCATTCCAGTGATAAAGATCTTCGGTTGTTTTCCAGCATTGTGCTGTCGGATTACTGTATTTTTGTAATATAGTCTGAGATCTGGGAGGGTAATGGGTTATACCTTCAACTATGTTCTTTTTCCTCATTGGTTCTTTTGCAGTTCTGGCTCTTTTGCAGTTCCATACAAATCATAGGACTCTTTTTAGTTCTGCAGAAAATATCAAGTATTTCTATCTGAATCAATTTATATCTGTAGGCATATTTTCTAGTATGTGTATTTTAACAATATTAATTCCTCTAAACTAAGACCCTGAGATTTCTTTCAATTTCTTTGCATCATCTTCAAATTTATTTATCAGTGTCCTATTCATTTTATTATGTTGGATTTTTCATAGGTTTTTCATTTTTTCATCTGATTTCATATGGATCTTTTAAAATTATGGAATATATCATTGTTTGTGTAAAAATGTGACAGTTTTTGTATATTAATTATGAATCATGCTACTTTGCTAAATGTCTTTATTAGTTTTAGTTGTTTTGGTTTGGAGAATCTTTAGGTTTCACTATATAGATTATCATGTCATCTAAAATAATAACAGTTTTACTTCATTCAATTCAACTTGAATAACATTTTTTCTTGTACAATTGCTGTTGCTAGAACTTCCCATACTGTGTTTAATAGAAATGGTGAGAGTGGGCATCCTTATCTTATTCCTTAATTTGGCTTTCAGCTTTTCACTTTTGCATATTATGTTGTTGGTGGGTCTGTAATTAATGACTTTAGATATGTTGAGATATATTTCCTGAATCCTACTTTGCTAAAAGTTTTCTGTCGTTGTTGCTGTTGTTGTTGTTTTTGTTGTTGCTGTTGTTGCTGTCTTAATAAATAAATGTTGAATTTTATGGAATGCTTTTTATGGATTTATTGGGATGACCATGTCGTATTCTCTTTTACTTTTGTCAATGTGGTGTATCAAACTGATTGATTTGTGTATGTTGAACCTCTCTAGTGACACTGCAATGAGTCCAAGTTGATCATGGTGTATGATTCATTTTAGTTATTGCTGGATTTTGTTTGCTAATAATATTTTGTAGAATTTTTGCCTGCAAATCTATCAAATATAATGGCTTGAAGTTCCCTTTGTCCATACTATTTTTTGGTTTTGCTATCAGGGTGATGAAAGCTTCATAGAATTAATTTGGGAGTTTCCCACATCTTCACTACGTTTGAAGTGTTTGAAGAGTATAAGTTCTGCTATGTATTGTTGTACAGTTCCCCACGGGAGCTGTTTAAATCTGCACTTGTATTCAACAATTTTTTTAAATGCAGATTATATCTTTTTTCAGGTAAAAAATTTGTTCAAATTATTTCTTTCTCCTTATCTCTGTCACTTTCTAGACATTTGTCTATTATTTCTAATTTGTCCAGTTTATTGGCATGTAAGTGTTGACAAAATGATCCCTTTTTTGTACATCTGAGGTAAAATTAGTAATTTCTCTTCTTTTATTTCTTAATTTATTTCTTTGGAGCATCTACCTTTTCTTCATGATGCACCTGGCTAGATGTTTTTTGAATTGCTTATCTCAAAAAGAAAACATAAAACAAAGTCTTTGGTTTTATTACTCTTTAGCAAAGTTTTTTTTCTTTATAGTTTATATTTACAACTGTAATATTTAGGATAATGTTTTTTCCTTTTTTAACATTTTTTTATTTATTTTTAATGATTTTACAAAGTTGTCTCCAATTCAAGCTTAGAGAAAAATTTTTCAGTTACAATGAACATATATATATTTGTTGTCCCATTTTATCGTCTTTGAGCAGCCTTAAGATCTTTTATACATTTCCCTATGTAATACAGTAGAATCCTGTTTATCTATTCTACAATTTTGGCCTCCCAGTCTATCTCTTCACACCCCCCGCCCCATGGCCTCCAAAACTTTGTATTCTATGTCTGCCAGTCTATTTCTGTTTTGTATTTGTGCTCTTTTTGTTTTGTTTTTCTTTGTTTTTAGATTCCACTAATGAGCCATCTCATACGGTATTTTTCTTTCTCTTCCTGGCTTACTTTACTTAGACTGATTTTCTCCAGGAATATCCGTGTTGCTGAAAATGGCATTATGTTGTCATTTTATATGGCTGACTAGTATTCCATTGTATAAATATACCACCTCTTCTTTATCCAGTCAACTGTCGATGGACTTTTAGGCTTTTTCCATGTCTTGGCTATTGTAAATATTCCTGGCTAAGAACAATGGGGTGCAGGTGTCATTCTGAAGTAGGGTTTCTTCTGGATTTATGCCCAGGAGTGGGATTCCTGGGTCAAATGGTAAGTCTATTCCTAGGCTTTTGAGGAATCTCCATCCTGTTTTCCACAGTGGCTGCACCAATCTGCATTGCCACCAGCAGTGAAGGATGGTTCCCTTTTCTCCACAGCCTGTCCAGTATTTGTCATTTGTGGATTTTGGAATTATGGCCATTCAGACTGGTGTGAGGTGATACCTCACTGTAGTTTTGATTTCCATTTCTCTGATAATCAGTGATATTGAGCATTTTCTGATGTGCCTTTTGATCATTTGTATGTCTTCTTTGGAGAGTCGCTTGTTTAGGTTTTCTGCCCATTTTTGGATTGGGTCATTTATTTTTTCTTATTAAGTTGGATGAACTGCTTATATACTCTGAAGATCAAGGCTTTGTCGGTATCATATGCAAATTATTTTCCCATTCTGTTAGTTGTCTTTTTGTTTTATTTCCGGTTTCTTTACTGTGCAGAAGCTTGTAAGTTTCATTAGGTCTCATTTGTTTTTTCTTGCTTTTATTTCTTCTACGAGAAAATTTTCGAGACTTATGTCAGATCATATTTTGCCTAAGTTTTTCTCAAGGAGGTTTATTGTATTTTGACTTATGTTTAAGTCTTTGATCCATTCTGATTATATTTCTGTGTGTAGTGTTCTAGCTTCATTGTGAGTGTTCTAGCTCCATTGATTTACATGCTGCTGTCCAGTTTTCCCGACACCATATGCTGAATTGTCTGTCTCAGTTCCATTGTATTTTCTTGCCTCCTTTTTCAAAGATTAATTGACCAAAAGGCTGTGGGTTCATTTCTGGGCTCTCTATTATGTTCCATTGGCCTATATGTATGTTTTCCTACCGACACAGTGCTGTAATGTTGACTATAGCTCTATAGTATTACTGAATCATATGCATAAAGAAATGCCACTAATTTTTGAAACTTAATCTTGTAACCTGCTACCTTGCTGAATTCTTTGATCAAATTTAGTAGTTTTTGTCTGGATCTTGTAGGGTATTCTATATATAGTAACATATTTTCTGCATGTAGTGAGACTTTTACCTCTTCCTTTCCAATTTGCATTCCTTTTACTTCTCTCTCTTGTTTGATTTCTGTGGCTAGGACTTCTAAGACTATCTTGAGTTGGAGTGTTGATAGTGTGCATCCTTGTCTTCTCCCAGATTTTAGTGGGAATGTTTTAACTTTCTCACCATTGAGTGCTATGCTAGCTGTAGGTGTAGGTGTGTTATCTATAGCTTTCATGATGCTGGTATATGTTCCCTCTATACCCACCCTTTTGAGACTTTTTATCAAACATGGGTGTTGAATTTTATCAAATGCTTTTCCTGCGTCTATTTTGATGATCATGTGGTTTTGGTCTTTTTCTTGTTGATGTGCTCTATTACCTTGAATGACTTGCATATATTGAAAAACCCCTGGGTCCCTGGCATGATCCCCACTTCGCCATGATGTATTAACTTTTTATCTGCTTTTGGATTCTATTTGCTACTATTTTGGTGAGGATTTTTGTGTCTGTGTTCATCAGTGATATTGCCCTATATTTCTCTTGTTTGGTAGTGTCTTATCCTGGTTGTGGTATCAGGCTGATTGTGGCTTCTAGAATGACTTTGGGAGTTTTCCTTCCTTTCAATCTTCTGGAAGAGTTTCAGAAACACTGGTGTGAGTTCTTCTTTGTATGATCGTTAGAATTCCTCATTGAATCTGTCCGGTCCTGGACTGATATTTGTAGGGAGGTTTTATATTGCTATTTTGATTTCATTTCTACTGCTATGCTTGCTCAATGGGTCAGTTTGTTCTTGATTCATTCTTGGTGGACAGCATTTTTCCAGAAAATTGTCTGTCCCCTCTAGGTTATCCAGTTTGGTTCCATAAACTTTTCATAATTTTCTCATGTGATATTCTGTATTTCAATTTTATTTGTTGTAATTTCTCCATTTTCCTATCTTATTTTGCTAATTTTTGTTCTCTCTCTTTTCTTCTTTTTGAGTTTGGCCGGAGGTGTTTTGGAATTACTTACTTTTTTAAAAAAACAGCTATTTGATTGGTGATTTTTTTGCTATGGTTTTTTCAATCTCTATTATAATTATTTCCTCCACAATATTTATGATTTCCATCCTTCTGCTGCCTTTTGGGCTTTTTTGTTCTTCTTTATCTTGTTCATTCTGGTGGGTTAAATTGTTTATTTGTGATTGTTCTTCTTTTTTGAGGAAGGCCTGTATCACTTTAAACTTCCTTCTCAGCACTGCTTTTGATGTGTCCCTTAAATTTTGTGTGGTTTTGCTTTCATTTTCTTTTGTCTCAACGTACTTTTTCATGACAGCTTCGATTTCTTCATTGACCGATTGGTTTTTTAATAACATATTGTTTAATCTCCATGTTTTCCTATTGTCCTCCTTTGTTTTTCTGTTGTTGATTTCTAGCTTCATGGTGCTGTGGTCAGTAAAGATGCTTGAGGTAATTTCTATCTTCTTAAAATTGCTGAGGTTTCTTTTGTGCCCAACTATATCATGAAACCTGGGGAATGTCCCATGTGCACTTGGAAAGAATGTATATACTATTTTTTGGGGGTACAATGTTCTGAAAATATCCACCTTGTGTAATATTTCTATTGTATTACTTAAATTTGCTGTTGCCTAATTTCTTTTCTGTCTCGATGATCAGTCCAGTTATGTTAATGCAGTGTTGAAATCTCCAACTATGATTAGATTCCCATCACTATCCCCCTTTATATCTGTTAGTAATTATTTTATGTACTTAGGTGCTCCTCTATTTGGTGCCTATATATTAAAAAGTGATTTATCCTCATTTTGGATCACTCCTTCAATCATTATAAAATGTCCTTCTTTATCTTTCTTTATGGCCTTTGTTTTAAAAACTCTTTTGTCTGAAATCAGTACTGCAACACCTGCTTTTTTGGCTTTTCCATTTTTATGGAATACCTTTTTCTATCCTTTCACTCTCAATCTATATGTGTCCTTCTCCCTGAAGTGGGTCCCTTGTATGCAGCATACTAAAGGTTCTTGTTTTATTATCCAGCCTGCCACTCTATGACTTTTGACTGTAGCATTTAGTCCATTAACATTTACAATAATCTATGATATGTTTGTGTTTATTGCCATTTGACCTTATCTTCGCTGTTGATTTGGTTTTTCCTCTTTGTTCATTTCATCTTCCTTTTATCGTTTGGTCATTTTCCTTGAAATTATCATGAAATTTATTTAGTTTTAGTGACACCCTGATAAGTTAATGTCTTCTTGTTACCCTTTTATATAAGTATTTTATATCATTATTATAACTGCTTTTATTAAACTGATAGTAACAAGATCTCAAACCCATCCTACTGAGAACAAAAATTCTAAAAAGAAATACAAAAAAAAACCTCCCTTTTCCTGCCTCCCTCTCCTCTCTCAATGATTTGTATGTCTTGTTTTAAAATTTGGTGTTTATTTTATTTATAATTCATGAGTTGTCACCTTTCCAGCTGTGAGATTCATATTTCTGTAGCATCTTGCTGCTTTTCTTTTTACAGTAGAGCTTTCAATAATTCGTTTAGCATGGGTCTAGTGTTGCTAAACTCTTGTAACTTTTTCTTGTCTTTGAAATCCTTTATGTCTCCTTCTACCATAAAATATAGCCTTTCTGGTTAAATAATCCTAGGATATATCATTATTTTCATTCAAGTCTCTGAATATATCTTGCCACTACTTTATGTCCTGTAGTATTTGTGTAGTGAAATCAGCTGGGAGCCTTATGGGGATTCCCTTGTAACTCACTCTTGCTATTCTTTTGCTGCCTTTAGGATCATTTCTTTATCCCTGACCATGGCCATATTAATTTTATGACTTGCTGTGGGTGTATTTGAGTTCTTCCTGTTTGGGGCACTCTGAGTTTCCTGTACTTGGATATCTGATTCCTTCTTTAAGTTTGGGAAGTTCTCAGTCATGATTTCTTCAAACACCTTTGCAATCCCCTTTGATCTTTTCTCCCCTTCTGGAACTTCTATTATTCCAAGATTGGCATGCTTTCTATTATCCCATGTGTCCCTTATGCTTTTTTCATTTGTTTCCCATTGTTTCTCTTGTAGCTCTTCTGATTGAGTGCTTTCTATTTTACTGTCTTCTAAGTCCCTAATTCATTCCTCTACATTATCTAGTCTGCTTTGCGACGCCTTAATATCATACCTCATCTCAGTCAATTAGTTTACTTATTCTCCTCGGCTCTTCTTTATAGATTACATTTCATTTTTAACATGTTTTATATCTCTAAACACTATCTTTAATTTCCTTCTGTAATTTGATCACTCCTTTTTTTAAATATTGATATAGTAGGTTATCAATACCTATTTCACTAATCGTTCTTTCAGGGGATTTCTCTTATTCTTTTAATTGGGATTGGTATCTCTGTTTCTTCATCTTGCTTCTACCTCTCTGGCACTGTGGTTTATGGAATAACAGTTATCTACTCTGGTCCTAAAGGAGTTTCTCTACCTAATGTCAATGAATTAATACAACTTAAAAAAGAGAAAAAAGAGAGAGAGAGACAACGAATTTTAAAGAAGGGGAAATAAATATTTGAAGACATTGTATAATGCATAATAGAAGAGCAAGTTGAAGCAGATTGTGGAAAAATAATAATAATAAATATATTCTTAAATATTTCAAAGGGATTAAAATAGGTGTATATATAATTGCCTAAGAAGTAAAAATTATAGGGTAACAGAAAATGGAACACGTAAAAACAGATTAAAATAAGGCAGTGGTCTGTGTCCTCCTGTAGACTGGGTACATTAAATGTGAAGTCTTTCTGTATTCATCTTGTTTTGGATGCTCATCTTCCTGTTTTCAGAGGCCCTCCATAGGAGCCCTCAACTGTGTTGCTCACAGTGCCTCTCAGCAAGCAGATCGCTCCAACACCCAACACTGCATCTGGAGCAGCTCTCTTTACTCTGGGCTGGCTTGTCACTGCCCTGCCTGATGCTGCAGTCCGCTGTTGCAGGCTGACCAGGCAAGAGTGGGCATCACACCCTCTCCCAGCACCATGGTCAGGGGCTGCATTCTAGCAGAAAAGTTGGGGGGCCACACGGACCCTCAGGGTGCCAGTTACTCCATAGATCTGTGCCACTATAAGGTCTGCCTCGGGTTTGCATGCCAGAAGTGGGCTCAGGGAAGACTGAGGAACAGCATTGTCCCTGGTCTGGTCCAAAATCCAGCTCCTTGTTTGTCTTGGTGAAGCAAGTTCTCTGAGGAACCAGGACAGAATGATCCTATCTGTCTCAGCCTGTAGAGAAGATTGCGTCTGTCCCTTAAGGCTGCTAGGTCCTTAGACATGGATGCCGATATTGCCCCTGCTGCTGCCTGGGTGCAAAACACCAGAGTGTATGGTGTCTGTGTCTGAGCCCCAGCTCTCTTCACCTAGAAACTTTTGTGTATTTTCAGACATGGTTATGCACCCTTCCACCCACAGGGCACATCTGCCCTGTTGTTTTATGGAGGGCCCAGGTTGTTCTGCCCTGTACACCCACAGCAATGGCACAAGACCCCTCCATTCCCCCAGACTGCCTCAGTGCAGCCATCCCCAACTTCCACCCAGCTCATGCAGCATGGCCCTGCCCCCAGCGTCCGGGCTGCACCTTGGGCTGGGTGTCTGTGCCTGTTTAACTTAGTTCTGTCAGTCAACTTATACTCTGTACAGATCCAAGCCTTGGAGGCTCCCCCTCCGTCCAGCCGAACCCTCAGTTGTAGAGTGGAGACCCAGTGAATGAGCGCCAGTCCATTTTTGCAGCTCCCTCCCTGTGGGACCTGTCCCACTCTGTTTTGCCTTTTCTTCTTTCTTTCTTCCTTTCATCCTACCAGATTTTAAGCATCTTTACCTATTGAAAAGGACAATGTTCTGCTAGATTTCTGCAGGTTCTCTGGTTAGCTGAGTGGGTCTGTTGATGTGAGTTTGGTGCATTTGTGGGAAAGGGTTAGTATTGAGCATCCTTCTACTCCACAATCTTGGCCTCCACCACAAAAGGTCTCACTTTATGGTGGAAGATAAACACATCCTAGAAATAGATGGAAGAGTTATTTCATGGAAATGATAAGAAAATGCAGATTGCAATGCTCAACTCATACAAAATACGTTTCAAATTAAGGGCCACAATGAAAGATATATATGAGATTATATAATGAAAAAGAGATCAATGTTAAAATAGGGTATTACACACATTAAATTATATATGGACCCAACACCATAGATCCTAAGTATATAAAGAAATATTAGTAGACATGAAGGAATTAATTGATTATAAAAAAATAATAATAGATGAATTTAACACCTCACTATTCTGATAGCCAGATCATCCAGAAAAAATATCTGTAAGGAAATAGATGTTTTAATAATATATTAGATCATTTGAACCTAACTGGTTTTTTGGACACTGCATTAGAAAAGCAGAACACATAAACTTTTCAAGTGTGCACAGGATGTTATCTAAGGAAATAACCACAAATTATGTCATGAAAAGTGCCTCAGAAACTTTAAGCAAAGATAGATTACAGCAAGTATTTTTCCATACACATAAGTATGAAACAATGCATCAACTCTAGAAAGAAGAACAGGAAAAGAACAAACATGCGATTAAACCACATCCTTTAAAAAAATAAAATAAAACAAGGTCAATGATGAAATCAAAGTGGTAATAAAATCATACCTAAAGACAAATTACAATGAAAGCACAGCTTCATAAAATGTATGGGATGCAGCAAAGACAAATCTATGGGGGAAGTTTAGAACGATTAAGGCTTTCTACAAGGAACAAGAGAAACCTCACAGAAAGGACCAAGCATACCAACAAAAATAACTAGAAATAAGAACAAACAAAACCTAAAGGCAATAGAATGAGAAATCTTTAATTAATAGGTTAAAATAAATGATATAAAAATCAAAAAATAAGTTAAAATTCCTAAAATTATGAGCTATATTTTTTCTTAAAAATATTAACAAACTGTTAAGCATTTAGCCAGTCTTATCAAGAAATACACAGGGTGGACCCAAACAAAATAAGAAATGAAACAGTAGAAATAACATCTGATATTACAGAAATAAAAAAAGTATATGAAATCACTATGAGCAGTAGTGTGACAACCAATTGGATGCCCTAAGATTAATGGACATATTTCTAGATATGTACAGCTAACAAACACTGAATAAAGAGAAAACTTGAAAAGAGCAATCAGTATAAGTTAAATGAAATGTATAATTTTGAAAACACCCCTTGAACAAAATGCCTGGATGCCTTCACTAAAACCTCTTTCCTCCCCAGTATTTCAAAAAATGAAGTACGAAGGAAAATTCCCAAAGTTATTCTATGAAGCCAACATTATCTTGATAACAAAATCAAAGACACTACCAAAAAATAAGTGAAAATGAAAAGCCAATATCCTTGATGAATATACATTCAAAAATCTTCAAAAGAATAATTACAAATTAATCCAGCAATATATAGAAAGGATTATGCACGATGATGAGTTGGATTCCTTCCAGAGTCACAAGGATGGTTCAACATACACAAGTCAATCAGCATGAAACATATCTAATAAAGGAAGGACAAATCTCACAGGACCATGTCAATACACACAGAAAAAGCATTTGACAAAATTCAACATACATTCATGACCAGAACTCTCATGAAAGTGAGTATAATGGGAACATCTCTCAGCATAATATAGGAAATTTATAACAATTTATAATAATCAGGGGGAAAAGTGAAAGCATTCTGGGTAAATTCGGAAACAACAAAAAGACTCCTACTCTCACCACTTCTGTTCCATAGTAATACAAGAAAGGAAAAGGAAAAGAAAAAGAAGAAAAAGAAACACAAAATGGAAAGAAAGAAGCAAAATTGTCACCAGTATTGATGGCATAACAATCTACACAGAGAGTCCGAATGGCTCCAAACTGACTGTTATGAATAATAAATAATTTAAGCAAGAGAGCAGGGTACAAGATTAATGTAAAATGTCTCCTGCATTTCTGCACATTAATCATGAGATACCCCAAAATGAACGTTGAAAACAATACTATATAAAATCCCATTCCCTAGAATATCTTGGAATCAATGTAACCACATATGTGAAAGATCTACACACTGAAAATTATAAAACATTGACAAAGTATTTAAAAATGATTGAAAGAAATGGAAAGATGTCTTGTGTAATGGATTGAAAGAGTTCATATTGTTAACATGGCTGTACTACACAAAGAAACCTACAAATTTAGTGCAATTAATGTTACAAAGCTGTAGAATTTTCCAAAGAAGCAGATAAAAATAACTATAAGTTTTAAATGAAACCATTAAAAATTGCCAAAATGATCTTGAGAAAAAACAAGAAATCTGGAGATATAACCCTCCCAGATACATTACTATATTAAAAAACTACAGTAATAAAAGCAGCATGGCATTGGCACAGAGATATAATCAATAAAAACAGAGAGCCTAGAAACAATTCCACACACCTATGAGCAATGAATCTATGATAAAAGAGGCAAAGGTACACAATGGAGAAAATACAGTCTCGTCAATGGGAGGTGTTGGGAAAGCTGGACATCTACATGTAAAACAATGAAATGAGAGCATTCCCTGACAACATATACAAAAATAAACTACAAGTGTATTAAGGACCTAAATGTAAGACCTAATAAGTATAAAACTGCTAGAAAGGAATATGGGAGATACCGTATTGGATACATATCATAGGAATATTTTCTTATAACAGTCTCCTAAGGCAAAATATATAAAAGCAAAAATAGGCAAGTGAGATCTAAACAAACTTGAAAATTTCTGCACAGCTAAGGACACAATCAATGAAGTGAAAACACTGCCTGTGTAATTGGAGAATATATTGGCAAATAATGCAAGTGACCAGGGTTTAATAGATGTAGGTTAATAGATGTAACATGGATTTAGGTTACAAAACTCAATGTGAAAAGTAAAAACCCAATCAAAAACAAGAGCAGAGTAACTGAGTTATTATTTTTCAAAGAAAACTTACAGATGAGTAACGGGCAGGTGATAAAAATGCTCAACATTACTAATTATTAGGTAATTGCAAATCAAAACCACAATGAGGTATCACTTCACACTGTTCAAGTGGCTATTATAAAAAAGTCTACAAATGAAAAGTGTTGGAGATGATGTGGAGGTAAGAAATCTCTTGTATACACATGGTAGGAATATAAATTGGTAGAGCTTCTATGGAAAAGAGTATTCATATATCTTTAAAAACTAAAACAGGACTACCATATGAAACAGTAAGACCTCTCCTAGGAAAAATCTGGGGAAAAAACCCTAAACTGAAAAAAAACTGTTCACAACAGCACTGTTTTTAACATGCAAGACTTTGAAGCAATCCAAGAGTCCACAGTAGAGTATGGAATTAAGAAGATATGATGATTCTATAAATATGCAATGGAATATTAGTCAGCCACGAAAAAGTATAACACATTGCTATTTCAGCATCCTGAATGGACCTAGTAAATGTTGTGCTTAGTGAAGAAACTTAGACAAAGACAAAAGTATATCATATTTTTTATATGTGGAATCTAAAGAATAACAAATATCTATGTACTTCTATTGCTAGAATATCTATAGCTATCTATTGATAAATGAAAGATAAATAGAAGGATAGATACATAGATACATGGTAGATAAAAAGATAGATAGATCAATAGATAGACAGATTGTTTTATTGATAGAGACATGGAAGAGAGATAGAGAGTTTAGATACACAAGACTGAAACATACTGAAAGATATGGGAAAAAATTTATGTTTACCAAAGTGGAAGGGAAGGACAATTTTATGGTACAATATTGAGAAATATAATGTAGTATAAATAAAGGAAATAAGCAACAAGTATAATCTGTATAGATCAAGGAATTATACACAATAACTTATAATAATTGAATGTTAAAAGTACTGTAATAGTTTATAATGCAATATACTCCACAGAGTGGTTGGAATCTCTATGCTGTACATCTGAAACTACAAAATACAGTACATCTACTGTGCTTCAATTAAAAATAAAACATCTCATGTAAAATTTAGTCCTTTTTCCGCTGATAGCAGCTTCCTTTAATATTGATTTACTTTTTACCTTTTATGATTACTGTCTCAAATTATTTCTTTTACTCTTGTGAACATGATACCAGTTTGATGTATATATATTTATTGCCCCTGATTTTCTATTTTTCTATCTTTAATCCATAGAGTATAGTAGCATTTAAGAACATACCCAAAGAAACAGTTGCAAATTTCTCGTGGTGTTTGCTTAGCATTTTCTTCAATGTTTCCATATTTTTGCCATTTTATATTTCTTAGAAGACCTCTTTTCTGCACCCCGTGTAAGGTGTCTCAGTTTTGTTTTTTTCATCTCATTCATGTTTTGTTTGTCTGGTAATGCCTTTATTTTCACTTTATATCTAAGTGATAACTGTGCAAGGTAGAGTATTCTTAGGTGAGAGACTTCATATTTCAGTAGTTTGAAAATGCCATTTAATTTACCCTTGGCCAAAGTTTTCTGCTGAGAAATCTGCTGAAAGTCTAATGGGGGATCATTTGTAGATTATCATAATATTTTTTGACTGTCTTTAAAATTTTACTCTGTCATTGACTAGCCAATTTGCATATGACTTATCTTGAAGAAGGTCTCTTTGCCTTAAAGTTATTGGTGTTTTGTTGGCTCACGGATTGTATATCTGTTCCTTACACAGGTTCGGGAAGTTATCAACAATTACTTCTTTAGATAAACCATCAGCTACCTTCTAACTTTCTCCTCCCTCCAGGATTTCACTCTAAAGTGCACTTCCTGAAGAAGTCTGATGGCTATTGTAGAATTTCCTCACTTTTTAATATCTTGTATCTCTGCGCTCCTCTATCATTTCTAGTTTTGTATTGGAGAGTTTGCTAAACTCTCTTCCACAAAGGCAGACTGTTTCCAATGCTTTCTGTTGCATTCTTCATCTCAGATATTAAGTTCATCTGGTCCTCCAATAACATTTGGTTATTTTTTAGTTTCAATCTCTTTGGTAATGTATTCCTTATCAGCATTTAATTTATTCCTAAGCTCACTAAACTGCTATCTGAGTTTTGTTTTTGTATTGAGTTTCTGTATGACATCTGTTTGAATTCTCTATTAATTATATGGCAATATACCATGACTTTAAGTTTGTTTGCTGCAGGGTTGACATTGTGTGTGTGTGTGCGTGTGCTTATTCATGTGTGTCTGTGTCTTTTTTGGTGTCTGTGTCTGTGTATCTGTGTGTGTGCATGCACTACAATGTTACTGTGATTGGTCATGATCTTGGTAAATTATTGCTCTAATGACACTAAATAACCGTTTTTGAGTTGGAGCCCTTGTTTTGTTTCCTGGTAGTTTGCAATATTGCACAATTTTCGGTTATACTTACCTGAGCTACCTCATAATATTTCAAAATGGCACATTCCAGTCACTACTGTCTGGATAAAAGATGTGTTTCATTGTCACTTTTTAGACTTCTCTGGTAGTTAATGCCACTGTTGTCACTGGTATGGTGAACCCTTCCTTTTATCTGATATCCTTTGAGACTCAGTATACACATTGAGGAAACGTGTAAAGATAGGTGGATAGTTGGAATCAGGCAAGTGCCTTTCCCATGTCCAGTGTTGCAAGGTAACTTGTTTCCACCAATATGAATGGGGAGTTAGGACATTGTCATGAATGTCTGAGTGTCTGAAGGATGGAATTTCTGTCTCCATTGTGGCTCCCTCCTAATTACATGTGACCATGAGTGCTAGTGCATTTGGAGGCCGGAGCTGTGTGAAACTGAGACCCTGTTTCTACTGGGATCTCTGAGCCTGTGGGCTCAGATACTCTAGTAATTGGGCCTTGGTTGTAGGCACCAAATCTGCTCTTCCCTCATTTGAGCCTCCACTGTTTTAGCCCACCAAACTTCAGCTTTACACATGCGTTCTGGAGTTTTGTTTGTGTTCTAGTTATTTTTGTTGAGATATGAATGTTTTACTTACTGTAGATTTAAAGGGAGAGACAAAAATTGTTTAAACTTATGTCACTTTTTCACAGAATATACTTTTTCATTTAAAAGCTTAAATTCTAATTAGGACATTATAAGAAAAGTAAAGAAAGTGAACAAATCACCCCCCTTAATGTCATAGTACTACAAAATATTTTGATTTTCCTGGGTTATTTCCTTCATTGTTTTCCCCAAATACATGTACATTTTACTAAAATATATGCTTATAATCTCTTTAAAATCATTTCAGTTATTAAAATATTTTTCTGTGGTGTAAATATAGCCCTGTTGCTTCTCTAAATTATAACTGGTAGCTTGCATATTTCTGTCTTCACCATCCTTCTTGTCTGTCCCGAAAGGAAACCACTACTTGGTACACTACACATATATATGTGATTCTGTTCCTGTTTCTTTATGATTATTTCTCTTATATCTTTAGTTTCCTCATATAAGTGATAACTTGGAGTGTTTTTCTCTGTATGACTTATTTTCATATGTACAACACTTTCTGAGTCCAGTCACATTTTTCCAAATGGAAGAATTTTATTTTTTAATATGACAGTGACTAAGTATTTATTATGTTATCTATATCTCACATCTACTTCAGTCAATCATCTGTTGATGGGCAGTTGAATTGTGCATCTATCCTTGGCTATTATAAATGATGATGTTTAGAACAATGGGGGTAATATATCCTTTAAAGTTAATGTTTTCTTGTTTTTACTGATTTATATCAAAAACTGGAAAAGCTGCAACATATATTGCTTTTATTTCTAGTTTTCTGTGCACTGTTTACACTTTTATAATAGTGGATGCATCAATTTATATTTCCACAAAATGTATACCTGGGTTCCCTTTTATTGACATTCTTATTAATGTTAGTCATTTGAAGCCTTTTTTTAATAGCCATTTTGGTTGCTGTGAGATTATATTTCATTCTGGTTTTGATTTGAGATTTCCTAATGAATAGCAACGTTATGTTTCTTTTTATGTGAATGAAAATCATCCACATGTTTGTTTTTGAAAAATTTCCATGAAGATCCTTAAACTGTTTTAAAGTTGGGGCCTGTTTTTTAAAATACTTAGTCTAATATGCTACATATATATTATGGATATTAACACCTTGTTGGTCTCATTGTCTGAATTTTTTTCCTTCTATTCTGTGTGTTGTCATATGTCTTGTAGAAGGTTTCCTTTGCTCTGCAAAAGGTTTTGCACTTCACACTTATACAAAAAGTAGAGTCCCTGTATTATGAAATAAATCTAATATTTCCTACATAAACTTAAAACTGTTATTGAAAATTTTCTTTTTCTTTTTTTACTTGGGAGACAGATCACCATTAAATATTGCTATGATTTATCTCAAAGTCCATTCTCCTCATGTTTTTGGTCAGAAATTGTATAGTTTCAGGTTTTACATGTAGGAAATTAATCCATTGTTATCTTATTCTGTAGTCTATGGATGGAAGTGCTCATAAATCTTCCTTTTACATGTACTTTCCAGTTTTCCCAGAACTACCTGTTGAGGAGACTGTCTTTTTTCCATTGTATACTCTTGCCTCCTTCATTGTAGACTAATTGACTATATGTGTGTGGGTTTATTTTTGGACTCTTTATTTTGTTCCACTGATATATATGTCTCTTTTAGTGATATATATTGATGTTTTGATTACTCTTGATTTGTAGTATGTTATAAATTCAGGGAGGATAATACCCAAAGCTTTGTTCATTTTTCAAAGTTAATTTTAGAAAAATTGGTTCTTTCCTATTTTTGTATATATTTTATTATTTTTCTACTTGTTTTGAGAAGAAACATATAGATTCTGTGAGAATAGAAATTTATTAAAATTAAAAACCTAAGAAAAATTGTAAAATGTGGAGGATAAATTATACAATATTAAAGAACATATGGATTGCTGTAAAAATCAAAGGAAATATATATAAAGAAAAATGACAACAAAAACCAAGTCCATTGGGTATAGCAAAAGCAGTAATAATAACGATTCTTATAGCAAATAATCCCACTTATACAAATAAGAAACATCTCTCTCTTATAATCTTACAAAGATATAGCAAAATAGGAAAAAAAATTGTTAGTAGAAGGAATGACAGTTGAAAATTCAGAACATAAATAAAGTAATGATTAAAAATAGAAACATTCAATCAAACTAAATTATGGCTTTTGAAAGATAAATAGAATTGATAAACTTTAAACAGACTCATTAGTAAAAAAGAGTACAGATTAATAAGCTCAGAAATAATTGAGAAACTACAGCTTATAACATAGAAATACAAAATATCATATGAAGATACAACAAATTTTATGTAAATAAAACATAAACCCTAGAAGAACTATACAGTTTCTGAGAAAGACATAATCTCCAGGATGGAAAGAGAAATAGAAAATTTGAACAGATTAGCACTAATGAAATTGAATATGTCATTAAACAAAATCTCCCAACAAACAAAATTCCAGGCCTAGACAGCTTCACAGGTGAATTCTACCAAACATTTAGAGAAGAGCTATCACCTATACTTCTCAGAGAATTCCAAAAATTTGGAGAGGAATGAAGGCTTCCTACCCCACCTTTCTGTATCACACTACTACTAAAACTGGAACAAATACCTGATAAAATTACAGGTAAAATACTACTGATAAGTATTGATGTAAAAATCATCACTGAAATGTTAGCAAAGCAAAAAATACAATAACAGGATTATATATTATGATTAAGTCCATTTTAATCCAGGGATGCAAAAGTGATTCATTACCTGCAAAATAATCAATATGATATACCACACTAACAAATTTAAGAATAAAATTTTATAGACACATCAATAGGGTCATAAAATGTTTTGACAATTCATTAACTTTTTAAGATTATATTTTTCCTCAAATTGGGCATGAGGAAACATATCTCAAAACAGTTAAGGTCATATATGACAAGACGTCATCTAACATGACAGTCACTGATTAAAAGCTGAAAGCATCTCCTGTTAGAGCAGTAAGAAGTCAAGAATGCTCACCCTTACCACTTTTATTCAGTATAGTATTGGTAATTCTAGCCATAGCTATCCAAAATAAAAGGAAATATAATATAGCTAATTAAGAATAGGAGTAAAAGTATCTGTTTGCAGATGACATACATTAAACAGAAATCCTATAGAAGGAACCTCAAAACTACTAGGCCTTATCAATGCATTTGGTTAAATTTCAGAATGTGAAATTAACATACAAAAATTTTGCATTTCTGCACACAAGCAACTAGCTAACAGATAGAGAAAGTGAGGAAACTGTCTCAATTACAGTTGCATTACAAAAAAAATTCTAGAAATATATTGAACCAAGGAGGTAAAAGACCTGTACACAGAAAACTATAAAATATTTATAACAGAAATTGAAGATAATGCAAACAGATAAAAGGATATACTGTATTCATTGATGAAGAAAAAAATATTGTTTAAATGACAGTACTAACCAAGAAAATACATTAATTAAATCCAGTGCCTATCAAAATACGAAGGGCATTTTCAGAATTTATAATAAATAATTTTAAAACTTACATTTAAACACAAAAGAATCAAAGTCACTAAAAATAAAAGAAAAGAAAGAAAACAAACAATAAAAACAAACATATTTGACAAAGAACAGAGAAGATGTATCACTTTCCCTAATTTAAAACTATAATAAAAAGCTACAGTAATAAAAAGGATATGGTAGTGGCACAGAACAAAGAAAATAATGGAACACAAAAATGCCTGAAAATGAAATCAGACAGTTATGATAATTTAGCCCATTACTAAAAATGAATATAGAGTGGGGAAAGATAATCAACAGGAATATGAAACCGGTCAACATCACTAACCATCAGAAAAAGGCAAGTCCAAGGCACAAAAAGATTGTATATCAGTCCTGTCATAATGAATATTACTGAAAAAATTACACATAAATATGTTGGTGAGGAGGTAAGAAAAACAACCCTGATGCAGTGCTGGATTGAATGTAAATTTGTGCTGCCACTGTGAAAAACAGTATGCAGTTTTATTTACAAATTAAAAATGAAATATAATCCAACATTTTCATATCTGGATACTTATTCCAAGAAAATAAAAACAAAAACTAGAAAAGATAAATTCAAACCTATATTCACTGCAGCATTATTTACAATAGAGAGGATATAGAAGCAAATTAATTGTTCATCAATAGATAATGGATAAAGAAAGTGTGTGTTTATAGTATATATATCTACCAATCTATAATTTTTATTTTTATATTTTTTAGACGTATCTATATTTATATATATATATACACACACAGATAAATATACTTTGGGTTATTACCCAGCTATGAAAAGAATAAGTTCTTCATTTGCAAAAAAAAGGGTAGACCAAGAGGGTAATATGCTAAGTGAAATAATTCAGAAAGAGAATGACAAATGCTGTATGATTTTACTCTTATTGGAATTTAAAAGAAATGAACATAACACAACAGAAAAGGAGATATAGATATACAAAGAAACAGGTTGTTCACAAGAAGGAGGAAAAAGGTGTGAGGAAAAAGAAATATTTGACGAAAATTAAGAGAGAAAATTTTCCAGTTGCAAATTAAATGAGTCAGGGGCAAGAAATGTGCTGTATGGGGAATAGTAAATAAATATGAAATATCTTTAAATAGCAACATATCATAACTAGATATATTCTTGTGATCAGTTTGAAATTTACTAAATATAGCAAACAGTATGTTGTGTAAGAGGAACTAAAACAGTTTATAAATTAAAGTACACTTTGAAAACTAACATTCTTTTAGAGAAAAAATTAGATTTGTAGTTAACAGAGGCAGGGGTTGGGAATGGTGTATTTGATTAATGCACTCAAAAGCCACAAACCACCAGCTGTAAAACAAATGTGTCCTAGGGATGCCCCAAATTAACATGAAAATTACAATTAATACTGCTTTATGTTATATATGAATGTTGTTAAGGGAGTAGACCCTATGTTTTCTCATCACAACAAAAAGGCAAATTGTATCTCTTTAATATTGTATCTAAATGAGATAATGAATTCTCCCTAAAGTTGCTATGATATTTATTTCATGAAACTTGTAAATCAAATCATTATCCTGTGCACCTAAACTTACACAATATTCTACACAAATTATATCTCAATAGAATCAGAAGGAAAAATGGAAAGTCAATATTGAATTATTCCCATAACATTTCTCATGATTGCTTCTGCAGCAAGTAAACTTGAGTCATGATATACTTATCCAAGGTAAAGATACTAATAAATAAGTGATTCTAATAAATAATACATAAAGATACTAATAAAATAAGTGTTTACCATGACTTAAACTTCCTTCATGTTAGCCTACTGCTCATGTAGGCATCAACATTTCACTTTGTGTATTCATCTGAGATTAGGAAATGGATACAAATTTTAAACTGGCTGCTCTTTCTCTGAGAAATAAAGTTCACTATCTCTGAACGATGGTCTCATCTCCCCGAAAGCATCTGTAAGAAATGAACATACTAGGTTGCTAAATATCTCAGTATGGTAAAATCTCACAACTCCTAAAATTCTTAACTGTTTTACAATGGGAATGCAATACTGACAAAAACATGATTTTGGATAACAATGTGGTGTTTTTTCTCATGGTTGCATTATGGGATGTGAGGATAATCGCTGAGATCCACAACAAACATTCTTACTCAAGTGCTGGGCAAAGAAATATAAAGGTTCTGGTTTATTAGGACTGAGGACTGCTTTCAAAATGATGACTATGCTAACTCTATTCCAGGTAGTACAAGGAAAAAATGTTTTCGCAATTTCTAGGTGAACGGGAATAAGTCAGTTGTTCAGTCACTCTAAATTAGTCAACGGGTGTTCAAAGCCAAAATAAGATGTGTCAACAATGAGAATTAGAAGAAAAAAGAAATTAGACATAAGCTTAAATTAAAAATGAGACACAGTCCTGTGCTGGGCTCTGGGGACTGGAGAATGTATATGCCTCATTCCAATTCAAGGTTCAGTGGCTTGGCCCTCGCATCAGCTCGGGATTCAATGAACAGGTAACAATTAGGATACTGGGAAATATAATATACCTCTCCCTGACTGGAAGAAAATCTGGTGGCTCAATGAACCTCTTAATTCACAGATATTCTGCCAGATGCAGAAGAATAATTTAATGATGACTCAACTAAGAAAAACGTAGTTACTGCTTAACAATCCATATTCACACACACACAAAGTGGTAGACAGATTTGTAGTATTTAGTGGGAGGAGTTTTGTGTGCAGAGCTCAGAGAATAGTTTTCAAAGCACCAGCCAACTTTTGTACTTTTGCCAATAGTCTAGATTTTCCCAGGTAGAAAACTACAGATGGACAAACAAACAATATTCTTCCTTAGGGTTTCTAATTTTTAAAGTAAACTGTAGCTTTTGACTTATCACAATAGAACCTTGTTCAGATGATCACGGTAAAATCCACTGTCTGATAAGAGAGCTGGAAACTAGCTGCTGAACCAGCCCATCTGAACTCCAGACTGCTAATGTAAACAACAACATAGCCACCATCAGAGTTGAGCTGACAAACTTAAAACTTGATGTTTCTGTTGTAGGATAAACCACTGCTGTCCAGACACAGATCTGCTGCAAGTGGTCTCTTTTCTTCTCTTGTTAAAGGACATATTGATGGGATGTTGCAAGAGCTTACCCTGGACCTTTTGCCCTTTCTCCAGATTATCAAAGGCTTTCTTCACAACTGGTGACATGTTTTCAGGACCCAATGTTGCCATTCCAGTCTTATCCGCTGACATTGGCTGCATGATTATGAGCAGAAGCCTTAGACACCCTGAACTTGCCTACAATTTTTCCAAAACTACAGGTCATTTCACATTCTGAAAATGCTTCACCTTTTATTTTAAATTAATGGGAAATTGTCAAATTCTTCCATGAATATTTTATATTTCCTAATATCTGCAGAAATTTGATATTCTTGCAGTTGAACAAATTTTTAATTCCACAAGCCTCACCTCTTTCTAGTCTACACATTTTAGATTGCAATTTGGTTGTTGAATATGACCACCCCAACCAAGTTTCTAGTACCTCTTAGATACTACCTGTGTGAATGTTAGAAGGGGCACAAGTTATGTGGGGTGCATAAACCTACAGTAAATGTTTGCAATAGCAGTGTCTCTTATGGACAAAGCTTTGATTCTAAGAAGTAAATTAATTAGAAGTCAGTATAGTTTTTGGTATGGGAAAGAGAATCAGCTATTCTGCGGTGGGTGGGTGATGAGGAGACAGGAAAAAATGTAGCAAGTGAAAATGGAATGCTTTATGCCTCTGGAGGCATGAATTAAGAAGAAAATAATACTTTGTCTCCTGTACTTACCTCCACTTACTGTCTTGTGTGTCTAGTCCTTGGGATATGAAAAGAGCTAGTTTGTGGTGAAGAATAAATACCATAACAAAATAGTTTGAAAACCATGAGAGTTTTGTTGTTTCAGGAAAGTAGATTTTGCTTAAAGTAGACATGTATTTTTCATTCACTAAATACTAAAATTAATCCTGTGACATGTACTGTGCTTACTGTGTTGGTATCCAAGTTAGACAAGGAAAGGCGGATAGACAGAAAACATGTGAAGGAGGTAGTTTCTGTGCTGAGACTGGGAAATTTTAAGTAGGTAAAAGGAGGACATCCAAAGTCCAGTGATAAGCTGAATCAATAGTGGTGAGGTAGCAGCTAAAATAGTTGACAAGCATTTGTCTGGATGTATCTCCAGATACCGTGAAACATAAAGATATGCCAAGGAACTCAGATGCCAGATTTATAAATAAATGACTAAACTAAGTTGAGTTTGTGTGCTTAGAGTTGGAAAGGCATTAAGTGCCACACTGAGGACATAAGCTTGTCTTTGGCTGGAACATAAAACAACATTAAATATCGACTAGAAAATATAGCGTAGACTCTAGAGGGCAGGAAATGAAAGAACCAATTTGAACACTTTTAGGACAGCACAAAGAAGACCATAGATAAAATTACTTCTTAAATTCTACCATAGGCTGAAAGTGCCATCTGAGGCTATATCATGTGACCTTTATGATTTCAGGCATGACATAAGAGAGACCATGATCCCTGGGCTGGTTCCTGCATTTATCTTCTGTTCCAACCCATCCTAATTTAACACTTTTAATCCTTTCCAGGATGAACCAGGAACCACTTAGTACTTTTCCCTCTCTCCATGTTTTAGTCTTTCTCCAAATTCTTCCTTTTTTTCTCTTTCCTTACAAGAAATTATTTAAATTAATCCAATATTGTTCCACCAAATGATCATATCAATCAAATAACTCTTTTTTATTTAAATAGTAACTTTGTCTCCCATTGAACTATTAACACTATTTAAAAAAATAAGATAAATACAGGTACACGTCTATGTTTATTGTTCAAATAAGAAAATTGCAGATATTTGTCGACATTTGCCAACATCAATTTTAATCTTTGTTTTCCTGCATAATCTGTTAGTCCTCTGGTAGATCAGTTGAAATTAGTATGATGTTCATAAACTGAAGATGTCTAATGAGTTGGCCTTGAAAGAGAGTTAGCTGATGTATCAATTATCACTGGCATGGAAACCATGGGTTGATCCCTGGTTTAAGTTTAGAAAATCGACCTTCATTGGCAGATATGTTGTGATATCTATTTGGAAAAAAAGAAGGCTCCACCATGTGTCCAAAATAATTCCTCTTTATGGAGACAAGATGCTGTACTGAGAATTAGAATTTGTAATTGTAATGAAGTTCAAAACACGGCCATTTGCTTCAGTGTAGCTGCTTTGAGAGTGCCCGTGGACAGTGGTCAGCTGATTTAAAATAGCACGTAGATCCAATGCTATTTGTTCTGGTGGTCTAACTGACATTGATGATGGAGGAGAAAAATCACCTCTCATCGGGTTACTTGTATCACCATTTCTGTGGCTAGTAGAGGGCTTTACTATTAGAGGCACGTTTAAACTTGCAGAAGGTAAAAATGCACTTTCTCCACTAGTGTAAGCCACAAAACCAGAAATATGATTATCCAAATTACCCACTGCTTTATAGTGCTTCTTGTTGAAATCTTCAGCCAATGAAGATAACAGAGAGGCATTTTTAATCCCTACTTTTCTTTTTATTCTCACTAAAATCTGGGGAAAGCCTCGTTTAAAATTTGTATTATGATAAAACTGCCGCTACAACCAAAGTAGGAAGATTTAAATAATAGTTTAAACCAAAATACAACACTACAAAAAGCCTAACTTATAAAACCTCAGATTTCACGTTTACTATGCAAAGATATTATAATCAAAATATAAATATTGCTGATGATTTTGAAGATCCTTTTTGGGAAATACACATTTAAATAGTATAGTCATTAAATTAAAGGATTAGCATTTGCAGTAACAGTGAATGCCACTTTTGAAAAGCAGCTTTGATACCTTTATTTAGATTTCTGTTAAGATTCATAGTTGCCAGCAAAGTTTCTTATCATCTGAATGCTTTAGCCACTGTCCTCATTTTTTAGAAAAAATAAAGTATTTTAGCCTTAGTAGTTTTATATAATTTTCAAAGTTTATCTTTACATTTATATTACCATAGACTGATGTACAAAATAAAATTTTATATATAAGTTACCATGTGGTAACTAAAGTTTCTGAATACTTTGCTTAAAACAGAGACTTATTTTCTTCTGCCAGAAAGTCTGCTAAACAAGCAGATCTTTGAAAATTCTGCCGCAATTTATTAAACCCATAAAGGTTAAGCTGTCTAACTAAACTTTTCATACTTGCAGTTTCAAATACTCTGAAAGGGGCCTTTCTTTCCAAAACTTCCTTCTTAAAGACATCTTCATCAATCACTATGGAAGTTCCATTATCATCCCACCAGACCGATTTAAATTGGTCACTCCCAGCCATTTTCCAGAGTTTTCTTGGAAATGTCAGAGAACGAAAATCATTATCTTCATCTGATTCAGAGACAGAATTTGTGTAAAATGGCCTTTTTATCAAGAATTCTTTAGACAAAGGCTGAAAAGCATTTTCTTCAATCATAGATCTCAAGTCCAAGTCTCCAGAGATTGTTTGATCACACAATAGAGATCAACCGGAATTTCCTGAACCACTTGGTCCGTCTTTACCAGACACATCTTTAATTTCTGAAGAAATATGTGTCATTATATATAAATTTTTCTACAGCTACTTTTCTAATCTGAATGATTTTGAGCACTGTAGCTTCAAATGCTGCTTTGGCAGGCCTGCACAGATAAACTGCTAGGCCATCAAAATTGTTCTCAACCTGAGTAGCTGTGACATCACAAAACGACTGGTCTCCTAGTAACTCAAGTGTAACTTTCAGCCAGTGTTTACTTCTCATTCATCCAGTTAAAATGAAGCATATATGATGCTTATTTTTACACTTTGATCTGCAAATTTTACCCAACAAAATCTTTTAAAATAATTTAATTTTTGGGTCTATTAAATAAAATCTATCTCCATACATTTGTACACAAATTTATAACAGATTAGTAAACAGAGAATAAATAATGCAGAAAATATATAAAATAATTTTAAAGTTTTGGAATTTAGAGTGAAATTTGTGTAAAACCTGTACAGAATGTGTATAACTATTTCATCATCATTTGTAAATAAACTGAAACATAATTTAATTTGGAAATGGAAGTAGGTATTTATCTGTGTACTTTACAATAAGTAGCTAGCTCTATATTCAAAACATGAGTTGAATAAATATCAGTTTATGTGTTATGTTTATAAATAAATGGTTAATATTTATGAAATAAATTTAGATTAATCTAATCAATCAAATTTAAAAATCCCACAGGGGGAAATTTTGTTTTAAATTGTAATTCAGTGCTATAATTAAAACCAATGTAATTTAATATTCAACATTAAAAATGCAAAAGAGACAATCTTATTGTATATTTACAAATGTTTTTTTGTTTGCCATTCTTTCACTCAGAAGTTTATCAGTCCCTAGAAGTAGTAAATTTTCTTGTCATCTTTGTAGTACATACTCTTGGGGTTTCTGTTAAGTGTTCCAAAACGATATTGAAAAATAGACTTATGCAAAAGATCCTGGGTTCAATAAACGTTGCCTCCATTTTGGGGCAAACAAACAATCAAAAAACAAAGATGTAACACTATATGTCGTTTGGGGTGGAAAAGACCAGGTCTTGCATTTTAGGAAGCAATATGTTTCTCAGTCCAGAAACAGTTGACATTGTTAGTATAATACGGCTTTTTAAGGCAAGTGTTTTGTGCACTAATTGTAAATAATAGCTATGTTCTGAATCAGTTAACTGTATTAAATCCAGTTCTACCAAAATTATATATTTATTTAGAAATAAATTCCACTAAAAAAAACCAAATTCAAAATGAGAGATATAATTTTTAAATAAATAAATGTACCTTCAAGCTACAATGTAAAGTTTTCCTTCAGTATCTGTAAATTTCATTCTAAATAAATATTAGCAACCTGAATTCATGGCATATTATACGTAGTATAAACTATTGTTAAGTTGGATTTAGTCCTAATTCATAAATATTATTTAACATATACAAATGAATATATGTGATACCATCCCTTTAAAAAACAAAGAATTCAAAAATAACAATCTTAAAATATGTAGGAAAATTATTGACAGATCTCATCTTGACTTTTTTATAAAAATATTCTTAAATTCACTCTAGATAGAATGTAACTAAGAATAATATAAGCCATATATGAAAAATCCATGACATATCAATTTCAATGTTAACATGCAGGAAGGTTTTCCTCTGGTCCAGTAATAAGAAAAAGTAGCTCATTTTCACAAGTCCTAAATTACACTACTAGTAGTCCTAGCCAGAACAACTAGTCAAGAAAAAATATAAAATTCATCCAACATGTACTAAAGCAGTGAAGTTTTTACAGATGACATAATTATGCATAGATAGAAAACTCCATATACTCCTCCATTGACTGTTTGAAATGATGAACAAATTTAGTAAACTTGCAGAACACAAAATCAATATACAAATATCCGTTGCATTTTTGTATAGTAACAACACATTATCAGGAAGAGAAATTAGGAAAACTATTGTGTGTAAATTTATACTAAAAAGTATAAAAGAGGAATACATTTGGTAAGTGAAATAAAAGATCTAAACATAGATCTATAAATTAAAGGTGCAAGAAATATAAGTAAACCAAAATAAATAAAAGATATTCTGTGCTCATTGATTGTATATAATGTGAGGAAATACTTTAATCTATCTTTCACATGATCAATCTCCCCAGCACTACATATTGAGGAGAATGTCTTTTCTTCATTTTATACTCTTGCTTCCGTTTTCATGGGTTAATTGATCATTCGTGTGAGGGATTATATCTGGTTGCTCTATTCTCTTCTTTTGATTGGTGTCTGTTTTTGAGCCAGTATCATGCTGTTTTAATTACTAAAGCTTTGTAGGACAGTTTAACATGGGAGAGGTTTACACCATTACATTTAATACTCTTTTTAAAGTTTATTTTGGCAACTCATGATCATTGTGGTTACATATAAACTTTAAAATTATTTGTTCTATATATTGGAAAATCTCATGGGTATTTTGACATGAATCACACTAAATGTAGATTGCTTTGTGTAGTATAGTTGTTTCAAACACATTGTTTCACAGCTTTAACTTAAGAGATCATTTCATTTCTTTAGACCAGTTTTAATTTCCTTTATGAATGTTTCCTGTTTTTTAACGTATAAGATTTCACCATATTTGTTATCTTCATTTATAGGTGTTCTTTACATTTATATATAATTATATACATATTTGTAAACTCGTTTCCTGCACAAAAACAGCAGGCAGAAGACAGTGGCAAGACATATTCAAAGTCCTGAATGAAAGAAAGCTGTAATCTAAGATACTATATCAAGCAAGGCTAAATTTTAGAATAGAAGGAGAGATAAATAACTTCCACACAAGCAAATACTTAAAGAATTTAGCAAAAGAAAAGAATTAAAGAAAGATCTACTCTAAATAATAAAGAAGCAGGATGCTAAAGAAAAGAGAAAGGCATAATTAGAAAGGCAATATCTACAGTGACTTACAACAGAAAAAATATGATGTTGTAAAAAAGGACATCAAAATTTTAAGGGTCAAAGAGTGAAACAGGAACATACAGAGTGTTTTTTGTCTTGTTTCTGTTCTCTGTAGGATGGGTTTGAGTTTGTATTCTTATCAGTTAAAATAAACAAATATAGTACGTGTCAATATACATACAAAACAAGGTAATGATAAGTCAAAAGCTTACAATGAAGTCACAAAGACATAAAGAAACCAAGGTAATAAAATGAAACTGATCAAGCCATAAAAACAAAAAGAAATGAACAAAAAAAATATCATATCAACTGGAGAATGAAGTTCAATATGGAAATAATCACCAGTCTATCAATAAGTATCACAATTGTTAATGGACTTAGTGCCTCAAACAAAAGATATATAGTCATATGTGATAATATAACAAGACCCTACATTATGAAGCATAGAGGAGACCCACATTAGTAAGAGGAACACACATCCATTGAAAGTCAGAAGGTGGAAAAATATATTCCAGCAAATGCACATGACAAGAAAGCAGGACTAGCAGTATTGACTTCACAAAAAGAGACTTTACAAACTGACCATAGAGAAAGATAAACAAGGACATGATATAATGATTAAAGGAACAAATCAAAATGAGGGTATTAGACACATTAAGATATATGCACTCAATATAGGAGCAATTAAATACATAAAGCAAACACTAATAGATAAAAATAGAGAAATCCCTGGGAACACAATCAAATTAGGAGACTATAACCCCCCATTACCATCACTGGACTGGTCTTTCACACAGAAAATTAAAAAGGGATCAAAAATACTAAAATAAATTATAAAATAATTGGAGATGCTTGATAATTTCAAAACAGTACTTCTCCCCAAAACAGAATATACATTCTTTTCCTGTGCACAAGGAACATTTCCTATGAAAGATTATGTACTCAGGTACTTAAGAAGCCTCAACAAATTTAAGAAGATAAAAATTATTTCAAGCATCTTTTCTGAGTATAATACCATGAAACTAGAATTCAATCACAGAAAAACAGGGAGAAAAAATGACAGCATCCAGATTAAAAAACATGACACAAAAACAAGGGGGGAGGTGATGAAATAAAAGTAGAAATTAAAAAATATCTTCGGAAATATGACAAAACACTGCACAGATTCTATGGAATACTGTTAGAACAGGCTTAAGAGGGAAGTTCATAGTGACAAGGCCCTCCTAAAAGTAGAACCAGAATTTCAAATAAATAATCTAACATTCTAGGTAAACTAATCAAGAAAAGAAGAGCAAACAAAACCAAAAGTCAACAGAAAGAGGGAAAAAATAAAGATCAAGGAAGAAATAATTGAAATAAAAAATAGAAAAAATCAATCAATCTCTATTTTGAAGTAGTAAACAAAAGTGACAAATCTCTGGACAGGCTCACTAACAAGAAAGAGAGAGAACACAAATAAATTAGAAATGACAATGGAGAAACTATGAAGAGTACAACAAATTTACAAAAAATCATAAGGAAATACCATGAGCAACTGTATGCAAACTGGATACCCAGGAAGAAATGGAGACGCTTTTGGAAACATTCAGCCCACCAATATTGCATCAAGGAGAAGTTACACACTTGAACACACAGATCACCAGAATTGGAATAGAATTATCAAAAAAATAAAAAAAAATCTCTGCAAACAAAATTCAAACCCAAATAGCTTCAACGGTGATATTGATGAAATATACAAAGAAAAATCCATACCAGTCCTCCTCAAATTCTTCCAAATGATTGATAGGGAGATAGTACTCCCAAACTCACACCATAAGGCCAAGAGCAACTTGATACCAAAACCAGACAAAGACACTACCCAAAAAGAAAACTATAGGCCAATATCATTGATAAACATACAAGAAAAATCCTTGAGAAATTATTAACAAACAGAATCCAAGCACATGTAAAAAAAAGACCATGAACCATCGACAAGTTAGGTTCATCCCAGGAACACAAGGATGGTTGAACATATTCAAATCAATCAATCAATTGTGATACTCCGTATCAACAAAAGAGAAGACAAAAATGATATGATCATATCAGTAGATGCAGAAAAAGCATTTGACAAAATTTAACATCTATTTGCAATAAAAGTTCTTATCACAGTGGGTATAGAGGGACCATATCTCAACATAAAGAAAGCTATTTATGACAAACTTATACCCAGCAAAATACTCAGTGTTGAAAAACTAGAACCCTTCCCACAAAAACCTGAGACAAGACAAGGATGCCCATTCTCTCAATTTCAATTAAATATAGTCTTGGAATTCCTAGCCACAACGATCAGGCAAGAAAAGCAAATAAAAGGATTCAGACTGGAAAAGAAGAGGTAAAATTGTCACGATATGAAGACATGACACTATATAGAAAACTGTAAAAGCTTCACAAAAAATACTTAGGCTAAAAAAGGAACTGGGCAAGGTAGGCAGATTAATATACAAAAACCAAATACATTTATTTACACTACCATTGAATCAACAGGAAAACAAACTATAGAAACAACCCATTTTATTTCTGCACCCAAAATTTTAATATGCTTAAGAATATCTCTGACCAAGGAGGTGAATGACTTGTACTTGGAGAGCAAGAAAACATTGACTGAGGAAATCAAGAAATATTTGAAGAATTGAAAAGATACCCAAAAGTCTCGTAATGGAAGAAATAATATTGCTAAAATGGCCATACTACCCTAGGCAATCCACAGACTTAATCTGAGTTCCTATCAAATTAATCAAAACATTTCTTTTTAGGACTGAAACAAATGATCATAAGAATTATATACATAAAATAAAGATCCATAATTTCCAAAACAATATTGAAGGCAAAGTAAGAGGCTGGAGCAATTACCTTCCTGGTCTCCATACACTATTGCAGAGCTACAATAATAAAAACGACATGATATTGTTACCGAAACAGGCATATGGATCAATGGAACAGAATAGAGAGCCTACAAATAAATGTGCAGGCCTATGTTGAATTTAATCTTTGACTGAGTAGCCAAGATTATGACACAGAAAAGGCCATCTCTTCACCAACTGGTGTCGGGAAAACTGGATAGAAGCATGCAGAGTAATAGAGTTAGAACACTCCTTCACTCCATACACAAGAATAATCTCAAAATGACTTGAAGACTTAAATGTAAGGCAAGACACAGTAAATATCTTATGAGAAAACATACGCAAAACACTCTGAGATAAATCTCAGCAATGATCTCCTAGAACAGCCTACCCAGGTAATGGAAGTAAGAGCAAAATTAATAAATAGGACCTAATTAAACTTATAAGCTTTTGCACAGCAAATGGAAACATAAACAATGTAAAATGACAACCTAAAGGATTAAAGAAAATATTTACAAGTGATGCAACTGACAAAGGCTAAATTTCCAAACTATAAAGAGTTCAAACCACCTAATAAAAATACTTAAAAAAAAAGAAACCCAATCTGAAAATGGGCAGTAGCCCTAAACAAGCAATTCTCCAGTAGAGACATACAAATGCCACACAGATATATGAAAAAAAAATTGCTCACTATCATTATCAGAGAAGGGGAATTCAAAACTCTAATGAAGTATCACCTCACAATAGTCAAAATGGCCATCATTCAAAAGTCCACCCACAATAAATGCTGAGGAAGCTGCGGAGAAAGTGAACTCTCCTAGACTGTTGGTAGGAATGTAGTTTGGTGCAGTCACTGTGGAAAACAAGATGGGGATTCCTCAAAAGAATAAAAATAGACAACATAAAATCCAGCAATCCCACTTCTGGGTATATATGAAAGAGAACCCTGATTCAAAATGTCACCTGCACCCCAATGTTTTAAGCAGTGCTATATACAACAGCCACGACATGGAAGCACCCTAATTGTCCATCAACAGATAACAGTATACAGAATTTGTGCCATATTTACACAATGGAATAATATTCTGCCAGAAAAAATGATAAAACAATTACGTTTGCAGCAAAATGGATGTCCCCATAATGTGTTTATCAAATTGAAGTAAGCCAGAAAGAGAAGGAAAAGTAATACATGACATGAAGTATGTAGAACCTTAAAAAAATTTTGGATGAGAACACTATGATTTCATCTACAAAACTGAAACACACTTGCAGATCTAATTAATCATCTTATGGTTACTGCTGAAAGGGGCTAGGAGAGGATATATTTGAGAGCTGTAGAATTATAAATGTTATCCACTATGTATAAAAACAGATTTATTCAAAATGTCTTTTGTATGACACAGGGCAGTATGTTAAATATTGTGAAGTTAAATTTAATGGGCACACAAATATATGCATGAAGTGGGACACTATGCTATACACCAAAGATTGACACATTGTAAATGGCAGTACTTCAATGATAAACAAATGAATAAATAAGTAAATAAGTAATTTAAATAAATAAATAAATAAATAAATAAATAGTATTTAATAATAACAGAAATACAAAGAATCACACTACTTAACTTTACATATCAAGAATCTAGGCGAAAACAGAAAGAATAAAAAAGAAAACTGAATGAATGAGAGTAAGGCAAATAACAAGAGAAACAATTGAAAAGATAAGAAAAAAAATACCTAAGCCTGTTTGTTTTAAACATAAAGTGGACAAACGTTTAGTTTGGCTAAGAAAATAAAGACTCAAATAAAATTAGAAATAAAAGAGAAGATATTACAACTGATGTAGTGATGCATAGCATCATAAGAAATTACCAGTAACCAACAATTTGAAAGACCTAGAACAAAAGACAAATTCCCAGAAACATATCTCTTCCAATATTGAATCAAGAAGAAATTAGAAATTTAAATAGAGCAAAAGTGTGTATGAGTAAATCAGTTATCCAAACCTCTCAAACCAGAAAATATTTACAAGATGACTTTTCTGGTTAATTCTGTCATAGATTTGAAGAAAATTTCTCACCAATTCTTCCCCAAACCTTCCAATAATTTGAAGGGGGTGAAAGTATCCCAATTTGTTTAATGATGCCAGCTTTATTTGCATGAAAATGCTAGAAAGGACATTATAAACAAAATATAGAATATTTTCCCTGATGTACATATGTACCAAAATTCTCAACAAAATACAAGCAAAATGAATTCAACAACACATTTAACGTATCATACACATACATGAGTAAAGGGATTTATCCCTGGGTTTAAGGATACTTCAAAATATTCAACTCAATAAAGGTGACACACCACACTAATAGAATGAGAAATAAAACTCACATAATCATCTCAATAGGTGCAGAAATAGTATTATACATAATGCAACATCCTTTTAAGGTACTCAAAATAAATTAATTAACCCTGTCAGTGACACGATATCATATACACACAAACACTGTGTGGAGAGAAGTGAAGCAGTTCTCTCTTTATTGATTCTTAGAAAAAGGGTTTATATAGGACTTGCACAATGCCTCACATATCATCTAAGTTATAACAATGTTAATAATCTTAAGCTGTTTTTGTCCCCATGCTCCCGCATAAGCACAGAAAGTTAAATGATAAAGGATTGTTTTAAAGTTCATCACGGAACTTCATTAAGTAGGACATCTCTTATCCAGCTGGCTGTGCCTGTCTTTCGTTGTCCTCCTCTGAGGATCTTATCCAGCATAGGCTATCCAGCCATCCATACTGGATACATTGAGCAGGCCATTTCTTATCCAGCCTGGATATGTGACATTCCTCACAGCTTGTTTATCAGTTCAGCCCATGGGCTTATTCTCTAGAGCCTTCAGACAGGGGCCTACAAACCCAACATCCCTTGACAGAAAAATGGATGAAGAAAATTTGATGTATATATGCAGTGGAATCAATACTTTGCATTCCTATCAACAGTGTCCATGGCGTTCTGTTTTCTCCTCAATCTCACCAACATATATTTCTTTTCTTTTTGATGAGAGCCTTCTGACAAGTGTGAGGTCTTGTCTCATTTTTGGTTTATAACTTTCTTAAAAATTTATAACTCTGAAAATATTTTCATGTGTCATTTAGCCAACTCTATGTTTTCTACAGATAATTGATTCAGATTGATCTATTCAGTTCCAATGGACTTTTTTTTTGAATGGATTGTTTGGTCTTTTTTGTTGTTGTTGTGTGAGTTTGCCCTGTATTTTGGATATTAACGCTTGATTGGAAAATATCACTTGCAAATATATTCTCCCATTGTGTTGGTTGAGTTTTCATTTTATTGGTCATTTCTTCTGCAGTGTAAATCTGTGTAGACTGATACAATCATATTTTGTTAGTTTTGCTTCTGCTTCCCTTGCCAGGGGAGACATATGAAGAATCATATTAAGTCAAGTGTACTTCTTATGATTTACCCTAGGATTCTTTGTCTTCAGGTTTTATGATTTATATGCCCAGGAGTGGGATTGCTAGGTCATATGATAGGTCTATTTTTATTATTTGAAGGAAAATCCATACTGTTTCCAAAGTGGTTGCACCAATTTTCATTACCACCAAGAGCGTTGGAGTGTCCCTTTCTCTCTACAACCTCCACAGTCTTTATTATTTGTAGACATTTTGATGACAACCCTTCTCAATAGTGTGAGGTAAAAATTATTTTATTTTTGTCTTGCCTTTGTATAATGATTAGCAATGTGAGCAAGTTTTTATGTTCCTGTTTGTCATCTGTGTGCCTTTTTTAGAGAATAGTCTTCTGCTCATTTTCTGGCTGAGTTGTTTGTAGATTTTTGTAATGGAGTTGTATGAACGATGTGTGAATTTTAGAAATTAGCCTCATGTTGATTGCATTGTTTCCTAATGTTTTCTCCCATTTGGAAGCTCATCTTTTGACTCTGTTTATTATGCTCTGTAGAAGTTTTAAGTTTAATTAGGACATATTTGATTATTTTGCTTTTATTGTTTTCAGATTGGGAGAATGATATAGGAAAATTTTACTAAAATTTATCTATTGTTTTGCCTATGTTAGTTTCCATGTGTTTTATTGTGTCATGTATTAGATTCAGATATTTAAAACATTTTGAGTTTATTTTTGCACAGTGTGGTGAGTGTTCTTATTTCATTGATTTATATGTAGATGTCTAACTTTCTCAACATCACTTGCTGATGACTGTATTTTTGGCATTGTATAGTTTGTTACATTTGTCATAGTTTAGTTGACCATATGTGTGATGTTTTATTTCTGCCTCTGTGTTCTGTTCCAGTGATAAAGATGTTTGTTTGTTTTCCAGTATTGTGCTGTTTTGATAACTGTATTTTTGTAATATATTCTGAGATCTGGGATGGTTATGCTTTATGTCTCCAGCTTTGTCCTTTTTCCTCATTGTTCCTTTTGCAGTTCTGGTACTTTTGCAGTTCCATACAAATCTGAGGATTGTTTTAATTTCTGGGGAAAATATCATGTATTTTGATCTGAATCACTTTATATCTGTAGACATATTTGTAGTATGTAGATTTTAACAATATTAATTCCTCTAAACTAAGACCTTGAGATTTCTTTCCATTTCTTTGCATCATCTTCAAATTTCTTTATCAGTGTCCTTTCAATATCATTATCTTGGTTTTTTCATAGGTTTATCATTTTTTGATCTGATTTCATATGGATTTTTTAAAATAATGGAATATTTAATTGTTAGTGTAAAGAAATGTGACAGTTTTTGTATATTAATCATGAATCATGCAACTTTGTTAAATGTCTTTATTAGTTTTAGTTGTTCTGGTGTGGAGAATCTTTAGGGTTCTCTATATAGATTATTAGGTCATCTAAAATAATAACAGTTTTACTTCATTCAATCCAACTTGAATAAGTTTTTTTCTATTCCGATTGCTGTTGTTAGTACTTCCCATACTGTGTTTAATGGAAATGGTGAGAGTGAGCATTCAGGTCGTATTCCTTAATTTGGCTTTTAGTTTTTCACTATTGCATATTATTTTGTCTGTGGTCCTGTAATAAATGACTTTAGTTTTGTTTAGATATATTTCCTGAATCCTACTTTGGTAAGAGGTTTCTATTTTTGTTGTTGATTTTGTCTTTGTTACTGTTTTTGCCGTTTTTGCTGTTCTAATGAATAAATTTTGAATTTTGTGAAATGCTTTTGATGGATTTATTGGGATAGCCACGCCATTTTCTCTTTTTCTTTTGTTTATGTGATGTATCAAACTTATTGATTTGTGTATATTGAACCTCTCTTGTGGCCCTACAATGAAACCAAGTTGATTATGCTGTATGATTCATTTTTGGTATTGCTGGATTTAGTTTGCTAATAATATTTTGTTGAATATTTGCATCAAAATCAATCAAGTATATTGGCTTGAATATCTCTTTGACCGTACTTTGTTTGTTGGCTTTGCTATCAGGGTAATGAAATCTTCATAGAATTAATTTGGGTGTTTCCCACATCTTCAATATTTTTGAATAGTTTGAAGAGTATAAGTCCTGCTTTTTATTTTTGCACAGTTCTCCATGGGAGCTGTTTAAATCTGCCCTAATTTTTAAAGATTTTTTTAAATGCAGATTCTATCTTTCTTCTAGTAATCAGTTTGTTCAAATTATTTGTTTCTCCTTATACCTGTCTCTTTCTAGACATTTGTTTATTTCTTCTAATTTGTCCAGTTTATTGGCATATAAGTGTTGACAAAATGAACACTTTTTTCTATAACTGAGGCAACAATGGTTATTTCTCCACTTTTATTTGTGACTTTATTTCTTTTGTGCATCTCTCTTTTATTCATGATGCACCTGGCTAGAAGTTTTTTGATTTTGCTTATCTTAAAAAGAAAATATAAAACAAAATCTTTGGTTTTATTACACTTTTGCATATTTTTTCCTCTGTAATTTATATTTGCACCTGTAATATTTAGGATCTTTTTTTTCTTTTTTTTACTTTTTTTTATTGGTTTAGAGTCATTTTACAAAGTTGTCTCCAATTCCAACGCAGAGCACAATTTTTCAGTTACAATGAATATATATACATTTGTTGTCCCATTTTTCCTTCTTTGAGCTGCTGTAAGATCTTTTATATATTTCCCTGTGCTATACAGTACAATCCTGTTTATCTATTCTACAATTTTGGCCTCCCAGTGTATCTTTCCCGCCCTCCACCCCTTGACAACCAAAACATTGTATTCTATATCTGCGAGTCTATTTCTGTTTTGAATTTGGGTTTTTTTTGTTTTGTTTTATTTTATTTTTAGATTTCAATGATGAGCCATCTCATATGGTATTTTTCTTTCTCTTTCTCGCTTACTTCACTTAGACTGATTTTCTCCAGGAGCATCCATGTTCCTGAAAATGGCATTATGTTGACATTTTATATCGCTGAATAGTATTCCATTGTATAAATATACCACCTCTTCTTTATCTAGTCAACTGTTGATGGACATTTAGGCTGTTTCCATGTCTTGGCTAATGTAAATATTGCTGGCTGTGAGCATTGTGGTTCAACTGTCATCCTGAAATAGGGTTCCTTCTGGATTTATGTCCAGAAGTGGGACACCTGAGTCAAAAGTTAAGTCTATTCCTAGGCTTTTGAATAATCTCCAACCTGTTTTCCACAGTGGTTGAACCAAACTGCATTGCCACCAGAAGTGAAGGACAGTTCCCTTTTCTCCACAACCTCTTCAGCATTTGTCATTTGTGGATTTTTGAATGATGGCCATTCTGACTCCTGTGAGGTGATACCTCACTGTAGTTTTGATTTACATTTCTCTGATAATCAGTGATATTAAACATTTTCTGATGTGTCTTTTGATCATTTGTATCTCTTCCTTGGAGAAACGCTTGTTTAGATTTTCTGCCCAATTTTGGATTGTGTTGTTTATTTTTTCTTATTCAGTAGGATGAGCTGCTTATATACTCTGAAGATCAAGCCTTTATCGGTTTCATATGCAAATATTTTTCCCATTCCGTAGGTTGTCTTTCTGTTTCACTTCCGGTTTCTGTACTGTGCAGAAGCTTGTAAGTTTCATTATGTCTCATTTGTTTATTCTGGTTTGCATTTCTTCTACAAGAAGATTTTCAATACGTATGTCAGATAACGTTTTGCCTTTATTTTCCTCAAGGAGGTTGATTTTATCTTGGCTTATGTTTAAATCTTTGATCCATTCTGAGTATTTTTGTCTATGGTGTTCTAGCTTCATTGGGAGTGTTCTTGCTTCATTAATTTCCATGCTGTTGTCCAGTTTTCCCAACACCATTTGCTGAAGAGACTGTCCCAATTCCATTGTATTTTCTTGCCTAATTTGTCAAAGATTAATTGACCAAAAGTTTCTCGGTTCATTTCTGCATTCTCTATTCTGTTCCTTTGGCTTACATGTCTGTTTTCCTACCAACACAGTGATGTCATGTTGACTGTAGCTCTATACTATTATCTGAATCGTTAGTGTAAATATATGCCACTGATTTTTCAACCTTAATCTTGTAACCTGCTACTTTGCTGAATTTTTCGATCAGCTCTAGAAGTTTTTGTCTGGATCTCGCAGGGTTTTCTATATATAATAACATATTATCTGTATATAGTGAGACTTTTACCTCTTCCTTTCCAATTTACATCCGTTTTAATTCTCTCTCTTCTTTGATTGCCGTGGCTAGGACTTCCAAGATTATATTGAGCTGGAGTGGTGATTGTGTGAATCCTTGTCTTGTCCCAGATTTTAGTTGGAAAATTTTGACTTTCTCACCATTGAGTACTATGTTGGCTGTAGGTTTGTTTTCTATAGTTTTCATGATGCTGATATATATTCCTTCTATGTCCACTTTGGTGAGAAATTTTATCATACGTTGATGTTGAATTTTAACAAATGCTTTTCCTGCATCTATTGAGATGATCATGTGGTTTTGATCCTTTCTCTTATTGATGTGCTGTATTACACTGATTGATTTGCTTATGTTGAACCACACCTGTGTCCCTGGCATGATCACCAATTGGTCATGATGTATAATCTTTTATCTGTGTTGTTGGATTCTATTTGCTACTATTTTGGTGAGGATTTTGGCGTCTGTGTTCATAAGTGATATTGGCCTATAATTCTATTTTTGGTAGTGTCTTTGCCTGGTTGTGGTATCAGGGTGATTGTGGCTTCATCTTTGACTTTGGGAGTATTCCTTCCTTTTCAATCTTCTGGAAGAGTTTGAGAAAGACTGGTATGAGTTCTTCTTTGTATCTTTTGTAGAATTCCTCCATGAATCCGTCCGGTCCTAGACTGCTTTTTGTAAGGAAATTTTATATTGCTATTTTGATTTCATTTTAGTGCTCTGCTTGTTCAAGGGGTCAGTTTCTTCTTGATTCTGGTGGACAGTATGTTTCCAGAAACTTATCCATCTCCTCTAGGTTTTCCAGTTTATTTCCATATACTTTTAATAATATTTTTGTATGATATTCTGTATTTCTTTTTAATTAGTCTTAATTTCTCCATTCTCCTTCCTTATTTTGCTCTTAGTGCTCTCTGTCTTTTCTTTTATTTGAGTTTGGACAGAGGTTTGTTGATTTTACATACTTCTTAGAGAAACCAGCATTTGGTTTTGTTGAATTATTCCCTATGGTGTTTTTAATATCTGTTTTATTTATTTCCTCCCCAATATTTATGATTTCCTTTATTTTGCTGCCTTTTGTGGTTTTTTGTTCTTCTTTTTCTAGTGCATTCTGCTGGTGGGTTAAATTGTTTATTTGTGATTGTTCTTCTTTTTTGAGGAAGGCCTGTATCACTATAAACTACCCTCTCAGCACTGCTTCTGCTGTGTCCCAGAAATTTTGTGTGGTTTTGCTTTCATTTTATTTTGTCTCAAGGTACTTTTTCATTTCAGCTTTGATTTCTTCATTGAACCATTGGTTTTTTAATAACATATTGTTTAATCTCCATGTTTTCCTTTTGTTCTCCTTTGTTTCTCTGTTGTTCATTTCTAGCTTAATGGCATTGTGTTCAGTAAAGTTGCTTGAGGTAATTGAAAAATTCTAAAAATTGCTAAGGTTTCTTTTGTGCCCAAGTACATCATGAATCCTGGAAAATATTCCACGTGCACTTCAAAAGAATGTATATCCTATTTTGGGGGTTGCAATGCTCTGAAAATATCCACCAAGTGTAATATTTGTGTTGTGTTATTTAACTTCTTTTTTGCCTAATTTATTTTCTGTATTGATGATCTGTCCAGTGATGTTAATGCAGTGTTGAAGTCTCCAAATATAAATCCCCCTTTATATCTGTTAGTAATTATTTTATGTACTTAAGTGCTCCTGTATTTGGTGCGTATGTAGTAACGTGTGTGCTATCCTCATATTGTATCACTGCTTCAATCATCATAAAATGTCCTTCTTTATCTTACTTTATGGCCTTTGTTTAAAAAACTATTTTGTCTGCAATCAGTACTGCAACACCTGCTTTTTTGGCTTTTCCAATTGTATGGAAAACCTTTTTCTATCCTTTCACTCTCAATTTACATGTGTCCTTTTCTCTGAAGTGGGTCTCTTTTATGCAGCATATTGAAGGTTCTTGCTTTCTTATCCAGCATGCCACTCTATGACTTTCGACTGGAGCATTTAGTCAATTAGCATTTACATTAATCGATGATAGATGTGAGTTTATTGCCATTTTCACCTCATTTATTTTATTTAGTTTTAGTGACTCTCTGATAACTTTTTGTCTTCTTGTTACCCTTTTTTATGTCTTTTAGACCATTATTATAACTGCTTTTATTAAAACCATAGTGACAATCTCTCAAACCCATCCTACCAAGAACAAAAAATTTTAAAATGAAAGACCAAAGAAAAATTCTCTATTTTCCTGCCTCCCTCTCCCACTCTCAACGATTTGTATGTCTTCTTTTAAAATTAAGTGATTTTTTAATTTGAAGTTCATGAGTTATCACCTTTCCAGCTGTGAGTTTCATATTTCTGTAGCATCCTGCTTCTATTCTTTTTAGACAAAACCTTTCAATATTTCTTTAAGCATGAGTCTAGTGTTGCTAAACTCTTGAAGCTTTTTCTAGTCTGTGAAATTCTTATGTCTCCTTCTAACATAAAGGATAGCCTTGCTGGTCATAATATCCTATGGCATATCATTTGTTTCATTCAGGACATTGAATATATCTTGCCACTCCCTTCTGACCTGTAGTATTTGTGTAGTGAAATCAGCTGTGAGCCTTACAGGGATTCCCTTGTAACTCACTCTTTGCTATGCTCTTGTTGCCTTTAGGATGATTATTTTATCCTTGACTCTGACCATCTTAATTATATAATTTTGGTAGTTATATTTGCATTCTTCTTGTTTGGGACACTCTGAGCTTACTGTACTTGGATATCTGATTCCTTCTTTAAGTTTGGGAAGTTGTCAGTCATGATATCTTCAAACAACTTTGCAATCCCCTTTGATCTTTCCTCCCTTTCTGGGACTGACTTCTATCACGCCAAGATTGGCATGCTTTCTATTATCCCATAGGTCCCTTATGCTTTTTTCATTTGTTTCTCATTGTTTCTCTTGTAGCTCTTCTGATTGGGTGTTTTCCATTGTCCTGTCTTCTAAGTTAGTAATTCGTTCATATTTGTTATCTAGTCAGCTTTGTGATGCCTTTAGATCATTATTCATCTCAGTGCACGTGTTTATCTATACTATTCAGCTCTTCTTTAAAGCTTCCATTTCATTTTTGACATATTTTATATCTCTAAACACTATCTCTTTTATTTCCATCAGTACTTTGATCACTCCTTTTTTGAAATCTTGATCTAGTAGGATATCACTGTCTATTTCACTGATCATTCTTTCAGGGGATTTCTCCTGTGCATTTAATTGGGAATGGTTTCTCTGTTCCTTCCTCTTTCTCCTACCTCTCAGGCACTGTGGTTTTTGGAGTATCAGTTATCTACTGTGGTCCTAAAGGAGTTTATCTACCTAATGCTTAAGTAGTAATACAACATAGAAAAGAGAAAAGGGAGTGAGAGGTGAAGAATTTTAAAGAAGGGATAAAAAAAGTTTGAAGACATTGTATAATGAATAATAGAAAAGCAAATTGAAGCAGAGTTTTGAAAAATAATAATAATAAAAATATTTTTAAAAATTTCAAAGGGATTAAAATTAGGGTTTATATAATTGCATAAGAAGTAGAAATTAGGGGGATAATAGAAAATGGAACTGGTAAAAACAGATTAAAACATGGGGGTGGTCAGTGTCTTCCTGGAAACTGTGTACTTTTAATGTGAACTCTTTCTGTATTCTTCCTGTTTTGGAAGCTCAGCTTACTGTTTCCAGAAGCCCTCGATTGGAGCCATCATCTATGCTACTCCTAGGGCATGTCAGCAAGCAGATCGTTCCTACATCCAACACTGGGTCAGGTGCAGCTCTCTTTACTCTGGGCTGGCTTGTCACTGCCCTGCCCGATGCTGCAGTCTGATGTTGCAGACTGACCAGGCAGGATTGGGCATCATGCCTTTTCCCAGCACCATGGTCAGTGGCTGCATTCCAGCCCAAAATGTGGGGGGCCACATGCCCCCTCAGTGTGCCTATCACTCTGCTGCTCTGTGCCACTTTACACACTGCCTCGGGTTTGCACACCAGCAGTGGTGTCAGGGAATACTGAGGAACAGCCCTGTCCCTGGACTGGGCCAAAATCTAGCTCCATGTTTGTCTTCACGGACAAGTTCCCTGAGGAATCATTACAGTAGGATCCTATCTGCCTCAGGCTATAGACAAGTCTCCGTCTGGCCCTTGAGGCTGCTAAGTCCTTAGGTGTAGATGCAGTTTTTGCCCACACTGCCACCTGGATGCAAAGCACCAGAGGGTATGGTGGCTGTGTCTGAGCCCCAGCTCTCTTCACCTAGAAACTTTTGTGGATTTTCAGAGATGGGGAATGCACACTTCCCCCCACAGGGCACATCTGCCCTGTTGTTTTATGTAGGGCCCAGGTTGTTCTGCCCTGTGCACCGACAGCCATCGTACAAAGACCACTCAATTCCCCCAGGCTGACAATGTGCAGCCATCCCCATTTACCACCCAGCTCGGGCAGCATGGCCCTCCCCCACCTTCCAGGCTGCATCATTTGCTGTGTCTCACAGGGATCCTCTGTACCTGTTTAACTTAGTTCTGTCAGTCAACTTATACTTTGTACAGGTCCAAGCCTTGGAGGCTCTCCCTCCCTCCTGTCAGACTCTTAGTTGGAGAGGGTAGACACAGTGAATGAGCACCAGTCCTTCTTTGCTGCTCCTTCCCCTTGGTACCTGCCCCACTCTGTTTTGCCTTTTCTTCATCTTCTTCCCTTTCTACTACCAGATTTCTCGTATCTTTTTCTATTGTAGAGGACAAGGTTCTGTCACAGTTCTGCAGGTTCTCTGGTTAGCTGAGTGTCTCTGTGGATGTGAGACTTTATGCATTCATGGGAAAGGTTGAGCTATGAGCATCATTATTCTCCACTCTCTTTGCTTCCCCCCAAAAAAGGCTCAGTTTATGGTGAAAGAAAACATAGTCTGGAAATAAATGGAAAAGTTATTCCACGGAAATGATAAGAAAGTGCAGATTGCAAAGCTCAACTCATACAAAATACGTTTGAAAATAAGGGCCAAAATGAAAGAAATATGAGATTATATAAAGGAAAAGAGATCGATAAAATAAAAGTGGGAATTACACTCATTAAATTATATATGGTGCAACATCATAGATCCTAAATATAAAAAGAAATTTTAGTAGACATGAAAGAATTAATTTATTATGAAACAATAATAGTAGGTGAGTATAACACCACACTATTGTGATGATCAGATCATCCAGAAAGAATATCTGTAAGGAAACAGAGGTCTTAATAGCTTGTTAGATCATTTGAACCTAAGTGAAATATTGGACACTGCATTAGAAAAGCAGAACACATAAACTATTCAAGTGTGCACAGGATGTTAACTAAGGAATTAACCACATATTATGTCATGAAATAAGCCTCAGGAACTTTAAGCAAATATAGATTTTAGCAAGTATTTTCCATACACAAAAGTATGAAACTATGCATCAACTCCTGAAAGAAGAATAGGAAAAGCATGAACATGAGGTCAAACCACATCTTTTAAAAAAATACAGTAAAACAAGGTCAATGATGAAATCAAAGAGGTAATAAAATCATACCTGGAGACAAATTACAATGTAAACACAGCTTCATAAAATGTATGGGATGCATGAAAGACAAATCTACAAGGTAAGTTTAGAACAATTAACGCCTTCTACAAGGAACAAGAAAAACCTAACACAAAGGACCAAGCATACCACCCAAAATAACAAGAAATAAGAACAAACAAAACCCATGGCAGTAGAATGAGAAATCTTTAATGATTAGGTTGAAAATAAGTAAAATAAATTTGAAAATTAAATTGCAAATCATAAAATCAAAAGCTTTAATTTTTCTTAAAATAGTAACAAACAGGAAAGCATTTAGCCAGGCTTATAAAGAAATACAGAGACTGGACCCAAACGAAATATGAAATGAAACAGTAGAAATAATATCTGATATTACAGAAATACAATAAAAGATTATGAAAGCACTCTGAGCTGTTACATGACAACCAACTGGACGACCTGAAAGAAATGGACAAATTTCTAAAAATGTACATCCTGCCAAGACTGAATAAAGATAAAACTGAGAACTTGAATAGTGCAATCAGTATAAGTTAAATAAAATGTACAATTTTAAAAACACCCCTTGAACAAAATGACTAGATTCCTATATTGAAACCTCTTTACCCCCAACTATTTTAAAAAATGAAGGAGGAAGGAAAATTCTCAAAGTTATTCCATGAGGCCACCATTACCATTATAACAAAACCAGTCAAAGACACTACCAAAAAAAAAGAAATGTAAATGAAAATCCAATATCCTTGTTGAATATAGATTCAAAAATTCTCGAAGAACTTCAACAAATTAATCCAGCAATACATAGAAAGGATTATACACGATGATCAGTTGGATTCCTTCCAGAGTTACAAGGATGGTTCAAAATACAGAAGTCAAGCAGCTTGACACATATCTAATAAAGGAAGGACAAAATTCAAAGACCATGTCTATACACAAAGAAAAAGCATTTGACAAAATTCAATATACTTTCATCATCAGAACTCTCATGAAAGTGAGTAAAATGGGAACATCTCTCAACATACTAAAGGCCATTTATAACAATTTATAATACTCAAGGGAAAGGCTGAAAGTCTTTTGGGTAAAATCGGGAACAAGTCAAGGATTCCTAATCTCACCACTTCTGTTCAATAGTATTAGAAGAAAGGAAAAGGAAAAGAAAATGATGTAAAAGAAACACAAATGGAAAGAAAGAGGCAAAATTGTCACTAGTAATGAAGGAATAAAAATCTACACAGAGAGTCCTAAGGGCTCCACACTGACTATTATGAACAATAAATAATTTCATCAAAGGAGCAGGGTACAAGTTCAATGTAAAGATGTCTCTTGCATTTGTACACATTAATCATGAGATATCGTATAATGGACATTGAAAGCAATAATATTTAAAACCCCATTCCCCCAAATATTTAGGAACAAATGTAACCACATATGTGAAATATCTACACACTGAAAATAAAAAAAAATTGACAAAGAAATTAAAAATGATTCAAAGAAATGGAAAGATGTCTTGTGGTCTTGGATTGAAGGATTTCATATTGTTAACATGGCCACACTGCACAAAGAAACCTAAGGATTTAGTGAAATTCCTTTTATGAAGCTGAAATATTTTCCACAGAACCAGAAAATAAATAACTCTAAGTTTTACATGAAACCATTAAAAATTACCAAAATGGCCTTGAGAAAAAACAACAAATCTGGAGGTATAACCCTCCTGGATAACTTACTATACTACAAACCTACAGTAATAAAAAGAGTATGGCATTGTCACAGAGATATAATAAAAAAAACAGATAGAGAGCCTAGAAAAACTTCCACACCCCTATGAGCAATGAATCTATAATAAAAGAGGCAAGAGTTTACATTAGGGAAAAGACAGTCTCGTCAATCGATGGTGTTGGGGAAGCTGAACATCTACATGTAAAACAGTGAAATGAGAGCATTCCTTGACATCATATACAAAAAAAGAAAAAACTCCAAGTGTATTAAGGACATAAATGTAAGACCTGATACTATAAAACTGCTAGAAGGGAATATAGATGATACAATATTGGATATACATCATAGGAATATTTTCTTATATCAGTCTCCTAAAGCAAAAGAAATAAAAGCAAAAATAAGCAAGTGGGACCTAAACAAACTTGAAAATTTCTGCACAGCTAAGGACACTACCAATGAAATGAAAACACTGCCTGTGTAATTGGAGGACATATTTGCAAACAATGCAAGTGACCAGGGGTTAATAGATGTAGGTTAATACATTTAACATGGATATAGGTTACACAACTCAATGTGAAAAACAAAAAACCCAATCAAAAACAACAGCAGAGTACCTGAGTTAATATTTTTCCAAAGAAAATATTCAGATGAGTAACAGGAAAGTGATAAAATTTCTCAACATTACTAATTATTAGGTAATTGCAAATCAAAACCACAATGATGTATCACTTCACAATGGTCAAATGGCTATTATCAATTAGCCTACAAATAGTAAGAGTGGAGATGATGTGGAGGTAAGAATTCTCTTGTATACTCTTGGTAGGGATGTAAATTGGTACAATTTCTAAGGAAAAGAGTATTCAGATTTGTTTAAAAACTAAAAAGTTAACTACCTTATAACACAGTAATACCTCTCCTAGGAAAAATCTGGGGAAAACACCCTAAATTGAGAAGAGCAAATAATCACAAAACCACTGTTTATAATATGCAAGATATGGGAGCAATCCAAGAGTCCACAGTAGACTATGGACTTCAGAAGATATGATGTTTCTATAAATAAAAAATGGAATATTACTCAACCATGAAAAAGTATAACACATTGCTATTTCAGCATCATGAAAGACTAAGAAAATATTGTGCTTAGTGAAGGAACTTAGACAAAGACAAAGTATATAGTATAATTTATATGTGGAATATAAAGAATAAAAAATATCTGTGTACATCTATGTATAGCTATCTTTTGATTGATGACAGATAAATAAATAGAAGGGTAGATATATACATACATGATATATCAATAGATAGATCAATAAATAGATAGATAGATAGATAGATAGATAGATAGATAGAGACATGATGGAGAGGTAAAGAGATTAGATAGACAAGACTTAAGCAGACTCAAAGATTTGGGAAAAAATTTATGTTTACCAAAGTGGAAGGGAAAGAGAATTTAATGGTAGGACATTAACAGATACAAAGTAGTATACATTATGTAAAGAAGCAACAAGGATTATCTGTATAGATTAGGGAATTATACACAATAGCTTAAAATAATTGTATGTTACAATTATTGTAATAATTCATAATGCAACATAATCTACAAAGTAGTTGGAATCACTATGATGTACATCTGAAACTGCACAATATTGCACATCTACTGTACTTCAATAAAAAATAAAACATATGTATAATTTAGTCCTTTTTCTGCTGATAGCATCTTTCTTAAATATTGTTTTATTTTACTCTTTACTTTTTATGATTACTGTTTCAAATTATTTCTGTTACTCTTGTGAACACGATACCAGTTTGAAGTATCTATATTTATTGCCCCTGATTTCCTATTTTTCTCTCTTTAATCCATAAAGCATAGTAGCATATAAGAACATACACAAAAAAACTGTTGCATCTTTCTCGTGGTCTCTCCTAAGCATTTTGTTCAATGTTTTGCTTATGTTTACAATTTTATATTTCTTAGAAGACTTCTTTTCTACACCTCTTACAAGGTGTCTCGGTTTTGTTTTTTCATCTCATTCAGGTTTCATTTTTCTGTTAATGTCCTTACTTTCACTTTATATCTAAGTGATAACATTGTAAGTATTATTGGGTGAGTGATTTCTTATTTCAGAAGTTTGAAAATATAATTTTATTTACCCTTGGTGTATGTTTTTGGCTCAGAAATCTGCTGAGAGCCTAATGGGGGTTCCTTTGCAGATTATCATAACTATTTTTGGCTGCCTTTAAAATTTTACTCTGTCATTGACATGCTAATTTGCATATGACGTATCTTGAAGGAGGTCACTTAGTCTTAAATTTATTGGTGTTTTGTTGGCTCACAGAATTGTATATCAGTTCCTTACAAAGGTTTGGGAATTTATCGACTATTACTTCTTTAAATAAACCATCAGCTGCCTTCTAACTGTCTTCTCCCTCAAGGATTCCACTCTAATGTGCAGTTTCTGTGGAAGTCCAATGGCTACTGTTGAATTACCTCACTTTTTAATATCTTGTATCTCTGCCCTCTCATATCATATCTAGTTTTGTATTGGTGAGTTTGCTAATCTCTCTTCCACAAAGACGCTCTACTTCCAATGCTTTCTGTTGCATTCTTCATCTCATTTATTAAGTTCTCCTGGTCCTCCAATAATATTTGGTTATTTTATAGTTTCAGCCTCTTCGGTAATGTATTTCTTATCATCATTTATTTTATTCCTGAGCTCACTAAACTGCTTTCTTAGTGTTGTTTTTTGTATTGAGTTTCTGTATGACACCTATTTGGATTCTCTATTAGTTATATGGCAATATACCATGACTTTAAGTTTGTTTGCTGCAGGGTTGACATTGTGTGTGTGTGTCTGCAGGTGCGTTTGCGTGTGTGTCTGTGTCTGTGTTGGTGTCTGTGTGTGTCTATCTGTGTGTGTGCGTGCTCTATAATGTTACTGTGATTGATCATGATCTTGAAATATTATTGCTCTTATGATACTAAATAACACAATGGGAGTTGGAGTCCTTGCTTTTGTTTTCTGGTAACTTGCATTATTGCACAATATTTGGTTTTACTTACCTGAGATACCTCTGATAATATTTCAAAATGGCACTTTCCAGTCGCTAATATCTGGATAAAAGATGTGCTTTCATAGTCACTTCTTAGACTTCTCTGGTATTTAATGCCACTCTTGTCACTGGGAGAGCGAACCCTTCTTTTTTTCTTATATCCATTGAGAATCAGTGTACACACTGAAGAAATGTGTAAAGGCAGGTGGGTATTTGTAATCAGGCAAGTGCCTTTGCCATGTCCAGTGTTGCAAGGTAGCTTGTTTTCACCACTGTGAAAGGGGAGTAGGGACAGTTTCATGAATGCCTGAGTGTCGGAAGGATGGAATTTCTGACTCCACTGTAGCTCCCTCCTAGTTACCTGTGATTATGAGTACTGGTGCAGTTGGGGGCGGAAACTGTGTGAACCACTGAGACCCTGTTTCTTCTGGGTTCTCTGAAATTGTGGACTCAGATATCCTTTTCAGGGGACCTTGGTTGCAGACACCAACTCTGCTCTTCCCTCAGTTCAGCCTCCTTTGTGTGTTTTATTCCACTGAACTTCACCTGTTCACATGCGTTCTGGAGTATTGTTTTGTGTTGTAGTTATTTTTGTTGAGATGTGAAAGTTTTACTGACTGTAGATGTAAGGGGAGAGACAAAAATAGTTTAAAATTTTGTCACTTTTAAAAGTATATACTTTTTCAATTAAAAGCTTAAATTCTACTAAGGACATAAGAACACTAAAGAAAGTGAACAAATCACCTCCCTTTTTATCATAGTACTACAAAATATTTTGATTTTCAAGAGTTCTTTTCTTCAATGTTTTCCCAGCTACATGCACATTTTACTAAAATATATCCCTATACTCTCTTTAAAATCAATTAAATTATTAAAATAACTCTCTGTGCTGTAAATATAGCCCTGTTGGTTCTCTAATTTATTACTAGTAACTTGCACATTTCTGTCTTCTCCATCCTTCTTCCCTTTCCCCACAGGTAACCACTACTTGGTACAGTACACATATATATGTGATTCTTTTTCTGTTTTTTTATGATTATTTCACTTATATCTTTATTTTCCTCATTTAAGTGACAATGTAGAGTGGTTTTTCTCTGTATGACTTATTTTCCTATGTGCAACACACTCTGTGTCCAGTCACATTGTTCCAAGTGGCAGAAATTTATTTTTTAATATACAATGACTTTGTATTTATTATGTTATCTATATCTCACATCTACTTCAGCCAATCATCTGTTGATGGGCAGTTGATTCGTGCTTCAACCCTTGGCTACTGTAAATAATGATGTTATGAACATTGGGGGTAATATGTCCTTTAAGATAATCTTTTCTTTGTTTCAGATTTATACCAGAAACTGGAATTGCTGCAACATATAATGCTTCTATTTCTAGTTTTCTGAGCACTGTCCACACTTTTATAATAGTGGATGCATCAGTTTATTTTTCCACCAACAGTATACCTGGGTTCCCTCTTATCGAAATTCTTATTAATATTTGTCATTTGTAGACATTTTGTTAATAGCCATTTTGGTCGCTATAAGTTTATATTTCATTCTGGTTTTGATTTATGTTTTCATAATATATAGCAACGTTATGGTTCTTTTCAAGTGCATGAAAATCTTCCACATGTCTGTTTTTGAAAAGTTTCCATGAAGATCCTTCAACTGGTTTTAAGTTGGGGTCTTTATTTTTTAAATATTGAGTCTAATATGCTATATATATATATTATGGATATTAATTTCTTGTTGGTCTCATTGTTTGAAATTTTTCCTTCTATTCTGTCTGTTATCATATGTCTTGTTGAAGGTTTCCTTTGCTCTGAGAAAGTTTTGCACTTCACACTTATACAAGAAATAAAATCCCTGTATCACATATAACATCTACATTTTCTTAAGTAAAGTAAAAACAGTAATTGTTAGTTTTCCCTTTTTTCTAATTTGGAGAGAGAAAAAAATAAAGATTGCTATGATTTATCTCAAAATCAGTTCTGCTTCTGTTCTTGGTCAGAAATTGTATAGTTTCAGGCTTTATATTTAGGAAATTAATCCATTTTTATCTCATTTTTTATACTAAGGAAAGAAGTGCTTTTACATCTTCCTTTTACATGTACTGTCCTGTTTTCTCAGAACTACTTGTTGAAGAGACTGCCTTTTTTTCATTGTATACTCTTGCCTCCTTCTTTGTAGACTAATTGACCATATGTGTGTAGGTTTATTTTTGGAATCTTTACTTTGTTCCATTGATCTATGTGTTTCTTTAAGTGCCATATTTTGATGTATTGATTACTGCAGCTTTGTAGTATGTTCTAAACTCAGGGAGGATAATACCCTCAGCTTTTTACATTTTTCATAATAATTTTAGAAAATTTGGGTCTTTCAGATGTATGTATAAATTGTATTATTTTTCTCCTTGTTTTGTGAAGAAACATGGATTCTGTGAAAAGAGAAATTTACTAAACAAAAAACCTGTAAAAAATAATAAATTGTGGATGAGAAAACATACAGTATTAACAACAAATGGTTTGCTGTATAAATCAAAAAAATATAGAAAGAATAATGACAAAAAAATCCATGAGGTATAACAAAAGCAGTATTAATAGGGATGCTTATAGCAAAATAATCCCACTTATAAAAATAAGAAACATTTCTCTCATAACATATTCTTACTACCAAAAATGTAAAAAATAATAAAAAAATCTTAGTAGAAGGAAAGACAGCTGAAAGACAGAACATATTTAAATAAAATAAGGATTAAAAATATAAACATTAAATCAAACTAAATAATGGCTTTTGAAAGATAAATACAGTTGATAAACTTTAACCAGACACATGAGCAAAAAAGAGAGTTACAGATTACTAAGCTCAGAAATAAATGCGAAGTTGCAGCTTATATCAAAGAAATACAATGCATCATAAGATGATACAACAAATTATATGCCAATAAATTGGAAACCCTAGAAGAAATGGACCATTTCTTAGAAAGACTTAATCTCCAGAATGGAATGTGAAAGATAATATGAATAGATTATCACAAATGAAATTGAATAAGTATTTAAAGAAGTCTCCCAAGAAACAAAATTCCAGGCCTAGAGAGCTTCACAGGTGATTTCTACCAAACATTTAGAGAAGAGCTATCACCTATACTTCTCAGCATATTCCAAAAGTTTCGAGAGGAATGGAGACTTACTACCCCACATTACTGTATCCGACTACTACTAAAACTGGAAGAAATACCTCAAAAAATTACTACTGATAAGCATAGATGCAAAAATAACCACTAAATTGTTAACAAATCCAACAATACATTAAGAGGATTATACAATATGGTTAAGTCCATTTTATTCCAGGGATGCAAATGTGATTCAATACCCACAAATTAATCAGTATGATACATCACACAAACAACCTGAAGAATAAAAATTATATGGTCACCTCAATAGAGTCATAAAATATTTTGAGAAATTCAGCATCTATTTATGAATATATTTCTCCTCAAAGTGGGCATGATCAAACATATCTCAAAATAGTTACAGTCATATATGACAAGAACTCAGCTAACATGACACTCACTGATTAAAAGCTGAAAGTATCTCAAATAAGAGCAGGAAGAAGAAAAGAATGCTCACTCTTACCACTTTTATTCAGTATAACCTGGAAATTTTAGCCATAGCTATCCAAAATAAAAGGAAACAAAATATAGCTAATTAAGAAAAGGAGTAAAAGTATCTGTTTTCAGATGACATAATTCAAACAGATATCCTAAAAATGGTGCCACAAAAGAACTAGGGCTTATCAATGCATTTGGTAAAATTTCAGAATGTAAAATTAACATACAGAAATCTTGCATTTCTACACACTAACAACAAGCTAACACATAGAGAAAGTGAGGGAACTGTCACATTTACAGTAGCATTACAAAAAAAAAAAATCAAGAAATGTATCCAACCAAGGAGGTTAAAGACCTGTACTCAGAAAACTATAAAATATTTATAACAGAAATTAAAGTTAATGCAAACAGATGAAAGGGTATACTTTGTTCATAGATGAGGAATAAAATATTGTTTAAATGACAGTATTAGCCAACAAAATACACAAATTAAATTCAGTGATTTCAAAATACCAAGGGCATTTTCAGACACTTACAATAAATAATTCTAAAATTTACATGTAAACACAAAAGAGATGAAATCACTAAAAAAAAAAAGAAAGGAAAGAATACAAACAAACTAAAAACACAAACAACTTTAACAAAGAAAAAAGAGGATGTATCACTGTCCTTGGTTTTAAACGAATACAAAGCTACAGTATTAAAAAGAATACGATAGTGGCACAGAACAAACAGAATAAAGAAACACAGCAGAATGTGAAAATAAAATCAGACAGATATGGTCATTAAGCCCATTACAAAAAATGATGATACAGTGCGTGAAAGGTAACCACCAGGAACATGAAACCGATGAACCTCACTACCATCAGAAAAATGCAAGTCCCACTATCACCACTCTTATTCAATATAGTCCTGGAAGTCCTAGCCACAGCAATCAGGCAAGAGAAAGAAATAAAAGGGATCCAAATTGGAAAAGAAGAGGTAAAAGTGTCATTACATGCTGATGACATGTTACTATATATAGAAAACCCTAAAAGGTCCACAAAAAAGCTACTAGAGCTGATTGAAGAATTCAGCAAGGTAGCAGGTTACAAAATTAATGTTCAAAAATCAGTTGCCTTTCTTTACACTAACGATAAATCAACAGAAAAAGAAAGTAAACAATCCCCTTTAAAATAGCACCCAAAGTAATAAAATATCTGGGAATAAATCTAACCAAGGAGGCGAAAGAATTATACACAGAAACTATAAACCATTGATGAAGGAAATTAAAGAAGACTTTAAAAAATGGAAAGATATTCCACGCTCTTGGATTGGAAGAACCAATATTGTTAAAATGGTCACACTGCCCAAGGCAATCTACAGATTTAATGCAATCCCTATCCAATTAACCAGGACATATTTCACAGAACTAGAACAAATCATAATAAAATTGATATGGAACAATCAAAAACTTAGAATTGCTAAAGCATTACTGAAGAGAAAAAAAGAGGCTGGAGGAATAACTCTCCCAGACTTCAGACAATACTAAAGAGCTACAGTCATCAAGACAGCATGGTATTGGTAACAAAACAGACATATAGACCAATGGAACAGAATAGAGAGCCCAGATATGAACCCACAAACTTTTGGTCAACTCATCTTCGACAAAGGAGGCAAGAATATACAGTGGAATAAAGACAGTCTCTTCAGCAAATGGTGTTGGGAAAACTGGACAGCAGCATGTAAAACAATGAAGCTAGAACACACCCTTACACCATATACAAAAATCAACTCAAAATAGATTAAAGTCTTAAACATAAGACAAGATACAATAAACCTCCTAGAGGAAAACATAGGCAAAACATAATCTGACATATATTTCAAAAATTTTCTCCTAGAAGAAATAAAAGCAAGAATAAACAAATGGGACCTAATGAAACTTACAAGCTTCCGCAGAGCAAAGGAAACCAGAAATAAAACAAGAAGAAAACCTACGGAATGGGAGAAAATTTTTGTAAGTGAAACTGACAAAGGCTTGATCTCCAGAATATATAAGCAGCACATACGACTCAATAAGAAAAAATAAACAACCCAATCCAAAAATGGGCAGAAGAAATAAACAAGCAACTCTCCAAGGAAGACATACAAATGACCAAAAAGCACATGAAAAAATGTTGAATATCACGAATTATCAGAGAAATGCAAATCAAAACTACAATGAGGTATCACCTCACACCAGTCAGAATGGCCGTCATTCAAAAATCCACAAATGACAAATGCTGGAGAGGCTGTGGAGAAAGGGGAACCCTCCTACACTGCTGGTGGGAATGCAGTTTGCTGCAGCCACTATGGAAAACAGTGTGGAGATTCCTCAAAAGACTAGGAATAGACTTACCATTTGACCCAGGAATCCCACTCCTGGGCTTGAACCCAGAAGGAAATCTACTTCAGGATGACACCTGCACTCCAATTTTCATAGTAGCACTATTTAAAATAGCCAAAACATGGAAACAACCTAAATGTCCATCAACGGGTGACTGGATAAAGAAGATGTGTTATATTTATACAGTGGAATACTACTGAGCCATAAAACCGATAACATAATGCCATTTGCAGCAACATTGATGCTCCTAGAGAATGTCATTCTAAGTGAAGTAAGCCAGAAAGAGAAAGAAAAATACTATATGATATCGCTCATATGTGGAATCTAAAAACAAAATCAAACAAACAAACAAAAACAAAGCATAAATACAGGACAGAAATAGACTCATGGACAGAGAATACAGACTTGTGGTAACCGGGGGGTGGTAGAGGGTGGGAAGGGATAGACTGGGATTTCAAAATTGTAGATTAGATAAACAAGATTACACTGCATAGCACAGGAAAATATACACAAAATGTTATGATAAATCACAGAGAAAAAATGTGACAATGAGTTTGTATATGTCCATGAATGACTGAAAAATTGTGCTGAACACTGGAATTTGACACAACACTGTAAAATGATTATGAATCAATAAAAAATGTAAAAAAAAAAGAAAAATGCAAGTCCAAAAAACAATGAGATTTTATGTCACTCCTGTTAGAATGAGTATTATCAAAAAGATAACAAACATAACTGTTGGTTAGGATGTAAGAAAAACAACCCTGATCAACTGCTGGAGTGAATGTAAATATGTGATGCCACTGTAGAAAACAACATGGAGTTTTATCTTAAAATTAAAAATGAAATATAACCCAACATATACATATCGGGATACTTATTTCAAGAAAATAAAAACACTAATTAGAAAAGATAAATTCAACCCTATATTCAGTGCAGCATTATCCACAATAGACAGGATATAGAAGCAAATTAATTGCTCATCAATAGACGATGGATAAAGATGTTTGTTTATAGTTTATATACCTACACATCTTATGTACAGACTTATGAATATATATATATACACATATATTTTATATATATATGCACTATATATATATATATATATATATATATGCACACACACACATAAAAATGCAATGGGTTATTACTCAGCTCTAAAAAGAATAAGTTCTTGCCTTTTGCAAAAATGCGTTGACCAAGAGGGTAATTTGCTAAGTGAAATAATTAAGAAAGTGAATGACAAATGCTGAATTATTTTACTCATATTTAGAATATATAACAAATTAACATAACAACACAGAAAAGTATTTATACATATAGAAAGAAACAGGTTGTTCACAAGAAGGAGGGAAATGTGGTGAGGAAAAGAAAAAGTTGAGGATATTAAGAGAGAAAATTTTCCAGTTGCAATTTAAATGAGTCAGGGACAGGAAATGTACTTATGGGGAATAGCCAATAACTATTAAATATTTTTAAATAGCAACATATCATAAATAGATATATTTTGGTGATCAGTTTGAAATGTATTAAAAACAGCAAACAGTATGTTGTGTAACAGAAACTAACACAGTGTTATATATAAAAGTACACTTCAAAAACAAGCAAACATACATATAGAAAAAAATTAGATTTGTAGTTACATAGGGAGGGGTCGGGAATGGAGAATTTGATTAATGCACTCAAAAGCCAGAAATCTCCAGCCATAAGATAATCGTGTCCCAGGGATGCCCCATAGAAACATGAAAATTAAAATTAATACTGCTTTATGTTCTATATCAATGTTGTTAAGAGAGTAGACCATATTATTTCTCAAAAAAACCAAAAGACAAATTGTATTTGTTTACAATTTTATCTAAATGAAATAATGAATTCTCCCTTAAGTTGCAATGGTATTTATTTCATGATACTAGTAAATCAAATCACTATCCTGTGCACCTAAAATTACACAGTGTTTTATGCCAATTATATCTCAATAAAATTGGAAGAAAAAATGGAAAGTCAATGGTCACTCTTTCCCATGACATTTCTCATGATTGTTTTTGCAGCAAGTAAACTTCAGTCATGATATACTTATCCTAGATAAAGAAACAAATAAATAAGTGATTCTAATAAATTATACATAAAGATACAAATAAAATTAGTGTTTATTCATGCCTTAAACTTTCTTCATGTTAACAGCCCACTGCTTCTGTAGGCATCAAAATTTCACTTTGTGTATTCATCCGAGATTAGGGAATGGATACAAATTTTAATCCTGGCTGCTTTTCCTGTGAGTGATAAAGTTCACTGTCTCAGAACGAAAGTCTCATTTCCACGAGAGCATTTGTAAAAATGAAACAGGTTGCTAACAATTTCAGAATGGTAAAATCTCAGAAATCCTACAATTCTTAACTGTTTTACAATGGGAATGCAATACTAACAAAGACTTGATTTTGGGTAACAATGTGGTGTTTTCTCATGATTGAATTATGGGATGTGAGGATAATTCCTGACATCCAGAACAAACATTCTCTCTCAAGTGCTGGGCAAAGAACTGTAAAGCTTCTGCATTTTTAGGACTGAAGACTGTTTTCAAAATGATGATATGCTCACTCTATTCCAGGTAGTCCAAGGAAAGAAAGGTTATTGCAATTTGTAAATTAAAGGGAATAAATCAGCAGTTCAGTCCCTATAAATTAGTCAAGGGATGTTCAAAGACAAAATAAGTTGTTTTAACAATGAGAATTAAAAGAAAAAAATTAGACATAAGCTTATATTAAAAAGGAGACACAGTTCTGTGCTGGACTCTTGGGACTGGAGAATGTATATGCCTCTGTCCAATTCAAGGGTTCAGTGGCTTTGCCCTAGCATTAGCTTGGGATTCAATGAAAAGGTAACAAGTAGTATACTGGGAAAAATATAATCTACCTCTCCCTGATCGGAAGAAAATCTGGTGGCTAAGTGAAACTCTTAATTCACAGAGATTCTGCCAGATGCAGAGGAATAATTCACTATTGACTCAACTAAGACAAACTTAGTTACTGCTTAACAAACCATTTTCACACACACACACAGTGGTAGAGAGATTTGTAGTATTTAGTGGGAAGAATTAATTGGGCAGAGCTCAGAGAACAGTTTTCAAACACCAGCTAACTTTTCTACTTTGCCAGTAATCTAGATTTTGCCAGGTAGAAAACTACAGATGGACAAACAAACAATATAATTCTTTAGGATTTCTAATTTTGAATTTAAAGTGTAGATTTTGACTTATCAGTATAGAACCTTGTTATGATGATCACAGTAAGACCCAGTGTGTGATAATAGAGCTGGAAGCTAGCCGCTGAACCAGCCCATCTGAACCCCAGACTGCTAATGTAAGCAACAAAATAGTCACCATCATAGTTGATCTGACAAATTTAAAAGCTTGATATTTTTGTTTTAGGAAATCAACTGCTGTCCAGACACAGATCACCTGCTGCAAGTGGGCTCTTTTTTTCTCTTGGTAAAGGTCATATTGGTGGGATTTTGCTAGAGCTTACCCTGACCCATTAACCCATTCTCCAGATTATCAAAGGCTTTCTTCACAACAGGTGACACATTTTCAGGACTCAGTGTTGCCATTACAGTCTTACCAACTGACACTGGCTGCATGATTGTGAGCAGAAGCCTTAGGCTCCCTGACTTTGCCTACAATTTTCCAGCATTTCAGGGCATTTCACATTCTGAAAATGCTTCACCTTTTATTTTAAATTAATGGGAAGTAGTCAAAGTCTTCCATGAATATTTTATATTTCCTAATATCTGCAGAAATTTGGTATTCTTGCAGTTGGACAAATTTTTAATTCTACCAACCTCACCTCTTTTTAGTCCACACAATTGATTGCAGTTTGGTTACTGAATACGACCACCCCAACCATGGGTCTATTACCTCTAAGATGCTTCCTTTGTGAAGGTTAGAAAGGGCACAATTTTTATGGAGTGTATAATCCTACATTAAATGTTTGTAATGACACTGTCTCTTCAGGATAAAGCTCTGATTCTAAGAAGTAAATTAATTAGAAGTCAGTATATTTATTGTTATGGGGAAGAGAATCAACTATTTTGGGGTTTGTGGGTGATGAAGAGACAGGAAAAAAATAAGCAAATGAGAATGGAATGCTTTAGGCCTCCGGAGGCATGAATAAAGAAGAAAATAATACTTTGTCTCCTGTACCTACCTCCAATTACTGTCTTGAGTGACTAGACCTTGGGCTATGAAAGAGCTAGTCTGTGGTGAAGAGTAAAGACCATAAAGAAATAGTTTGAAAACCATGAGAGTTCTGTCGTTTCAGGAAAGCAGATTTTGCTTAAAGTCATCATGTATTTTTCATTCACTCAATAATAAAATGCATCCTGTGGCATGTGATTTGCTTGCTGTGTTTGTATTCAAGTTAAACAAGGAAAGGGGGATAGACAGAAAATATCTGCAGGATGTGGTTTCTGTGCTGAGACTGGGAAAATGTATTTAGGTAAAAGGAGGTCATCCTAAGTCCAAGGATGAGATGGAGCAAAAGTTGTGAGGATGGAGCTAACATAGTTGAAAAGCATTTGCCTGGATATATCTCCAGATACAGTGAATCATAAATATATGCCAAGGTAATCAGATGCCAGATCTAAAAAGTAATGACTATACTATGTTGAGTTTGTGGGCTTAGAGTTGGAAAGGCATTAAATGCCACCCTGAGGATGTAAGCTTGACTTTGGCTGGAATATAAAAGTAACATTAAGTATTGACAAGAAAATATAGTGTAGAATATTGAGGGGAGGAAAAAAAGCACCAATTGGAATGCTTTGAGAACAGCACAAAGAAGATCATAGACAAAATTAATTCTTAAATTCCTCCACATGCTTAATATGCCATCTGAGACTACATCATGTGATCTTTATGATTCCAGGGATGACATAATAGAGACCATGATCCCTGGGCCGGTTCCTGCATTTATCTTCTGTTCCAAAATATCCTAACTTAACACTTTTAATACTTTCCTGGATGAACCAGAAACCATTTAGTACTTTTCCCTCACTCTATGTTTTAGTATTCTTCCAAATTCTTCCATTTTCTCTCCTTCCTTCCAAGAAATTATATAAATTTTCACCCATATTTTTCCATCAAATGATCATATCAATTAAATATCTCTTTTTCCTTTAAATGGTAATTTTGTTCCCGTTTAACTCTTTACTCTTTTTTAAAAAAAGTAACTAATATACAGGTACAAATCAATGTTTATTTAAAAAAGAAAATTGGAGTTAGTTGTCGACATTTGCAAACATCAATATTAATCTTTGTTTTCCTTCATAATCTGGAAGTCCTCTGGTATATCAGTTGTAATAAGGATGACGTTCATAAACTGAAGATGACTGATGAGTTGGCCTTGAAAGAGAGGTAGCTGATGTATCAGCTATCACTTTCACTGGAAACCGTGGGTTGCTCCCAGGTGGAAGTTTAGATAAACGACCTTCATGGGCACATATGCTGTGATATTTATTTGTAAAATTTGAAGGCTACACCATTACTCCAAAATAATTGCTCTGTATGGGAGAAAAGTTGCTGTACTGAGAAGTAGAAGTTGTAGTTGTAATGAAGTTCACAACACGGAGATTTGCTACAGTGTAGCTGCTTTGAGAGTGCTCGTGAACAGTGGTCAACTGATTTAAAACAACACGTTGATCTACTGCAATTTGTTTTGGTGTTCTAACTGACATTGATGATGGAAGAGAAAAATCACCTCTGATCGGGGTAGTTGTATCACCAATTATGTGGCTAGTTGAGGGCTTTCTTATTAGAGGCATGTTTAAATTTGCAGAAGGTAAAAATGCACTTTCTCCACTAGTGTCAGCCACAAAATCAGAATTATGATTTTGCACATTCCCCCCTGCTTTAAAGTGCTTCTTTTTGAAACCTTCAGCCAATGAATATACCAGAGAGGCATTTCTAATCCCAACTCTTCTTTTTATTGTCACTAAAAGCTGGGGACTTCCCCGTTTAAGATTTGGATTATGGCAAAACTGCAGCTACAACTATAGGAGAAAGATTTTAGTAATATTTTAAAACAAAATACAAGACTACAATAAGCCTAACCTATAAAACCTCAGATTTCATGATTAATATGCAAAGATAATATCATCAAAATATGAACATTGTTGACTGTGTTTTGAAATTCCTTATTTGGTATATACACATTTAATTAGTATAGTCATGAAATTTAAGAAGTTAGCATTTGCAGTATCGGTGAAAGTGACTTTTTAAAAGCAGCTTTAATACCTTTATTTAGATTTCTTGTAAGATTCATAGTTGCTAGGAATGTTTCTCATAATCTTGAATACATAAGGCACTGTCCTCATTTTTAGAAAAAATTAAGAATTTTAGCCTTTTTAGTTTTATACAATTTTCAAAATCTATCTTTATATTTATATTACCATAGTTTGATGTACAAAATAAAATTTTATATATACGTTACCAAGTCGTAACTACAATTACTGAATACCTTGCTTAAAACAGAGACTACTTTTTCTTCTGCCAGAAAGTCAGCTAGACAAGTAGATCTTTGAAAATTCTGCCGCACTTTACTAAACCCATAAATGTTAAGCTGTCTAAGTAAACTTCATACTTCAAGTTTCAAATATTCTGAAAGGGTCCTTTCTTTCCAATACTTCCTTCTTAAACACATTTTCATCAATCACTATGGAAGTTCCATTATCATCCCACCAGCTGGATTTAAATTGGTCATTCCCAGCCATTTTCCAGAGTATTCTTGGAAATATCCGAAAACGAAAATCATTATCTTCATCTGGTTCACAGACACCATGTGTGTAGCATGGTCTTTTTATCAAGGATTCTTCAGACAAATTCTGAAAATCATTTTCTTACATCATACACCTCAAGTCCAAGTCCCCAGAGAATGTTCGATCACACAATAGAAATCTACCGGAGTTTCCTGAATCAGTTGGTCCATCTTTACAAGACACATCTTGAATTTCTGAAGAAACAGGTGCCATCTCAAATAACTTTTTCCACTGCTACTTTTATAATCTGCATGTTTTTGAGCACTGCAGCTACAAATGCTGTTCTGGCAGGCCTGCACAGATAAACTGCTAGGCCATCACAATGGTTCTAAACTTGAGTAGATGTGACATCACCTAATGACTGGTCCCCTGGTAACTCAAGTGTAACATTCAGCCTGTGTTTACTCCTCATTCATCCAGTTAAACTGAAATATATAGGGTGCTTATTTTTATAGTGTGATCTGCAAATATTATCCCCACAAAATCTTTTAAAATAATTTAATTTTGAGGTCTATGAAATAAAACCAATCTCCATACTTTTGTACACAAATTTATACCACATTTGTGAACAGAGTATAAATAATGAACAAAATATATAAAATCATTTTAAAGTTATGTAATTTAAGTGAAATTTGTGTAAAACCTGTACAGATAAGGTATACTTATTTCATTATAGTTTGTAATTAAAGTGAAACAATTTGATTTGGAAATGGAGGTAGTTATTTATCTGTTTAATTTACAATAAGTAGCTCTATAATTTAAACATGAGCAGAATAATTATCAGTGTATTTGTTATGTTTATAAATATTGGTAAATATTTATGAAATAAAACTAGATTAAAATAATGAATCAAGTTTAAGAAATCCCAAAGGGGATAATTTTTGTTTTAAATAGTAATTCAGTGCTATAAGTAAAACAAATATAATTTAGTATTCTACTTTAAAATTACAAAAGAGAATATTTTATAATATACTTATAAAAGTTTACTTTTGCCATTCTTTTACTCAGAGGATTTTCAGTCCCTAGAAGGAATAAATTTTCTTGTCATCTTTATAATCAATACTCTTGGGGCTTCTGTTAAGTGTTCCAAAATGATGTTGATAAATACACTTATACACTGGATCCTGGGTTCAGTAAACAGTGCCTCCATTAAGGGGAAAACAAACAATGAAAAACAAAGAAATAACAGTATATGTGGGTTGCGGTGGAAAAGACCAGGTAATGCATCTTAGGAAGCAATATGTTTCTCAGTCCTGAAACAGTTGGCATTTTTTGTATAATGCAGCATTTTAAGGCAAGTGCTTTGTACACTAATTGTTAATAATAGCTAGGTTCTGTATCACTAAACTGTAGTAAATCAATTTCTACCAAAATTTGTATTATTTATTTAGACATAAATTCCATTAAACATAAGCCAAATTCAAAATGATAGATAAAATCTTTAAATAAATAAATGTTCACTCAAGCTACAATGTAAATTTTTCCTTCAGTATGTGTATATTCCATTCTAAGTAAATATTAGCTACTGAATTCATGGTATATTATATGTATTTTAAACTGTAGTTAAGTTGGATTTAGTCCTGATTCATAAATTTTATTTAACATACGGAAATGAATAAATGTGATACCATCCCTTAAATAACAAAGTATTCAAAAATAACAATCTCAAAATATGTAGGAAAATTATTCACAGATCTGATCTTAACTTGTTTATAAAAAAATTTCTTAACAAATTTGCTCTAGATGGAATATGACTAAACATAATAAAAGCCGTATATGAAAAACCCATGACTAACATCAAGTTAATGTTAACATACAGGAAGTTTTTCCTCTGGTCCAGTAATAAGAAAAAGTAGCTCATTTTCACAAGACCTACCTAAATTACACTACTAGATATTCTAGCCAGAAGAACTAGTCAAGAAATAATATAAAAGACATTCAACTTGTAAGCAAGCAGTAAGATTTTACAGATGACATAATTATACGTACACAGAAAACTCCATACACTCCTACAGTGACTGTTAGAAATAATGAACCAACTTAGCAAACTTGCAGAATACAAAATTAATATAAAAATATCCATTGCATTTTTATATAATAACAACACATTATCAGAAACAGAAATTAGGAAAACAATTTTGTGTAAATTTATACCAAAAAGAATAAAATAGGAATACATTTGATAAGTGAAATAAAAAATCTAACTCATAGATCTATAAATTACAGGTGCAAGAAATATAAGTAAATAAATTAAGTATAAAGATATTCTGTGCTTAATGATTGTATAAAATGTGAGGAAATACTCTAATCTATCTTTCACATGTTCAATCTCTCCTGCACTACTCATTGAGGAGAAACTCTTTTCTTCATTTCATATTCTTGCTTCGGTTTTCATGGGTTAATTGATCATATGTGTGAGGGATTATATCTGGTCGCTCTATTTTCTTCTACTAATAGGTGTCAGTTTTTGAACCAGTATAATGTTGTTCAAATTACTAAAGCTTTGTAGGACTGTTTAACATCAGAGAACTTTACACTATTATATTTAATACTCTATTTCAAGATTATTTTGGCCACTCAAGATTTTTGTGGTTACATATAAATTTTGAATTTATTTCTTCTATTTAATGGAAAAATCTCATGGGTATTTTGTCTTGAATCACACTAAATGTAGATTCCTTTGGGTAGTATTGTTGTTTCAAACACATTGTTTCACATCATTAACAAGATATATTTTCATTTCTTTGGATCAATTTCAATTTCCTTCATCAATGCTTTTTATTTTTTAATGTGTAAGTTTTCTCCTTATTTGTTAACTTCATTTGTAGATATCCTTTACATATATATAATTATATGCATTATATTTCTAAACACGTTTCCCACACAAAAACAAAAGGCAGAAGGCAGTGGCAAGACATATTGAAAGTCCAGAATGAAAGAAAACTGTTATCTAAGATAATATATCATGTAAGGCTATCCTCTAGAATACAAGGAGAGATAAATAAACTCCACAGAAGCAAATACTAAAAGTATTTCTCAACAGATAGAGAAATAATTAAACATCTACTCTAAAAATAAAGAAGCAGGATGCCATAGAAAGGAGAAAATCATAATTAGGAAGGCAATATCTACGATGATAGACAACAGAATAAACATGATGTTGTAAAACAGGACATCAAAATTTTTGAGGATCACAGAGTGAAACAGGACAATACAGAATATTTTCTTCTTGTTTCTGTTCTCTGTATGATGCGTTTGAGTTTGTATTCCTTTCAGTTAATATAAACATATATATTAATGGGTCAATATACATACAAAACAGGGTAATCATAAGTCAAAATCTTACAATGAAGTCACAAAGCCAGAAAAAAACCGTTAATAAAAGAAAACTTATAAAGCCACAAAAAGAAAAAGAAATGTACAAAAAGGAAATACCAAATCAAGTGGAAAATAAAGTTCAAAATGGAAATAAACACCAGTTTATAAAAAATTGTTACAAATGGTAATGGACTTAGTGCTTCTATCAAAAGATATATATTGTCAGATTGGATAATATAACAAGACCCTACGTTATGAAGTATACAAGAGACCCACTTTAGAAAGAGGAACACACATCAATTCAAAGTCAGAATATGGAAAAACTTACTCCATGCAAGTGCACACGACAAGGAAAGAGGACTAGCAGTACTGACTTCACACAAAATAGACTTTACAAGAAAAGCCGTAGAGAAAGATAAACAAGGACATGATATAATGATTAAAGGAGCAATACAAAATGAGGGTATTATACTAATTAATATATATGCATTGAATATAGAAGCACCTAAATATATAAAGAAAATACTAACAGATAAAAAGGGACAACTCGATGGGAACACAATAACAGAAGGAGAATATAACTCCCCATTATCATCACTAGACTGGTCTTTCAGACAGAAAATTAATAAGGGAACAAAGATACTAAAAGATATGATAAAATAATTGGATTTGGTTGATTTTTCAAAACACTACTTCTCCCCAAAACAGAATATGCATTCTTTTCCAGTACACATGGAACATTTTCTAGGAAAGTTTAAGTACTGAGGCACAGAAGAAGCCTCAATAAATTTAAGAAAATAAAAATTATTTCAAGCAGCTTTTCTGAGTATAATACCATGAAACAAGAAATCAATTACAGTAAAACAGGGAGAAAACATGACAGCATGTAAATTAAAAGCATGGTAGTAAAACAACGGGGGGAGGTGATGAATTAAAAGAAGAAATTAAAAAATATCTTGAGAAATTTGACACAACACTACACAAAGTCTATGGAATACAGTTAAAGTAGGCTTAAGAGGGATGTTCATAGTGTCAAGGTCCGTTTCAAAGTAGAAGAAAAATTTCAAATAAATAATCTAACGTTCTATGTAAACTAATCATGAAGAGAGGAGCAAACAAAACCAAAAGTCAGCATAAAGCGGGAAAATAAAGGTCAAGGGAGAAAGAATTGAAATAAAGATTAAAAAATAGAAAAAATTAATCAAACAGTTTCTTGAAATATTCAACAACACTAACAAATCTCAGGACAGACTCACCAACATGAAAAGAGAGAGAACAAAAATAACATAAGAAATGAAATTGGGGAAACTGCAAAGAGTATATCAAATTTGCAAAATATCATAAGGGATTACCTTAAGCAACTGCATGGAAACAAACTGGATAATCTAGAAGAAATGGAGAAGTTTCTGGAAACATTCAGCCCACCATTATTTCATCAAGAAGAAATTTACCATTTGAACAGACAGATCACCAGAAATGGAATAGAATTATCAATAAAATAAAAATCTGCAAACAAAAATCCAGACCCAAATAGATTCACTGGGAAATTTGACCAAACATACAAAGAAAAGTCCATACCAGTCCTCCTCAAACACTACCAAAATATTGATATGGAATGAGTACACACAAACTCACACCACAAGGCCAACATCAACCAGATAACAAAACCAAAGACACTATCTAAAAAGAAAACTATAGGCCAATGTCATTGATAAACATAGATGTAAATGTGCTTAAGAAATTATTAACAAACAGAATCCAACAGCATTTAGAAAAAGATCATACACCATTATCAAGTTAGGTTCATCCCCGGAACACAAGGATGGTGTAACATATGGAAATCAATCAATCAATTGTGATAAACCATATCAACAAAAGAGAGGACAAAAATCCACATGATAATCTCAGTAGATGCAGAAAAACATTTGATAACATTTAACACCTTACTGCTAAAAATGTTCTTATCACAGTGGGTACAGAGGGACCATATCTCAACATAATAATAGCTATTTATGACATATAGCCAGCAAAATACTCAATGAAAACTGAAAACCTTCTCACAAAAACCTGTGACAAGACAAGGTGGCCCATTCTCACAATTTCAATTCAATATAGTCTTGGAAGTCCTAGCCACAATGATCAGGCAAGAAAATTTGATTTCCTATCAAATTATGAAAAACATTTCTTTTTAGGACTGAAACACACGATCCAAAGATTTACATACAGTCATAAAAAATCCATAGTTTCCTAAGCAATATTGAAGTAAAAGAAAGAGGATGGAGGAATAACCCACCAGGTCTCCATACACTATAGCAGAGCTACCATAATCAAAATTACATGATATTGGTACAGAAAAAGGCATATGGACCAATGGAGCAGAATAGAGAGCCTAGGAAAAAATCTACAGGCCTATGTTCAATTAATTTTTGACAGAGTAGCCAGGAATATGACAGAGAAAAGACCATCTCTTCTCCAACTGGTGTTGGGAAAACTGGATAGCAGCATGCAGAGCAATGGAGTTAGAACATTCCTTCAATGCATACACAAGAAGAAACCCAAAATGGCTTGAAGACTTAAATATAAGCAAGACACAGTAAATCTCCTAGGAGAAAATATATGGAAAACACTCTGAGGTAAATCTCAGCAATGATCTCCAAGAATAGACTACCTAGGTAATGGATGTAAGAGCAAAATTATTAAATGGGACCTAATAAAACTTATAAGATTTTGCACAGCAAAGGGAATCATAAACAAAGCAAAATGACAACCTACAGGCTAAAGGAAAATATTTAGAAGTGATGCAACTGACAAAGTCTTAATTTCCAAAATATAAAGATTCATGCAACCTAATAATAATAAAAAAACAAGAAACCCAATCTGAAAATGGGCAGAAGCCCTAAACATGAAACTCTCCAATAGAGACATTCAAATGACACACAGATATATGAAAAAACAACAACAAAAAATTGCTCACTATCATTATTAGAGAAAGGCAATTCAAAAGTATAATGAAGTATCACTTCACAGTAGTCACAATGGTCATCATTCAAAAGTCCACAAACAATAAATGCTGGGGAAGCTGAGGAGAAAGGGAACATTCCTACACTGTTGGTAGGAATATAGTTTGGTGCAGTGATTTTGGAAACCAGGATGGGGATTCCTCTAATGGATAAAAATAAACTTAACATACGATCCAGCAATCCCACTTCTGGGTATATATCAAAGGGAACCCTATTTCAAATAGACACCTGCATCTCAATGTCCTTAGCAGTGCTATATACAACAGCCACAACATGGAAGCAACCTAATTGTCCAACAACAGATGACAGTATTCAGAAATTATGCCATATTTACATAATGGACTAATATTCTACAATAAAAATGATAAAACAATGACATTTGCAGCAAAATGGATGTCCCCAAAAAGTGTCATTCTAATTGAAGTAAGCCAGAAAAAGAAAGAAATATAATACATGACATTACATATGAAGAAGCTTAAAAATATATTTGGTTGAGAACTCTACGATTTCATCTACAAAACTGAAACACACTCGCAGATCTACTAAACAATTTTATGATTACTGTGGAAAGGGGCTGCAAGAGGATATATTTGGGAGCTGTAGATTTATAAATGTTATCCACTATATATAAAAACAGATGTTTCCAAAATTTCTTTTGTATGACACAGGGCAGTATGTTAAATAACGTGAAGTAATGTTTTATAGCCACAGAATTATATGCATGTACGGGGACACTATGCAATACACCACAGATTGACACATGGTAAATGGCATATTTCAATGATAAATAAATGAATAAATATGTAAACAAACAAACAAATAAATAAATAAATAAATAAGTAATATTTAATAATTAAAGAAATACAAAGATTCGCACTACTTAACTTTACACGTCAAGAATCTAGGAGAAAAGAGAAAGAATAAAGTAGAAAATTGAATCAATGACAGTAAGGCAAATAACAAGAAAAACAATTGAAAAGATAAAAAAAACCAAAGTCTGTTTTTTTTAAACATAACGTGGGCAAAAGTTTAGGTTGGCTAAGAAAATAAAAACTCAAATAAAATTAGAAATTATAGTGAAGATATTACCACTGATGTTGTAGACATGCATTGCAGCATAAGAAATTAACACTACCCAACGATTTGAATGACCTAGAACAAAAGACAAATTCCCAGAAGCATATGTCTTCCAATAATGAATCAAGAAGAAATTAGAAAGTTCAATACAGCAAAAGTGTATATGAGTAAATCATAATCCAAACCTACCAAACCAGAAAAAATTTACAAGGTGACTTTTCTGGTGAATTCTGTCATATATTTGAAGACAATTTTTCACCAATTCTTAGAAAAATCTTCCAAGAATTTGAAGGGGGTGAAAGATTCCAAAATGCTTTTTATGATTCCAGCTTTATTTGCATAACAAATCTAGAAAGGACATCAGATGCAAAATATAGAACATTATCCCTGATAAACATATGTGCCAAAATTCTCAACAAAACACAAGCAAAATGAATTCAACAACACATTTAATATATCATACACATACATGAGTAAAGGGATTTATCCCTGGATTTAAGGATACTTCAAAATATTCAGATCAATAAAGGTGAAATGCCACAGTAATAGAATGAGAATTAAAACTCACATAATCATTTCAATAGGTGCAAAAAAAGCATTGTATATAATGCAACATACTTTAAAATACTCCCAACTAATTAAATTAACCCTGTCAGCGGCACAATATCATATACACATAAAAAGCTGTGTGGAGAGAAGTGGAGAAGTTCTCTTTTTATTAATTCTTAGAAAAAGGGTTTATATAACATGCACAATACCTCACATATAATCTAAGTGATTACAATGTTAATAATCTTAAGCTATTTATGTCCCCAAGCTCCAGCAGTAAGCACAGAATGTTAAATGATCAAGGATTATTTTAAAGTTCATCACGGAACTTCATTAAATAGGCCATCTCTTATCCAGCCGGCTGTGCCTGTCTTAGGTTGTCCTCCTCTGAGTATCTTACCCGGTATTGTCTATACAGCCATCCATACTGGATACAATGAGCAGGCCATTTCTTATCCAGCCTGGATATGTGACATTCCTCACAGCTTGTTTATCAGTTCAGACCATGGGCTTATTCTCTACAGCCTTCAGACAGGAGATCACAAACCCAATATTCCTTGACAGAAAAATGGATGAAGAAAATTTGATGTATATATGCAATGGAATCAATACTTTGCATTCCTATCAACATTGTCCACGTTGCTCATTTTTCTCCACAATCTCACCAACATTTATTTCTTTTCTTTTTGATGAGAAGTTCTGACAATTGTGAGGACTTGTCTCATTTTTGGTTTATGATTTTCCTAATAATTTATAACTCTGAACATATTTTCATGTGTCATTTATCCAACTGTATGTTTTCTACCGATAATTGATTCAAATCTATATATTCATTTCCTATGGACTTTTTTTAAATTTGATTGTTTGGTCTTTTTTGTTGTTTTTATGGGGTAAGAGTTTGCCATAAAATTGGATATTAACACTTGATTGGAAAATATCACTTACAAATATATTCTCCCTATGTGTTGGTTGAATTTTCAATTTAATGATCATGTCTTCTGCAGTGTAAAACTGTTTAGAGTGATACAATCATATTTTGTTAGTTTTGCTTCTGCTTCCCTTGTCAGAGTAGACAAATGTAGAATCAATTTAAGTCCAATGTCAGAGTGTACTTCATATGTTTTACCCTAGGATACTTTGTTGTCAGGTTTTATGCTTTAAATGCCCAGGAGTGGGATTGCTGGGTCATAAGATAGGTCTATCTTAATTATTTAAAGGAACTTCCATACTGTTTCCAAAGTGCTTGCACCAATTTTCATTCCCACCCACAGCGTTGGAGAGTCCCTTTTTCTACACAAATTCCCCAGTCTTTATTGTTTGTAGACATTTTTATGACAGCCCTTCTCAGTAGTGTGAGGTAAAACATGATTTAATTTTTGTCTTGCATTTGTATAATGATTAGCTATGTGAGCATGTTTTTAAGTTTCTGATTGACATCTGTGTGTCTTCTTCAGAGAATTGTCTTCTGCTAATTTTCTGGCTGAGTTGTTTGTAGATTTTTGAAATGGAGTTGTATGAACGAAGTGTGTATTTTAGAAATTAGCCTCTTGTTGATAGCATTGTTTCCTAATGTTTTCTCCCATTTGGAATTTCATCTTTTCATATTGTTTATTTTGCTGTGTAGAAGGTTTTAAGTTTAACTAGGACCTATTTGATTATTTTACTTTTATTGTTTTCAGCTTGGGAGATTGACATAAGAAAATTTCGTTGCAATTTATGTCTTGTTTTGCCTATGTTAATTTCCAGGATTTTTATTGTGTCATGTATTAGATTCAGATATTTAAAACATTTTGAGTTTATTTCTGTATAGTGTGATGGAGTGTTCTAATTCCATTGATTAACATGTAGCTGTCTAGCTTTCTCAACATCACTTTCTGAATACTGTCTTTTAGGCTTTGTATATTTTTGTTTCCTTTGTCATAGTTTTGTTGACCATAGGTGTAATGTTTTATTTCTGCCTCTGTGTTCTGTTCCAGTGATATAGATGTTTGTTCGTTCTCCAGTATTGTGCTGATTTGATTACTGTTTTTGTAATATAGTCTGAGATCTGGGAGGGTTATGGGTAATGACTCCAACTTTGTTCTTTTTCCTCATTGGTTCTTTTGCAGTTCTGGTGCTTTTGCAGTTCCATACAAATCTTAGGACTGATTTAATTTCTGTGGAAAATACCATGTAGTTCGATCTGAATCACTTTATATCTGTAGACATCTTTTGTATTATGTATATTTTAACAATATTAATTCCTCTAAACTAAGACCTTGAGATTTCTTTCCATTTCTTTTCATCATCTTCAAATTTTTTATCAGTCTCCTATTGATTTTATTATATTGGATTTTTCATTAGTTTTTCATTTTTGATCTGATATCATATGGATTTTTTAAAATTATGGAATATTTCATTGTTAGTGTAAAGAAATGTAACAGATTTTGTATATTAATCATGAATCATGCTGCTTTGCTAAATGTCTTTTTTAGTTTTAGTTGTTTTGGTGTGGAGAATCTTTAGGGTTCTCTATATAGATTATCATGTCATCTAAAATAATAACAGTTTTACTTCATTCAATCCAACTTCAATAAGTTATTTTCTTGTCTGATTGTTGTTGCTAGGACTTCCCGTACTGTGTTTAATAGAAATGGTGAGAGGGGGCATCCTTTCCTTATTCCTTAATTTGGCTTTCAGTTATTCACTTTTGCATATTATGTTCTCTGTCTGTCAGTTATTAAAGACTTTATTTATGTTGAGATATATTCCCTGAATCCTAATTTGGTAAGAGGTTTCTGTCGTTGGTTTTTCTGCTTTATTTTTGTTGCTGTTGTTGCTGCTACTGTAATGAATAAAAGTTGAAATTTCTGAAATGCTTTTTATGGATATATTGGGATGACCACGTCATTTTCCCTTTTACTTTTGTTAATGTGGTGTATCAAACTGATTGATTTCATGTATGTTCCACCACTCTTATGACCCTGCAATGAATTTAATTTCATCATAGCATATAATTCATTTTAAGTATTGCTGGATTTAGTTTGCTAATAATAATTTTTAGAATATTTGCATCTTTTTCAATCAAAGATTTTGGCTTGAAATTCTCTTTGCTTCTACTTTGTTGGCTTTGCTATCAGGGTGATAAAATCTTCATAGAATTAATTTGGGATTTTCCAACATCTTCACTATGTTTGAATAGTTTGAAGAGTATAAGTTCTGCTTTGTGTTTTTTACAGTTTTCCAAGGGAGCTTTTTAAATCAGCACTAACTTTTAAAGATTTTTTTAAATGCAGATTTTTTCTTTCTTCTAGTAGACAGTTTGTTCAAATTATTTGTTTCTCCTTATCTCTTTCTCTTTCTAGACATTTGTTTGTTTCTTCTAAGTTGTCCAGTTTATTGGCATGTAAGTATAGACATAATGATCTCTTTTTTGTATATCTGAGGGAAGAATTGTTATTTCTCCACATTTATTTCTGACTCTATTTCTTTGGAGCTTCCTTCTTTTCTTCATGATGCACCTGGCTAGAGTTTTTTTGATTATGCTTATATTAAAAAGAAAACAAAAACAAAATCTTTGGTTTTACTACTCTTTGCATATTTGGTTTTCTCTCTAATTTATATTTAAACCTGTAATATTTAGGTTTTTTCTTTCTTTTTTAATTTCTTTATTTATTTTTAATCCTTTTACAAGGTTTCCTCAAATTCAAATGTACAGCACAATTTTTTAGTTACAATGAACATATATACATTTGTTATCCAATTTTTTCCCCTGTGAGCTGCCGTAGATTATTTATATATTTCCCTGTGCTATTCAGTACAATCCTGTTTATCTATTCTACAGTTTTGACCTCCCAGCCTATCTCTTCCCACACCCCACCCACTTGGCAACCAAAATTTTGTATTCTCTGACTGCGAGTCTTTTTCTGTTTTGTATTTCTGCATTTTTTGTTTGGTTTGGTTTGGTTTTTAGATTCCACACATGAGCCTTCTCATATGGTATTTTTCTTTCTCTTTCTCTCTTACTTCACTTAGACTGATTTTCTCCAGGAGCATCCATGTTCCTGAGTATGGCATTATGTTGTCAGTTTATAAGACTGACTACTAATCCATTGAATAAATATACCACCTCTTCTTTATCTAGTCAAATGTCGATGGGCATTTAGTCTGTTTCCATGTCTTGGCTATTGTACATACTGCTGGCTATGATCATTGGTGTGCAGGTGTCATCCTGAAGTAGGGTTCCTTCTGGATTTATGCCCAGGAGCGGGATTCCTAGGTCATATGATAAGTCTATTCCTTGGCTTTTGAGGAATCTCCATCCTGTTTTCCACAGTGGCTGCACCAAACTGCATTGCCACGAGCAGTGAAGGACGGTTCCCTTTACTCCACAGCCTCTCCAGCATTTGTCATTTGTGGATTTTTGAATGATGGCCATTCTGACTGGTGTGAAGTGATACCTCATTGCAGTTTTCATTTGTATTTCTCTAATAATCAGTGATATTGAGCATTTTCTTATGTGCCTTTTGATCATTTGTATGTCTTCCTTGGAGAATTGCTTAATTAGGTCTTCTGCCCAATTTTGGATTGGGTTGTTTATTTTTTCTTATTCTTTGGATGAGCTGTTTATATACTCTGGAGATCAAGTCTTTGACGATTTCATATGCAAATTTTTTTCCCATTCCGTAGGTTGTCTTTTTGTTTTACTTCCGGTTTCTTTACTGTGCAGAAGCTTGTAAGTTTCATTAGGTCTCATTTGTTTATTCTTGCTTTTATTTCTTCCACGAGGAAATTTTCGAGACATATCAGAAAACATTTTGCCTATATTTTCCTCTTGGTGGTTTATTCTATCTTAACTTATGTTTAAGTCTTTGATCCATTCTGAGTTTATTTTTGTGTATGGTGTTCTAGCTTCATTGGGAATGTTCTAGCTGCATTGAATTACATGCTGCTCTCCAGTATTCCAAACACCAGTTGCTGAAGAGACTTTCTCTTTTCCATTGTAATTTCTTGCCTCCTTTTATCGAAGATTAATTGACCAAACGTTTTGGGTTAATTTCTTGTCTCTCTATGCTGTGCCATTGGCCTATATGAATTTTTGTCTACCAATAAAGTGCTGTCATGTTGACTTTAGCTCTATAGTATTATCTGAATTGTTAGCATAAAGAAATTCCACTGATATTTGTATCTTAATCTGGTAACCTGCTACCTTGCTGAATTCTTTGATCAGCTGTAGAAAATTCATTGTGGATCTTGTAGGGTTTTCTATAAACAGTAACATATTACCTGCATATAGTTACACTTTTATCTCTTCCTTTCCAATTTACATCCCTTTTACTTCTCTCTCTTGTTTGATTGCTGTGGCTAGGACTTCCAAGACTATCTTGAGTAGGAGTTGTGTTAGTGTGCATCCTTTTACTGTCCCAGATTTTAGTAGGAAGAATTTGACTTTCTCATCTTTGAGTACTATGGTGTCTGTAGGTTTGTTATCTATTGCTTTCATGATGCTGAAATCCCTCTATGCCCACATTGGTGAGAGTTCTTATTATACGTGGGTGTTGATTTTTATCAAATGCTTTTCCTGCATCTATTGAGATGATCATGTGGTTTTGGTTCTTTCACTTGTTGATGTGCTGTTTTACATTGATTAATTTGCATAAGTTGAGCCACCCCTGTGTCACTGGCATGATCCCCACTTTGTCATGGTATATAATGTTTTTTCTGTGTTGTTGGATTCTATTTGTTACTATTTTGGTGAGGATTTTGGCGTCTGTGTTCATCAGTGATATTGGTCTATAATCTTTTTTTGGCAGTGTCTTTGCCTGGTTGTGATATCAGGGTGATTGTGGCTTCATAGAATGTCTTTGGGAGTATTCCTTCCTTTTCAATATTCTGGAAGAGTTTGAGAAGGCCTGTTATGAGTTCTTCTGTGTTTGTTTGGTAGAATTCTGCTGTGTATCCATCCAAACCTGGACTGTTATTTGTAGGAAGGTTTCATATTGCTATTTTGATTTCATTTCTAGTGCTCTGTTTCTTCAAGTGGTCAGTTCCTTCTTGATTCAATCTTGGTGGACAGTATGTTTCCAGAAACTTGTTCATCTCTTCCAGGTTATACAATTTGTATCCAAATATTCTTCATAACATTCTCGTATGATATTCTGTATTTCTATTATTTTGTTGTAATTTCTCCATTCTCCTTTCTTATTTTGCTAATTTGTGCTCTCTCTCTTTTCTTCTTATTTAGTTTGGCCAGAGGATTTTCGATTTTACTTACTTTTTGGAAAAACTAGATTTTTGATTGGTTAACTTTTTTCCTAAGTTCTTTTTAATCTCAATTTTATTTATTTCCTCCGTAATATTTATGATTCCCTTCCTTCCGCTGCCTTTTGGGATATTTTGGTCTTGTTTCTCTAGTTCATTCTTCTGGTCGGTTAAATTGTTTATTTGTCATTGTTCTTCTTTTTTGAGGAACGCCTGTATCGCTATAAACTCCCCTCTCAGCACTGCTTTTGCTGTGTCCCATAAATTTTGTGGTGTTTTGCTTTCATTTTCTTTTTTCTCAAGGTACGTTTTCATTTCTGCTTTGATTTCTCATTGACCAATTGGTTTTTTAATAACATATTGTTTAATCCCCATGTTTTCCTTTGTTTCTCTGTTGTTGATTTCAAGCTTTATGGTATTGTGGTCAGTAAAAATGCTTGAGGTAATTTCTATCATCTTAAAATTGCTGAGGTTTCTTTTGTGCCCAAGTACATCATGAATCCTGGGAAATGTCCCACGTGCACTTGAAAAGAATGTACATCCTATTTTGGGGGGTTACAATGCTCTGAAAATATCCACCAAGTGTAGTATTTCTATCGTATTATTTAATTTTTCTGTTGCCTACTTTTTTTCTGTCTCAATGATCTGTCCAGTTATGTTAATACATTGTTGAAATCTACAAATATGATTCCCCCTTTATATCAGTTAGTATTTATTTTTATGTACTTAGGTGCTCCTGTATTTGGTGCATATGTATTAACGAGTGTGCTATCCTCATATTGTATCACTCCTTCAATCATTATAAAATGTCCTTCTTTATCTTTCTTTATGGCCTTTGTTTTAAAGAGTATTTTGTCTGAAATCAGTAATGCAACACCTGTTTTTGCTTTTCCAATTGTATGAAATACTCTTTACCATCCTTTCACTCTCAATCTATATGTGTCCTTCTCTCTGAAGTGGGTCTTTTGTATGCAGAATATTGAAGCTTCATGCTTTATTATTCAGCCTGCCACTCTACGACTTTTGACTGGAGCATTTAGTCCATTAACATTTACAATAATTGATGATAGGCTTGTGTTTATTGCCAAATTGACCTTATATGTGTAGTTGATTTGGAATTTCCTCTTTTTTCCTTTCATCTTCCTTTTATGGTTGGTCATTTTCCTTTGTATTATCATTAATTTTATTTAGTTTTAGTGACTCCCTGATAAGTTATCGTCTTTTTGTTAACCTTTTTTATGTCCATCAGACCATTAATATAACTGCATTTTTTAAAGTGATAGAAACATGATCTCACACCCATCCTACCGAGAACAAAATATTTTTAAATGAAAGACCAAAAAAAAAATTCTCTGTTTTCCTGCCTCCCTCTCCCACTCTCAATTATTTGTATGTCTTGTTTTAAAATTTTGTGTTTATTTTATTTGTAATTCATGAGTTATCAACTTTCCAGCTGTGAGTTTCACATTTCTGTAGCATCCTGCTGCTTTTTTTGTAGAGAAAACCTTTCAATTCTTCTTTTAGCATGGGTCTAGTGTTGCTAATTCTTAAAGATTTTTCTTGTCAGTGAAATCCATTATTTCTACATCAGCCAAAAAGGATAGCATTGTTGGTCAATGTATCCTACAGTATATAATTTTTTCCATTCAGGACTATTAATATATCTTGCCAATCCCTTCTGGGCTGTAGTATTTGTGTAGAGAAATCCGCTGGTATCCTTATGGGGATTCTCTTGTAACTCACGATTTACTATTCTCTTGTTGTCTTTAGGATAATTTCTTTTTCCTTGACTCTGACCATCTTAATTATATATCTTAGTGTGGGTGTATTTCTGTTCTTCTTGTTTGGGACACTCTGAGCTTCCTGTACTTGGATATCTGATTCCTTATTTAAGTTTTGGAAGTTCTCAGTCATGATATCTACAAAAAACCTTTGCAATCCCCTTTGGTCATTCTTCCCCTTCTGGGACTTCTATCATGCCAAGATTGTCATGCTTTCTATTATCTAATAGGTCCCTTATGCTTTTTTCATTTGTTTCTCATTGTTTCTCTTGTAGCTCTTATGATTGGGACCTTTCTTTTTTCCTGTCTTCTAAGTCACTAATTCATTCCTCTGCGTTATCTAGTCAGCTTTTCTACACCTTTAAATCATTCCTCATCTCAGTCAACGTGTTTACCTATTCTACTCGACACTTCCTTATAGTTTCAATTTCATTTTTGACATATTTTGTATCTCTAAGCACTATCTCTTTAATTTCCTTCTGTAATTTGATCACTCCGTTTTTGAAATCTTGATCTAGTTGGATATTGATGTCTATTTCACTGATCATTCTTTCATGGGATTTCTCTTGTTCGTTTAATTGGGGATGGTTTCTCTGCTTCTTCAACTTTCTACTACCTCTCTGGCACTGTGGTTTATGGAGTATCAGTTATCTAATTTGGACCTAAAGAGTTTATCTACCTAAAGCCTATGTAGTTATACAACTTCAAAAAGAGAAAAAAGTGAGAGAGAGTTAAAGAATTTTAAAGATGAGAGAAATAAAGGTTTGAAGACATTGTTGAATGAATAATAGAAAAAGAATTTGAAGCAGTGTTTTGAAAAATAATAATAATAAAAATATTTTTAAAAATTTCAAAGGAATTAAAATGGGGCTATACATAATTCAATAAGAAGTAAAAATTAAGAGGGTAATAAAAATGGAACAGGTAGAAACACATTAATACAAGGGTGTGGTCATTGTCCTCCTGGAGACTGTGTACTTTTAATGTGAATTCTTTCTTTATTCATCCTGATTTGGAAGCTCAGCTTGTTGTTTCCAGAGGTCCTCCACTGGAGCCCTCATCTGTGCTGCTCCCAGGACATGTCGGCAAGCAGATCGCTCCTAAACCCTACACTGGGTATGATGAAGCTCTCTTCTCTATGGGCTGTCTTGACATTGCCCTGACCGATGCTGCAGTCAGATGTTGCAGAATGACCAGGCATGATAGGGCATCACGCCCTCTCCCAGCACCACTGTAAGGGGCTGTAATCTAGCCCAAAATTTGAGGGGCCAACCGTCCTTCCAGATTGCTGATCACTCTGCTGCTCTGTGCCTCTGTACGCTCTGCCTCAGGTTTGCACACCGGAAGTGGGCTCAGGGAAGACTGAGGAGCAGCCCTGTCCCTGGTCTGGCCCAAAATCCAGCTCCTTGTTTGTCTTGTCAGACAAGTTCTCTGAGGAACCAGACAGTAGGATCCTATATGCCTCAGGATTTAGACAAGTCTCGGTCTGACCCTTGAGGCTGCTAAGTCCTTAGGTGTAGATGCAGGTATTTCCCCCACTGCCACATTGGTGTAAAGCACCAGAGGGTATGGTGGCTGTGTCTGAGCCCCAGCTCTCTTAACCTAGAAAATCTTGTGGATTTTCAGAGATGGGTAATGCACCCTTCCACCCACAGGGCGCATCTGCCCTGTTGTTTTATGGAGGGCCCAGGCTGTTCTGCCCTGTCCACCCACAGCCATGACACAATGCCAAATCCATTCCCCTGGGCAGCCACAGTGCAGCCATTCCCATCTACCACCCAGCTCGGGCAGCATGACCCTGCCCCCAGCTTCTGGGCTGCATCTTCAGCTGAGTGTCACAGGGATCCTCTGTGCCTGTTTAACTTAGTTCTGTCAGTCAACTTATACAATGTACATGTCAAAGCCTTGGAGGCTCCCCTTCTTCCTGCCAATCACACAGCTGGAGAGGGGAGACACAGTGAATGAGCACCAGTCCTTCTTTGCTGCTCCCTCCCTGTTGGAACTGTCCAATTCTGTTTTGCCTTTTCTTCTTTCTTTCTTCCTTTCCTCTTACCGGATTTTTCACATCTTTATCTATTGAAGAGTACAATCTAATGTCATAGAACTGCAGGTTCTCTGGTTAGCTGAGTGGGTCTTTGTATGAGGGTCTGGTGCATTTGCGGCAAAGTGTGAGCTACGAGCATCTTCCTACTCCACCATCTTTGCCTCCCCCCAAAAGCCTCATTTTATGGTGGAAGATAAACATAGTCTGGAAATAAATGGAAAAGATATTCCATGGAATTGACAAGAAAGTGCACATTGCAATGCTTAACTCATGCAAAATACGTATTAAAATAGGGGCCAAAATATAACAAATATGACATTATATAAAGAAAAAGGGATCAATAAAAAAAGGGCATTACACTCATTAAATTATATATGGACCCAACACCATAGATCCTAAGTATAAAAAGAAATTTTAGTAGACATGACGGAATTAATTCATTATAAAACAATAATAGTAGATGAGATGAACACCCCACTATTCTGATAGCCAGATCATCCAGAAAGAATATCTGTAAGAAAACAGAGACTTAATAGCATATTAGATCATTTGAACCTAAGTGAGATATTGGACACTGCATCAGAAAAGCAAAACACATAAACTTTTCAAGTGTGCACAGGATGTTATCTAAGGAATTAACCACACATTATGTCATGAAATGAGCCTCAGGAACTTTAAGCAAATATAGATTACAGCAAGTATTTTTCCATACACAAAGTAAGAACCTGTGCATCAACTCTAGAAAGAAGAATAGGAAAAGCACAAACATGAGGTCAAACCACATCCTTTAAAAAATAAAATAAAACAAGTTCAATGATGAAATCAAAGAGGTAATAAAATCATACGTGGAGAGAAATTACAATGAAAACACAGCTTCATAAAACATATGGGATACAGCAAATACAAATCTAAGAGGGAAGTTGAGAATAAATCATGACTTCTACAAGGAACAGGAAAAACCTCATAGAAAGGACCAAGTATACCACACAAAATACCAAGAAATAAGAACAAACAAAATCCAAAGGCAGTAGAATGAAAAATCTTTAATAATTATGTTGAAAATAAATAAAATAATAGTTGAAAAATAAATTACAATTCATAAAATCAACACCTTTAAATTTTTTAAAAAATATTAACAAACAGGTAAACATTTAGCCAGGCTTATTAAGAAATACAGAGACTGGACACAAACAAAATAAGAAATTAAACAGAAAAAATAATATCAGATATTGCAGAAATACAAAAAAAGATTATGAAAGCACAATGAGCTGTTACGTGACAACCAACTGGATGACCTAAAAGAAATGGACAATTTTCTTGAAACTTACAGCCTGCCAACACTGAATAAAGAGAAATCTGAGAACATGAATTGAACAATCCGTATAAATTAAATACAATGTATAATTTTAAGAACACCCCTTGAACAAAATATCTGGATGCCTTCACTAAAATATCTTTACCCCAACTATTTTAAAAAATGAAGGAGGAAGGAAAATTCCCAAAGTCATTCTATGAAGCCACCATTACCCTGATAATAAAATCAGTCAAAGGCACTACCAAAAAAAAATGGAAATGGAAATCCTATATCATTGATGAATGATGATATACATTCAAAAATCCTCGAAAAATATCAACAAATGAATCCAGCAATACTTAGAAATTTTTATACATGATGATCAGTTGGATTACTTCCTGAGTCACAAGGATGGTTCAACATACACAAATCAATCAGCATGACACATATCTAACAAAGGAAGGACAAATTTCACAAGAACATGTCAATACACAAATTATAAGCATTTGACAAAATTCAACATGCATTCATCATCCGAATTCTCATGAAATTGAGTACAATGGGAACATCTCTCAACATACTAAAGGCCATTTATAACAATTTATAATTCTCAGGGGAAAGGCTGAAAGCCTTCTGGGTAAATTCATGAACAAGACAAGAATTCCTACCCTCACCACTTCACTTCAACAGTAATAGAAGAAAGGAAAAGGAAAAGAAAAAGAAGAAAAAGAAATGCAAAATGGACAGAAAAAGGCAAAATTGTCACCAGTACTGATGGCATAACAATCTACATAGAGAATCCTAAGAGCTCCACACTATTATGAACAATAAATAATTTCATCAAGGGAGCAGGGTACAAGATTAATGTAAAGAAGTCTCTTGCATTTCTATGCATTAATCATGAGATATGATAAAATGGACGTTGAAAGCAATAATATTTATTACCCCATAACCCTGAATATATTGGAATGAAAGTAACCACATATGTGAAAGATCTACACACTGAAAATTATAAAACATTGACAAAGAAATTAAAAATGATTCAAAGAAACGGAAAGATGTCTTGTGCTCTTGGATTGAAAGAGTTCATATTGTTAACATGGCCGTACTACAAAAAGAAACCTACCTATTTAGTGCGAGTACTGTTACGAAGCTGTAGTATTTTCCACAGAACCAGAAAATTAACAAATCTAAGTTTTACATGAAACCATTAAAAATTGCCAAAATGATCTTGAGAAAAAACAACAAATCTGGAGGTATAACACTCCCAGATACCATACTATACTACAAACCTACAGTGATAAAAACAATTTGGCATTGGCACAGAGATACAATTAATAAAAACAGATAGAGAGCCTAGAAATAATTCCACAAACCTATGAGCAATGAATCTATGATAAAAGAGTCAAGAGTACGCAATGTAAAAGGAGAGTCACGTCATTGGATGGTGTGGGGAAAGCTGAACATCTACATTTAAAACAGTGAAATGAGAGCATTTCCTGACATCATATACAAAAATAAACTCCAAGTTTATTAAGGACATAAATGTAAGACCTGATACTATAAAACTGCTAGAAGGAAATATAGGTGATACACTATTGGATATATATCATAGGAATATTTTCTTATATCAGTCTTCTAAGGCAAAAAGAAGTAAAAGCAAAAATTAGCAAGTGGGACCTAAATAAACTTGAAAATTTCTGCACAGCTTAGGACACAATCAATGAAATGAAACGACTGCCTGTATAATTGGAGAACATAATTGCAAACAATGCAAGTTACCAGGGGTTAATAGATGTAGGTTAATAAATGTAACATGGATTTAGGTTAAACAACTCAAGGTGAAAAACAAAAACCCAACCAAAAACAAGAGCAAAGTACCTGAGTTAATATTTTTCCGAAAAAACATACAGATGAGTAACACGCAAGTGATAAAATTGCTCAACATTACTAATTATTAGGTAATTGCAAATCAAAACCACAAGGAGGTATTACTTCACACTGGTCAAACGGCTATTATGAAAAAGTCTACAAATAGAAACTGTTGGAGACGATGTGGAGGTAAGAAATCTCTTGTATACTCTTGGTAGGAACGTAAATTGATACAACTTCTAAGAAAAAGAGTATTCAGATTTGTTTAAAAACTAAAAAATTAACTACCATATGACCCAGTAATACCTCTCCTAGGAAAAATCTGTGGAAAAAACCCCTAAATTGAGAAGAACCAATGTTCACAAAAGCACTGTTTATAATATGAAAGAAAGGGAAGCAATCCAAGAGTCCACAGTAGACTATGGACTTAAGAAGGTATGATGTTTCAATAAATATGCAATGGAATAATACTCAGTCATGAAAATGAATAACACATTGCTAGTTCAGCATCCTGAATAGACCTAGTAAATAATATGCATAGTGAAGAAAATTAGACAAAGACAAACGTATACAGTTTAATTTATATTTAGAATCTAAAGAATAACAAATATCTTTGTATATCTCACTATAGCTATTGATAGATGATAAATAGATAGAAGGACAATACATGATAGAGAGATAGAAAGATAGATAGATAGATAGATAGTTATATAGATAGATAGAAAGATAGATAGATAGATAGATAGATAGATAGATAGATAGATAGATAGATATGTTGGAAATGTAAATAGATTAGTTAGACAAGACTTAAGCAGACTCAAAGATATGGGAAAAAATTTATGTTTACCAAAGTAGAAGGGAAAGAGATTTTAGTGGTAGAAAATTGACAGATAGAAAGTAGTATACATAAAGGAGAGAAGCAAGGATAATCTGTATAGATCATGGAACTATACACAATTGCTTAAAATAATTGTATGTTAAAATTATTGTAATATTTCATAATGCAATATAATCTACAAAGTGATTAGAATAACTATGTGTACATCTGAAAGTACACAATATAGTACATCTACTCTACTTCAATTAAAAATAAAACATCTCATGTATAATTTAGTCATTTTTCTGCTGAAAGAATCTTCCTTTAATATTGTTTTATTTTTACTCTTTACCTTTTATGATTACTGTTTCAAATTATTTCTTTTATGGTTGTGAACAAGATACCAGTTTGAATTATCTGTATTTAATGCTCCTGAATTCCTATTTTTCTCTCTTTAATACATATGGTATAGTAGCATTTAAAAACATACCCAAAGAAACAGATGTAAATTTCTCGTGGTCTCTCCTTAGCACTTAAGTCAATGTTTTGCACATTTTGCGAATTTATATTTCTTAGAAGACTTCTTCTCTGCACCTCTTACAAGGTGTCTCGGTTTTGTTTTTTCATCACATTCAGGCTTGTTTCTGGTATAGTCTTTATTTTCACTTTATATCTAAGTGATAAATGTGTATTACTGGGTGAGTGATTTCTTATTTCAGTAGTTTGAAATGTTATTTTATTTACCCTTGACCTATGTTTTCCGCTCAGAAATCTGCTGATAGCCTAATGAGGGTTCCTTTGTAGATTATCATAACTATTTTTGGCTGCCTTTAAAATATTACTCTGTCATTGACTTGCCAATTTGCATATGACGTATCTTGAAGGAGGTCACTTTGTCTTAAAGTTATTGGTGTTTTGTTGGCTCACCGACTTGTATATCAGTTCATTACACAGGTTCGGGAAGTTATTAACTATTTTTTCTTTGAATAAACCATCAGCTGCCTTCTAACTTTCTTCTACCTCCAGGATTCCATTCTAATGTGCAGTTTCTGAGGAAGTCTGATGGCTACTGTAGAGTTTCCTCACTTTTTAAAATCTTGACTCTCTGCCCTCTCCTATCATTTCAAGTTTTGTATTGGTGAGTTTGCTAATTTCTCTTCCACAAAGACACTCTACTTCAAATGCTTTCTGTTGCATTTTTCATCTCATTTATTAAATTCTCCTGGTCCTCCAATAACTTTTGTTTATTTTATAGTTTCAGTCTCTTTGGTAATGTATTCCTTATAAACATTTCATTTATTCCTGAGCTCACTAAACTGCTTTTGTAGTTTTGTATTTTATATTGAGTTTCTGTATGATATCTATTTGGATTCTCCATTAGTTATATGGCAATATACCATGACTTTAAGTTTGTTTGGTGCATGGTTGTCATTGTACGTGTGTGTGTGTGTGTGTGCAGGTGCGTGTGCATGTGTGTCTGTGTCTGTGTTGGTGTCTGTATGTGTGTGTGCTTGCCCTGTAATGTTACTGTGATTGGTCATGATCTTGATAAATTATTGCTCTGATGACACTAAATAACAGATTGGGAGTTGGAGTCCTTGCTTTGTATGCTGGTAGTTTGCAATATTGCACAATTTTTGGTTTTACTTACCTCAGCTACCTCTGATAATATTTCAAAATGGCACTTTCCAGTCACTACTGTCTGGATAAAAGATGTGCTTTCATTGTCACTTCTTACACTTCTCTGGTAGTTAATGCCACTTTTGTCACTGGTATGGTGAACCCTTCCTTTTATCTGATATCCCTTGAGACTCAGTGTACACATTGAGGAAAGGTGCAAAGACTGGTGGGTATTTGGAATCAGGCAAGTGTCTTAGCCATGTCCAGTGTTGCGTGGTATCTTGTCTCCACCACTGTGAATGGGGAGTAGGGAGAGTGTCATGAATGTCTGAGTGTCTGAAGGATGGAAATTCTGTCTCCATTTTAGCTCCCCCCTAGTTAATGTGACCATGAGTACTGGTGCAGTTGGAGGCCGAAGCTGTGTGAACCACTGAGAACCTGATTCTACTGGGTACTCTGAACTTGAGTATTCATATATCCTAGTCAGGTGGCCTTGGTTGCAGACACCAAATTTGCTCTTCCCATAGTTCAGTCTCTTTTGTGTATTTTAGTCCACCAAACTTTACCTGTTCTCATGCATTCCAGAGTATTATTTTGTGTTGTAGTTATTTTTGTTGAGATGTGAACATTTTATTGTCTATAGATGTAAGGGGAGAGACAAAAATTGTTTAAACTTATGTCACTTTTAAAAGTATATACTTTTTCAATTAAAAGCTTAAATTATACTAATGACATTATTAAGATAGAAAAGAAATTGAATAAATCACCTCTCTTAATATCAGAGTACTACAAAATATTTTGATTTTTCTGGGTTTTTTTTTAACGTTATTCTCACTTACATGCACATTTTACTATAATATATCCCTATAATGTCTTTAAAATCAATTAAATTATTAAAATATATCTCTGTGCTGCCAATATAGCCCTGTTGGTTCACTAATTTATTACTAGTAGCTTGCACATTTCTGTCTTCTCCATCCTTCTTCCCTGTCCATACAGGAAACCACTTCCTGGTTCACTACACATATATATGTCATTCTGTTCCTGTTTTTTTATGATTATTTCTCTTAGATCTTTATTTTCCTCATTTAAGTGACAACATAGAGTGTATTTCTCTGTATGACTTATTTTCCTATGTGCAACACTCTCTGGGTCCAGTCACATTATTCCAAATGGCAGAATTTTATTTTTCAATATGAGAGAGACTAAATATTTATTATGTTATCTATATCTCACATCTACTTCAGCCAATCATCTGTTGATGGGCATTTGAGTTGTGCTTCAAACCTTGGCTACTATAAATGATGATGTTAAGGAAATTTGGGGTAATATATTCTTTAAATTAATGTTTTCATTTTTTTCAGATTTATACCAAAAACTGGAATTGCTGCAATGTACAATGCTTCTATTTCTAGTTTTCTGGGCACTGTCCACTCTTTTCTAATAGTGGATGCATCAATTTATATTTCCACCAGCAGTGTACCTGGGGTCCCTCTTCTCAAAATTCTTATTAATGTTTGCCATTTGTAGACCTTTGTTAATAGCCATTTTGATTGCTGTGAGGTTATATTTAATTCTGGTTTTGATTTACATTTTTCTAATGAATAGCAACGTTATGTTCCTTTGTATGTGCATGAAAATCATCCATATGTCTGAATTTGAAAAGTTTCCATGAAGATGTTTCAACTGTTTTAAAGTTGGGGTTTTGTTTTTTTAAATATTGAGTCTAAAATGATATATATATATATTATGGATTTTAAAATCTTGTTGGTTTCATTGTCTGAAATTTTCCCTTCTATTCTTTCTGTTATCATATCTCTTCTTGAAGGTTTCCATTGCTCAGCAAAAGGTTTTGCACTTCACACTTATAAAAGAAGTAAAATCCCTGTATTGCATAGTACATCTATTTTTTCTTCAGTAAACTAAAAACTGTAATTGTTACTTTTCTTTTTTTTAATTTTGAGACAGATCAAAAATAAACATTGCTATGATTTATCTCAAAGTCAGTTCTGCTCCTGTTCTTTGTCAGAAATTGCATAGTTTCAGGCTTTACATTTAGGAAATCCATCCATTTTTATCTTATGTTGTACACTATGGAAGGAAGTGCTCTTACATCTTCTTTTTACTTGTACTGTCCAGTTTTCACACAACTACTTGTGGAAGAGATTGCCTTTTTTCAATTGTATACTCTTGCTTCCTTCCTTGTAGACTAATTGACCGTATGTGTGTGGGTTTATTTTAGGACTCTTTATATTGTTCCATTGATCTATGTGTTTCATTAAGTATTATATTTTGAAGAATTTATTACTGTAGCTTTGTTGTATGTTATAAAGTCAGGGAGGATAATTCCCACAGCTTTGCCCATTTTTAAAAAGAATTTCAGAAAATTTGGGTCTTTCAGATTTTTGTATAAATTTTATCATTTTTCTCCTGGTATTGTGAAGAAATTTATTCTGTGAGAATAGAAATTTACTAAAAGGAAAAACCTGAGAAAAATTCTAAAGTGTGGAATATAAATCATGCAATATTAACAACTACTGGATTGCTGTATAAGTCAAAGAAAAAACATATAAAGAAAAATGAAAACAAAAACAAAATCCATAGGGTATAACAAAAGCAGTATTAATAGGGATGCTTATAGCAAAATAATCCCACTTATACAAATAAGAAACATCACTCTCATAACATAATCTTGCAAACAAAAGATGTAGTAAAATAAGAAAATAATTGTTAGTATAAGGAAAGAGGTGAATAGACATAACATAAATAAATAAAATAATGATTAAAAATAGAACCATTCAATCAAACTAAATAATGGCTTTTGAAATATAAAGAAAATTGATAAACTTTAAACAGACTCATGAGAAAAAAGAGTACAGATTAATAAACAGAATTCCAGGCCTAGAGAGCTTCATCGGTGATTTCTGCCAAACAGGGAAGAGCTATCACCTATACTTCTCAGCATATTCCAAAAATTTCGAGAGGAAGGGAGGCTTCCTACCCCAAATTTCTGTATCACACTACTGCTAAAACTGGAACAAATACCTCAAAAATTACAGGTTACATACTTCTGATAAGCATAGATGAAAAAATCATCACTAAATTGTTAACAAATCAAACAATACATTAAGAGGATAATACATTATGATTAAGTCCATTTTATTCCAGGGATGCAAAAGTGATTCAATACCCACAAATTAATCATTATGATACACCACACTAACAACCTGAAGAATAAAATATATATGGTCACCTCAATAGAGTCATAAAATATTTTGACAATTTCAGTATCTATTTATGAATAGATTTCTCCTCAAAGTGGGCAAGAGGAAATATACCTCCACACAGTTAAGGTCTTATATGACAAGAACTCAGCTAACATGACACTCACTGATTAAAAGCTGAATTCATCTCCAATAAGAGCAGGAATAAGACAAGAGTGCTCACTCTGACCACTTTTATTCAGTATAGTATGGAAATTTTAGCCATAGCTATCCAAAATTAAAGTAAGTAAAATATAGCTAATTAAGAAAAGGAGTAAAAGTATCTGTTTGCAGATGATATAATTTAAACCGAAATCCTAAAAATGGTGCCACAAAAGTAATAGGGCTTATCAATGCATTTGGTAAAATTTACGAATGTAAAATTAACATACAGAAGTGTTGCATTTCTACACACTAACAAGAAGCTAACTGATACAGAAAGTGAGGGAACTGTCTCATTTACAGTCGCATTACAAAATAAATCAATAAATATATCCAAACAAGGAGGTAAAAGACCTGTACTCAGAAAACTATAAAATATTTACAACAGAAATTGAAGATAATGCAAACAGATGAAAGGATATTCTGTGTTCATAGATGAGGAAAAATATATTGTTTAAATGACAGCATAAGCCAAGAAATTACACAAATTAAATTCAGTGCCTATCAAAATACCAAGGGCATTTTCAGACACTTACAGTAAATAATTCTAAAATTTACATGTAAACACAAAAGAATTGAAACCACTAAAAAGAAAAAAAAGAAAAGAATACAAACTAACTAAAAACACAAACAACTTTGACAAAGTACATAGAGGATGTATCACTGTCCCACAATTTAAACTATAAAACAAAGCTACAGTAATAAAAAGAATATGGTATTGGCCCAGAGGAAACAGAATAATGGAACACAAAGAATGCCTGAAAATGAAATCAGGCAGTTATGGTCATTTAGCCCATTACAAAAAATGAATATACAGTGGGGGAATGGTAATCAACAGGCAAATGAAACCGATCAACATGAGTAACCATCAGAAAATTGCAAGACCATAACACAATGAGATTTTATGTCACTCCTGTCAGAATGACTATTATCAAAAAGATAACAAACATAAATGTTGATGAGGATGTAAGAAAAACAACCCTGATGCACTGCTGGAGTGAATGGAAATATGTGCTGCCACTGTGGAAAAGAGTATGAAGATTTAACTAAAAATTAAAAATGAAATATAATCCAGCATTTCCATATCTGGATACTAATTCCATGAAAATAAATACACTAAGTAGAAAAGATAAATTCAACCCTATATTCACTGCAGTATTATTCACAATAGGCAGGATATACAAGCAAATTAAATGCTCATCAATAAATGATGGATAAACAAGGTGTGTGTTTATAATATATATATCTACCCACCTTAACTACATATTTATCTATATTTATTTTTATATATATATATATATATACACACACATATAAAAATACAATGGGTTATTATTCAGCTCTAAATAGAATGTTTTTCTTATTTGCAACAAATGGGTAGAACAAGAGTGTAATATGCTAAGTGAAATAAATCAGGAAGAGAATGACAATTGCTGAATGATTTTACTCACATTTGGAATTTTAAACAAATGAACATAACAACACAGAAAAGGAGATGTACATATAGAAGGAAACACATTGTTCACAAGAAGGAGGGAAATGGGGATAGTAAAAGAAAAAGTTGAGGAAAATTAAGAGAGAAAATTTTCCAGTTGCAAAGTAAATGAATCAGGGACAAGAAATGTACTGTATGGGGAATAGTCAATAACTATGAAATATCTTTACAAAGTGACATATCATAACTAGATATATTCTGGTGAACAGTATGAAATGAATTAAAAATTGTGAACATAATGTTGTGTAGGAGAAACTAACACAGTGTTATAGATTAAAGTTCACTTCAAAAACAAACAATCATACTTATATTAAAAGAAACTAGGTTTCTAATTAACAGAGGCAGGGGTTGGAAAAGGAGAATTTGATTAATGCACTCAAAAGCTACAAATCGCCAGCTGTAAAATAAAAGTGTTCAAGGGATGCCCAGTAAAAACATGAAAATTATAGTTAATACCGCTTTATGTTCTATATTAATGATGTTAAGAGAGTAGACCTTAAGGTTTATCATCACAACCAAAAGACAAATTGTATTTCTTTAAAATTGTATCTAAGTGAGATAATGAAATCTCCCTAAAGTTGCTATGATATCTATTTCATGATAGTTGTAAATCAAATCACTATCCTATGCACCTAAACTTTCACAAAGTTTTATGCCAATTATATCTCAAAAAAAGAGGAAGGAAAAATGTAAACTCAATGGTCATTTTTTCCCATGTCATTTCTCATGATTGTTTTTGCAGCAAGTAAACTTGAGTCATGATATACTTATCCTTGGCAAAGTTACTAATAAATAAGTGATTCTAATAAATTATACATAAAGATACTAATAAAATTAATGTTTTACCATGCTTAAACATTCTTCATGTTAATAGTCCACTGTTTCTGTAGACATCAAAATTTCACTCTGTGTATTCATTTGAGATTAGAGAATGGATACAAATTTCAAACTGGCTGCTCTTGCTGCGAGTGATAAAGTTCACTGTCTCTGAACGATAGTCTCAACTCCCAGACAGCATCTGTAAGAAAAGAACATGCTAGGTTGCTAAATATCTCAGCATTGTAAAATCTCAGAAATTCTACAATCCTTAACTGTTTTGCAATGGGAATGCAATAGTGACAAAGACCTGATTTTGGAGAACAATGTGGTGTTTTCTCATGGTTGCATTATAGGATGTGAGGATAATCCCTGAGATCCACAAAAAAAAATTCACGCTCAAGTGCTGGGCAAAGAAGTGTAAAGCTTCTGAATTATTAGATCTGAGGACTGCTTTTAAAATGAAGACTATGCTCACTCTATTCCAGGTAGTCCAAGGGAAGAAAGGTTATTGCAATTTCTATGTGAACGAGAATAAGTCAGTGGTTCAGACACTATAAATTAGTCAAAGGGTGTTCAAAGCCAAAATAAGTTGTGTCAACAATGAGAACTAAAAGAAAAATAATTAGACATAAGCTTAAATAAAAAAGGTGATACAGTCCTGTGCTGTGGTCTGGGGACTGGAGAATGTATATGTCTCAGTCACATTCAAGGGTTCAGAGGCTTCACCCTAGCATCAGCTCGGGATTCATTGAGCAGGTAACAATTAGTATACAGGGAGAAATATAATCAATCTCTCCCTGATCGGAAGATAATCTGGTGACCCAATGAAACTCTTAATTCACAGAGATTCTGACAGATGCAGAGGAATAATTCACTGATGATTCAACTAAGACAAACTTAGTTACAGCTTAACAATCCATTTTCATACACACACACACACTGGTAGACAGATTTGTAGTATTTAGTGGGAAGAATTCAGTGGGTAGAGCTCAGAGAATAGTTTTCAAAGCACCAGCCAACTTTTGTGCTTTTGCCAATAGTCTAGATTTTCCCAGGTAGAAAACTACAGATGGACAAACAAACAATATCCTTCTTTAGGATTTCTAATTTTGAAAGTAAACTGTAACTTTTGATTTATCAGTATAGAACCTTGTTAAAATGATCACGGTAAGACCCACTGTCTGATAAGAGAGCTGGAAACTAGCTGCTGGAACAGCCCATCTGAACCCCAGACTGCTAATGTAAGCAACAACATAGCCATCATCAGATTCAGCTGACAAACATAAAAGCTTGATGTTTCTGTTGTAGGATAAACCACTGCTGTCCAGACACAGTTCTCATGCTGCAAGTGGTCTCTGTTCTTCTCTTGGTAAAGGTCACATTGGTAGGATGCTGCTAGAGTTCACCCTGGCCCATTTGCCCATTCTCCAGATTATCAAAGACTTTCTTCACAACAGGTGACACATTTTCAGTACTCAATTCTGCCATTCCAGTCTTATCAGCTGACACTGGCGGCATCATTGTGAGCAGAAGACTTAGGCTCCCTGAACTTGCATATAATTATTTCAGCATTTCAGATAATTTCACATTATGAAAATGCTTCACCTTTTATTTTAAATTAATGGGAAATTGTCAAAGACTTCCACGAATATTTTATATTTCCTAATATCTGTATAAATTTGGTATTCTTGCAGTTGGACTAATTTTTAATTCTACCACCCCCACCTCCAACTAGTCCACACATTTTAGATTGCAATTTGGTTACTTAATGCCACCACCCCACCCAAAGGGCAAGCACCTCATAGATACTTCCTGTGTGAAAGTTAGAAGGGGCTCAAATTATGTGGGGTTTATAAACCGACATTAAATGTTTGCAATGGCACTGTCTCTTCTGGACAAAGCTCTGTTTCTAAGAAGTAAATTAATTAGAAGGCAGTATAGTTCTTGGTATGGGGAAGAGAATCAGCTATTTTAGTATTGGTGGGTGATGAAGAGACAGGAAAATATCCAGCAAATGGGAATGGAATGCTTTATGCCTCTGGAGGCATGAATTAAGAAGAAAATAATATTTTGTCTCCTGTAACTACCTCCAATTACTGTCTTGAGTGACTAGTCCCTGGGCTATTGAAAGAGCTAGTTTGTGATGAGGATTATAGATCATAACGAAATAGTTTGAAAACCATGAGAGTTTTGTTGTTTCAGGAAAGTAGATTTTGCTTAAAGTCAACATTTATTTTTCATTCACTAAATAGTAAAATGCATCCTGTGGCATGTGCTGTGATTACTGTGCTGGTATCCAAGTTAGACATGGAAAGGGGGATAGACAGAAAACATCTGGAGGAGGTGGTTTCTGTGCTTAGATGGGGATAGTCTAGGTACGTAAATGGAAGACACCGAAAGCCAAGGATGAGCTGGAGTAAAAATGGTGAGGTTGCAGCTAACATAGTTGACAAGCATTTGCCTGGATTAACCTCCAGAAACAGTGAAACATAAAGAAATGCCAAGGTAGTCAGATGCCAGATTTATAAAGAAATGACTAAACTAATTTGAGTTCGTGTGCTTAGAGTTGGAAAGGCATTAAGTGCCACCCTGAAGACGTAAACTTGTCTTTGGCTGGAACAGAAAAGCAACATAAAGTATATACTAGAAAATATAGTGTAGACTCTTGAGGGCAGGTAATGAAAGCAACAATTGGAATGCTTTGAGAACAGCACAAGAAGACAATAGATAATATTACTTCTCAAATTCTACTACATGATGAATATGCCATCTAAGACAACATCATGTGACTGTTTCACACCAGGGATGCCATAATAGAGACCATGATCCCTGGGCCGGTTCCTGCATTTATCTCCTCTTCCAAACTATCCTAACTTAACACTTTCCCTACTTTCCAGGATGAACCAGAAACCACTTAGTACTTTTTCCTCTCTCCATGTTTTAGACTTTTTCCAAATTCTTCCATTTATTCTTCTTCCTTACAAGAAATTATTTTAATTTACTCCCATATTTTTCCATCAAAAGATCATATCAATCAAATATCTCTTTTTTTCTTTAAATGGCAACTTAGTCTCCCATTTAACCCTAAACTCTAATTTAAAAAAATAAAGAAAATACAGATACACATCTATTTTTATTGTTCAAATAAGAAAATTGCAGATATTTGTCGACATTTGCCAACATCAATTGTAATCTTTGTTATCCTGCATAATCTGGTAGTCCTGTGGAAGTTCAGTTGTAATTAAGATGACGTTCATAAACTGAAGATGGCTGATGAGTTGGCCTTGAAATAGATGTAGCTGATGTATCAGCGATCACTGGCACTGGAAAGCGTGGGTTGCTCCCTGCTTGAAGTTTAGGAAAACGACCTTCACTGGCGGATATGTTGTGATAAATATTTGGAAAAGTAGAAGTCTCCACCATCAGTCCAAAATAATTACTTTGTATGGGAGAGAAGATGCTGTACTGAGAAATAGAATGTGTAGTTGGATTGGAGTTCACAACACCATCATTTGTTTTATTGTAGCTGCTTTGAGAGTGCCCAGGGACAGTGGTCAACTGATTTAAAATAGCTCGTTGATCCACTGAAATTTGTTCTGGTGGTCTAAATGACATTGATGATGGAGGAGAAAAAACACCTCTGATCGGGTTAGTTGTATCACCAATTATGTGGCAAGTAGAGGGCTTTCTTATAAGAGGCATGTTTAAATTTGCAGAAGGTAAAAATGCACTTTCTCCGCAAGAGTCAGCCAGAAAACGAGAATTATTATTATCCACATTACCCGATGCTTTAAAGTGCTTTTGGTTGAAATCTTCAGAAAATGAAGACACCAGAGAAGAATTTCCAATCCCAACTCTTCTTTTTATTCTCACTTAAAGCTGGGGACAGCCTCGTTTAACATTTGGATTATGATAGAACTACAGCTACAACCAAAGAAGAAAATTTTATTAATATTTTAAACCAAAATACAAGGCTACAATAAGCCTAACCTATAAAACCTCAGTTTCCACGTTTACTATGCAAAGATAATAACATCAAAATATAAACATTGCTAACAATATTTTGAAGTTCCTAATTTGGAAAATATACATTTAAATAGTATATTCATCAAATTTAAAAAGTTAGCATTTGCAGTAACGGTGAATGCCGCTTTTTAAAAGCAGCTTTAACACCTTTTTTTAGATTTCTGGAAAGATTCATAGTTGCAAACAAAGTTTCTCATAATCTTGACTACTTAAGGCACTCTCCTCATTTTTTAGAAAAAATAAAGGATTTTAGCCTTAGTAGTTTTATACAATTTTCAAAATCTAGCTTTACAATTATATAACAATTGATTGACATACAAAATAAAATTTTATATGTAAGTTTCCTTGTGGTAACTAAAATTTTTGAATACCTTTCTTAAAACAGAGGCTTCTTTTACTTCTGCCAGAAAGTCAGGTAGACAAGCAGACATTTGAAAATTCTGCCGCAGTTTCCTAAACTCATAAAGGTTAAGCTATCTAACTAAACTTTTCTTACTTCCAGTTTCAGATATTCTGAAAGGGTCCTTTCTTTCCAAAACTTCCTTTTTAAAAACATTTTCATCAATCACTATGGAAGATCCATTATCACCCCACCAGATGGATTTAAACTGGTGACACCAAGCCATTTTTCCAGAGTTTCCTTGGAAATGTTCGAGAATGAAAATCATTATCTTCATCTGGTTCAGAGACACAATGTGTATATCATGGTCTTTTTATCAAGGATTCTTCAAAGTCTGAAAAGCATTTTCTTCATCATAGACCTCAAGTCCAAGTCCCCAGAGAATGTTTGATCACACAATAGATATCTACCAGAGTTTTCTGAACCAGTTGGTCCATCTTTACGAGACACATTTTCAATTTCTGAAGAAACATGTGCCATCACAAATAAATTTTTCTACAGCCACTTTTCTAATCTGCATGATTTTTAGCACTGTGACTTCAAATGCTACTTTGGCAGGCCTGAACATATAAACTGCTAGGCCTTCACAATGGTTCTCAACTTGAGTAGCTGTGACATCACAAAACGACTGGTCTCCCAGCAAGTCAATTTTAACATTCAGCCAGTGTTTACTTCTCATTCATCCAGTTAAAATGAAACTTATATGATGCTTTTTTTATAGTGTGATCTGCAGATATTATCCCCACAAAATCTTTTTAAACAATATAATTGTGGGGTCTATGAAATAAAACCAATCTCCATTCTTTTGTACAGATATTTATAACAGATTTGTGAACAGAGTATAAATAATGAACAAAATATATAAAATAATTATAAGGTTTTGGTATTTAAAATGAAATTTTTGTAAAATCTGTACAGAAAATGTATATCTATTTCAATAACATTTGCAATTAAAGTGAAACTTAATTTGATTTGGAAATGGAAGTAGGTATTTATCTGTGTGCTCTATAATAAGTAGCTCTATATTCAAAACCTGAGCAGAATAAATATCATTTTATATGTATTGCATATAAATAAATGGTAAATAATTATGAAATAAAATTAGATAAATATAATGAATCAAATTTAAGAAATCCCAAAGGGCATAATTTTTGTTTTAAATTGTAATTCAGTGCTATAAGTAAAAAAATGTAATTTAATATTCTACTCTAAAATTACAAAAGAGAAAATCTCATTTTATATTTACAAATGTTTATTTTTGCCATTCTTTCACTCAGAGGTTTTTCAGTCCCTAGAAGGAATAAATTTTCTTGTCATCTTTATAATCCATACCCTTGTGGCTTCTTTTAAGAGTTCCAAAATGATGTTGATAAGTACACTTATTCACATGACCCTGGGTTCAATAAGCAGTGCCTTCATTAAGGGGCAAACAAAAAATCAAAAAACAAAAAAATAACAGTATATTTGTGTTGGGGTTGAAAAGAACTTGTAATGCATTTTAGGAAGCAATATGTATCTCAGGTCTGAAAAAGTTGACATTGTTAGTAAAATACAGCATTTTAAGGCATGTGTTTCGTCCACTAAATGTAAATAATAGCTATGTGCTGTATCAGTAAACTGTAGTAAATCCAGTTCTACCAAAAATTATATTCTTTATTTAGAAATAAATTCCATTAAACATAAGACAAATTCAAAATGAGGGGAAAAATTTATAAATAAATACATGTACACTCAAGCTAAAATGAATTTTTTTTCAGTATGTGCACATTGCATTCTAAATAAATATTAGCAACCTGAATTCATTGCATATTACAAGTATTATAAACTATAATTAAGAGGGATTTAGTCCTGATTCATAAATATTACTTATCATATGCAAATCAATATATGTGATACAATCCTTTAAATAGCAGAGTGTTCAAAATAACAATCTCAAAATATGTAGGAAAATTATTCACAGATCTGATCTTTACTTTTTTATAAAAATATTCTTAACAAATTAAATTTAAATAGAATGTAACTAAGCATAATAAAAGCCATATATGAAAAACCCATGACTAACATCAAGTTCAATGTTAACATACAGGGATGTTTTCGTCTGGTCCAGTAATAAGGAAATGTAGCTTATTCTCACAAGTACTAAGTTACACTACTTGAAGACCTAGCCAGAACAACTAGTAAAAAAAAATATAAAAGGCATCCAATTTGTAAAAAAGCAGTAAAATTTTTACAGATGACATTATTATGCATAGATAGAAAACTCCATATAATCCTCCAGTGACTATTGCACATAATGAACATACTTAGTAAACTTGCAGAATACAAAATCAATATACAAATATCCTTTGCATTTTCATATAAAAACAACAAACCATCAGAAATGGAAATTAGGAAAACATTTGTGTGTATATTTATACCAAAAAGAATAACTAGTAATATATTTGTTAAGTGAAATAAAAGATCTAAACATAGATCTATAAATTATATGTGCAAGAAATATAAGTAAACAAAATAAATAGAAAGATATTCCCTTCTTATGTATTGCATACAATGTGAGTAACTATTCTAATCTATCTTTTACATGTTCAATCTCCCCTGCACTACTTATTGAGGAGAAAGTCTATTCTTCATTTTATACTCTTGCTTTCATTTTCATGGGTTAATTGATCATAGTTGTGAGGGATTATATCTGGTTGCTCAATTCTCTTATATTGATTGGTGTCTGTTTTTGAGCCAGTATCATGTTGTTTAAATTACTAAACTTTGTTGGACTGTTTAACATCAGAGAACTTTACACTATTAGATTTAATAGACTTTTTCAAGGTTATTTGGCAACTCATGATCTTTGTGGTTACATATAAATTTTGAAATTATCTGTTCTATTAAATTGGAAAATCTCATGCGTACTTTGACATGAATCACACTAAATGTAGATTGCTTTGGGCAGTATGGTTGTTTCAACCACATTGTTTCACATCATTAACATAAGAGATCTTCTCATTTCTTTGTATCAGTTTTAATTTCCTTCATCAATGTTTTCAATTTTTTAACGTATATGTTTTCTCCTTATTTGTTAACTTCATTTCTATATATTCTATTCATATATATATATAATTATATATATTATATTTATAAACATGTTTCCTTCACAAATACAACAGGCAGAAGGCAGTGGCAAGTCATATTCAAAGTCCTGAATGAAAGAAAGCTGTAATCTAAGATAATTTATCAAGCAAGGCTATCCTTTAGAATAGAAGGAGAGATAAATAACTTCCACAAAAGCAAATACTAAAACAATTTAGCAAAAGAAAAGAAATAATGAATGATCTACTCTGAATAATAAAGAAGCAGGATGCTATAGAAAAGAGAAAGGCATAATTAGAAAGGCAATAGTTACAATGTCTTACAAAAGAATAAACATGATGTTGTAAAACAGGACATCAAAAGTTTTAAGGATCAGAGAGTGAAACACGGCAATACAGAGTATTTTCTTCTTGTTTCTGTTCTCCAAAGGAGGGGTTAGAATTTGTTTTCCTATCAGTTAAAAAAAAATATATAGTAATGTGTCAATATACATAGAAAACAGGGAAACCATAAGTCAAAAGCTTTCAATGAAGTCACAAAGACAAAAAGAAACCAAGATAATAAAAGAAAACATATCACGCCACAAAAAGAAAATGAAATGAACAAAAAGGAAAGACCAAATTAACTGGAAAATGAAGTTCAAATTGGAAATAAACAACAGTCAATAAATAATTATCACAAATATTAATGGACTCAGTGCTTCAATTAAAAGATATATATTGTCAGATGGGACAATATAACAAGACCCTTCATTATGAAGCATACAAGAGTCCCACTTTAGTAAGAGGAACACATATTAATTGAAAGTCAGAAGGTGGAAAAATATATTCCATTCTAATGGACATGATAAGAAAGCAGGACTAGCAGTACTGACTTCACACAAAATAGACTTTACAACAAAGGCCATAGAGAAAGATAAACAAGGACATGATATAATGATTAAAGGAGCAATAAAAAATGAGGGTATTAAACTCATTAAGATATATGCACTCAATATAGGAGCACCTAAATACATCAAGCAAATACTAATAGATAAAAAGGGAGAAACGGATGGGAACACAATAAATGTAGGAGACTATAACTCCCCATTACCATCACTAGACGGGCCTTTCAGATTGAAAATTAATAAGGGAAGAAATATACAAAAAGATATGATAAAATAATTAGAGTTTGTTGATATTTTCAAACAGTACCCTTCCCCAAAACAGAATATACATTCTTTTCTAGTTCACATGGAATATTTTCTAGGAAAGATTATGTACTCATTCACAGAAGAATCTTCAATAAATTTAAGAAGATAAAACTTATTTCAAGCATCTTTTCTGGGTATAATAACATGAAACAAAATTTCTTCACAGAAAAAGAGGGAGAGAAAATTACAGCATATAATTTAAATACCATGGTACTATAAAAAGTGGGGGAGGTGAAGAAGCAAAAGGAGAAATTAAAAAATATCTTGAGAAATATGTCAAAACACTACACAAAGTCTATGGAATACAGTTAAAGCAGGCTTAAGAGGGAAGTTCATAGTGAGAAGGCCCTCCTCAAAGTAGAAGAGCAACTTCAAATAAATAATCTAACATTCTATGTAAACTAATCATGAACGAAGAGCAAACAAAACCAAAACTCAGCAGAAAGTGAGATATAAGAAAGACCAAGGAAGAAATATTTGAAATACACATTAAAAAAGAGAAAAAAATCAATCAAACTCTTTTTTGAAATAGTAAACATAATTGACAAAACTATGGACAGGCTCACCAACAAGAAAAGAGAGAGAACACAATAATCTATAAAATGAAAATGGATAAACTAAAAAGAGTAACACAAATTTGCATAATATCATAAGAGAATACAATGAGGAACTGTATGGAAACAAACTGGATAACCAGGAAGTAATGGAGAAGTTTTTGGAAACATTCAGCCCACCAATATTGCATCAAGAAGGAATTAACCATTTGAACAGACAGATCACCAGAAGTGGAATAGAATTATGAATAAAATAAAAATTCTCTGCAAACAAAAATTCAGACTCAAATAGCTTCAATGGGGTAATGACAAAACATACAAAGAAAAATCCATACCAGTCCTCCTCAAACTCTTCCAAAAGGTTGATATGGAGAGAGTACTCCAAAACTCACACTGTAAGGCCAACATTAACCTGATACCAAAACTAGACAAAGACACTACCTCAAGAGAAAACTATAAGCCAATATCATTGTTAAACATAGATGTAAATGTCCTTAAGAAAATATTGACAAACAGAATCCAACAGCATGGAAAAAAGATCATACACCATGGTCAAGTAAGGTTCATCCCAGGAACACAAGGATGGTTTCACTTATGCAAATCAAACAATAAATTGTGATACAACATACCAATAACAGAGAGGACAAAAAAACCACATGATCATCTCAGTAGATGCAGAGAAAGCATTTGATAAAAATTAACACCTATTTGCAATAAAAGTTCTTATCACAGTGGGCATAGAGGGACCATATCTCAACATAATTAAAGCTATTCATGACAAACATATAGCCAGCAAAATGCTCAATGGTGAAAAACTGAAACGCTTCCCACAAAAACCTGAGACAAAACAAGGTTACTCATTCTCACAATTTCAATTCAATATAGTATTGGAAATCCTAGCCACAACGATCAGGCAAGGAAAAGAAATAAAAGGATTCATACTGGAAAAGAAGAGATAAAATTGTCATGGTATGCAGATATGACACTATATATAGAAAACTATAAAAGCTTCACAAAAAATTACTCAGGCTGGAAAAGGAACTGGGCAATATAGAGAGACTAATGTACAAAAAAAATGCATTTCTTTACATTAACATTGAATCAACAGGAAAACAAAGTATAGAGTCAACCACTTTTATAACTGCAGCCAAAATTATAAAATACTTAATAATACATCTGACAAAGGAGGTGGATGGATTATATATGGAGAACTAGAAAACATTGATTGAGGAATTCAAAAAAGATTTGAAGAATTGAAAAGATACCCAATGGTCTCGTAATGGAAGCAACAAATTGCTTAAAATGGTCATACTGCCCAAGGAAATCCCCAGGCTTAATGTGATTTACTATCAAATTATGCAAAAATTTTCTTTTTGGAACTGAAGCAAATGATCCTAAGATTTACAAAGAGTCAAAATAGATCCATAATACCCAAAGCAATATTAACGAAAAAGAAAGAGGCTGGAGGAATAAACCACCAGGTCTCCATAAAATATTGAAGACCTACAATAATCAAAATGACATGATATTGGTACAGAAACAGGCATATGGAACAATGAAACAGAATAGAGGGCCTAGGAATAAATCTACAGGCCTATGTCCTATTAATCTTTGACAGAGTAGCCAAGAATATGACAGAGAAAAGTCCATCTCTTTACCAACTGGTGTTGGGAAAAGTGGATAGCAGCATCAGGGCAATGGAATTAGAACAATCCTTCACTCCATACACAAGAATAAACTCAAAATGACTTGAAGACTTAAATGTAAGGCAAGACAAAGTAAATCTCCTAGAAGTAAACATAGGCAAAACACTCTGAGATAAATCTCAGCAATGATCTCCTAGAACAGCCTACCCAGGTAATGGATGTGAGAGCAAAATTAATAAATGGGACCTAATTAAACTTATAAGCTTTTGCACAGCAAAGGGAACCATAAACAAAGCAAAATGACAACCTATAGGATTAAAGAAAATATTTAGAAGTGATGCAACTGACAAAGTCTTAATTTCTAAAATATAAAGACTTCATACAATGTAATAATAATAAAAAAAAAAACCAAGAAACCCAATCTGAAAATGGGCAGAAGCCCTAAACAAGCAATTCTCCAATAAAGAAATACAAATACCACATAAATATATGAAAAAAAAATGTGCTCACTATCATTATCTGAGAAGGGCTATACAAAACTATAATGAAGTATCACCTCACAATAGTCACAATGGCAATCATTCAAAATTCCACAAACATTAAGTGCTGGGGTAGCTGTGGAGAAAGCGGACTCTCCTTCACTGTTGGAAGGAAAGTAGTTTGGTGCAGTCATTGTGGAAACCAGGATGGGGATTTCTCAAAAGAAAAAAAAATAAACTTAACATACGATCCAATAATCACACTTCTGGGTATATATCAAAGGGAACCTTCATTCAAAATGTCACCTGTACCCCAATGGTATTAGCAGTGCTATATACAACAGCCACGACATGGAAGCACCCTAATTGTCCAACAACAGATGAGAGTATTCAGAAGTTATGCCATATTTACACAATGGAATAATATTCTGCAATAAAAAATGATAAAACAATGACATTTTCAGCAAAATTGTTGTCCCCAAAAAGTATCATTCTAATTGAAGAAAGCCAGAAATAGAAAGAAAAATAATATATGACATGACAGATGAGAAACTTCAAAAAAAAATTTGGATGTGAACACTATGATTTCCTCTACAAAACTGAAACACACTCACAGATCTACTAAACAATTTTATGATTATTGCAGAAAGGGGCTATGAGAGGATATATTTGGGATCTGTATATTCATAAATTTTTTTCACTATACATAAAAACAAAATTTTTCTAAATTTCTCCTTTATGACAGAGGGCAGTAAGTTAAATATTGTGAAGTAATGTTTAATAGGCACACAAATATATGCATGCACGGGGACAATGTGTAATACACCACAGATTGACACATTGTAAACGGCAGTACTTCAATGATAAATAAATGAATAAATATGCAAATAAATAAATAAATAAAATAATAACTAAATAAAAATATTTAATAATAAATGAAATACAAATATTCACACTACTTAACTTCACACCTCAAGGATCTAGGAGAAAACAGAAAGAACAAAGAAGAAAACTGAATGAATGAGAGTAAGGCAAATAAGCAGAGAAACAATTGAAAAGATAAAAGAAAAACCTAAGTCTGTTTCTTTTAAACATAAACTGGACAAACGTTTAGGTTGGCAAAGAAAATAAAGACTCAAATAAAATTAGAAATAACAGAGAAGATATTACCACTGATGTTGTAGAGATGCAAAGCATCTTAAGAAATTACCACTAGCCAAAGAATTGAATGACCTAGAACAAAAGACAAATTCCCAGAAACATATGTCTTTGAATACTGAATCAAGAAGAAATCAGAAAGATAATAGAGCAAAAGTGTGTTTGGGTAAGTCAATAATCCAAACTTCCAAAACCAGAAACAAATTTACAAGACGACATTACTGGTGAATTCTCTCATACATTTGAAGACAAGTTTTCACCAATTCTTACCCAAATCTTCCAAGAATTTGAAGGGGGTGAAAGATTCCAAAAATGTTTTTTGATGTGAGTTTTATTTGACTAGCAAGCAAGAAAGGACATTATATGCAAAATATAGAATATTATCCCTGATGAAATTATGTGCCAAAATTCTCAACAAAACACAAGCAAAATGAATTTAACAACACATTTAATGTATCATAAACATACATGAGTAAAGGGATAAATCCCTTGGTTTAAGGATACTTCAAAATATTCAAATCAATAAAGGTGACATGCCACACTAATAGAATAAGTTAAAGAATTCACATAAACATCTCAACACGTGCAGAAAGTGCATTATATATAATGCAACATCCTTTTAAGATACTCCCAACAAATTAAATTAACCCTGTCAGTGGCACGATATCATATACACACAAACACTGTGTGGAGAGCAGTGGAGCAGTTCTCTTTGTATTGATTCTTAGAGAAAGGGTTTATATAGGACATGCACAATGCCTCACATATAATCTAAGTTATAACAATGTTAATAATCTTTAGCTATTTATGTTCCCATGCTCCTGCAGTAAGCGCAGGTTATTAAATGATCAAGGATTGTTTTAAAGTTCATCACGGAACTTCATTGATTAGGCCATCTCTTAACCAGACGGCTCTGCTTGACTTAGGATGTCCTCCTGTGAGGATCTTACCCAGCATAAGCTATCCAGCCACCCATACTGGATACATTGAGTAGGCCATTTCTTATCCAGCCTGGATATGTGACATTCCTCAAAGCTTGTTTATCAGTTCAGCCCATGGGCTTATTCTCTAGAGCTTTCAGACAGGGGCCTACAAACCCAACATCCCTTGACAGAAAAATGGATGAAAAAATTTGATGTATATATGCAATGGAATCAATACTTTGCATTCCTATCAACAGTGTCCACGGTGTTACATTTTCTCCACAAGTTCACCAAGATTTATTTCTTTTCTTTTTCATGAGAGCTTTCTGACAAGTGTGAGGACTTGTCTCATTTTTGGTTTATGACTTTCCTAATAATTTATAACTCTGAACACATTTTCATGTGTCATATAGCCAACTGTATGTTTTCTACAGAAAATTAATTCAGATCTACCTATTCAGCTCCTATGGACTTTTTTTAATTGGATTGTTTGCTTTTTTTGTTGTTTTTTGGGGGTAAGAGTTTGCCCTATATTTTGGATATTAACACTTGATTGGAAATTATCACTTGGAAATGTGTTCTACCATTGTGTTGGTTGACTGTTCATTTTATTGATCATTTCTTCTGCAGAGTAAATCTGTTTATTGTGACACAATCATATTTTCTTAGTTTTACTGCTGCTTCCCATGCCAGAGGAAACATTTGCAGAATCAAATTAAGTCCAATATCAGAGTTTACTTCTTATATTTTACCCTAGGATTCTCTAATTTCCGGTTTTATGTTTTATATGCCCAGGAGTGGGATTGCTGTGTCATATGATAAGTCTATTTTTATTATTTAAAGGAACTTCCATACTGTTTCCAAAGTTGTTTCACCAAATTTGATTCCCACAAAAGTGTTGGAGAGTCCCTTTTTCTCCACAATCTTCCCAGTTTTTATTATTTTTAGACATTTGGATGACAGCCCTTCTCACTACTGTGAGGTAAATCATTATTTTATTTTTGTCTTGCCTTTGTATAATGATTATCAATGTGAAAATATTTTTATGTTTTTGTTTGTCATCTGTGTGTCTTTTTTAGGGAATTGTCTTCTGCTCATTTTCTGGCTGAGTTGTTTTTAGATTTTTGAAATGGTGTTGTATGAACTATTTGTGTATTTTAGAAATTAGCCACTTTTTGATTACATTGTTACTTAATGGTTTCTCCCATTTGGAAGTTCATCTTTTCATTTTGTTTATTTTGCTGTTTAGAAGCTTTTAAGTTTAATTAGGACCTATTTGTTTATTTTACCTTTATTGTTTTCAGCTCAGGAGTGTGACATAAGAAAATTTTGCTACAATTATTGTTTTGTTTTGCCTATGTTATATTCCAGAAGTTTTATTGTGTCATGTATTAGATTCTGATATTTAAAACATTTTGAATTTATTCTTGTACAATGTGAGGGATTTTTCTAATTTCATTGATTTACATGTACCTGTCTAGCTTTCTCAACATCACTTGCTGAAATCTGTCTTTAAGGCATTGTATATTTTTGTTTCCTTTGTCGTGGTTTAGTTGACCATATTTGTGATGTTTTATTTCCGCCTCAGTGCTCTGTTCCAGTGATATAGGTGTTTGTTTGTTTTCCAGTATTGTGCTGTTTTGATTACTGTATTTTTTTCATATATTCTGAGATCTGGGAGAGTTATGGGTTATGCTTCCAACATTGTTCTTTTTCCTCATTCTTCCTTTTCAGTACTAGTTCTTTTGCAGTTCCATACAAATCATAGAACTGATTTAGTTCTGTGGAAAATATCATGTATTTCGATCTGAATCACTTTATATCTGTAGACATATTTTGTAGCATGTATAATTTAACAATATTAATTCCTCTAAACTAAGACCTTGAGATTTCTTTCCATTTCTTTGCATCATCTTCAAATTTCTTTATCAGTGTCCTATAGATTTTATCATCTTGGATTTTCCATAAGTTTTTCATTTTTTGATCTGATTTCATATAGATATTTTATAATTATGGAATATTTCATTGTTAGTGTACTAAAATGTAACTGTTTTTGTATATTAATCATGAATCATGCTACTTTGCTAAATGTCTTTATTAGTTTTAGTTGTTCTGGTGTGGAGAATCTTTAGGGATCTCTATATAGATTATCATGTCACCTAAAATAGTAACAGTTTTACTTCATTCAATCCAAATTGAATAAATTTTTTTATTCTCCGATTGCTGTTGCTAGGACTTCCCATACTGTGTATAACAGAAATGGTGAAATTGGGCATCCTTGTCTTATTCCTTAATTTGGCTTTCAGTTATTCACTTTTGCGTATTATACTGTCTGTGTGTTTGTAAGTAATGACTTTAGTTATGTTGAGATATATTTCCTGAATCCTACTTTGGTAAGAGTTTTCTGTTGTTGTTGCTGTTGTTGTTGTTGTTGTTGTTGTTGCTGTTGTTGCTGTTTTAATGAATAAATGTTGAATTATTTGAAATACTTTTTATGAATTTATAGGGATGACCACGTCGTTTTCTCTTTTCCTTTTGTTAATGTGGTTTATCAAATTGATTGATTTGTGTATGTTGAAATCCTCTTGTGACCCTACAATTAATCCAAGTTGATCATGGTGTATCATTCATTTTTGGTATTGCTGGATTTAGTTTGCTAATAATACTTCGTAGAATTTTTGCATCTTAATCTATCAAATTTATTGGCTTGAAGTTTCCTTTGCCTGTAGTTTGTTTGTTGACTATGCTATTAAGGTGATGAATTCTTCATAGAATTAATTTGGGAGTTTCCCTCATCTTCATTATTTTTGAATAGTTTCAGAGTATAAGTTCTGCTTTGTATTTTTGTACAGTTTTCCATGGTATTTGTTTAAATCTGCACTTCTTTTAACGATTATTTTAAAAGCAGTTACTTTCTTCTAGTAAACATTTTTTTCAAATTATTTTTTTCTCCTGATTTCTGTCTCTTTCTAGACATTTGTCTATATCTTCTAAGTTCCCCAGTTTATTCGAATCTAAGTGTTGACAAAATGATCCCTTTGTTGTATATCTGCGGTAACAATAGTTATTTCTCTTCTTTTATTTCTTACTTTATTTCTTTGGAGCATCTCTCTTTTCTTCATGATGCACCTGGCAAGAAGTTTCTTTGATTTTGCTTATCTTAAAAAGAAAACAAAAAAAATCTTTGGTTTTACTGCTCTTTTGCATAGTTTTCTTTTTCTCTCTAATGTATATTTACACCTGTAATATTTAGGTTAATGTTTTTTATATTTTTAAGTTTCCTTTTTGATTTACAGTCATTTTGCAAAGTTGTCTCCAATCCCTGTGTTAGCAAAATTTTACTGTTCCAATGAAAAAATATACATTTGTTGTCCCATTTTTTCCACTGTGGGCTTCTGTAAGAACTTTTATATTCTTCCCTTTGCTATACAGTACAATCCTGTTTATCTATTCTACAATTTAGACCTCCCAGTCTATCTTTTCCCACCCCCAGCCCCCTTGGCTAACAAAACCTTGTATTCTATATCTGTGAGTCTATTTCTGTTTTGTATTTGTGCTTTTTTTGTTTTGTTTTTAGATTTCACTGATGTGCCATCTAATATGGTATTTTTCTTTCTCTTTCTGGCTTACTTAACTTAGACTGATTTTCTCCTGGACCATCCATGTTGCTGAAAATGGCGTTATGTTGTCACTTTATATGGCTGAACAGCATTCCATTGTATAAATATACCACCTCTTCTTTATCCAGGAAACTGTCGATGGACATTTAGGCATTTTCCATGTCTTGGCTATTGTAAATACTGCTGGCTATAAATATTCGGGTGCAGGTGTCATCCAGAAGTAGGGTTCCTTCATGATTTATGGCCAGGACCGGGATTCCTGGGTCATATGATAAGTCTATACCTAGGCTTTTGAGGAATCTCCATCCTGTTTTCCACAGTGGCTGCACCAAACTGCTTTGCCACCAGCAGTGAAGGACGGTTCCCTTTTCTCCATGGCCTCTCCAGCATTTGCCATTTGTGGATTTTTGAATGATGGCCATTCAGATTGGTGTGAGTTGATACCTCATAGTAGTTTTGATTTGCATTTCTCTGATAATCAGATATTGAGCATTTTCTGATGTGCCTTTTGATCATTTGTATGTCTTCCTTGGAAAATTTCTTGTTTAGGTCTTCTGCCAATTTTTGCATTGGGTGATCTATTTGTTCTTATTCAGTTGGATGCCCTGCTTATATACTGTGGAGATCAAGCCTTTGTCGGTTTCATATTAAGATTTTTTCCCATTCCGTAAGTTGTCTTTTTGTTTTACTTTTCATTTCTTTACTGTGCAGAAGCTTGTAAGTTTCATTAGGTCTCATTTGTTTATTCTTGCTTTTATTTCTTCTACGAGAAAATTTACGAGACTTATGTCAGATACTGTTTTGCCTATATTTTCCACTTGGAAGTTTACTCCATCTTGTCTTATGCATAAGTCTTTGGTCCTTTCTGAGTTTACTTTTGTGTATGGTGTTCTAGCTTCATTGGGAGTGTTCTAGCTTCATTGATTTACATGCTGCTGTCCAGTTTTCCCAACACCAGTTGCTGAAGAGACTGTCTGTCATCCATTGTAATTTCTTTCCTCCTATTTCTAAGATTAATTGACCTAAAGTTTGTGAGTTTATTTCTGGGCTCTCTATTCTGTTCCATTGGCCTATATGTATCTTTTCCTACCAATACAGTGCTGTCATGTTGACTGTAGCTCTGCAGTATTATCTGAATCATTAGCGTTAAGAATTGCCACTGATTTTTAAACCTTAATCTTATAACCTGCTACATTGCTAAATTCTTTGATCAGCTGTAGTATTTTTTGTCTGGATCCTGTATGGTTTTCTATATATAGTAACATATTATCTGCATATAGAAAGACTTTTACCTCTTCCTTTCCAATTTGCATCCCATTTACTTCTTTCCTTTCTTGGATTTCTGTGGCTAGGTCTTCCAAGACTATGTTGAGTAGGTGTGGTGATAGTGTGCATCCTTGCCTTGTCCAAGATTTTAGTGGTAAGACATTGGCTTTCTCAACATTCAGTACTATGCTGGCTGTAGGTTTGTAATCTATAGCTTTTATGATGCTGAGATATGTTTTTCTATGCCCAATATGTTGAGAGTTTTTATCATAAGTGTGTGTTGAATTTTATCAAATATTTTTCCTGCATCTATTGAGATGATCATGCGGTTTTGGTCCTTTGTCTTGTTGATGTGCTGTATTACATTGATTGATTTGCATATGTTGAACCACCCCTGTGTCTCTGGCATGATCCCCACTTGGTCATGATGTATAATCATTTTTCTGTATTTTTGGATTCTATTCACTACTATTTTGGTGAGAATATTGGCGCCTGTGTTAATCAGTGATATTGGCTTATAATTTTCTTGTTTGGTATTGTCTTTGCCTGTTTGTGGTATCAGGGTAATTGTGGCTTCATAGAATGACTTTGAGAGTATTCTTTCCTTTTCAGTCTTTGGAAGATTTTGAGAAGGTCTGGTATGAGTTCTTCTATGCATGTTTGGTGGAATTCCTTAGTGATGCCGCCCTGTCCTGGACTGTTATTTGTAGGGAGGTTTTATATTTCTATTTTGATAACATTTCTAGTGCTCTGTTTGTTCAAGGGTTCAGTTTATTCTTGATTCAGTCTTGGTGGACAGTATGTTTCCAGTAACTTGTCCATCTCCTCTAGGTTATCTAGTTTGGTTCAATATACTTGTCATAATAATCTCATACGATATTTCTATATTTCTATTTTATTAGTTGTAATTTCTCCATTCTCCTATCTTACTGTGCTTATTTGTGCTCTCTCTTTTTTCTTCTTTTTGAGTTTGACCAGAGGTGTGTCGATTTTATTTACTTTTTGGAAATACCAGCGTTTGGATTGGTTGATTATTTTCCTATGGTATTTTAAACTCTATTTTATTTACTTCCTCCACAATATTTATGATTCCCTTCCTTCTGCTGCCTTTTGGGGTTTTTTGTTCTTCTTTACCTAGTTCATTCTCCTGATGGGATAAATTGTTTATTTGTGATTGTTCTTCTTCTTTGAGGAAGGCATGTACCACTATAAACTCCCCTCTCAACACAGCCCTTGCTGTGCCCCATAAATTTTGTGTGGTTTTGCTTTCATTTTCTTTTGTCTCAAGGTAATTTTTAATTTCAACTTTGATTTCTTCTTTGACCCATAGGTTTTTAAATAACATATTGTTTAATCCCCATGTTTTCCTTTTGTTCTCCTTTGTTTCTCTGATGTTGATTTCTAGCTTCATGGCATTGTGGTCAGTAAAGTTGCTTAAGGTAATTTCAATCTTCTTAACATTGCTGAGGTTTCTTTTGTGCCCAAGTATATCATGAATCCTGGAAAATGTCCCATGTGCACTTGAATAGAATGTATATACTATTTTGTAGGGGTACAATGCTCTGCAAACGTCCACCAAGTGTAATATTTTTCTTGTATTATTTAACTTCTCTGTTGCCTAATTTATTTTCTATCTCAATGATCTCTCCTGTGATGTTAATGCAGTTTTGAATTCTTCAACTAGGATTAGATTCCCATTACTATCCCCCTTTATATCTGTTACTAATTATTTCATGTACTTAGGTAGTCCTCTATTTGGTGCATATGTATTAACAATTGTGCTATCCTTAACTTTTATCACTCCTTCAATCATTATAAAATGTCCTTCTTTATCTTTATGGCCTTTGCTTTAAAGACTATTTTGTCTGAAGTCATAACTGCAACAACTGCTTTTTTGGCTTTTCCCATTGTATGGAATACCCTATTCCATCCTTTCACTCTCAATGTATATGTTTCCTTCTTGCTGAAGTGGGTCTCTTGTATGCAGCATATTGAAGGATCTAGCTTATTATCCAGTCTGCCACTCAATGACATTGACTGGAGCATTTAGTCCATTAACATTTACAATAATCCATGATATGTTTGTGTTTATTGCCATTTTGACCTTATTTTTGCAGTTGATTTGGTATTTCCTCTTTGTTCATTTGATCTTCCATTTTTGGCTTGGTCATTTTCCTTTGCATTGTCGTGAAATTTATTTAGTTTTAGTTACTCCCTGAATATGTTTTTGTCTTGTTTTTACCCTTTTATATAAGTCTATTAGACCATTAGTATAACTGATATTATTAAACTGATAGTAACATGATCTCAAAACCATCCTACTGAGAACAAAATATTTTAAAAAGAAAGAACCCCCAAAAATTCTCTATTTTCCTTCCTCCCTTTCCTACTCTCAATGATTTATATGTATTTTTTAAAAAAACTTTGTGTTAATTTTACATGTAGTTCATGAGTTATCATCTTTCCAGCTGTGAGTTTCACATTTCTGTAGCATCCTGCTGCTTTTGTTTTTAGAGTGGACCTTTCAATATTTCTTTAATCATGGGTCTAGTGTTGCTAAACTCTTGTAGCTTTTTCTTGTCTGTGAAATTATTTATGTCTCCTTCTACCATAGTAGATAGCCTTGCTGGTTAAAGTATCCTAGGGTATATCACTTTTTCATTCAGGACTTTGAATGTATCTTGTTACACCCTTCTCTTCTGTAGTATTTGTGTTGTGAAATCAGCTGTGAGCCTTATGGGGATTCCCTTGTAACTCACTCTTTGCTACTCTCTTGCTGCCTTTGGGATCATTTCTTTATCCTTGGCTCTGGCCATCTTATTTATATGTCTTGTTGTGGGTTTATTTGAGTTCTTCCTGTTTGGGACACACTGAGCTTCCTTTACTTGGATATCTGATTCCTTTTTTCAGTTTGGGTAGTTCTCAGGTATGATTTCTTCAAACACCTTTGCAATCCCCTTTGATCTTTCCTCCTCTTCTGGGAATTTAATCATGCCAAGATTGGCATGCTTTCTATTATTCCATAGGCCTCAATGATTTTTCATTTGTTTCTCGTTGTTTCTCTTGTAGCTTTTCTGATTGGGTGTTTTCTATTTTCCTGTCTTCTTAGTCACTAATTCATTCCTCTGCATTATCTAGTTGGCTTTGTGACCCCTTTAAGTCATTCCTCATTTCAGTCAATGGGTTTACCTATTCTACTCGGCTCTTCTTTATAGCTTCCATTTCGTTTTTTACATATTTTATTTCTCTAAACTCTATCTTTTATTTCCTTCATTAATTTGATCACTCCTCTTTTGAAATCTTGATCTAGCAGGATATTGATGTCTATTTCACTGATTGTACTTTCAGGGGATTTCTCTTGTTCTTTTAATTGGGAATGGTTTGTCTGCTTCTTCATCTTGCTCCTACCTCTCTGGCACTGTGGTTTATGGATTATCAGTTATCTACTGTGGTCCTAAAGGAGTTTATCTACCTAATGCCTCTGTAGTAATACAGCTGAAAAAGAGAAAAAAGAGAGAGGGAGACAAAGAATTTTAAAGAAGGGGAAATAAGTGTTTGAAGACATTGTATAATACATAATAGAAGAGCAAGTTGAAGCAGAGTTTTGAAAAATAATAAAAATAAATATATTTTTAAAAAATTTCAATGGGATTTAAAAGGGGGTATATATAATTGCCTAAGAAGTAAAAATTAAGAGGGTATGAGAAAATGGAACAGGTTAAAACAGATTAAAACAAGGAGGTGGTCAGTGTGTCCTGGAGACTGTGTACTTTTAATGTGAAATATTTCTGTATTAATCCTGTTTTGGAAGCTCAGCTTGCTTTTTCCAGAGGCCCTCCATTGGATCCCTCATCTGTGCAGCTCCCAGTGCCTGTCAGCAAGCAGATCACTCCTACTCCCAAATCTGGTTTTGGAACAGCTCTCTTTACTGTGGGCTATCTTGTCACTGCCCTGACCGAAGCCCCAGTCACATGTTTCAGATTGACCAGGCAGGAGTGGGCATCAAGCCCTCTCCCAGCCACATGGTCAGGAGCTGTGTTCCAACCCAAAAGCTGGTGGGCCATCAGCAGTGTAAGTGTGCTATTCTCTCCACTGCTATATGCCCTGTCACTGGTCTGGGCCAAAACCCAGCTCCTAGTTTGCCTTGGCAGAGCAAGTTCTCTGAGGAAATAGGACAGAAATATCTTATCTGCCTCAGGCTGTAGACAAGTCCCCATCTGGCGATTGAGTCTGCTAAGTCCTTAGGAGTGAATGCAGGTTTTGCTCTCACTGCTGCCAGGGTGCAAAGTTCCAGTGGATATGGTGGCTGTGTCTGAGCCCCAGGTCTCTTGTCCTAGATAATTCTGTGGATTTTCAGAGATTCCGAATGCACCTTTCCCCTCCCAGAGCTAGTCTGCCCTGTTGTTTAATGAAGGGCCCTGGTTGTTCTGCCCTGTGTACCCACAGCAATGGTACAAAGCCCCCTCCATTCCCCCAGGCTGCCTCAGTGCAGCCGTCCTCATCTTCCACCCAGCTCAGGCAGCATTACCCTGCTCCCAGCTGCCAGGAAGCCAATTGGTCTGGGTGTCACAGGGATCCTCTGTGCCTGTTTAACTTAGTACTGTCAGTCAACTTATACTCTATAGAGGTCCAATTCTTGGAGTCTCCCACTCCATCCTGCTGAACTCACAATTGGAAAGGGGAGACCCAGTGAATGGGCACCAGTCCTTTTTGCTGCTCCCTTCCTGTGGTACCTGTCCCAAACTGTTTTGCCTTTTCTTCTTTCTGTCTTCATGTTCTTCTACCAGATTTTCTGCATCTTTATCTTTTGAGGAGGACAATGTTCTATCAGAGTTCTGCAGGTACTCTGGTTAGCTGAGTAGGTCTGTGGATGTGAGTCTTGGTGCATTTGTGGGAAAGGGTGAGCTATGAGCATCCTTCTGCTCCACTATCTTTGCTTCCCTCACAAAAAGTCTCACTTTATGGTGGAAGATTAACACAATCAGTAAAAAGACGGAAAAGATGTTTCATGGAAATTACAAGAAAGTCCAGTTGGCAATGCTCAAGTCATACAAAATACATTTTAAAATAAGGGCCACAATGAAAGATAAATATGAGATTACATAAAGAAAAAGAGATCAATATAAAAATAGAGTATTACACTCATTAAATTATATATGGACCAAAAACCATACATATAAGTATAAAAAGAAATATTAGTAGACATGAAGGAATTAATTCATTATAAAAGAATAATAGTAGATGGGTTGAACACCTCACTATTCTGATGGCCATATCATCCCGAAATAATATCTGTAAGGAAACAGAGGTCTTAATGACATAATAGATCATTTGAACCTAACAGATCTAACGGACACTGCATCAGAAAAGGAGAACACATAAATTTCTCAAGTGTACACAGGATTTTATCTAAGGAATTAACCACATATTACTTCATGAAATGAGCCTCAGGAACTTTAAGCAAATATAGATTACAGCAAGTATTTTTCCATAAACACAATTATGAAACTATGCATCAACTCTAGAAAGAAGAACAGGAAAAGCACAAACATGAATTTAAACCTCATTCTTTAAAAAAATAAAATAAAACAAGAACAATGATGAAATCAAAGTGGTAACAAAATCATACCTGGATACAAATTACAATGAAAACACAGCTTCATCAAATGTATGGGACGCAGCAAAGGCAAATCTAAGAGGGAAGTTTAGAACAATTGAGGCCTTACACAAGGAAAAATAAACCCTCACCCAAAGGATAAACTTACCACCCAAAATTACTAGATATTAAAACAAACAAAACACAAAGGCAGTAGAATGAGAAATCTTTAATTATTAGGTTGAATATAAATAAAATAAAAATTAAAAATAAATTAAAATTCATAAAATCAACAGCTATTTTTTCTTAAAAATATTAACAAATTGATAAGCATTTAGCCAGGCTTCTCAAGAAATACAGACTCGACCCAGTAAAGTAATAAATGAAATATTAGAAGTAATTTCTGAGAGTACAGTAATACAAAGATTATGAAAGCACTCTGAACAGTTACATGACAACCAACTGGACGACCTTAAAGAAATGGACAAATTTCTTGAAACGTACAGCGTGCCAGCACTGAATAAAATGAAAACTGAAAACTTGAAAAGAGCAATCAGTCTAATTTAAAAAAAATCTATAGTTTTATAAACACCCCTTGAACAAAATGCCTGGATGCCTTCACTAAAACCTCTTTCCTCTCAGCTATTTCAAAAAATGTATTAGGAAGAAAAATTCCCCAATTTATTCTATGAGTACACCAATACCATGATAACAAAAACAGAAAAAGACACTACCAAAAAAAGAAATTAAAATGTAAAGCCAATATCCTTGAAGAATATACATTTAAAAATCCTCAACAGAACATCAACAAATTAATCCAGCAATACATAGAAAGGATTATACATGATGATAAGTTGGATTCCTTCCAGAGTCACAGGGATGGTTCAACATATGCAAGGTAATCAGCATGACACATATTTAATAAAGGAAGGACAAAATTCACAGGACCATGTCAATACACACAGAAAAAGCATTAGACAAAATTCAAGATACATTCGTGATCAGAACTCTCATGAAAGAGAGTATAATGGAAACATCCCTCAGCATACTATAGGTCATTTATAACAATTTATAATACTTAGGGGAAAAGCTGAAAGCCTTCTGGGTAAATTCGGGAACAAGACAAGGATTCCTACCCTCAGCACTTCTGTTCCATAGTAAAAGAAGAAAAGAAAAGGAAAGAAAAAGAAGAAAAAGAAAGGCAAAATGGAAAGAAAGAGGCAAAATGGAAAGAAAGAGGCAAAATTGGCACCAGTACTGATGACATAACAATCTACATAAAGTCCTTAGGGCTCCACACAGACTAATCTCAACAATAAATAATTTCAATGAGGGAGCAGGGTACAATATTAATGTAAAGTTGTCTCTTGCATTTCTACACGTTAATCATGAGATACCCTAAAATGGACGTTGAAAGCAATACTATTTAAAATCTCATTCCCCCGAATACCTTGGAATAAATGTAACCACATATATGAAAGATCTAAACACTGAAAATTAAAAAACATTGACAAAGAAATTAAAAATGTTTCAAAAAAATGGAATGATGTCTTGTGCTCTTGGATTGAAGGAGTTAATATTGTTAACATGGCCGAACAACACAAGGAAACCTACAGATTTAATGCAATTCCTGTTACGAAGCTGTAGTATTTCCCACAGAAACAGAAAATAAATAACTCTGTTTTAAATGAAACCATTATATATTGTGAAAATGATCTTGAGGTAAAACAACAAATCTGGAGGTATAAACCTCCCAGATTCCTTTCTATACTACAAAGCTACAGTAATAAAAACAGCATGGCATTGGCACAGAGATATAATCAATAAAATCAGATAGCCTAGAAATTATTCCACACACCTATGAGCAATAAATCAATTATAAAAGATGCAAGACTACACAATGGAGAAAAGACAGTCTTGTAAATGGATGGTGTTTGTAAAGCTGGACATCTAAATGTAAAACAGTGAAATGAGAGCATTCCCTGACATCATATAAAAAAATAAACTCCAAGTTTATTAAGGACCTAAATGTAAGACCTGATTCTATAAAACTGCTAGAAGTGTATATAGGTGATACACTGTTGGATATATATCATAGGAATAATTTCTTATATTAGTCTCCTAAGGCAAAAGAAATAAAAGCAAATTAAGCAAGTGAGACCTAAATAAACTTGAAAACTTCTGCACAGCTAAGGACACTTTGAATGAAATGAAAACACTGCCTGTGTAATTGGAAAACATATTTACAAATAATGCAAGTGACCAGGGGATAATAGATGTAAGTTAATAGATGTAACATGGATCTAGGTTATAGAACTCAATCTGAAAAACAAAAACCCAATCAAAAAAAGAGCAGAGTACCTGAGTTAATATTTTTCCAAAGAAAACATACAGATGAGTAACAGGCAAGTGATAAAAATTCTCAACATTACTAATTATTAGTTAATAGCAGTTCAAAACCACAATGAGGTATCACTTCACACTGGTCAAATGGCTATTATCAAAAAGTCTACAAATAGAAACTGTTGGAGATGTTGTGGAGGAAACAAATCCTTTGTATATCTTGGTAGGAATGTAAATTGGTACAATTTCTATGGAAAACAGTATTCAGATTTTTAAATCCTAAAACAGAACTACCATATGAAACAGTAACACCTCTCCTAGGAAAAATCTGGGGAAGAAACCCTAAATTGAGAAGAACCAATGTTCACAACAGCACTGTTTATAACATGCAATACAGGGAAGCAATCCAAAAGTCCACAGTAGACTATGGACTTAGGAAGATATGGAGAAGAGACAAGATGGCGGAGTAGAAGGGCGCTTGTAAGTCACCCTCTCCCACAAATACACCAAGACCCACATCTACAGACTCACTCAGCCAACCAGGGCTCCTGCGGAACTCCGACAGAACATCACCATCTTCAAAAGATAAAGACGCCAAAAATCTGGTAGGAGAAAAGGAAAAAAGAAATAACAAAAGGCAAAGCAGCGCGGGACGGTTTCGATGGGGAGGGAGCGGCAAAGGAGGACTGGCGCTCGCTCGCTGGGTCTCCCCTCTCCAACTGAGGGGCCAGTGGGACGGAGGGGGAGCCTCCGAGGCTCCGATCTGTACAGAGCAGCCCTTGTCTGACAGAACTAAGTTAAACGGGCACAGAGCATCCCCCGGACACCCAGCCTGTGACGAGGGCCGGCAGTGGTGGGCAGGGCCAGGCTGCACAAGGCGGGCGGAGGACGGTGGCGGCTGCATGGAGGCAGCCCTGGGGGACTGCAAGGGGCTGGGCGCCGTGGATGTGGGTGTACAGGACAGAGCAACCTGGGCCCTCCATAAAACAACAAGGTTGATATGCTCTCGGGGGAAGGGTGCATACCCCCATCTCTGAAAACCCGTGGAAATTTCAGGGGAAGAGAGGCGGGGCCCAGGCACAGCCGCCATATTCTCCGGTGCTTAGCACCCAGGCAGGGGCAGAGACGAAACCTGCATCTGCACTGAAGGGTTTAGCAGCCTCAAGGGCCAGTCTGAGACGGGTCTACAGCCCGGGGCAGATAGGATCCTTCCATCCTGGTCCCTCAGAGAACTTGCTACATAAAGACAAACAAGAAGCTGGGTCTTGGCTCAGAGCAGGGAAGAACTGCCCCTCGGTCTTCCCCGAGCCCACCCGTGGAGCGCGACCAGGGCGGAGCGCCGGCCAGGGCGGAGCGGGCAGCCGCACAGAGCAGCAGAGCTACCGGTGGCGCAGACAGAGGGAGAGCGGCCCCCCACCTGTTGGGCAGGACCACAGCCTCTGACCGAGGTGCTGGGAGGGGGCACGTCCCGCCCTTCTGCCTGGCCAGACTGCAACATCTGACTACGGCATCCGGAGGGGCAGTGACCAGCCCGCCCACAGCAGAGGAGAGCTGCATCTGACCCCGTGTTAGGAGGAGGCGTGATCAGCTTGCCAACAGGTGCTGGGAGCAACACAGAAGAGGGCGTCAACGGACGGCCTATGAAAACAAGCTGATCTTCCAAAACAGGACGAAGACAGAAGGACTTCACATTAAAAGCACACAGACTCCAGTAGAACACCGACAACACTTTTTTTATTTTGTTTTGTTATTTGTTTTTGTTTTGTTTTGTTTTTTGTCTGTTTTGTTTTTAAATCTGTTTTTACCTGTTCTATTTTCAATTACTCCCTTAATTTTTACTTCTTAATTCATTTCTATTTCTCTTGGGTTTTGATGTCCTGCTATTGAATATATACAGGCTTCAAATACATCTACTCATCTCCCCACCCCTTTTTTTTTCTTTTTTCTTCTTTTTTTTAAAGGTTTTAAAAGGATGTCTCAACCCGATTAATACTCTGCTACAACTCGCTTTTCTATTATTCATTATACACTGTTTTCAAAACCTCTTTCTCCCTTCTTTTAAAAATCTTTCTCTCTCTCATTTTTTTTCTTTTTTTCTCCTGCTTTTTTTTTCCTAAGTTCTATTCCTAAATAGGCATCAGATATATAAAATCCTTAAGATCCAAATTAGACAACTGATACTCCATAAACCACAGTGCCAGAGAGGTATGAGTAAGACGAAGAAGCAGAGAAGCCTTTCCCAATTAAAAGAACAAGAGGAATCCCCTGAAAGAAAGAGGAATGAATTAGACAGTGATAGCCTACTAGATCAAGATTTCAAAAAAGGAGTGATCAAATTGCTGAAGGAATTAAAAGAGATAGTGCTTAGAGATATAAAATATGTCAAAAATGAAATTGAAGCAATAAAGAAGAGCCAAGCAGAATGGTTAAACTCATTAACAGAGATGAGGAATGATCTAATAGCTGTGCAAAGCCGACTAGTTAATGCAGAGGAACGAATTAGTGATCTTTAAGACAGGGCAATAGAAAGCACCCATTCAAAAGAAATACAAGATAAGCAAATAAAAAGTAATGATAATAGCATAAGGGACCTTTGGGATAATATAAAGCATCCCAATCTTCACATAATAGGGGTCCCAGAAGGGGAAGAAAGATCAAAGGGGAGTGAAAAGGTTTTTGAAGAAATCATGACTGAAAACTTCCCAAATTTAAAGAAGGAATCAGATATCCAAGTACAGGAAGCTCAGAGGGTCCCAAACAGGAAGAATCCAAATAGACCCACACCAAGACATATCATAATCAAGATGGCCAGAGTCAAGGATAAAGAAATGATTCTAAAGGCAGCAAAAGGAAAGCAAAGAGTGAATTACAAGGGAACCCCCATAAGGCTCTCAGCTGATATTTCTACACAAACACTAAAGGCCAGAAGGGAGTGGCAATATATATTCAAAGCCCTGAATGAAAAAAAGGTGCAGCCTAGGGTACTTTATCCAGCAAGGCTATCCTTTAGGATAGAGGGAAAAATAAATAGTTTCCCGGCCAAAAAAAGCTGCAGGAGTTTAGCAACACTAAATCAAAGCTAAAAGAAATATTGAAAGGGCTATTCTAAATAGAAAAGCAGCAGGATGCTACAGAAATGAGAAACTCACAACTGGAAAGGTGATGACTCATGAATTACGAATAAAGAAACACGAAATTATAGAAGAAGACATACAAATCACTGAGAGTGGGAGAGGGTGGCAGGGAAATATAGAATTTTTTTCTTTCTTTTTTAAATTATCTTACCAGTAGGATGGGTTTGAGATCATGTTATTATCAGTATAATAAAAACAGGTATATGTCAATAGATTTACAAAAAAGGGTAACCACAAGTCAAAAACTTACAAGGGAGTCACAAAAATTAAATAAAATCCATGATAATACAAAGGAAATTTACCAAACCACAAAAGGAAGAAGAAAGGAACAAAGAGGATATACCAATTCAACTGCAAAGATAAGTTCAAAATGGCAATAAACACACATCTATCATTAATTACTGTAAATGTTAATGAACTAAATGCTCCAGTCAAAAGACATAGAGTGGCAGACTGGATAATAAAGCAAGAACCTTCAATATGCTGCATACAAGTGACCCACTTTAGGGAGAAAGACACATATAGATTTAGAGTGAAAGGATGGAAAAGGATATTCCATGCAAATGGAAAAGCCAAAAAAGCAGGTGTTGCAGTACTGATTTCAAACAAAATAGACTTTAAAACAAAGGCCATAAAGAAAGATAAATAAGGACATTTTATAATGATTAAAGGAGTGATACAAGATGAAGACATTACACACGTTAATATATATGCACCCAATATAAGAGCACCTAAGTACATACAAGAATTACTAACAGAGAAAAGGGCGATATTGATGGGAAAACAATCATAGTTGGAGATTTTAATACTGCATTAACATCACTAGACAGATCTTCCAGACAGAAAATAAACAAGGCAAAAGAGAAATTAAATACTACAATAGAAAAACTAGATTTGGTGGATATTTTCAGAGCATTACACCCCCAAAAAATAGAATATATATTCTTTTCAAGTGCACATGGAACATTTTCCAGGATCAATCATGTACTTGGACACAAAAGAAACCTCAACAAAATTAAGAAGATAGAAATTATCTCAAGCATCTTTACTGACAACAATGCCATGAAACTGGAAATCAACAACAGAGAAACAAAGGAGAAAAAAAGAAATGCATGGAGGTTAAACAAAATGTTATTGAAAAAACAATGGATCAATGAGGAAATCAAACCTGAAATTAAAAAATACTTTGGGGCAAAAGATAATGAAAGCCCAACCATGCAAAAACTATGGGACACAGCAAAGGCAGTGCTAAGAGGGAAGTTTATAGTGATACAGGCCTTCATCAAAAAAGAAGAACAATCTCAAAAAACAAGTTAACCCACCACCTGAATTAATTAGAAAAAGAAGAACAAAAAGCTCCAAAAAGCAGCAGAAGGAAGGAAATAATAAAGATCAGAGAGGAATTAAATACAATAGAGATTAACAAGACCATAGAAAAAATCAACCAAACCAAAAGCTGATTTTTTGAAAAAGTAAATAAAATCGACAAACCTCTAGCAAAACTCACAAAGAAGAAAAAAGAGAGAGCACAAATTAGCAAAATAAGAAAGGAAAATGGAGAAATTACAACAAACAAAATAGAAATACAGAATATCATACGAGAATATTATGAAAAAGTATATGGAACCAAACTGGATAACCTAGAGGAGATGGACAAGTTTCTGGAAACATACTGTCCACCAAAACTGAATCAAGAAAAAACCGAACTCTTGAACAATCCAATCACTAGAAAGGAATAGAAACAGCTATTAAAAACCTCCCTACAAATAAAAGTCCAGGACCGGACGGCTTCACCGGGGAATTCTACCAAACATACAAAGAAGAACTCATACCAGTCCTTCTCAAACTCTTCCAGATGATTGAAAAGGAGAGAAAAGTCCCAAACTCATTCTATGAAGCCACCATCACCCTGATACCAAAACCAGGCAAAGACACTACAAAAAAAAAGAGAATTATAGGCCAATATCACTGATGATTATAGACGCCAAATTCTTCACAAAATTTTTAACAAATAGAATCCAACAACACATAAAAAAGATTATACATCATGACCAAGTGGGGCTCATCCCAGGGACACAAGGCTGGTTCAACATACGCAAATCAATCCATGTAATACGTCACATCAACAAGAGAAAGGACAAAAACCACATGATCATCCCAATCGATGCAGAAAAAGCATTTGATAAAATTCAACACCCACTTATGATAAAAACTCTCGCCAAAGTGGATATAGAGGGAACATATTTAAACAAAATCAAAGTTATATATGACAAACCTACAGCCAGCATAGCTCTCAACGGTGAAAAACTCAAAAGCTTCCCACTAAAATCTGGGACAAGATAATGATGCCCACTATCACCACTCCTATTCAACATAGCCCTGGAAGTCCTAGTCACAGTAATCAGGCAAGAGAAAGAAAGAAAAGGGATCCAAATTGGAAAAGAAGAGGTAAAAGTGTCATTACATGCTGACGACATGTTACTATATATAGAAAACCCTAAAAAGTCCACACAAAAGCTACTGGAGCTGATTGAAGAATTCAGCAAGGTAGCAGGTTACAAAATTAATGTTCAAAAATCAGTTGCATTTCTTTACACTAACGATAAATCAACAGAAATAGAAAGTAAGGAAACAATTCCCTCTGGGAATAAATCTAACCAAGGAAGTGAAAGAATTATACACAGAAAACTATAAACCATTGATGAAGGAAATTAAAGAAGACTTTAAAAAATGGAAAGATAGTCCATGCTCTTGGATTGGAAGAATCAATATTTATAAAATGGTCATATTGCCCAAGGCAATCTACAGATTTAATGCAATCCCTATCCAATTAACCAGGACATATTTCACAGAACTAGAACAAATCATAATAAAATTTATATGGAACCATCAAAGACCTAGAATTGCTAAAGCATTACTGAAGAGAAAGAAAGAGGCTGGAGGAATAACTCTCCCAGACTTCAGACAATACTATAGAGCTACAGTCATCAAGACAGCACGGTATTGGTACTAAAACAGACATATGGACCTATGGAACAGAATAGAGAGCCCAGAAATGAACCCACAAACCTTTTGTCAACTAATCATCGACAAAGGAGGCAAGAATATACAATGGAATAAAGACAGTCTCTTCAGCAAATGGTGTTGGGAAAACTGGACAGCAGCATGTAAAACAATGAAGCTAGAACACACCCTTACACCATATACAAAAATCAACTCAAAATGGATTAAAGTCTTAAACATAAGACAAGATACAATAAACCTCCTAGAAGATAACATAGGGAAAACATTATCTGACATACATTTCAAAAATTTTCTCCTAGAAGAAATAAAAGCAAGAATAAACAAATGAGAACTAATGAAACTTACAAGCTCCTGCAGAGCAAAGGAATCCAGAAATAAAACAAGAAGAAAACCTACTGAATGGGAGAAAATTTTTGAAAGTGAAACCGACAAAGGATTGATCTCCAAAATATATAAGCAGCTCATATGACTCAATATGAAAAAAATAAACAACCCAATCCAAAAATGGGCAGAAGACATAAACAAGCAATTCTCCAAGGAAGACATACAAATAATCAAAAAGCACATGAAAAAATGTTGAATATCACTAATTATCAGAGAAATGCAAATCAAAACTACAATGAGGTATCACCTCACACCAGTCAGAATGGCCGTCATTCAAAAATCCACAAATGACAAATGCTGGAGAGGCTGTGGAGAAAGGGGAACCCTCTTACATGCTGGTGGGAATGCAGTTTGCTGCAGCCACTATGGAAAACAGTGTGGAGATTCCTCAAAAGACTAGGAATAGACTTACCATATGACCCAGGAATCCCACTCCTGGGCTTATATCCAGAAGGAAATCTACTTCAAGATGACACCTGCCCTCCAATGTTCATAGCAGCACTATTTACAATAGCCAAAACATGGAAACAGCCTAAATGTCCATCAACGGGTGACTGGATAAAGAAGATGTGGCATATTTATGCAATGGAATACTACTCAGCCATAAAACCCGACAAAATAATGCCATTTGCAGCAACATGGATGCTCCGAGAGAATGTCAGTCTAAGTGAAGTAAGCCAGAAATAGAAAGAAAAATAACATATGAGATCGCTCATATGTGGAATCTAAAGACTCATGGACAGAGAATACCGACTTGTGGTTACCAGTGGGGTAGAGGGTGGGAAGGGATAGACTGGGATTTCAAAACTGTAAAATAGATAAACAAGATTACACTGTATAGCACAGGGAAATATACATAAAATGTTATGATAAATCACAGAGAAAAAAATGCGACAATGAGTGTGTATATGTCCATGAATGACTGAAAAATTGTACTGAATACTGGAATTTGACACAATATTGTAAAATGATTATAAATGAATAAAAAATGTTAAAAAAAAGAAATGAGTGACCTTCAGCAGCACAATCCATTGATGAATTTTTTCAACATGAATTTGACTGAAAGAATACAAGACACAAATCACAGCATGGGATCTAATTCTTTTTATATGAATTTCAAGAACAGTAAAATCAATTTGTACTTTGTTAGTATATATTCACAGGTGATAAAATTATAAAGAATTGCAGAGAAGTGATGATTATAACAGTTAAGATAGTGGTTACATCTTGTGGAGAAAATCCTGTCTTTATTTAAAAATTTAATACTTTGTTCATCATGGATTCTTTTGCATTAACTTTTGTTTTTTTAAAATATTGCAATAAAAGCTTTCATTGAAATATTAAAAAAACTAAACATATCAAAACACACACAGAAAAAAATAAAATATGATGTTTCTATAAGTATGTAATGGAATATTACTCAGCAATGAAAAAGCATAACACATGGCTATTTCAGCATCATGAATGGACCTAGTAAATATTGCGCTTAGTGAAGTAACTTAGACAAAGACAAAAGTATATAATATAATTTTTATGTGGAATCTAAAGAATAACAAGTATCTGTGTACATCTATCTACAGTTATCTATTGATAGATGAGAGATAAGTAGATACATAGAAGGATAGATACATAGACATACGATAGATATATAGATAGATAGATAGATAGATTGATAGATAGATAGATAAATTGATTGATTGATTGATTGAGACATGGTAGAGAGATAGAGACATTAGATAGACAAGACTGAAACAGGCTGAAAGATAAGGGAAAAAATTTATGTTTACCAAAGTGGAACGGAAAGACAATTTAAAGGTAGGACACTGACAGATTAAAAGTAGTTTACCTAATGGAGATAAGCAACAAGGTTAATCTGTATATACCAGGGAATTACACAAAATAACTTATAATAATTGTATGTTAACAATTATTGAAATAATTTATAATGCAACATAATCTAAAAAGTGGTTGGGATCACTATGCTGTACATCTGAAACTGCACAATATTGCACATCTACTGTACTTCAATTAAAAATAAAACATCTCATGTATAATTTAGTCCTTTTTCCACTGATAGCATCTTCCTTTAATATTGTTTTATTTTTACTCTTTACCTTTTATGATTGCTGACTCAAATTTTTTCTATTTTTTTGTGAACATGTTACCAGATTGATGTACCTATATTTATTGCAACTGAATTACTATTTTTCTCTCTTTAATTCATATAGAATAGTAGCATTTAACAACATACCCAAAGAAACAGTTGCAACTTTCTCGTGGTCTCTGCTTAGAATTTTGTTCAAAATTTTGCGTATATTTGCCATTTTATTTTTCTTAGAATAGCTCTTTTCTGAACCTCTTGTAAAGTGTCTCGGTTTTGTTTTTTACAACTCACTCAGGTTTGTTTGTCTGGTAAATTCTTTATTTTCACTTTACACCTAAGTGATAACTGTGCAAGGTGTAGTATTCTTGGGTGAGAGATTTCTTATTTCAGTAGTTTGAAAATGTCATTTTAATTACCCTTGGCATATGTTTTTTGCTCAGTAATCTGCTGATAGACTAATGGTGGTTCCTATGTAGATTAACATAACTTTTATTGACTGCCTTTAAAACTTTACTCTGGTATTGACTTGCCAATTTGCGTATGACGTATCTTGAAAAGGTCTCATTGTCTTAAAGTTATTGGTGTTTTGTTGTCTCACGGAATTGTATGTCAGTTCCTTACCCAGGTCAGGAAGTTATCAACTATTACAACTTTAAATAAACCATCAGCTGCCTTGTAACATTCTTCTCCCTCCAGGATTTCACCCTAATGTACACTTCCTTAAGAAGTCTGATGGCTATTTTAGAATTTCCTCACTTTTTAATATCTTGAATCTCTCCCCTCTCCTATCATTTCTTGTTGTTTATTGGTGAGTTTGCTAATCTCTCTTCCACAAGACAGTCTTCTTCCAATGTTTTCTGTTGCATTCTTCATATCATTTATTAAGTTCAACTGGTCCTCCAATAATGTTTGATTGTTTCATAGTTTCAGACTCTTAGGTTATGTATACCTTATCATCATTTATTTTATTCCTGAGTTCACTAAACTGCTTTCTGAGTTTTTTTTTTTTGTATTGAGTTTCTGTATGACATCTTTTTCGATTCTCTATTAGTTATACAGCAATATTCCATGACTTTAAGCTTGTTTGCTGCAGGGTTGATATTGTGTGTGTGTGTGTGTGTGCGTGTGTGTGTGTGTTTGCCTGTGCATGTGTGTCTGTGTCTGTGTCGGAGTCTGTGTGTGTTTATCTGTGTGTGTGCTTGGCCTATAAATTTACTGTGACTGGTAATGATCCTGGTAAACTATTGCTGTGATGACACTAAAAAACAGATTGGGATTTGGAGTCCTTGCTTTTGTTTTCTGGTAGTTTGCAATATTGCACAATTTTTGGTTTTACTTATCTGAGCTACATCTGATAATATTTCAAAATGGCACTTTCCAGTCGCTACTGTCTGGATAAAAGATTGCTTACATTGTCACTTCTTAGACAAATTGGTAGTTAATGCCACTGTTGTCACTGGGCCTGTGAACCCTTCCTTTTATCTGATATCCCTTAAGAATCAGTGCACACATTGAGGAAAGTTGTGAAGACATGTGGGTAGTCGGAATTAGGCAAGTGCCTTTCCCATGTCCAATGTTGCAAGGTACCTTGTCTCCATCACTGTGAATGGGGAGTAGGGCAATGTCATGAATGTCTGAGTGTCAAAAGAATGGAAATTCTGTATGTCTTGTGGCTCCCTCGTAGTTATCTGTGACCATGAGTACTGGTGCAGTTGGAGGCTGAAGCAGTGTGTACCACTGAGACCCTGTTTCTACTGAGTATTCTGAAAATGTGGTCTCAGTTAACCTTGCCAGTGGGCCATGGTCGCAGACACCAACTCTTCTCTTCCCTCAATTCAGCCATCTTTATGTGTTTTAGCCCACCAAAGGTCAGGTGTACACTTGTGTTCTGGAGTATTTTGTGTTGTAGTTATTTTTGTTGAGATGTGATCATTTCACTGACTGTAGATTTAAGGGGAGAGACAGAAATAGTTTAAACTTAAGTCACTTTTTTCAAAGCCTAAACTTTTTCATTTGAAAGCTTGAATTCTAATAAGGACATTATAAGAACAGTAAAGAAAGTGAACAAATCACCTTCATTAATATCAGAGTCCTACAAAATATTTTGATTTTCCTGGGTTCTTTTCTTCAATGTTTTTCCCACCTACATGCACATTTAAGTATAATATAGCCTATAATCTCTTTAAAATCATTTAAATCATTAAAATACTTCTCTGTGCTGTAAATATAGCCCTTTTGGTTCTCTAATTTATAACTAGTAGCTTGAATATTCCTGTTTTCCCCATCCTTCTTCCCTGTCACCAGTGGAAACCACTACTCGGTGCACTACACATATATGTGATTTTGTTCCTTTTTTTATGATTATTTCTTTTATATATTTTGTTTCCTCATGGAAGTGGTAACATAGAGTGTTTTTCTCTGTATAACTTAATGTGATATGTGCAACACTACCTGGGTCCAGTCACATTTTTCCAAATGGCAGAATTTTATTTTTTGTTTTGACAATGACTAAGTACTTATTATGTTATCTATACCTCATATCTACTTCAGCCAATCATCTGTTGATGGGCAGTTGATTTGTGCTTCCATACTTGGCTATTATAAATGATGATGATAAGAACATTGGGGGTAATATATCCTTTGAAGTAAATGTTTTCATTATTTTCAGATTTATAACAAAAACTGGAATTGCTGCAACATATAATGTTTCTAATTCTAGTTTTCTTAGCACTGTCCACACTTTTATAATTGTGGATGTCTCAATTTATATTTCCACCAACAGTGAACTTGGGTTCCATTTTATCGACATTCATATTAATGTTTGTCATTTGAAGACATTTTTAATAAACATTTTGGTTGCTGTGGGATTATATTTCATTCTGGTTTTGATTTAAGTTTTCCTAATGAATAGCAATGTTATGTTTTTTGTATGTGCATGAAAATATCCAAATGTCTGTTTTTGAAAAGTTTCCATGAAGATCCTTCAACTGATTTTAAGAAGGGTTCTTTGTATTTTAAATAATGAGTCTAATATGCTATATATACATTATGGATATTAACACCTTGTTGGATTCATAGTCTGAAACTCTTCCTTCTATTCTGTGTGTTGTAATAAATTTTGCTGAAGGTTTCCTTTGCTCTGCAAAAGGTTTTCCATTTCACACTTATAGATGAAGTGGAATCACTGTATCACATAGAACATCTATTTTCCCTCAGTATAAGTAAAAACTGTTGTTGTTAGTTTTCTTTTTTTTTAATTAGGAGATAGATCAAAAATAAATATTATGATGATTTATCACAAAAGCAGTTCTGGTCCTGTTCTTGTTCAGAAATTGTATAGTTTCAGGTTTTACATTAAGGAAATTTATCGATTTCTATTTTATTTTGTATACTATGGAAGGAATGCTCTTACATCTAATTTTACATGTAATTACCAGTTTTTCCAGAACTGCTTTTTGAAAAGACTGCCTTTTTTCCATTGTATACTCTTGCCTCCTTCATTATAGACGAATTGACCATATGTGTGTGTTTTTATTTTAGGACTCTTTATTTTGTTCCATTTATCTATGTGAATCTTTTAGTGACATATTTTGATGTTTTGATTATTGTAGCTTTGTAGTATGTTTTAAAGTCAGGGAGGATAATACCTACAGCTTTGTTCATTTTTCAAAGATAATTTAAAAAATTTGGGTCTTTCAGAATTTAGTATAAATTTTATTATTTTTCTCCTTGTTTTGTGAAGAAACATATGGATTCTGTGAGAATAGAAATTTACTAAAAGAAGAAAACGAGAAAAATTATAAAGTTTGGAGGATAAATCACACAATATTAAACAACCAATGGATTGCTGCATAAATCAAAGGAAAAATACATAAAGAAATATAACAACAAAAACAAAGTCCATGTGATATAGCAAAAGCAGTATTAATAAGGATGCTTATAGCAAAATAATCCCACTTAAACAAATAAGAAACATCTCTCTCTTATAACATAATCTTACAAACAAAAGATGTAGCAAAATAATAAACAAACTTGCTAGTAGAAAGAAAGACAGCTGAAAGATCAGAACATAAATACATAAAATAAAGATTAAAAATAGAAACATCAAAACAAACTACATAAAGACCTTTGAAAGATAAATAAAACTGATAAACTTTAACGAGACTCATGAGCAGAAAGAGAGTACAGATTAAAAGCTCCAAAATAAATGAGAAGTTACAGCTTATATCAAAGTAACACAAAGCATCATAAGATAATACTACAAATTATATGCCAATTAAAATGGAATCCCTAGAAGAAATGGACAATTTCTTAGAAGGACCCAATCTCCAGAATAGAATGAGAAATAAAAAATATTAACAGATTATCATAATGAAATTAAATAAGTAATTTAACAAAATCTCCCAAGAAACAAAATTCCAGGCCTAGACAGGTTCACGGGTGACTTCTGCCAAACATTTAGAGAAGAGCTATCACCTATACTTCTCAGAGAATTACAAAAATTTGCAGAGGAAAGAAGGTTCCAACCCCCCTTTCTGTATTACACTACTACTAAAACAGGAACAAATACCTCATGAGATTACAGTTGAAATACTACTGATAAGCATCATGAAAATAAAATCAATAAATGTTAGCAAAGCAAACAATACATTAAAAGGATTATACAGTATGATTAAGTCCCTTTTATCCCAGGATGCAAAAGTTATTCATTACCCAGAAATTAATCATTATGATACACCAAACTAACAAATTGTAAAATAAAATTTATATGGCCACCTCAAAAGACTCATAAAATTTATTGACAATTACAGTATCTATTTATGATTATATTTCTCCTCAAAATGCGTATGAGAAACATACCTCTACACATTTAAGGTCGCATATGACAAGAACTCAGCTAACATGACACTCACTGATTAAAAGCTGAAAGCATCTGCTGTAAGAGCAGGAAGAAGTCAAGAATGTTCACACTTACCACTGATATTCAGTATCGTATTGGAAATTCTAGCCATAGCTATCCAAAATAAAAGTAAATAAAATATAGCTATTTCAGAAAAGGAGTAAAAGAATGTGTTTGCAGATGAAATACTTTAAACAGAAATCCTAAAGGAGACGCCACAATGCTACGATGGCTTTTCAATGCATTTGGTAAAATTTCAGTATGTGAAAAAAACATACAGAAATCTTGCATTTCTACAAACTAACAACAAGCTAACAGATAGAGTAAGTGAGGGAACTGTTTCATTCACACTTGCATTACAAAAAAAAAATCAAGAAATTTATCCAACCAAGGAGGTAAAAGACCTGTTCTCAGAAAACTATAAAAGATGTATAACAGAAATTGAAGATAATGCAACCAGGTGAAAGTATATACTGTGTTCATAGATGAGTAAGAAAATATTGTTTAAATGACAGTACTAGCCAAGAAAATATACAAATTAAATTCAGTGCCTATCAAAATACAAATGGCATTTTCAGACACTTACAAAAAATAATTATTAAATTTATATGTAAACACAAATGATTTGAAATCACTAAAAACAAAGAAAAGAAAAGAAAATGAACAAACTACAAACACAAACAAGTTTGACAAAGAACAAAGAGGATGTATCACTGTTCCTGATTTTAAACTATAATACAATGCTACAGCAATGATTATGGTAGTGGCACAGAACAAAGAGAATAATGGAATACAACAGAATGCCTAAAAATGAAATCAGACAGTTATGGTCATTTAGCCCATTACAAAAAAATGAATATACAGTGGGGGAAAGGTAATCAGTATGCACATGAAAATAGTCGACATCACTAACCATCAGAAAAAAGCAAGTCCAAAACACAATGAGGTATTATGTCATTCCTGTCAGAATGACTATGATCAAAAATGTAACAAATATAAATATTGGTGGGGATGTAAGAAAAAGCACACTGCTGCACTGCTTAAGTGAATATAAATTTGTGCTGCCACTGTGGAAAACAGTACGGAGATTTATCTATAAATTAAAAATAAAATATGATCCAACACTTCCATATCTACATTCTTATACCAAGAAAATAAAAACACAAATCAGAAAAGATAAATTCAACCCTATATTCACTGTGGCATTATATACAAAAGCCAGGCTATAGAAGCAAATTAATTGCTCATCAATAGATGATGGATAAAGAAGATGTACGTTTCTAGTGTATATATCTACCCATCTATTAAATACAGAAATATCTATATTTATATATATATACACACACTAAACATTATATATATATATATGTATATTTATATATATGCACACACACATAAAATTACAATGGGTTATTACTCAGCTATAAAAAAATAAGTTCTTGACATTTGCAAAAATGGGTAGACCAAGAGGGTAATATGCTAACTGAAATAAGTGAGACAGAGATTGACAAATGCAGAATGGTTTTATTCATATTTGGAATTTAAACAAATGAACAGAACAAAACAGAAAAGGGTTATAGATATAGAAAGAAACAGGTTGCTCACAAGAAGGAGGGAAATGTGGAGAAGAAAAACAAATAGTTGAGGAAAATTAAGAGAGAAAATTTTACAGTTGCAAATTAAATGAATCAGGGATAAGAAATGTAATGTGTGGGGAATAGTCAATAACTATGAAATATTTTTAAATAGCAACATATCATAACTAGATTTATTTTTGTGATCAGTTTGAAATCTATTGAAATAGCAAACATTATGTTATGTAAGAGAAACTAACACAGAGTCATAGATTAATATACACTTCAAAAACAAACACACATATAGAAAAAAATTAGATTTGTAGTTAACAGAGGCAGGGGTTGGGAAAGGATAATTTGATTAATGCACTCAAAAGCTACAAACCTCCAAATGTAAAATAAACGTGTTCTAGGGATGCCCTGTAGTAACATGAAAATTGCAATTAACACTGCTTTATGTTCTATATGAATGTTGTTAAGAGAGTAGACAATAAGTTTTCTCATCAGAACAAAAAGACTAATTGTATTTCTTTAAAATTGTATCTAAATGAGATAATGAATTCTCCCTAAAGTTGCTGTGATATTTATTTCTTGATAATTATAACTCAAATCACTATCCTGTGCACCTAAAATTATGCAATGTTTTATGCCAATTATATGTAAATAAAAGTGGAAGTAACAATGGCAAATAAATGGTAATGTTTTCCCATGTCATTTATCATGACTGTTTTTGCAACAAGTAAACTTGGGTCATGATATAATTATCCTAGGTAAAGATACTAATAAATAAGGGATTCTAATAAATTATACATAAAGATACTAATAAAATTAGTATTTTACCATGCTTAAACTTTCTTAATGTTAACAGCCCACTGATTCTGTAGGCATCAAAATTTCACTCTGTGTATTCATCTGAGATTAGTTAATGGATACAGATTTAACACTGGCTGCTGTTGCTGTAAGTGGTAAAATTCACTGTCTCTGATCAATGGTCTCATGTCCCCGACATTATCTGTAAGAAATGCACATGCTAGGTTGCTAAAAATCTCACCATGGTGAAATCTCAGAACTCCTAAAATACTTAACTGTTTTGCAATGGGAATGCAATACTGACAAAGACTTGATTATAGATAACATTGTGGTGTGTTCTCATGGTTGCATTAGGGAATTTGATGGTAATCCCTGAGATCCACAACAAACATTCTTGCTCAAGTTCTGGGCAAAGAAGTGAAAATGTTCTGAATTATTAGGAATGAGGACTGCTTTCAAAATGATGACTATGCACACTCTATTCCAGGAAGTACAAGGAAGAAAGTCTATTGCAATTTCAAGGTGAATGGGAATAAGTCAGTGGTTCAGGCTCAATAAATTAGTCAACGGGTGTTCAAAGCCACAGTAAGTTGCGTCAACAATGAGAATTAAAAGAAAAAAAACCTTAGAAATAAGCTTAGATTAAAAGAGACACAGTCCTATGCTGGGCTCTGGGGACTGGAAAATATATATGCTTCAGTCCAATTCAAGGATTCAGTGGCTTGGCCCTATCATCAGCTCGGGATTCAGTGAACAGGTAACAATTAGTATACAGGGAGAAATATAATCTACCTCTCCCTAATCTGAAGAAAATCTGGTGGCCCAATGAAACTCTTAATTCGCAGATATTCTGACAGATGCAGAGGAACAATTCACTGATGACTCAACTAAGACAAACTTAGTTACTGCTTAACAATCCATCTTCACACACACACACAGTGGTAGACAGATTTGTAGTATTTAGTGGGAAGAATTCAGGGGACAGAGCTCAGAGAATAGTTTACAAAGCACCAGCCAACTTTTGTACTTTTGCCAATAGTCTAGCTTTTCCCAGGTAGAAAACTACAGATGGACAATCAAATAATATTCTTTCTTAGAATTTCTAATTTTGAAAGTAAACTGTAGCTTTTGACTTATCAGTATAGAACCTTGTTAAGATGATCACTGTAAGACCCACTGTCTGATAACAAAGCTGGAAACTAGCTACTGAAACAGTCCATATGAACCCCAAACTGCTAATGTAAGCAACAACATAGCCGCCATCAGAGTTCAGCGAAAAAACTTAAAAGCTTGATGTTTCTGTTGTAGGAATAACCACTGCTGTCCAGACACAGTTCACATGCTCCAAGTGGGCTCTTTTCTTCTCTTGGTAAAGATCATATTGGTGGGATGTTGTTACAGCTTACCCTGGCAGATTTGCCCATTCTCCAGAATATCAAAGGCTTATCACAACTGGTGACACATTTTCAGAACTCAATGTTGCCATTCCAATCTTTCCAGCTGACACTAGCTGCATCATTGCGAGCAGAAGCCTTAGGCTCCCTGACCTTGCCTACAATTTTTCCAGCATTTCAGGGCATTTCACATTCTGTAAATGCTTCACCTTTTATTTTAAATTAATGGGAAATTTTCAAACACTTCCATGAATATTTTATATTTCCTAATATCTGCAGAATTTTGGTATTCTTGCAGTTGGACAAATTTTTAATTCTACCACCCTCACCTTCTTCTTGTCCACAAGTTTTAGATTACAATTTGGTTACTGAATACCACCACCCCATCAAAGGGGAACGTACCACTTAGATACTTACTATGTGAAGGTTAGAAGGGGCACAAGTTATGTGGGGTGTATAAACCTACATTAAATATTTGCAATGGCACTGTCTCTATGGACAAAGCTCTGATTCTAAGAAGTAAATTAATCATAAGGCATTATAGTTCTTGGTATGGGGAAGAGAATCAGCTATTTTGGGGTGGGTGGGTGATGAAGGGACAGGAAAAAATCCAGCAAATGAGAATGGAAAGCTTTAGGCCTCTGGAGGAATGAATTAAGAAGAAAATACTACTTTGTCTCCTTTACCTAACTCCACTTACTGTCCTGAGTGACTACTCTTTGAGCAATGAAAGATCGAGTTTGTGGTGAAGAGAAAAGACTATAACGAAATAGTTTGAAAACCATGAGAGTTTTGTTGTTTCAGGAAAGTGGATTTTGCTTAAAGTCAACATGTATTTTTCATTCACTTAATACTAAAATGAATCCTGTGACATGGAAAGAGTAGATAATAACACTGATGTTGCAGAGATGCATACCATCATATGAAATTACCACTAGCCAATGAATTGAATGACCTAGAACAACAGACACATTCCCAGAAACATATGTCTCCCATTATTGAATCAAGAAGTAACTAGAAAATTAAATACAGCAAAGGTGTGTATGAGTAAATCAGTAATCCAAATCTCCCAAACCAGAAAAAATTTACAAGATGACTTTACGGGTGAATTATGTCATATATTTTAACACAATTTTTCACCAATTCTTCCCCAAACCTTTCAAGAATTTGAACGGGGTGAAAGATTCCAAAGTTGTTTTATGATGCCAGCTTTATTTGCATAACAAAGCAAGAAAGGACATTAGATGCAAAATATAGAACATTAACCCTGATGAACATGTGTGCCAAAATTCTCAACAAAAGACAAGCAAAATGAATTCAACAACACGTTTAACATATAATACACATACATGAGTACAGGGATTTATCCCTGGGTTTAAGGAGACTTCAAAATATTCAAATCAATAAAGGTGACATGCCACACTAATAGGATGAGAAATAAAACTCACATAATCATCTCAATAGGTGCAGAAAGAGCATTATATATAATGCAACATCCTTTTAAGATACTCCCAACAAATTAAATTAACCCTGTCAGTGGCATGATATCATATACACACAAACACTTTGTGGACAGAAGGGAAGCAGTTCACTTTGTATTGATTCTTAGAAAAAGGGTTTATATGGACATGCACTATGACTCACATATCATCTAAGTTATAACAATGTTAATAATCTTAAACTATTTATGTACCCATGCTCCTGCAGTAAGCACAGGATGTTAAATGATCAAGGATTGTTTTAAAGTTCATCACGGAACTTCATTATGTAGGTCATCTCTTATCCAGCCGACTGTGCCTGTCTTAGGTTGTCCTCCTCTGAGGATATTACCCAGCATAGGCTAGCCTGCCATCCATACTGGATATATTGAGTAGGCCATTTCTTATCCAGTCTGGATATGTGACATTCCTCACAGCTTGTTTATCAGTTCAGCCCATGGGCTTGTTCTCAAGAGCCTTCAGACAGGGGCTTACAAACACAAAAACCCTAGACAGAAAAGTGGATGAAGAAAATTTGGTGTATATATGCAATGGAATCAATGCTTTGCTTTCCTATCAACAGTGTCCACGGTGTTCATTTTTCTCTACAATCTCACCAACATCTATTTCTTTTCTTTTTGATGAGAGCCTTCTGACAATTGTGAGATCTTTTCTCATTTTTGGTTTATGAAGTCCCTAATAATTTATAACTCTGAACATAATTTCATGTGTCATTTAGCCAACTGTATGTTTTCTACAGAAAATTGATTCAGATCTATCTATTCAGTTCCTACAGACACTTTTTTTAATTAGATTGTTTGGTCTTTTTTGTTGTTGTTTGGTGTATGACTTAGCCTTATAGTTGCATATTAACACTTGATTGGAAAATATCACTTGCAAATATATTCTCCCATTGTGTTGGTTGACTTTTCATTTTATTGATCATTTTTTCTTTAGTGTAAATCTGTTTAGAGTGATACAATCATATTTTGTTAGTTTTGCTTCTGCTTCCCTTGCCAGAGAAGACATATGTAGAATCAAATTAAGTCCAATGTCAGAGTGTACTTCTTATATTTTACACTAGGATTCTTTGTTTTCAGGTTTTATGTTTTATATGCCCAGGAGTGGGAATGCTGGTTCATATGATAAGTTTATTTCTATTATTTTAAGGAACTTCCATAGAATTTCCAAAGTGGTTGCACCAATTTTTCATTCCCACCAACAGCGTTGGAGAGTTCCATTTTCTCCACAACCTTCCAAGAATTTATTTTTTGTAGACATTTGGATGACAGCACTTCTCAGTATTGTGAGGTAAAACATAATTTTATTTTTGTCTTGCATTTGTATAATGATTAGCAATGTGAGCACGTTTTTATAGTCCTGTTTGTCATCTGTTTGTCTTGTTTAGAGAATTGCCTTCTACTCATTTTCTGTCTGAGTTGTTTGCAGTTTTTGCAATGGAGTTGTATGAACGATTTTTATATTTTAGAAATTAGCCACTTGTTGATTGCATTATTTCCAAATGTTTTCTCCCATTTGGAAGTTCATCTTTTCATTATGTTTATTTTGCTATTTAGAAGCTTTTAAGTTTAATTTGGATCTATTTGATTATTTTGCTCTTAATGTTTTCAGCTTGGAAGAGTGACATAAGAAAATTTCGCTACAATTTATGTCTTGTTTTGCCTATGTTAGTTTCCAGGTGTTTTATTGTGTCATATATTAGATTCAGATATTTAAAGCATTTTGGGCTTATATTTGTACAGTGTGAGGGAGTATTCTAATTTCATTGATTTATATGTTGCTGTCTACCTTCCTCAACATCACTTGCTGAAGACTGTCTTTTATGTATTGTATATTTTTGTTATGTTTGTCATAGTTTAATTGACCATAGGTGTGATATTTTATTACTGCCTCTGTGCTCTGTTCCAGGGATATAGATGTTTTTTGTTTTCCAGCATTGTGCTGTTTTGATTTCTGTTTTTGTAATATATTCTGAGTTCTGAGAGGGATATGGTTTATGCCTCCAAAATTGTTCTTTTTCCTCATTGTTTCTTTTGCAGTTCTGGTTCTTTTGCAGTTCCATACAAATCTGAGGACTGTTTTAAGTTCTGTGGAAAATATCATTTAGTTCGATCTGAATCACTTTATATCTGTAGACATCATTTGTAGTATGTATATTTTTGCAATATTAATTCCTCTAAAGTAAGACCTTGAGATTTCTTTCCATTTTTTTGCATCATGTTCATATTTCTTTATCAGTGCCCTATTAATTTTATTATCTTGGATTTTTCATAGGTTTTTCATTTTTTATCTGATTTCATATGGATTTTTTAGAATACTGGAATATTTCATTGTTAGTGTAAAGGAATGTGACAGTTTTTGTATATTAATCATGAAAAATCCTACTTTGCTAAATGTCTTTATTAGTTTTAGTTGTTTTGGTGTGAAGAATCTTTAGGGTTTTCTATATAGATTATCATGTCATCTAAAATAATAACAGTTTTACTTCATTCAATCCAAGTTGAATAATATTTTTTCTTGTGCGATTGCTGTTGCTAGGACTTCCCTTAATGTGTTTAATAGAAATGGTGAGAGTGGGCATCCTTGTTTTATTCCTTAATTTGGCTTTCATTTATTCACTTTTGCATATTATGTTGTCTGTGGGTCTGTAATTAATGACTTTAGTATTGTTGAGATATATTTCCTGAATCCTACTTTGGTAAGGGTTTTTTGTTTTTATTGACTCTGCTGTTCTTGTTGTTGTTGTTGTTGCTTCTGTATTAATGAATAAAATTTGAAGTTTGTGAAATTATTTTTATCGATTTATTGGGATGACCACATCATTTTCCCTTTTTCTTTTGTTAATGTGGTGTATCAAACTGATTGATTTCATGTAATTTCAACTTCTCTTATGACCCTGCAATGAATTAAAGTTGTTCATGTTGTATGATTCATTTTTTGTATTGCTGGACTTAGTTTTCTTTTTTTTTTTTTTTTTTTTTTTTTTTTTTTTTTTTTTTTTTTTTTATTTACATTTTTATTGATTCATAATCATTTTACAGTGTTGTGTCAAATTCCAGTGTTCAGTACAATTTTTCAGTCATACATGGACATATACACACTCATTGTCACATTTTTTTCTCTGAGATTTATCATAACATTTTGTGTATATTTCCCTGTGCTATACAGTGTAATCTTGTTTATCTGTTCTACAATTTTGAAATCCCAGTCTATCCCTTCCCACCCTCTACCCCGCCCCCCCCACCCCGGTAACCACAAGTCTGTATTCTCTGTCCATGAGTCCATTTCTGTCCTGTATTTATGCTTTGTTTTTGTTTGTTTGTTTGTTTTTGTTTTTTAGATTCCACATATGAGCGATCTCATATGGTATTTTTCTTTCTCTTTCTGGCTTACTTCACTTAGAATGACATTCTCTAGGAGCATCCATGTTGCTGCAAATGGCATTATGTTGTCGGTTTTTATGGCTGAGTAGTATTCCATTGTATAAATATACCACATCTTCTTTATCCAGTCACCTGTTGATGGACATTTAGGTTGTTTCCATGTTTTGGCTATTGTAAATAGTGCTGCTATGAACATTGGGGTGCAGGTGTCATCCTGAAGTAGATTTCCTTCTGGGTACAAGCCCAGGAGTGGGATTCCTGGGTCATATGGTAAGTCTATTCCTAGTCTTTTGAGGAATCTCCACACTGTTTTCCATAGTGGCTGCACCAAACTGCATTCCCACCAGCAGTGTAGGAGGGTTCCCCTTTCTCCACAGCCTCTCCAGCATTTGTCATTTTTGGATTTTTGAATGACGGCCATTCTGACTGGTGTGAGGTGATACCTCATTGTAGTTTTGATTTGCATTTCTCTGATAATTAGTGATATTGAACATTTTTTCATGTGTTTTTTGATCATTTGTATGTCTTCCTTGGAGAGTTGCTTGTTTAGGTCTTCTGCCCATTTTTGGATTGGGTTGTTTATTTTTTTCTTATTGAGTCGTATGAGCTGCTTATATATTTTGGAGATCAAGCCTTTGTCAGTTTCACTTGCAAAAATTTTCTCCCATTCCGTAGGTTTTCTTCTTGTTTTATCTCTGGTTTCCTTTGCTCTGCAGAAGCTTGTAAGTTTCATTAGGTCCCATTTGTTTATTCTTGCTTTTATTTCTTCTAGGAGAAAATTTTTGAAATGTATGTCAGATAATGTTTTGCCTATGTTTTCCTCTAGGAGGTTTATTGTATCTTGTCTTATGTTTAAGTCTTTAATCCATTTTGAGTTGATTTTTGTATATGGTGTAAGGGAGTGTTCTAGCTTCATTGTTTTACATGCTGCTGTCCAGTTTTCCCAACACCATTTGCTGAAGAGACTGTCTTTATTCCATTGTATATTCTTGCCTCCTTTGTCGAAGATGAGTTGACCAAAAGTTTGTGGGTTCATTTCTGGGCTCTCTATTCTGTTCCATTGGTCTATATGTCTGTTTTGGTACCAATACCATGCTGTCTTGATGACTGTAGCTCTATAGTATTGTCTGAAGTCTGGGAGAGTTATTCCTCCAGCCTCATTCTTTCTCTTCAGTAATGCTTTAGCAATTCTAGGTCTTTGATGGTTCCATATAAATTTTATTATGATTTGTTCTAGTTCTGTGAAATATGTCCTGGGTAATTGGATAGGGAATGCATTAAATCTGTAGATTGCCTTGGGCAGTGTGACCATTTTAACAATATTGATTCTTCCAATCCAAGAGCATGGAATATCTTTCCATTTTTTAAAGTCTTCTTTAATTTCCTTCATCAATGGTTTATAGTTTTCTGTGTATAATTCTTTCGCCTCCTTGGTTAGATTTATTCCCAGATATTTTATTACTTTGGGTGCTATTTTAAAGGGGATTGTTTCTTTACTTTCTTTTTCTGTTGATTTATCGTTAGTGTAAAGAAAGGCAACTGATTTTTGAACATTAATTTTGTAACCTGCTACCTTGCTGAATTCTTCGATCAGCTCTAGTAGCTTTTTTGTGGACCTTTTAGGGTTTTCTATATATAGTAACATGTCATCAGCATATAATGACACTTTTACCTCTTCTTTTCCAATTTGGATCCCTTTTATTTCTTTCTCTTGCCTGATTGCTGTGGCTAGGACTTCCAGGACTATATTGAATAGGAGTGGTGATAGTGGGCATCCTTGTCTTGTCCCAGATTTTAGTGGGAAGCTTTTGAGTTTTTCACCGTTGAGAACTATGCTGGCTATAGGTTTGTCATATATAGCTTTTATTATGTTGAGATATGTTCCCTCTATACCCACTTTGGCGAGAGTTTTTATCATAAATGGGTGTTGAATTTTATCAAATGCTTTTTCTGCATCGATTGAGATGATTATGTGGTTTTTGTCCTTTTTCTTGTTGATGTGATGTATTACACTGATTGATTTGCGTATGTTGAACCAGCCTTGTGTCCCTGGGATGAACCCCACTTGGTCATGATGTATAATCTTTTTTATGTGTTGTTGGATTCTATTTGCTAAAATTTTGGTGAGGATTTTGGCGTCTATGTTCATCAGTGATATTGGCCTATAATTCTCTTTTTTTGTAGTGTCTTTGCCTGGTTTTGGTATCAGGGTGATGGTGGCTTCATAGAAAGAGTTTGGGAGTATTCCCTCCTTTTCAATCGTCTGGAAGAGTTTGAGAAGGACTGGTATGAGTTCTTCTTTGTATGTTTGGTAGAATTCCCCAGTGAAGCCGTCCGGTCCTGGACTTTTATTTGTAGGGAGGTTTTTAATTGCTATTTCTATTTCCTTTCTAGTGATCGGGTTGTTCAAGTGTTCAGTTTCTTCTTGATTCAGTTTTGGTGGACAGTATGTTTCCAGAAACTTGTCCATCTCCTCTAGGTTATCCAGTTTGGTTCCATATAGTTTTTCATAATATTCTCGTATGATATTCTGTATTTCTATTTTGTTTGTTGTAATTTCTCCATTTTCCTTTCTTATTTTGCTAATTTGTGCTCTCTCTTTTTTCTTCTTTGTGAGTTTGGCCAGAGGTTTGTCGATTTTATTTACTTTTTCAAAAAACCAACTTTTGGTTTGGTTGATTTTTTCTATGGTCTTGTTAATCTCTATTGTATTTAATTCCTCTCTGATCTTTATTATTTCCTTCCTTCTGCTGCTTTTTGGGGCTTTTTGTTCTTCTTTTTCTAATTGATTTAGGTGGTGGGTTAACTTGTTTATTTGAGATTGTTCTTCTTTTTTGAGAAAGGCCTGTATCGCTATAAACTTCCCTCTTAGCACTGCCTTTGCTGTGTCCCATAGGTTTTGAGTGGTTGTGCTTTCATTATCATTTGTCTCAAGGTATTTTTTAATTTCAGCTTTGATTTCCTCATTGATCCATTGTTTTTTCAATAACATATTGTTTAATCTCCATGCTTTTCTTTTTTTCTCCTTTGTTTCTCTGTTGTTGATTTCCAGTTTCATGGCATTGTGGTCAGTAAAGATGCTTGAGATAATTTCTATCTTCTTAAATTTGTTGAGGTTTCTTTTGTGTCCAAGTACATGATCGATCCTGGAAAATGTTCCATGTGCACTTGAAAAGAATGTATATTCTATTTTTTGGGGGTGTAAAGCTCTGAAAATATCCACCAAATCTAGTTTTTCTATTGTAGTATTTAATTTCTCTGTTGCCTTGTTTATTTTCTGTCTGGAAGATCTGTCTAGTGATGTTAATGCAGTGTTAAAATCTCCAACTATGATTGTATTCCCATCAATATCCCCCTTTATCTCTGTTAGTAATTCTTGTATGTACTTAGGTGCTCCTATATTGGGTGCATATATATTAACGAGTGTAATATCTTCATCTTGTATCACTCCTTTAATCATTATAAAATGTCCTTCTTTATCTTTCTTTATGGCCTTTGTTTTAAAGTCTATTTTGTCTGAAATCAGTACTGCAACACCTGCTTTTTTGGCTTTTCCATTTGCATGGAATATCCTTTTCCATCCTTTCACTCTCAATCTATATGTGTCCTTCTCCCTAAAGTGGGTCTCTTGTATGCAGCATATTGAAGGTTCTTGCTTTATTATCCACTCTGCCACTCTGTGTCTTTTGACTGGAGCATTTAGTCCATTAACATTTACAGTAATTAATGATAGATGTGTGTTTATTGCCATTTTGAACTTATCTTTGCAGTTGAATTGGTATATCCTCTTTGTTCCTTTCTTCTTCCTTTTGTGGTTTGGTAATTTTCCTTTGTATTATCATGGATTTTATTTAATTTTTGTGACTCCCTTGTAAATTTTTGACTTGTGGTTACCCTTTTTTGTAAATCTATTAACCTATACCCGTTTTTAATAAACTGATAATAACATGATCTCAAACCCATCCTACTGTTAAAAAAAATTTAAAAAAAGAAAGAAAAAAAATTCTATATTTCCCTGCCTCCCTCTCCCACTCTCAGTGATTTGTATGTCTTCTTTTATAATTTCGTGTTTTCTTTATTTGTAATTCATGAGTTATCACCTTTCCAGTTGTACGTTTCTCATTTCTGTAGCATCCTGCTGCTTTTCTATTTAGAATAGCCCTTTCAATATTTCTTTTAGCATGGGTTTAGTGTTGCTAAACTCCTGCAGCTTTTTTTTGTCTGTGAAACTCTTTATTTCTCCTTCTATCCTAAAGGATAGCCTTGCTGGATAAAGTATCCTAGGCTGCATCTTTTTTTCATTCAGGGCTTTGAATATATCTTGCCACTCCCTTCTGGCCTGTAGTGTTTGTGTAGAGAAATCAGCTGAGAGCCTTATGGGGGTTCCCTTGTAGTTCACTCTTTGCTTTTCTCTTGCTGCCTTTAGAATCATTTCTTTATCTTTGACTCTGGCCATCTTGATTATGATATGTCTTGGTGTGGGTCTATTTGGGTTCTTCCTGTTTGGGACCCTCTGAGCTTCCTGTACTTGGATATCTGATTCCTTCTTTAAGTTTGGGAAGTTTTCAGTCATGATTTCTTCAAAAATCTTTTCAATCCCCTTTGATCCTTCTTCCCCTTCTGGGACCCCTATTATGCGAAGATTGGGACGCTTTATATTATCCCATAGGTCCCTTATGCTATTATCATTATTTTTTATTTGCTTATCTTGTAGTTCTTCTGAATGGGTGCTTTCTATTGCCCTGTCTTCTAGATCACTAATTCGTTCCTCTGCATTAACTAGTCGGCTTTGCACAGCTGTTAGATCATTCCTCATCTCTGTCATTGAGTTTTCCCATTTTGCTTGGCTCTTCTTTATAGCTTCAATTTCATTTTTGACATATTTTATTTCTCTAAGCATTATCTCTTTTAATTCCTTCAGCAATTTGATCACTCCTTTTTTGAAATCTTGATCTAGTAGGCTATCGATGTCTATTTCATTGAGCTTTCTTTCAGGGGATTCCTCTTGTTCTTTTAATTGGGAAAGGTTTCTCTGCTTCTTCATCTTGCTCATACCTCTCTGGCACTGTGGTTTATGAAGTATCAGTTGTCTATTTTGGATCTTAAGGATTTTATCTATCTAATGCCTATTTAGGAATAGAACTTAGGAAAAAAAAGAAAAAAGAAAAAAAAAAGAAAAGAATAAGAGAGAGAGAAAGATTTTTAAAAGAAGGGAGAAAGAGGGTTTGAAAACAATGTATAATGAATAATAGAAGAGCGGGTTGAAGCAGAGTATTAATCGGGTGGAGAAGTCCTTTTAAAACCTTAAAAAAAAAAAAAGGGGGGGTGGGGAGATGAATATATGTGTTTGAAGCCTGTGTCTAATCAATAACAGGACATCAAAACCGAAGAGATATAGAAATGAATTAAGAAGTAAAAATTAAAAGAGTAATTGAAAATAGAACAGGTAAAAACAGATTAAAACAAAACAAAACAGAAACAGAAACAGAAAACAAAAAAACAAAACAAAGCAAAACAAAAACCAAAAAAAAAAAAAAAAAAAAAAAAAAAAAAAAAAAAAAAAAAAAAAGGGGGTTGTCGGTGTTCTCCTGGAGTCTGTGTGCTTTTAATGTGAAGTCCTTCTGTCTTCGTCCTGTTTTGGAAGCTCAGCTTGTTTTCATAGGCCCTCCGTTGGCGCCCTCTTCTGTGCTGCTCCCAGCACCTGTCGGCAAGCGGATCGCGCCTCCTCCTAACACGGGGTCAGATGCAGCTCTCCTCTGCTGCGGGCGGGCAGGTCACTGCCCCTCTGGATGCCGCAGACAGATGTTGCAGACTGGCCAGGCAGGAGGACGGGTCGTGCCCCTTCCCAGCACCTCGGTCAGGGGTTGTGTTCCTGCCCGACAGGCGGGGGGCCGCTCTCCCCCTGCTTGCGCCGCCGGCAGCTCCGCTGCTCTGTGCGGCTGCGCGCTCTGCGCCGGTGCTCCGCCCTGGCCGGCGCTCCGCCCTGGTCGCGCTCCGCCCCGGTCGGTGCTCCGCCCCGGTCGGCGCTCCGCCCGGGTCGCACTCCGCCCTGGTCGCGCTCCGCGTGTGGGCTCGGGGAAGACCCAGGTTCAGCCTCGTCCCTGCTCCGAGCCAAGACCCAGCTGCTTGTTTGTCTTTGTGGAGCAAGTTCTCTGGGGTACCAGAATGGAAGGGTCCTATCTGCCCAGGGCTGTAGGCCCGTCTCAGTCTGGCCCTTGAGGCTGCGAAGCCCTTCGGTGGGGACGCAGGTTTCGTCTCTGCCCCCGCCTGGGTGTTAAGCGCCGGAGAATATGGCGGCTCAGCCTGGGCCCCGCCCCTCTTCCCCTGAAAAGTTTCCGCGGGTTTTCAGAGATGGGGGTATGCACCCTTCCCCCGAGAGCACATCAACCTTGCTGTTTTATGGAGGGCCCAGGTTGTTCTGTCCTGTACACCCACAGCCCCGGCGCTCAGCCCCTTGCAGTCCCCCGGAGATTCCTCCGTGCAGCCGCCCCCGTCCTCCGCCCAGATTATGCAGCCTGGCCCTGCCCGCTGCTGCCGGCCCGCGTCTCAGGCTGGTTGTCGGGGGGGACGCTCTGTGCCCGTTTAACTTAGTTCTGTCAGACAAGGGCTGCTCTGTACAGATCCGAGCCTCGGAGGCTCCCCCTCCGTCCCGCTGGCCTCTCAGTTGGAGAGGGGAGACCCAGCGAGCAAGCGCCAGTCCTCCTTTGCCGCTCCCTCCCCGCGGGACCCGTCCCGCGCTGCTTTGCCTTTTGTTCTTTCTTTTTTCCTTTTCTCCTACCAGATTTTTGGCGTCTTTATCTTTTGAAGAGGGCGATGATCTGTTGGAGTTCCGCAGGTGCTCTGGTGGGCTGAGTGGGTCTGTAGATGTGGGTCTTGGTGTATTTGTGGGAGAGGGTGGCTTACAAGCGTCCTTCTACTCCGCCATCTTGCCCGGAAGTCCTGGACTTAGTTTTCTAATACTATTTTTTTGAATTTTTGTATGTATATCAATCAAAAATATATGTTTGAAATTCTCTTTGCTTGTACTTTGTTTGTTGGCTTTGCTTTCTGGGTAATGAAAGCTTCATAAAATTAATATGGCAGTTTTCCACATCTTCACTATTTTTGAATAGTTTGAGGAGTAAAATTTCTTCTTTTTAGTTTTGTACAGTTTTCCACGGGAGCTGTTTAAATCTGTTCTAATATTTAATGATTTTTTTAAATGCAGATTCTATCTTTCTTCTAGTAATCAGTTTGTTCAAATTATTTATTTCTCCTTATCCCTGTCTATTTCCAGACATTTGTATATTTCTTCTAAGTTGTCCAGTTTATTGGCAAGTAAGTTTTGACAAAATGTTCCCTTTTTTGTATATATGAGGGAACAATTGTTATTTCTCCACTTTTATTTCTGAATTTATTTCTTTGAAGCATCACTGTTTTCTTCATGATGCACTTGGCTAGAGGTTTTTTGATTTTACTTACCTTAAAAAGAAAACAAAAAACAAAATCTTTTGTTTTACTACTCTTTTGCATAGTTGTTTTTTCTTTCTAATTTATATTTACACCTGTAGTATTTAGAATCATGTTTTTTTCTTTTTTAACTTTTTTAATTGATTTTTAATAATTTTAAAAGCTGTCTCAAATTCCATTGTAGAGCACAATTTTTTAGGTTCAATGAACATATATACATGTCACATTTTTTCCCCTGTGAGCTCCCATAAGATCTTTTATATATTTCCTTGTACTATACAGTACAATCCTGATTATCTATTCTTCAATTTTGACCTCCCAGCCTATTTCTTCCCACACCCCACCCCTTGGAAACCTAAACTTTTTATTCTCGGCCTGCGAGTTTATTTCTGTTTTGTATTTATGCATTTTTGGTTGGTTTGGTTTTGTTTTTAGATTCCACACATGAGCCATCTCATATGGTATTTTTCTTTCTCTTTCTGGCTTACTTCACTTAGACTGATATTCTCCTGGACCATCCATGTTGCTGAAAATGGCATTATGTTGTCGGTTTATAAGAATGACTATTATTCCATTGTATAAATATAACACCTCTTCTTATCCAGTCAACTGTCAATGGACATTTAGGAAGTTTCCATGTCTTGGCTATTGTAAATAGTGCTGGATATGAACATTGGGGTGCAGGTGTCATCCTGAAGTAGGGTTCCTTCTGAATTTATTCCGAGGAGTGGGATTCTTGGGTTATATGGTAAGTCTATTCCAAGGCTTTTGAGGAATCTCCATCCTGTATTCCACAATGGCTGCACCAAACTGTATTGCCACCAGCAGTGAAGGATGGTTCCCTTTATTCCACAGCATCTCCAGCATTTGTCATTTGTGGATATTTGAATGATGGCCATTCTGACTGGTGTGAGGTGATACCTCACTGTAGTTTTGATTTCCAATTCTCTGATAATCGGTGATATTGAGCGTTTTCTGATGTGATTTTTGATCATTTGTATGTCTTCGGTGGAGAATTGCTTAATTAGGTCTTCTGCCCAATTTTGGATTAGGTAGTTTATTTTTTCTTATTCAGATGGATGAACTTCTTATATACTCTGGAGGTCATGCCTTTTTCGGTTTCATATGCAAATATTTTTCCCATTCCGTAGGTTGTCCTTTTGTTTTATTTCCGGTTCCTTTACTGTGCAGAAGCTTGTAAGTTTCATTAGGTCTAATTTGTTTATTCTTACTTTTATTTCTTCTATGAGAAAATTTTCGAGACGTATGTCAGATAACGTTTTGCCTATATTTTCCTCTTAGAGCTTTATTGTATCTTGTCTTATGTTTAAGAATTTTATCTATTTTGAGTTTTTTTTTTTGTATGGTGTTCTAGCTTCATTGGGAGTGTTCTAGCTTCATTGAATTACATCGTGCTGTCCAGTTTTCCCAACACCAGTTGCTGAATATTCTATCTCTCTTCCATTGTAATTTCTTGCCTCCTTTGTCTAAGATTAATTTGCCAAACGTTTTTGGGTTCATTTCTGGGCTCACTATTCTGTTCCATTGACCTATATGTATGTTTTTCTTCCATTACAGTGCTGTCTTGTTGACTATAGCTCTATTTTATTATCTGAATCATTAGCATAAATAAATGCCACTGATATTTGATGCATAATCTTGTAACCTGCTACCTTGCTGAATTCTTTGATCAGCTGTAGTAAATTTTGTCTGGATCTTGTAGGGTTTTCTGTTTATAGTAACATATTCTGTGCATATAGTGAGACTTTTACCTCTTCCTTTCTAATTTGCATCCCTTTTTCTTCTGTCTCTTGTTTGATTGCTGTGGATAGTACTTCCAAGACTATCTTGAGTAGGAGTCGTGATAGTGTGTATCCTTTTATTGTCCTTGATTTTAGTGGGAAGGATTTGACTTTCTCACCATTGAGTATTATGCTGGATGTAGGTTTGTTATCTATAGCTTTTATGATGTTGAGATATTTTCCCTCTATGCCCAATTGGTGGGAGTTTTTATCACACGTGTATGTTGAATTTTATCAAATGCTTTTCCTACATCAATTGAGATGATCATGTGGTTTTGGTTCTTTCTCTTGTTGATGTGCTGTATTACATTGATTGATTTGCATATGTTGAACCACCCCTGTGTACCTGGCATGATCCCCACTTGGTCATGGTTTATAATCATTTTTCTGTGTTGTTGGATTCTATTTGGTAATATTTTGGTGAGTATTTTTGCGTCTGTGTTCATCAGTGATATTGGCCTATAATTCTCTCTGTTGGTAGTGTCTTTGCGTGGTTGTTGTATCAGGGTGATTGTGGTTTCATGGAATGACTTTGGGAGTATTCCTTCCTTTTCAATCGTCTGGAGGAGTTTGTGAAGTACTGCTATGAGTTCTGCTTTTATGTTTGGTAGAATTCCACAGTGAATCCGTCTGGTCCTGGACTGTTATATGTAGGGAGGTTTTATTTTGCTATTTTGATTTCATTTAAAGTGCTCTGCTTTTTCCAGGGGTCAGTTATGTCTTGATTCTGTCTTGGTGGAGAGTATGATTCCAGAAGATTGTCCATCTCTTCTAGGTAATACAGTTTGGTTCAATATAATTTTCATAAATTTCTCATATGATATTTTGTATTTCTAATTTTTTGTGGTAATTTCTACATTGTCCTATCTTATTTTGGTAATTTGTGCTCTCTCGCTTTTCTTCTTTCTGAGTTTGGCCAGAGGTATGTCGATTTTACTTACTTTTTGGAAAAACCATCTTTTGAAATTGTTGATTTTTTCCTATGGTCATTTAAATCTCTATTTTATTTATTTCCTCCCCAATATTTATGATTTCCTTCCTTCTGCTGCCTTTTGGTTTTTTTTGTTCTTCTTATTCTAATTCATTCTTCTGGTGAGATAAATTGTTTATTTGTGGTTGTATTTCTTTTTTGAGGATGGAGTGTATCACTATAAGCTCCCCTCTCAGCAATGCTTTCGCAGTGTCCCATAAATTTTGTGGGGTTTTGCTTTCATTTTCTTTTGTCTCAAGGTAGTTTTTCATTTCAGCTTTGATTTCTTCATTGACCCATTAGTTTTTTTGAAAACATATTGTTTAATCCCCATGTTTTCCTTTTGTTCTCCTCTGTTTCTCTGTTGTTGATTTCTAGCTTCATGGCATTATGGTCAGTAAAGATGCTTGTGGTAATTTCTAACTTTTAAATTTGCTGAGGTTTCTTTTGTGCCCAAGTTCATCATGAATCCTGGAAAATATTCCACGTGCACTTGAAAAGACTATATATCCTATATTGTAGGATGTGCAATGCTGTGAATTTATCCACCAAGTGCAATATTTCTACTGTATTATTTAACTTCTCTGTTGCCTAACTTATTTTCTGTCTCGATGATATGTCCAGTGATGTTAATGCAGTGTTGAAATCTCCAAATATGAATCCCCCTTTATATCTGTTAGTAATTATTTTATATACTTAGGTGCTCCTCTATTTATTGCATGTGTATTAACGAGTGTGTTATCCCTATATTGTATCACTCCTTCAATCATTATAAAATGTCCTCCTTTATCAATATGGCCTTTGCTTTAAAGACTATTTTGTCTGAAATCAGTTCTGCAACACCTGCTTTTTGGCTTCTCAAATTATATGGAATACCCTTTTCCATCCTTTCACTCTCAATCTATATGTGTCCTACTCTCTGAAATGGGTCTCTTGTATGCAGCATATTGATGGTTCTTGCTTTATTATCCAGTCAGCCACTCTATGATTTTCAACTAGAGCATTTAGTCCATTAACATTTACAATAATTGATGATAAGCTAGTGTTTACTGCCAAATTGACCTTATATTTGCAGTTGATTTGGTATTTCCTCTTTGTTCCTTTCATCTTCCTTTTATGGTTTGGTCATTTTCCTTTGTATTATCATGAATTTTATTTAGATTTAGTGACACCCTGATAAGTTTTTGTCTTCTGGTTATCCGTTTTTATAAGTCCATTATATCATTACTATAACTGCTTTTATTAAATGGATAGTAACATGATCTCAAACCCATCCTACTGAGAACAAAAAATTTTAAAAGGAAAGACCAAAAAAAAATTCTCTATTTTCCTGCCTCCCTCTCCCACTCTCAAAGATTTGTATGTCTTGTTTTAAAATTTTGTGTATATTTTATTTGTAACTCATGAGTTATCACCTTTCCAGCTGTGAGTTTCACATTTCTGTAGCATCCTGCTGCTTTTCTTTTCAGAGAAGACATATCAATTATTCTTTTAGCATAGGTCTAGTTTTGCTGAACTTTTGAAATTTTTCTTGTCTGTGAAATTCTTTATGAATCCTTCTACCAAAAACGATAGCTTTGCTGGTTAAAGCATCCTAGGTTATAATATTTTTTTCATTCAGGACTTTGAATATATCTTGCCACTCCCTTCTGGCCTGTAGTATTTGTGTAGTGAAATCAGCTGGGAACCTTATGAGGATTCCCTTGTAACTCACTCTTTGCTAGTCTCTTGTTGTTTTAAGGATAATTTATTTTTCCTTGACTCTGGCCATCATAATTATATGTCTTGGTATGGTTATATTTGGGTTCTTGCTTTTTGGGACACTCTGAGTTTCCTATATTGGATATCTGATCCCTTTTCTATGTTTGGGAAGTTCTCAGTCATGATTTCTACACAAATCTTTGCAATCACCTTTGATCTTTCTTCCCCTTCTGGGAATTTTATCATGCCAAGTTTGGCATGAATTCTATTATCCCATAGGTCCCTTATGCTTTTTTCATTTGTTTCTCATTGTTTCTCTTGTAGCTCTACTGATTGGGTGCTTTCTATTGTCCTGTCTTCTAAGTCACTAATTTGTTCCTCTGCGTTATATAGTCAGCTTTGCTACACCTTTAAATCATTCCTCATTTAAGTCAACGGGTTTACCTATTCTACTCGGCTCTTCTTTATACCTTCCATTTCATTTTTGACGTATTTTATATCTCTAAACTTTATCTCTTTTATTTCCTTCAATACTTAGATCACTCCGTTTTGAAATCTTCATCTAGTAGGATATCAATTTCTATTTCACTGATCGTTCTTTCAGAGGATTTCTCTTGTTCTTTAAATTGGGAATGGTTTCTCTGCTTCTTCATCTTTCTACTACCTCTCTGGCATGGTGGTTTATGGAGTATCAGATATCTACTGTGGTCCTAAAGGTGTATATCTACCCAATGCCAATGCAATATTACAACTTAGAAAATAGAAAAAAGACAGAGAGAGATAAAGAATTTTAAAGAAAGGAGAATAAAGGTTTGAAGACGTTGTATAATGAATAATATTTAAGCAAGTGGAAGCAGCATTTTGAAAAATAATGATAATAAATATATTTTAAAAAATTACCAAGGGATTAAAATGGGGGTATATATAATTGAATAAGAAGTAAAAATTAAGAGGGTAAGAGAAAATGGAACTGGTAAAAACAGATTAAAACAAGGGGGTGGTCTTTGTCCTCCTGGAGACTGTGTACTTATAATGTGAAGTCTTTCTTTATTCATTGTGTTTTGGGAGCTCAGCTTGCTGTTCCTTGAGGCCTTCCATTGGAGCCCTCATCTCTGTTGCTCCCTGGGCTTGTCATCAATCAGATCACTCCTACACCCAACACTGGTTCAGGTGCAGCTTTATTTACTCTGGGCTGGCTTGTCACTGCCCTGCCTGATGCTGCAGTCAGATGTTACAGACTGACCAGGCAGGATTGGGCATCACGCCCTCTCCCAGCACCATGGTCAGGGGCTGCATTCCAGCTCAAAATTTGAGGGGCCACCCGCCCCCTCAGGTTGCCGATCTCTCTGCTGCTCTGTGCCAATGTACTCTCTGCCTCAGTTTTGCACACAGGAAGGGGGCTCATGGAAGACTGAGGAACAGCCCTGTCCCTGGTCTGGGTCAAAATCCAGCTCCTTGTTTGTCTTGGCAGACAAGTTCTCTGAAGAACCAGGACAGTAGGATCATATTTGCCTCATGCAGTCGACAGTCTCAGTCTGGCCCATGATGCTGCTATGTCCTTAGGTGTAGATGCAGGGTTTGCCCCTACTGCTGCCTGGGGGCAAAGCACCAGTGGCTATGGTGGCTGTGTCTGAGCCCCAGCTCTCTTCACCTACAGACTTTTGTGGATTTTCATATATGGGGATTGCACCCTTCCCCCCACAGGGTACATCTGCCTGGTTGTTTTATGGAGGGCCAAGGTTGTTCTGCCCTGTGCACCCACAGCCATGGCACAAAGCCCACTCCATTTCCCAGGGCCGCCACAGTGCTGCAATTCCCATCTACAACCCAGCTCGAGCAGCACGGTCCTGCCCCCAGCTTCCGGGCTGCATCTTCAGCTGGGTGTCACAGGGATTCTGTGTGCCTGTTTAACTTAGTTCTGTCAGTCAACTTATACTCTGTAAAAGTCCAAGCCTTGGAGGCTCCCGCTCCATCCTGTTGAAATCTCAGTTGGAGAGGGGAGACACAGTGAATGAGCACCAATCCTTCTTAGCTGCTCCCTCCCCGTGGGATCTGTCCCACTCTGTTTTGCCTTTTCTTCTTTTTTCTTCCTTTTCTCATACCAGATTTTTTGCTTCTTTATCTATTGAAGAACACAATGTTCTGTCAGAGTTCTTCAGGTTCTCTGGTTAGCTGAGTGGGTCTATGGATGTGTGTCTTGGTGCATTTGTTTGAAAGGGCGAGCTACAAGCTTCTTTCTCCTCCACCATCTTTTCCTCTCCTAAAGAAAGTCTCACTTTATGGTGGAAGATAAACATAGTCTGAAAAAATGGAAAAGATATTCCATGGAATTTACAAGAAAGTGCAGACTGCAATGCTCAACTCATACAAAATATGTTTTAAAATAAGAGCCAAAATGAGAAAAATTATGAGATTATATAAAGAAAAAGAGATCAATATAAAAATACGGTATTACCTTCATTATATTATATATGGACCCAACACCATAGATCCTAAATATGAAAAGAAATTTTAGTAGACATGAAAGAATCAATTCATTATAAAACAATAAGAGTAGATGAGTTTAACACCTCTATATTCTGATGGCCAGATCATCCAGAAAGAATATCTGTAAGGAGACAGAGGTTTTAATACCATATTAGATCATTTGAACCTAAGTGAGCTATTGGACACTGCATCACAAAAGCAGAACACTTAAACATTTCAAGTGTGCCCAGGATGTTATCTAAGGAATTAACCACATATTATGTCATGAAATGAGCCTCAGGGACTTTAAGCAAATATAGGTTACAGCAAGTAGTTTTTCTTACACTAAAGTATGATACTGTGCATCAACTCTAGAAAGAAGAATAGGAAAAGAACAAACATGAAGTCCAAGAACATCCTTTAAATAAATAAATTTGAAAATTGTCAATGATGAAATAAAAGTGGTGATGAAATCAAAGAGGTAATAAAATCATACCTGGAGACAAATTACAATGAAAACACAGCTTCATAAAATGTATGGGATGAAGCAAATACAAATCTAAGAGGGAAGATGAGAACAAATCAGGACTCCTACAAGGAAGAAAAAAACCTCATAGAAAGGACCAAGCATACCACACAAAATAACAAGAAATAAGAACAAACAAAACCAAAAGGCAGTAGAATGAGAAATCTTTAATGATTATGTTGAAAATAAATAAAATAAAAGTTGAAAAATAAATTACAAATCATAAAATCAACAGCTTTAATTTTTCTTAAAAATATTAACAAACAGGTAAGCATTTAGCCAGGGTTATTAAGAAATACAGAGATTGGACCCTAACAATATAAGAAATGAAACAGTAGAAATAACATCTGATATTACAGAAACACAAAAAAATGATTATGAAAGCACTATGAGCTGTTATATGCAACCAACTGGACGACCTAAAAGAAATGGACAAATTTCTTGAAATGTACAGTTGCCAACACACTGAATTAAAAGAAATCTGAAAACTTTTAAAGAGCTAACAGTATAAGTTAAATAAAATCTATAATTTAAAAACAACCCTATAATAAAATGCCTAGATGCCTTCATTAAAACCACTTTCCCCCAACTATTTCAAAAAATGAAGGGGGAAGGAAAATTCCCAAATTTATTCTATGAGGCCACCATTACCGTGATAACAAAACCAGTCAAAGACACTAAAAAAAAAGAAAATGAAAATGAAAATCCAATATTCTTGATGAATATACATTTAAAAATCCTCGAAATAGTCCAACAAATGAATCCAGCAATACATATAAAGGATTATACACGATGATCAGTTGGATTCCTTCCAGAGTCACAAGGTTGGTTCAACATACACAAGTCAATCAACACGACACATATCTAATAAAGGAAGGACAAAATTCACAAGACAATGTCAATACACAAAGAAAAATCATTTGAAACATTCAACATGCTTTCATCATCAGAACTCTCATGAAAGTGAGTACAATGGGAACATCTCTCAACATACTAAAGGCCATTTATAACTATTTATAATAGGGGAAATGCTGAAAGCCTTCTGGGTAAATTCGGGAAAAATACAAGGATTGCTACTCTCAGCACTTGTGTTCAATAGTAATAGAAGAAAGGAAAAGAAAAAGAAATAAAAGAAATGCAAAATGGAAAAAAGAGTCAAAATTGTCACCATTACAGATGGCATAACAATCTACATAGAGAGTCCTAAGGGCTTCACATTGACTATTATGAACAATAAATAATTTCATCAAAGAAGCAGGGTACAAGATAAATGTAAAGAAGTCTCTTGCATTTCTACATATTAATCATGAGATACTATACAATGGACGTTGAAAGCAATAATAATTAATACCCCATGCCCCCGTATATCTTGGAATAAATGTAACCACATATGTGAAAGACCTAAACACTGAAAATAATAAAACATTGACAAAGAAATTAAAAATGATTCAAAGAAATGGAAAGATGTCTTGTGCTCTTGGATTGAAAGAGTTTATGTTGTTAACATGGCTATACTACACAAAGAATCCTACAGATTTAGTGCAATTCCTGTTATGAAGTTGTAGTATTTTCCACACAACAAGAAAATAAATAATTCTAACTTTTACATGAAACTATTAAAAACTGCCTAAATGATCTTGAGAAAAAACAACAGTGCTGGAGGTATAACCCTCCCAGATACTTTACTATACTACAAAGCTACAGTAATAAAAACAGTATGGCATTGGCACAGAAATATAATCAATAAAAACAGATAGAGAGCCTAGTAGTAATTCCACACAACTATGAGCAATGAATCTATGATAAAAGAGGCATGAGTACACAATGGAGAAAAGACTGTCTCGTCAATGGATGGTGTTTTGAAAGCTGGACATCTACATGTAATACAGTGAAATGAGAGCATTCCCTGACATCATATACTGAAATAAACTCCAAGCGTATTAAGGACCTAAATTTAAGACCTGATACTATAAAACTGCTAGAAGGGATTATAGGTGATACGCTATTGGATATATATCATAGGAATATTTTCTTATTTCAGTCTCCTAAGGCAAACGAAACAAAAGCATAAATAAGCAAATGGGACCTAAAGAAACTTGAAAATTTCTGCACAGCTAAGGACACTATAAGTGAAATGGAAAGACTGCCCATGTAATTGGAGAACATATTTGCAAACAATGCAAGTGACCAGGGGTTAATAGATGTAGGTTAATAGATGTAACATGGATTTAGGTTTCACAATGCAAGGTAAAAAACAAAAACAAGAGCAGAGTACCTGAGTTAATAATTTTCCAAAGAAAACATACATATGAGTAACAGGCAAGTGATAAAATTGCTCAACATTACTAATTATTAGATAATTGCAAATCAAAACCACAATGAGTTATGACTTAAAAGTGGTCAAATGGATATTATCAAAAAGTCTACAAATAGAAAGTATTGGAGACGATGTGGAGGTAACAAATCTCTTGTATACTCTTGGTAGGGATGTAAATTGTAAGAAATTGTATTGAAAGCAGTATTCAGATTTGTTTAAAAACTAAAAAGTTAACTACCATATGATCCAGTAATACCTCTCCTAGAAAAAATCTGGGGATAGTATCCTAAATTGAGAAGAATGAATATTCACACCAGCACTGTTTATAATATGCAAGACAGGGAAGCAATCCAAGGCTCCACAGTAGACTATGGACTTAAAAAGTTATGATGTTTCCATAAATATACAATGGAATATTACTCAGCCATGAAAAAGTATAACACATTGCTATTTCAGCATCATGGATGGACCTAGTAATTATTGTGCTTAATGAAGTAACATAAACAAAGACAAAATTATATAATATAATTTATATGTGGATTCTAAAGAATAACAAATATCTGTGTACATCTATATATAGCTGTCTATTGATAGATGAAAGATAAATAGATAGAAGGATAATACATGATAGATAAATAGATAGATAGATAGATAGATAGATAGATAGATAGATAGATAGATAGAAAAATAGATATAGACATGATGGAGAGGTAAAGAGATTAGATAGACAAGACTTAAGCCGACAAAAAGAAATGGGAAAAAAATTTATGCTTACCAAAGGGAAGGGAAAGAGAATTGAATAGTAGAACATTGACAGATACAAACTAGTATACATAAAGGAGAGAAGCAACAATGATAATCTGTATAGATCATGGAATTATACACAATAGCTTAAAATAAGTGTATGTTACAATCATTGCAATAATTCATAATGCAATATAATCTACAAAGTTGTTAGAATAACTATGCTGTACATCTGAAACTACACAATATAGTACATCTACTGTACTTCATTGAAAAAAATCTCATCTATAATTTAGTCCTTTTTCCACTGATAGCAGCTTCCTTTAAAATTGTTTTATTTTTACTCTTTACCTTTTATGATTACTGACTCAAATTATTTCTTTTACTGTTGTAAACAGGTCATCGGTTTGAAGTAGCTATATTTATTGCCCCTGATTTCCTATTTTTCACTCTTTAACTCATATAGTATAGAAGCATTTTTAAATACCCAAAGAAACAGTTGCAACTTTCTCGTGGTATCTCCTTAGCATTTTTTTCAATGTTTTGCATATATTTGTCATTTAATATTTCTAAGAAAATTTCTTTTCTACACCTCTTATTAGGTGTTTCTTTTTTTTATCACATTGAGGATTTGTTTGTCAGGTAAATTCTTTATTTTCACTTTATAAATAAGACAGCTGAAATGTCAGAACATAAATAGATAAAATAATGATTAAAAATAGAAACATTCAATCAAAATAAATAATGGCTTTTGAAAGATAAATAAAATTGATAAACTTTAAACAGACTCATGAGAATAAAAGAGTACAGATTAATAAGCTCAGAAGTAAATGAAAAGTTACCTCTTATATCAAAGAAATCCAAAGCATCATATGAAGATACAACAAATTATATGTAAATAAAATGGAAACCCTAGAAGAAATATACAATTTCTGAGAAAGACATAATCTCTACGATGGAATGAAAAATAGAAAATAGGAACAGATTAGCACTAATGAAATTGAATAAGTAATTAAACAAATTCTCCCAAGAAACAACATTCCAAGCCTAGACAGCTTCACAGGTGAATTCTGCCAAACATTTAGAGAAGAGCTATCACCTATACTTCCCAGAGAATTCCAAAAAATTTCTGAGGATGGAAGGCTTCCTATCCCACATTTCTCTATCGCACTACTACTAAAACTGGAACAAAAACCTCAAAAAATTTCAGGTTAAATACTACTGATAATCATAGATGCAAAAATCATCACTGAAATGTTAGCAAAAAAAATACATGAACAAGTTTATATATTATGATTAAGTCCATTTTAATCCAGGGATGCAAAAGTGATTCATTACCTACAAATTATTCAGTATGATACACCACAGTAACAAATTAAAGAATAAAAAATATATAGTCACATCAAAAGAGTCATAAAATGTTTTGACAATTCATTAACAATTTAAGATTAAATTTCTCTCCTCAAATTGTGCATGAGGAAACATACCTCAACACAGTTAAGGTCATATAAGACAAGAACTCAGCTAACATGACACTCACTGATTAAAAGCTGAAAACATCTCCTGTAAGAGCAGGAAGAAGACAAGAATGCTCACTCTTACCACTTTTATTCAGTATAGTATAGGAATACCTAACCATAGCTATCCAAAATAAATGGAAATATATTATAGCTAATTAAGAATAGGAGTAAAAGTATCTGTTTGCAGATGGCATACTTTAAACAGAAATTCTATAGATGTCACCTCAAAATTACTAGGGCTTATCAATGTATTTGGTAAAATTTCAGAATGTAAAATTAACATACAGAAATCTTGCATTTCTTCACACTAAAAACAAGCTAACAGAGAAAGTGAGGGAACTGTCCATTTACAGTTGCATTACAGAAAATAAATCAAAAATTATATCAAACCAAGTAGGTAAAAGACCTGTACACAGAAAACTATAAAATATTTATAACAGAAATTGAAGATAATGCAAACAGATAAAAGGATATACTGTGTTCGTAGATGAGGAAAGTAATATTGTTTAAATGACAGTACTAGCCAAGAAAATACACAAGTTAAATTCAGTGCCTATCAAAATACCAAGTGTATTTTCAGAATTTACAGTAAATAATTGTAAAATTTACGTGTAAACACAAAAGAGTTGAAATCACTAAAAAAAAAGCACAGAAAAGAAAAGAAACATAAACACAAACAACTTTGACAAAGAACAAAGAGGATGTATCAATTCCCCTGGTTTAAAACTATAATACAAAACTACAGTGATAAAAAGAATATGGTAGTCAGACAGAACAAAGAAAATAGTGGAACACAAAGAATGACTGAAAATGAAATCAGACAGTTATGGTCATTTTGTACATTACAAATATGAACATACAGTGGGGGAAAGGTAATAAACAGGCATATGAATCCAGTCAACATCACTAACCATCAGAAAAATGCAAGTCCAAAACACAATAAGATTTTATGTCAGTACTGTCAGAATGAATATTATCAAAAACATAACAAATAAAAGTGTTGGTGAGGATGTAAGAAAAACAACCCTGATGCACTGCTGGAGTGAATGCAAATTTGTGCTGCCACTGTGGAAATCAGTATGCAGTTTTATCTAAAAATTTAAAATGAAATATAATCCAACATTTCCATATCAGTATACTTATTCCAAGAAAATAAAGAGACAAACTAGAAAAGATAAATTCAAACCTATATTCACTGCAGCATTGTTTACAATAGAGAGGATATAGAAGCAAATTAATTGTTCATCAATAGATGATGGAAAAATAAAATGTGTGTTTATAGTATATATATCTACAAATCTATATTTTCTATTTTTATATTTCATTGATTTATCTGAATTTATATATTTATATATATGCACACACACAGATAAAAATACAATGGGTTATTACTCAGCTATAAGAAGAATAAGTTCTCCATTTGCAACAAAAGGGTAGCTCAAGAGGGTAATATGCTAAGTGAAAAGAGTCAGAAAGAGAATGACAAATGCTGCATGATTTTACTCATATTTGGAATTTAAAAGAAATGAACATAACACAACAGAAAAGGAGATACAGATATACAAAGAAAAAGGTTGTTCCCAATAAGGAGGGACTTGGTGTGAGGAAAAAGAAATATTTGACGAAACTTAAGAGAGAAAATTTTCCAGTTGCAAATTAAATGAATCAGGGGCAAGAAATGTGCTCTATGGGGAATAGTAAATAACTATGAAATATCTTTAAGGAGCAACATATCATAACTAGATATATTCTGGTGATCAGTTTGAAATGTACTAAAAATAGCAAACAGTACATTGTGTAAGAGGAACTAACGCAGTTTATACATTAAAGTACAGTTCAAAAAGAAAAATAATTATAGAAAAAAATTAGATTTGTAGTTAACAGAGGCAGGGTTTGGAAAAGGAGAATTTGATTAATGCAGTCAAAAGCTACAAACCACCAGCCTTAAAATGAATGTATCCTTGGGATGCCCCATAGTAACATGAAAATTACAGTTAATACTACTTTATGTTATATATGAATGTTGTTAAGGGAGTATACCATAAGTTTTCTCATCACAACCAAAAGGCAAATTGTATCTCTTTAATATTGTATCTAAATTAGATAATGAATTCTCCCTAAAGTTGCTATGATATTTATTTCATGATAGTTGTAAATCAAATCACTATCCTGTGCACCTAAAATTACACAATATTCTACACAAATTATATCTCAATAGAAGCGGAAGGAAAAATGGAAATTCAATATTCACTTATTCCCATGTCATTTCTCATGATTGTTTCTGCAGCAAGTAAACTTGAGTCATGATATACTTATCCTAGGTAAACATACTAATAAATAAGTGATTCTAATAAATTATACATAAAGATACTAATAAAATTAGTGTTTTACCATGCCTTAAACTTTCTTCATGTTAACAGCCCACTGATTCTGTAGGCATCAAAATTTTACTCTGTGTATTCATCCGAGAATAGGGAATGGATACAAATTTAAAACTGGCTGCTCTTGCTGTGTGTGATAAAGTTCACTGTCTCTGACCGATGTTCTCATCTCCCCAACAGCATCTGTAAGTAATGAACATGCTAGGTTTCTAAAAATCTCAGCATGGTAAAATCTCATAACTCCTACAATTCTTAACTGTTTTGCAATGGGATTGCAATACTGACAAAGACTTGATTTTGGATAACAATGTGGTGTTTTCTCATGGTTGCATTAGGGGATGTGAGGATAATCCCTGAGATCCACAACAAACAATCTTGCTCAAGTACTGGGCAAAGAAGTGTAAAAGTTCTGCATCATCAGGACTGAGGACTGCTTTCAAAATGATGACTGTGCTCACTGTTCTCCAGGAAGTTCAATGGAAGGAAGTTTATTGCAATTTCTAGGTGAACGGGAATAATTCAGTGTGTCAGTCTCTATAACTTAGTCAAGGGGTGATAAAAGCCAAAATAAGTTGTGTCAACAATGAGAATTAGAAGAAAAAATATATTAGACATAAGCTTAAATTATAAAGGAGACACAGTGCTGTGCTGGGCTCTGGGGACTGGAGAATTTACATGCCTCAGTCCAATTCAAGGGTTCAGTGGCTTGGCCCTAACATCAGCTCGGAATTGAATGAACAGGTAACAATTAGTAAACTGGGAGAAATATAATTTACCTCTCCCTGATTGGAATAAAATCTGGTTGCTCAATGAAATTCTTAATTCACAGAGATTCGCCAGATGCAGAAAAATAATTCACTGATGACTCAACTAAAAAATTAGTTACTGCTTAACAATCCATCTTCACACACACACACAGAGGAAGAAAAATTTGTAGTATTTAGTGGGAAGAGTTCTGTGGACAGAGCTCAGAGAATAGTTTTCAAAGCACCAGCCAACTTTTGTACTTTTTCAAATAGTCTAGGTTTTCCCAGGTAGAAAACTACAGATGGACAAACAAACAATATTCTTCTTTAGGATATCTAATTTTAAAAGTAAACTGTAGCTTTTGACTTATCATAATAGAACCTTGTTAAGATGATCACGGTAAGACCTTTTGTCTGATAAGAGAGCTGGAAAATAGCTGCTGAACCAGCCCAACTGAACCCCAGACTGCTAATGTAAGCAGCAACATAGCCACCATCAGAGTTGAGCTGACAAATTTAAAACCTTGATATTTCTGTTGTAGGAACAACCACTAATGTCCAGACACAGATCTCCGTCTGCAACTGTTCTCGATTCTTCTCTTGGTAAAGCACATATTGATGGGATGTTGCAAGAGTTTATCCTGTCCCATTTGCCCTTTCTCCAGATTATCAAAGTCTTTCTTCACAACTGGTGATATATTTTCTGGACTCAATGTTGCCATTCCAGTCTTATCAGGTGACACTGGCTGCATGATTATGAGCAGAAGCCTTAAGCTTCCTGAACTTGCCTACAATTTTTCCAGCATTTCAGGGCATTTCACATTCTGTAAATTCTTTACATTTTATTTTCAATTAATGAGAAATAGTCAAAGAATTCCATGAATATTTTATATTTCCTAATATCTGCAGTAATTTGGTACTCATGCAGTTAGACAAATTTTAATTCCACCACCCTCACCTCTTTCTATTCCACACAATTTTGATTGCAATTTGGTTACTGAATACAATCACCCCAACCAAGGGTCTAGTACCTCTTAGATACTTCCTGTGTGAAGGTTACAAGGAGCACAAGTTATGGGGGGTGCATAAACCTACATTAAATGTTTGCAATAGCACTTTCTATTCTGGACAAAGCTCTGATTCTAAGAAGTTAATTAATTAGAAGGCAGTATAGTTATTATTATGGGGAAAAGAATCAGCTATTTTGGGGAGTGTGGGTGATGAAGAGAAAGGAAATTATCCAGCAATTGAGTATGGAATGCTTTAGGCATCTGGAGGCATGAATTAAGAAGAAAATTATACTTTGTCTCCTGTACCTACCTCCACTGTCTTGTGTGACTAGTACATGGGCTATTAAAAGAGCTAGTTTGTGGTGAAGAGTATAGACCATAACGAGATAGTTTGAAAGCCATGAGAGTTTTGTTGTTTCAGGAAAGTAGATTTTGCTTAAAGTCAACATGTATTTTTCATTCACTAAATAGTAAAATGCTTCCTGTGTCATGTGCTGTGCATACTATGCTGGTATCCAAGTTAGACAAGTGAAGGGGGATAGACAGAAAATATCTGGAGGAGGTGGTTTCTGTGCTGAGATGGGGATAGTCTAAATAGGTAAAAGGAGGACAACCAAAGTCCAAGTGTGAGCTGGGGTAAAAGTGTTGAGATTGGAGCTAACATTGTTGACAAGCATTTGCCTGGATGTATCCTCAGATACAGTGAAACATAAAGATATTCCAAGGTAGTCAAATGCCAGATTTATAAAGAAATGACTAAACTAAGTTGAGTTTGTGGGCTTAGATTTGGAAAGGCATTAAGTGCCACCCTGAGGACATAAGCTTGTCTTTGGCTGGAACATAAAAGCAACATAAAGTATTGACTAGAAAATATAGGGTAGACTCTTAGGACAGGAAATGAAAGCACCAATTGGAATGCTTTGACAACAGCACAAATAAGACCATAGATAAAATTACTTCTTAAATTCTACCACATCCTGAATGTGCCATCTGAGACTATATAACGTGATCTTTATGATTCCAGGGATGACATAATAGAGACCATGATCCCTGGGCCGGTTCCTACATTTATCTTCTGTTCCAACCAATGTTAACTTAACACTTTTAATACTTTCCAGGATGAACCAGAAACCACTTAAAACTATTCCATCTCTCCATGTTTTTGTCATTTTCCAAATTCTTCCATTTTCTCTTCTTCCTTACAAGAAATTATTTAAATTAACTCCCATATTGTTCCATCAAATGATCATATTAATCAAATATCTACTTTTTTCTAATAATGGTAACTTTGTCTCCCATTTAACTCTTAACTCTGTTTTAAAAAATAAGGTAAATACAGGTACAACACTATGTTTACTGTTCAAATAAGAAAATAGCAGATATTTGTCGACATTTGCCAACATCAATTGTAATCTTTGTTATCCTGTATAATCTGGTAGTCCTCTGGTAGATCAGTTGTAATTAAGATGACATTCATAAACTGAAGATGTCTGATGAGTTTGCCTTGAAAGAGAGGTAGCTGATGTATCAGCTATCACTTGCACTGGAAAATGTGGGTTCATCCCTGCTTGAAGTTTAGAAAAGTGACCTTCAATGGCAGATAGGTTGTGATATCTATTTGGAAAAACAGAAGGCTCCACCATCTGTCCAAATTAATTCCTTTTTGGGAGACAAGATGCTGTACTGAGAGGTAGAAGTTCTAGTTGAAATGAAGTTCACAACACGGCCATTTGCTTCAGTGTAGCTGCTTTGAGAGTGCCCGTGGGGAGTGGTCAACTGATTTAAAATACCACGTTGATCCACTGCAATTTCTCCTGGTGGTCTAAATGAAATTGATGATGGAGGAGAAAAATCACATCTAAATGTGGTATTTGTATCACCAATTATGTGGCTAGTAGAGGGCTTTCTTATTAGAGTCATGTTTAAATTTGCAGAGGTAAAAATGCACTTTCTCCACTAGTGTCAGCCACAAAACCAGAATTATGAATACCCACATTACCCACTGCTATATATTGCTTCTTGTTGAAATCTTCAGCCTATTGAGATACCAGAGGGGTATGTTTAATCCCAACCCTTCTTTTTATTCTCACTAAAATCTGGGGACAGCCTCGTTTAAAATTTGGATTATGGTAGAACTGCAGTTACAACCAAAGGAGAAACATTTTAGTAATAATTTGAACCAAAATGCAACACTAAAAAAGCCTGAACTATATAACCTCAGATTTCACGTTTACACTGCAAAGATAATATCATCAAATATGAAGAATGCTGACGATATTTTGAAGTTCCTTATTTGGAAAATACACATTTACATATTATAGTCATTAAATTTAAAAAGTTAGCATTTACAGTAACGGTGAATGCCTCTTTTCAAAAGCAGCTTTAATACCTTTATATAGATTTCTGGAAAGATTCATAGTTGCAAGCAAAGTTTCTTATAATCGGAACACTTAATGCACTGTCCTCATTCTTTAGAAAAATAAAGGATTTTAGCCTTAGTAGTTTTATACAATTTTCAAAATTAACTGTAAATTTATATTACCATAGATTGATGTACAAAATAAACTTTTATATATAAGTTACCAAGTGGTAACTAAAGTTTCTGAATACCTTGCTTAAAACAGAGACATTTTTTCCTTCTGCCAGAAAGTCTGCTAAACAAGCAGATCTTTGAAAATTCTGCCACACTTTACTAAACCCGTAAAGTTTAAGCTGTCTAACTGAACTTTTCATACTTCAAGTTTCAAATATTCTGAAAGGGGTCTTTCTTTCCAAAACTTCCTTCTTAAAGACATCTTCATCAATCACTATGGAAGTTCCATTATTATCCCACCAGATGGATTTAAACTGGTAACTCCCAGCCATTTTCCAGAATTTTCCTGGAAATGTCAGAGAACGAAAATAATTATCGTCATCTGGTCCAGAGAAACAATGTGTGTAACATGGCGTTTTTATCAAGGATTCTTCAGACAAATTCTGAGAAGCATTTTCTTCAATAATAGACCTCAAGTCCAAGTCCTCAGAGAATGTTTGATCACACAATAGAGATCTACCAGAATTTCCTGAACCAGTTGCTCCAAATTTATGAGACGCATCTTGAATTTCTGAGGAAACATGTGCCATTTAATATAACTTTTTCCACAGCTATTTTTCTAATCTGCATGATTTTGAACACTGCAGCTTCAAATGCTGCTTTGGCAGGCCTGCACAGATAAACTGCTAGGCCATCACTATGGTTCTCAACCTGAGTAACTGTGACATCACAAAACGACTGGTCTCTTAGCAACTCAATTTTAACATTCAGCCAGTGTTTATTCTCATTCATCCAGTTAAAATTAAACATATAGGATGCTTATTTTTATGGTGTGATCTGCAATTATTTTCCCCACAAAATCTTTTTAAACAATTTAATATTGGGGTCTATTAAATAAAACCAATCTCCATCATTTTGTACACAATTTTATAACAGATTGGTGAACAGAGTATAAGTAATGCACAAAATATATAAAATAATTTTAAAGTTTTGGAAATTAAAGAGAAATTTGTTTAAAACCTGTACAGAAAAGGTATAAAAATTTCATCATCATTTGTAATTAAAGTGAAACATAATTTGATTTGGAAATGGAAGTAGGTATTTATCTGTGTATTGTACAATAAGTAGCTCTATATTCAAAACATGAGAAGAATAAACATCACTTTATTTCTTATGTTAATATATAAATGGTTAGTATTTATGAAATAATTTTAAATAAAGATAATCAATCAAATTTAAGAAATCCCAAAGGGGGGATTTTTGTTTTAAATTGTAATTTAGTGCTATAATTGAAGCAAATATAATTTAATATTCTATATTAAAATTGCAAAAGAGACAATCTTATTGTATATTACAAATATTTATTTTTGCCATTCTTTCACTTAGAGGTTTATCAGTCCCTAGAAGTAATAAATTTTCTTGTCATCTTTATAATCCATATCCTTAGGGCTTCTGTTAAGTGTTCCAAAATGATGTTGATAAATAGACTTATGCACAAGATCCTGGGTTCAATAAGCAGTGCCTCAATTAAGGGGCAAACAAACAAAAAATCAAAAAACAAAGATATAACAGTATATGTCGGTTGGGGTGGAAAATATCAGGTAATGTATTTTAGGAAACAATATGTTTCTCAGTCCTGAAACTGTTGGCATTGTTAGTATAATACGGCATTTTAAGGCAAGTGTTTTGCGCACTAATTGTAAATAATAGCTATGTTCTGTATCAGTAAACTGTAGTAAATCCAGTTCTACCAAAACTTATATTATTTTTTTAGAAATGAATTCCATTAAACATAAGCTAAATTCAAAATGAGAGATAAAATTTTAAATAAATAAATGTACCCTCAAGCTGCAATGTAAATTTTTCCTTCACTATGTGTATATTCCATTCTAAATAAATATTAGCATTCTGAATACATGGCATATTATAAGTATTATAAACTATAGTTAAGTAGGATTTAGTCCTGATTCATAAATAATATTTAACATACACAAAATAAAATATGTGGTACAATCCCTTTAAAAAACAAAGAATTCAAAAATAACAATCTCAAAATATGTAGGAAAATTATTGACAGATCTGATCTTAACTTTTTATAAAAATATTCTTAAATTCGCTCTAGATAGAATGTAACTAAGCATAATAAAAGCCATATATGAAAAACCCATGGCTAACATCAAGTGCAATGTTAACATACAGGAAGGTTTTCCTCTGGTCCATTAATAAGAAAAAGTAGCTCATTTTCACAACTCCTAAATAACACTACTAGATGTCCTAGCCATAACAACTAGTCAAGAAAAAATATAAAATTCATCCAACTTGTAATAAAGCAGTGAAGTTTTTACAGATGACATATTTATGCATAGATGGAAAACTCCATAGACTCCTTCAGTGGGTATTACAAATAATGAACAAATTTAGTAAACTTGCAGAATACAAAATCAATGTACACATATCCACTGCATTTTTGTATAGTAACAACATATTATCAGAAAGAGAAATTAGTAAAACTATTTGGTGTAAATTTATACCAAAAAGAATAAAATAGGAATAAATTTGATAAGTGAAACAAAACTTATGAACATACATCTATAAATTATAGGTGCAAGAAATATAAGTAAACAATATAAATCAAAAAATATTCTGTGCTCATGGATTGTATACAATGTGAGGAAATATTCTAATGTATCTTTTACATGTTAAAACTCCCCAGCAGTAATTATTGTGGAGAATGTCTTTTCTTAATTTTATACTCTTGCTTCCTTTTTCATGGGTTAATTGATAATAGGTTTGAGGGATTATATCAGGTTGCTCTATTCTCTTCTATTGATTGGTGTCTGTTTTTAAGCCAGTATCATGTTATTTTAATTATTAAATCTTGGTAGGACTGTTTAACATCAGAGAATATTACATCATTAGATTTAATACTCTTTTTCATGATTATTTTGACAACTCATGATTGTTGTGTTTACATACAAATTTTAAAATTATTTGTTTTATTTATTGGAAAAATCTCATGGGTATTTTCAAATCAATCACACTAAATGTAGATTCCTTTGGGTAGTATGGTTGTTTCAACCACATTTTTCACATCATTAACATAAGAGATCATTTCATTTCTTTGGATCAGTTTTAATTTCCTTTATCAATATTTTCTGTGTTTTAACATTTAGGTTTTCACCATATTTGTTAACTTCATTTATAGGTGTTCTTTACATATATATACAATTATATAAATAATAATTTTAAACTCGTTTTCTACACAAATACAGCAGGCAGAAGTCAGTGGCAAGACATATTCAAAGTCCGGAATGGAAGAAAGCTGTAATCTAAGATACTTTATCAAACAAGGCTATCTTTTAGAATAGAAGGATAGATAAATAACTTCCATACTAGCAAACACTTAAAGAATTTAGCAAGAGAAAAGGAAATAATGAAAGATCTACTCTAAATAAAAAAGAAGCAGGATGATATACAAAAGAGAAAGGCATAATTAGAAAGGCAACATCTACAATGATTTACACAAAATAAATATGAAGTTGTAAAAGAGGACATCAAAATTTTTAAGGGTCAGAGAGTGAAACAGGAAAATACAGAGTGTTTTCTTCTTGTTTCTGTTCTCTGAAGGATGGGTTTGAGTTTGTATTATTATCAGTTAAAATAAACAAATATAGTACAGGTGAAGATACATACAAAACAAGGTTACCCTAAGTCAAAAGCTTACAATGAAGTCACAAAGCCAAAAAGAAAACAAGATAATAAAAGAAAACTTATCAAGCCACAAAAACAAAAAGAAATGTACAAAAAGAAAATTCCAAATCCACTGGAGAATGAAGTTCAATATGGAAATAAACACCCATCTATCAATAATTATCACAAATGATAATGGACTTAGTTCTTCAATCAAAAGATATATATTGTCAAATGGGATAATATAACAAGACCCTACATTATAAAGCATAGAAGGCACCCACTTTAGTAAGAGGAACACACATCAATTGAAAGTCAGAAAGTGGAAAAATTTATTCCATGCAAATGCATATGACAAGAAAGCATGACTAGCAGTACCGACTTCACACAAAGAGACTTTACAAAAAAGGCCATAGAGACAGATAAACAAGGACATGATATAATATTAAAGGAGAAAATCAAAATGGGGGTATTATACACATTAAATATATGCACTCAATATAGGAGCACATAAATACAAAAAGCAAACACTAATAGATAAAAATAGAGAAATCCCTGGGAACACAAATAATGTAGGAGACTATAACTCCCCATTACCTTCCCTGGCCTGGTCTTTCACACAGAAAATTAATACGGGAACAAAGATATTAAAATACATTATAAATTAATTGGAGATGCTTGATATTTTCAAAATAGTACTTCTCCCCATAACAGAATATACATTCATTTCCTGTGCACAAGGAACATTTTCTATGAAAGATTATGTACTCAGGCACTCAAGAAGCCTCAACAAATTGAAGAAGATAAAAATTATTTCAAGCATCTTTTCTGAGTATAGTACCATGAAACTAGAAAACAATCACAGAAAAACAGGGAGAAAAAATGACAGCATCCAGATTAAAAAACATGGTACTAAAACAAGGGGGTGAATTGATGAAATAAAAGAAGAAATTAAAAAATATCTTGAGAAATATGACAAAACACTGCACAAAGTCTTTGGAATACTGTTAAAGCAGGCTTAAGAGGGAAGTTCATAGTGACAAAGCTCTCCTCAAAGTAGAACAAAAATTTCAAATATATAATGTAACATTCTATGTAAACTAATCAAGAAAAGAAGAGCAAACAAAACCAAAAGTCAACAGAAAGAGGGAAAAAATAAAGATCAAGGAAGAAATAATTGAAATAGATTTTAAAAAATAGAAAGAAATCAATCAATGCTTTTTTGAAATACTAAATAAAAATTGACAAATCTCTGGACAGGATCACTAACAAGAAAAGAGAGAGAACACAAATAATATTAGAAATGAAAATGCAGAAACTACAAAGAGATAAAAAAAATTTACAATATATCATAAGGGAATACCATGAGCAACTGTATGGAAACAAACTGGATAACAAGGAAGAAATGGAGAAGTTTTTGGAAACATTCAGCCCACCAATATTGCATCAAGGAGAAGTTAGCCATTTGAACATACAGATCACCAGAAATCAAACAGACTTATCAATAAAATAAAAAATCTCTGCAAAAAAAATTCAAACCCAAATACCTTCACTGGGGAAATTGACCAAACATACTATGAAAAATCCAAACCAGTCCTCCTCAAACTCTTCCAAAAGATTGATATGGAGAGAGTATTCCCAAACTTACACCATAAGGCCAACGTCAACCTGATACAGTAACCAGACAAAGACACTACCCCAAAAAGAAAACTATAGCCGAATATCATTGATAAACATAGAAGTAAAAGTCCTTGAGAAATTATTAACAAACAGAATCCAAAAGCATGTAAAAAAAGATCATGAACCATGGACAAGTTAAGTTCACCCCAGGAACACAAGGACTGTTGAACATATGCAAATCAATCAATCAATTGTGATACACCATATCAACAAAAGAGAAGGCAAAAACAATATGATCATATCAGTAGTTGGAGAAAAAACATTTGATAAAATTTAACACCTATTTGCAATAAAAGTTCTTATCACAGTGGGCATAGAGGGACCATAACTCAACATAATGAAAGCAGTTAATGACAAACATATAGCCAGCATAATACTCAGTGGTGAACAACTGGAACCCTTCCCACAAAAACCTGAGAGAAGACAAGGATGCCCATTATCACAAATTAAATCACATATAGTCTTGGAATTCCTAGCTACAACGATCAGGCAAGAAAAAGAAATAAAATTATTCAGACTGGAAAAGAAGAGGTAAAATTGTCACAATATGCAGACATGACACTATATATAGAAAACTGTAAAAGCTTCACAAAAAATACTTAGGCTAAAAAGGGAACTGGGCAAGGTAGCCAGAGTAATGTACAAAAACCAATTACATTTCTTTACATAAACATTGAATCAACAGGAAAACAAATTACAGAAACTACCACTTTAATAACTGCACCCAAAATTTTAAAAAGCTTAAGAGTAACTCTGACCAAGGAGGTGAATGACTTATACATTGAGAACAAGTAAACTTTGATTGAGGAAATCAAGAAAGATTTGAAGAATTGAAAGATACACAATGGTCTCGTAATGGAAGAAATAATACTGTTAAAATTGCCATACTACCCAAGGAAATCCACAGACTTAATCTGAGTTCCTATCAAATTATTCAAAATTTTTTTTACGACTGAAACAAATGATCATAAGGTTTATATAGATACAACAAAGATCCAAAATTTCCAAAACAATATTGAAGACAAAGAAAGAGGCTAGAAGAATAAACTGCCTGGTCTCCATACACTATTGCAGAGCTACAATAATCAAAACGTCATGATATTTGTACAGAAACAGGCATATGGACCAATGGAACTGAATAAAGAGCCTTGGAATAAATCTACAGGCCTATGTTCGATTAATATTTTACAGAGTAGCCAAGAATATGACAGAGAAAAGACCATCTCTTCACCAACTGGTGTTGGGAAAACTGGATAGCAGCATCAGGGCTATGGAGTTAGAACACTCCTTCACTCCATACACAAGAATAAACTCAAAGTGACTTGAAGACTTAAATGTAAGGCAATACACAGTAAATCTAGAAGAAAACATACACAAAGCACTCTGAGATAAATCGCAGCAATAATCTCCAAGAACAGCATACCCAGGTAATGGTGTAAGAGCAAAATTAATAAATGGGACCTAATTAAACTTATAAGTTTTTGCACAGCAGAGGGAACCATAAACAAAGCAAAATGACAACCAACAGGATTTAAGAAAATGTTTAGAATTGATGAAACTGACAAAGGCTAAATTTCCATATTTAAAGACTTCATACAACCTAATAATAATACTTTAAAAAAAACAAGAAACCCAATCTGAAAATGGGCAGAAGCCCTAAACAAGCAATTCTCCATTAGAGACATACAAATGCCACACAGATATATGGAAAATAATTGCTCACTTTCATTATCAGAGAATGGCAATTCAAAACCATAATGAAGTATCACCTCTGAATAGTCATAATGGCCATCATTCAAAAGTCTACAGACAATAAATGCTTGGGAAGCTCTGGAGAAATGGAACCCTCCTACACTGTTGTCAGGAATGTAGTTTGGTGCAGTCATTGTGGAAAACAGGATGGCGATTCCTCTAAAGAATAAAAATAGTCTTAACATATGATCCAGCAAACCCACTTCTGGGTATATATCAAAGAGAAACCACAACACTGTAAAATGATTATGAATCATTAAAAAATGTAAAAAAAAAAAAAGAGAAACCAAATTCAAAATGTCACCTGCACCCAAATGTTCTTAGCAGTGCTATATAAAAAAGCCACGACATGGAAGCACCATAATTGTTCACCGTCAGATAACAGAATACAGATTTTATGCCATATTTACACAATGGAATAATATTCTGCCATAAAAAATGATAAAACAAGACATTTGCAGCAAAATTGGTGTCCCCATAATGTGTCATTCTAACTGAAGTAACCCAGAAAGAGAAAGAAAAATAATACATGACATGATATATGTAGAACCTTAAAAAAAATTTTGGATGAGAACACTATGATTTCATCTACAAAACTGAAACAAACTTGCAGATCTAATTAATAATCTTTTGGTTACTGCTGAAAGGGGTAAGAGAGGATATATATGGGAGATGTAGATTTATAAATGTTATCTACTATATATAAAAATAGATTTTTCTAAATTGTCTTTTGTATGACACAGGGCAGTATGTTAAATATTGTGATGTTAACTTTAACAGGCACACAAATATATGCATGATGTGGGACACTGTGCTATACACCACAAATTAACACATTGTAAATGGCAGTATTTCAATGATAAATAAATGAATAAATAATAAATAAGTAGGTAAATACATAAATAAATAAATAAATAATATTTAATAATAAAAGAAATACAAAAATTCACATTACTTTAATTTGCACATCAAGAATTTAGGAGAAAACAGAAAGAAGAAGAAAATTGAATGAATGAGAATAAGTGAAATAACAAGAGAAACAATTGAAAATATAAAAAGTAAAACCTAAGTCTGATTGTTTTAAACATAAAGTGGACAAACATTTAGGATGGCTAAGAAAATAAAGACTCATATCAACTAAGAAATAAAACAGAAGATATTACCACTGGTGTTGTAGAGATGCATAGCATCATAAGAAATTACCACTAGCCAACAATTTGAATGACCTTGAACAAAAGACAAATTCCCAGAAACATATGTCTTCCAATACTGATTCAAGAAGAAATTAGATAGTTAAATAGAGGAAAAGTGTGTTTGAGTAAATCAGTAATCCATACTTCCCAAACCAGAAAATATTTACAAGATGACTTTACTGGTGAATTCTGTGATATATTTGAAGAAAATTTCTCACCAATACTTGCCCAAACTATCCAAGAATTAGAACGGGATGTAAGTATCCAAACTTGTTTTACGATGCCAGCTTAATTTGCATAACAATGCTAGAAAGGACATTATATGCAAAATATAGAATATTATCCCTGATGTGCATATCTGCCAAATTTCTCAACAAAACACTAGCAAAATGAATTCAAAAACACATTTAACATATCATACACATACATGAGTAAAGGGATTTATCCCTGGGTTTAAGGATACTTCAAAATATTCAAATCAATAAAGGTGGCATGCCACACTAATAGAATGAGAAATAAAACACACATAATCATATCAATAGGTGCAGAAATAGCATTGTATATAATGCAACATCGTTTTAAGATACTCCCAAAAAATTAAATTAACCCTGTCAGAGGCACGATAACATATACACACAAACACTGTGTGGAGAGAAGCGAAGCAGTTCTCTGTTTATTGAGTCTTAGAAAAAGGGTATATATAGGACATGCAAAATGCCTCACATATCATCAAAGTTACAACAATGTTAATAATCTTAAGCTATTTATGTCCCCATTCTCCCGCAGTAAGCACAGGATGATAAATGATCAAGGATTGTTTTAAAGTTCATCACAGAAGTTCATTAAGTAGGCCATCTCTTATCCAGCCGGCTGTGCCTGTCTTAGGTTGTCCTCCTCTCAGGATCTTACCCAACATATGCTCTTCAGCCATCCATACTGTATACATTGAGTAGGGCATTTCTTATCCAGCCTGGATATGAGACATTCCTCACAGATTTTTTATCAGTTCCGCCCATGGGCTTATTCTCTAGAGCCTTCAGACAGGGGCCTACAAACACAACATCCCTTGACAGAAAACTGGATGAAGAAAATTTGATGTTTATATGCAAAGGAATCAATAATTTGCATACCTATCAACAGTGTCCACAGTGTTCCATTCTCTCCACAATCTTGCCAACATCTATTTCTTTTCCTTTTGATGAGAGCCTTCTGAAAAGTGTGAGGTCTTATCTCATTTTTGGTTTATGACTTTCCTAATAATTTATAACTCTGAAAACATTTTCATGAGTCATATAGCCAACTGTATGTTTCTACAGAAAATTGATTCATAACAATGTATTCAGTTCCTATGGACTTTTTTTTTAAATTGGATTGTTTAGTCTTTTTGTTGTTGGGGTGAATGAGTTTGCCCTATATTTTGGATATTAACACTTGATTGGAAAATATCACTTGCAAATATATTCTCCCATTGTGTTGGTAGAGTTTTCATTTTATTGATCATTTCTTCTGCAATGTAAATCTGTTTAGACTGATACAATCTTCGTTTGTTAGTTTTGCTTTAACTTCCCTTGCCAGAGGAGACATATGAAGAATCAAATTAAGTGAAGTGTACTTCTTATGTTTTACCCTAGGATTCTTTGTTTTCAGGTTTTATGTTTTATATGCCCAGGGGTCGAATTGCTGGGTCATATGATAGGTGTTTTTTTATTATTAAAAGGAAATCCCATACTGTTTCCAAAGCGATTTCACCAATTTTCATTCACACCAGCAGCGTTGGAGTGTCCCTTTTTCTCTACAACCTACACAGTATTTATTATTTGTAGACATTTTGATGACAACCCTTCTCACTAGTGTGAGGTAAAACATTATTTTATTTTTTCTTGCATTTGTATAATGATTAGCAATGTGAGCATGTTTTTATGTTCCTGATTGTCATCTGTGTGTCTTTTTTAGAGAATTGTCTTCTGCTCATTTTCTGACTGAGTTGTTTGTAGATTTTTGAAATGGAGTTGTATGAACGATGTGTGTATTTTACAAATTAGCCTCTTGTTGATTGCATTGTTTCCTAATGTTTTCTCCCATTTGGAAGCTCATCTATTGATTCTGTTTATTTTGCTCTGTAGAAGTTTTAAGTTTAATAAGGAACTATTTGATTATTTTGCTTTTATTGTTTTCAGCTTGGAAGAGTGGCATAGGAAACTTTTACAAATATTTATCTTTTTTTTTTGCCTATGTTAGTTTCCAGGAGTTTTATTGTGTCATGTATTAGTTTCAGATATTTAAAACATTCTGAGTTTATTTTTGTACAGTGTGAGGGAGTGTTCTAATTTCATTGATTTATATGTAAATGTCTAGCTTTCTCCACATAACTTGCTGAAGACTGTCTTTTAGGTACTGTATATTTTTGTTTCCTTTGTCATAGTTTAATTGACCAAAGGTGTGATGTTTTATTTCTGCCTCTGTGTTCTGTTCCAGTGATATAGATGTTTGTTTGTTTTCCAGTATTGTGCTGTTTTGATTACTGTATTTTTATAATATAGTCTGAGATCTGGGTGGGATATAGGTTATGCCTCCAACTTTGTTCTTTTTCCTGATTGTTTCTTTTGTAGTTCTGGTTCTTTTGCAGTTCCATACAAATCTTAGGACTGTTTTTATTTCTGTGGAAAATATCATGTTGTTTGATCTGTATCACTTTATATCTGTAGACATTTTTTGTAGTATGTATATTTTAACAATATTACTTCCTCAAAACTAAGACATTGAGATTTCTTTCCATTTCTTTGCATCATCTTCAAATTTATTTATCAGTGTCGTTTTGATTTTATTGTCTTGGTTTTTTCATAGGTTTTTCATTTTTTGATCTGATTTCATATGGATTTTTTTAGAATTATGGAATATTTCATTGTTAGTGTAAAGAAATGTGACAGTTTTTGTATATTAATCATGAATCATGCAACTTTGTTAAATATCTTTATTAGATTTATTTGTTTGGGTGTGGAGAATCTTTTGGGTTCTCTGTATAGATTATTATGTCATCTAAAATAGTAACAGTTTTACTTCATTCATTCCAACTTGAATAAATTTTTTTCTATTCCGATTGCTTTTGATAGGACTTCCCATACTGTGTTTAATGGAAATGGTGAGAGTGGGCATCTTTTTCGTATTCCTTAATTTGGCTTTCAGTTTTTCACTTTTGCATATTATGTTGTCCGTTGTTGTGTAATAGATGACTTTAGTTATTTTGAGATATATTTCCTGAATCCTATTTTGGTAAGAGGTTTCTGTTGTTGTTGCTGTTGTTGTTGTTGTTGCTGCTATTGTTGCTGTTCTAATGAATAAGTGTTGAATTTTGTGAAATGCTTTGATGGATTTATTGGGATAACCATGTCATTTTCTCTTTTACTTTTGTTAATGTGGTGTCTCAAACTGATTGATTTGTGTATGTTGAACCTCTTGTGACACTGCAATGAATCCATGTTGAACATGGTGTATGATTCATTTTTGGTACTGCTGGATTTAGTTTGCTAATAATATTCAGTAGAATATTTGCATTAAAATCAATCAAATATGTTGGCTTGAAGTTGTCTTTGCCCGTACTTTGTTTGTTGGCTTTGCTATCAGGGTGATGAAGTCTTCATAGAATTAATTTGTGAGTTTCCCACTTCTTCAATATTTTTGAATTGTTTGAAGAGTATAAGTCCTGCTTTGTATTTTTGTACAGTTCTCTACGGGAGCTGTTTAAATCTGCACTAATATTTACCGATTTTTTTAAATGCAGATTCTATCTTTCTTCTAGTAATCAGTTTGTTCAAATTATTTGTTTCTCCTTATCTCAGTCTCTTTCTGGACATTTGTCTATTCCTTCTAATTTGTCCAGTTTATTGGCATATAAGTGTTGACAAAATGAACCATTTTTGTATATGTGACTTAACAATTGTTATTTCTCTTCTTTTATTTCTGACTTTATTTCTTTTGAACATCTCTCTTTTCTTCATGAGATACCTGGCTAGAGATTTTCTGATTTTGCTTATCTTAAAAAGAAAACATAAAACAAAATCATTGGTTTTACTACACTTTTGCATAGCATTTTTTCCTCTATAATTTATATTTGCACCTGTAATATTTAGGATCATGTTTTTTCCTTTTTTATACATTTTTTATTGGTTTAGAGTCATTTGACAAAGTTGTCTCCAATTGCAGCATAGAGCACAATTTTTCAGTTACAATGAACATATATACATTTGTTGTCCCATTTTTTTTCTGTGACCTGTCGAAGATCTTTTATATATTTCCCTGTCCTATAAAGTACAATCCTGTTTATCTATTCTACAATTTTGACCTCCAAGTCTATCTCTCCCCGCCCTCCACCCCCTTGGTAACCAAAACATTGTATTCTATATCTGCGAGTCTATTTCTGTTTTGAATTTGGGCTTTTTTATTTTTTTTTTAAATTCCACTGATGAGCCATCACATATTGTATTTTTCTTTCTCTTTCTGGCTTACTTCACTTAGACTTATTTTCTACAGGAGCATCCATGTTGCTGAAAATGGTGCTATGTTGTAGTTTTATATGGCTGACTAGTACTCCAATGTATAAATATACCACCTCTTCTTTTTCCAGTCAACTGTCGATGGACATTTAGGCTGTTTCCATGTCTTGGCTATTGTAAATAGTGCTGGCTCTGAACATTGGGTTTCAAGTGTCATCCTGAAATAGGGTTCCATCTTGATTTATGACCAGGAGCGGGATTCCTGGGTCATATGGTAAGTCTATTCCTAGGTTTTTGAAGTATCTCCATCCTGTTTTCCATAGTGGCTGCACCAAACTGCATTGCCACCAGCACTGAAGTACGGTTCCCTTTTCTCCACAGCCTCTCCAGCATTTGTCATTTGTAGATATTTGTATGATGGCCATTCTGACTAGTGTGAGATGATACCTCACTGTAGTTTTGATTTACATTTCTATGATAATCAGTGATATTGAGCATTTTCTGATGTATCTTTTGAACATTTGTATGTCTTCCATGAAGAATCACTTGTTTAGGTTTTCTGCCCATTTTTGGATTGCGTTGTTTATTTTTTCATATTCAATTGCATGAGCTGATTCTATACTCTTAAGATCAAGCCTTTGTCGGTTTCATATGCAAATTATTTTCCCATTCAGCAGGTTGTCTTTTTGTTTCAATTCTGGTTTCTGTACTTTGCAGAAGCTTGTAAGTTTCATTATGTCTCATTTGTTTATTCTTGTTTTATTTCTTCTACAAGAATATTTTCGAGACCTATGTCAGATAACGTTTTACCTGTATTTTCCTGAAGGAGGTTTACTGTATCTTTTCTTATGTTTAAGTCTTTGATCCATTCTGAGTTTATTTTTGTGTATGGTGTTCTACTTTTATTTGGAGTGTTCTAGCTTCATTGATTTACATGCTGCTGTCCAGTTTTCCCAACACCAGTTGTTGAAGGGACTGTCTCAATTCCATTGTACTTTCTTGCCTCCTTTGTTGAAGATTAATTGACCAAAAGTTTGTGGGTTCATTTCTGGGCTCTCTGTCCTGTTCCATTGGCGTATATGTCTGATTTCCTACCAATACACTGCTGTCATTTTGACTGTAGCTCTATAGTATTATCTGAATCATTAGCGTAAAGATATGCCACAGATTTTTGAATCTTTATATTGTAACCTGCTACCTTGCTGAATTCTTCGATCAGCTGTAGAAGTTTTTGTCTAGATCTTGCAGGGTTTTCTATATATAGTAATATATTATCTGCATATAGTCAGACTTCTCCCTCTTCCTTTCCAACTTGCATCCCTTTTAATTCTCTCTCTTGTTTGATTGCTGTGGCTAGGACTTCCATGATTATATTGAGTTGGGGTGGTGATAGTGTGCATCCTTGTCTTGTCCCAGATTGTAGTTGAAAAATTTTGACTTTCTCACTTTTGAGTAATATGTTGGCTGTAGGTTTGTTTTCTATAGCTTTAATGATGCTGAAATATGTTCCCTCTATGCCCACTTTCATGAGAGTTTTTATCATACGTGGGTGTTGAATTTTATCAAATGCTATTCCTGCATCTATTGAGATGATCATGTGGTTTTGGTCCTTTCTCTTGTTGATGTGCTGTGTTACATTGATAGATTTGCATATGTTGAACCACCCCTGTGTCCCTGGCATGATCCCCAATTGGTCATGATGAATAATCTTTTATCTGTGCTGTTGGATTCTATTTGCTACTATTTTGGTGTGGATTTTGGAGTCTGTGTTCATAAGTGATATTGGCCTATAATTCTCTTTTTTGGTAGTGTCTTTGCCTGGTTGTGGTATCAGGGTAATTGTGGCTTCATAGAATGACTTTAGGAGTATTCCTTCCTTTTCAATCTTCTGGAAGAGTTTGAGAAGGACTGGTATGAGTTCTTCTCTGTATGTTTTGTAGAATTCCTCAGTGAATCCGTCCGATCTGGCACTGCTATTTTTAGGGAGGTTTTATATTGCTATTTTTATTTCATTTCTAGTGATCTGCTTGTTCAAGTGGTCAGTTTCTACTTGATTCATTCTTGGTGGGCAGTATGTTTCCAGAAATTTGTACATCTCCTCTAGTTATCCAGTTAATTTCCATATTCTTTTAATAATATTTTCATATGTTATTCTATATTTCTTTTTTATTTGTTGTAATTTCTCCTTTCTCCTTTTTATTTTGCTAATTTGTGTTCTCTCTCTTTTCTTTTATTTGAGTTTGGACAGTTGTTTGTTGATTTTACTTACTTTTTCGAAAAATCAGGTTTTGTATTCGTTGAATTTTTCCCTATGGTGTTATTAACCTCTATTTTATGTGTTTCCTCCTCAATATTTATGATTTTCTTCCTTCTGCTTCCTTTTGGGGTTTTTTGTTCTTCTTTTTCTAGTGCTTTCTGCTGGTGTGTTACATTGTTTATTTGTGATTTTTCTTCTCTTTTGATGAAGGCCTGTATCGCTATAAACTGCCCTTTTGATGTGTCCCATAAATTTTGTGTGGTTTTGCTTTCATTTTCTTTTGTCTCATGGTACATTTTTATTTCAGCTTTGACTTCTTAATTGAACCATTGTTTTTCTAATAAAATATTGTTTAATCTCCATGTTTTCCTTGTGTTCTCCTTTCTTTCTCTGTTGTTGATTTCCAGCTTCATGGCATTATGTTCAGTAAAGATGCTTGTGGTAATTTCTATCTTCTTAAAATTGCTGAGGATTCTTTTGTGCCCAAGTACATCATTAATCCTGGAAAATATTCCACTGCACTTCAAAATTATGTATATCCTATTTTGGGTGTTGCAATGCTCTGAAATTATCCATCAAGTGTAATATTTCTATTGTATTATTTAACTTCTCTGTTGCCTAATTTATTTTCTGTCTCGATGATCTGTCCAGTGATGTTAATGCAGTGTTGAAATCTCCAAATATAAATCCCCCTTTATATCTGTAAGTAATTACTTTATGTACTGATGTGCTCCTGTATTTGGTGCATAAGTATTAACGAGGGTGCTATCCTCATATTGTGTCACTCCTTCATCATTATAAAATGTCCTTCTTTATCTTACTTTATGGCCTTTGTTTAAAGACTATTTTGTCTGCAATCAGTACAACACCTGCTTTTTTGGCTTTTCCAATTGTATGGAATACTCTTTTCCATCATTTCACTCTTAATCTATATGTGTCCTTCTCTCTGAAGTGGGTCTCTTGTATGCAACATATTGAAGGTTCTTGCTTTATTATCCAGCCTGCCACTCTATGACTTTCAATTGGAGCATTTAGTCCATTAACATTTACATTAATTGATAATATTTTTGAGTTTATTGCCATTTTCACCTTATTTTCCAGTTGCTTTAGTATTTCCTCTTTGTTAATTTCATCTTCCTTTTATTGTTTGGTAATTTTCCTTTGTATTATCATAAATTTTATTTAGTTTTAGTTACCCCTGATAAGATTTGTCTTCTTATTACCCTTTTTATAAGTCTTTTAGACCATTATTATAACAACTTTTATTAAACTGATAGTAACATGATCTCAAACCCATCCTACCAAGAACAAAAAAATTTAAATGAAAGACCAAAAAAAAATTCTCTATTTTCCTGCCTCCCTCTCCCACTCTCAATGATTTGTATGCTTGTTTTAAAATTTGGGGTTTATTTTATTTGTAATTCATGAGTTATCACATTTCCAGCTGTGAGTTTCAAATTTCTGTAGCACCCTGCTTCTTTTCTTTTAGAGAAGTCCTTTCAATATTTCTTTTAGCATGGGTCTAGTGTTGCTAAATTCTTGAAGCTTTTTTTTTCTGTGGAATTCTTTATGTCTCCTTCTACCATAAAGGATAGGCTTGCTGGTCAAAGTATCCTTCTGTATATCACTTTTTTATTCCAGACTTTCAATATACCTTGCCACTCCATTCTGCCCTGTAGTATTTGTGTAGTGAAATCAGCTGGGAGCCTTCTGGGGATTCCCTTGTAACTCACTCTTTGCTATGTTCTTGTTGCCTTTAGGATCATTTCTTTTTCCTTGATTCTGGCCATCTTAATTATATGTCTTTGTGTGAGTGTATTTGGGTTCTTCTGTTTGGGACACTCTGAGCTTCTTGTACTTGTATATCTGATTCCTTCTTTAAGTTTGGGAAGTTCTCAGTCATGAATTCTTCAAACACCTTTGCAATCCTCTTTGATCTTTCCTCCACTTCTGGGACTTCTACCATGCCAAGTTTGGCATTCATTCTATTATCCCATAAGTCCCTTATTCTTTTTTTATTTGTTTCTCATTGTTTCTCTTGTAGATATTCTAATTGGGTGCTTTCTATTGTCCTGTCATCTAAGTCACTAATTCGTTCCTCTGTGTTATCTAGTCAGCTTTGTGACACCTTTAGATCATTCCTCATCTCAGTGAATGAGTTTACCTATTCTACTTGGCTCTTCCTTACAGCTTACATTTCATTTTTAACATATTTTATATTTCTAAACATTATCTCTTTTATTTTCTTCAGTAATTTGATCACACCATTTTTGAATTCTTGATCTATTAGGCCCTCGAAGTCTATCTCATTGATCATTCTTTCAGGGGATTTCTCTTCTGCTTTTGATTGGGAATGGTTTCTCTGTTCCTTCTTCTTGCTCCTACCTCTCTGGCACTGTGTTTTTTGGAGTATCAGTTATCTATTGTGGTCCTAAAATAGTTTATCAAACTATTGCCTGTGTAGTATTACAACTTATAAAAGACAAAAAGAGAGATATAAAGAATTTTTAAGAAGGGAGGAAAAAGGTTTGAAGACATTATATAGTGAATAATAGAAAAGCAAGTTGATGCAGAGTTATGAAAAATTACAATAATAAAAATATTTTTATAAATTTCAAAGTGATTAAAATGGGGGTATATATAATTGCAGAAGAAGTAGAAATTAGGAGGGTAATAGAAAATGGAACAGGTAAAAACAGATTATAACAAGGTGGTGGTCAGTGTCCTCCTGGTGACTGTGTACATTAAATGTGAAATCTTTCTGTATTCATTCTGTTTTGGAAGCTCAGCTTGCTGTTTTCAGCGGCCCTCCATTTTCACCCACATCTGTGCTGCTTCCAGGGCATGTTGGTAAGCAGATGGCTCCTACACCCAACACAGGGTCAGGTGCAGCTCTCATTAGTCTGGGCTGGCTTGTCACTGCCCTGCCAGATGCTGCAGTCAGATATTGCAGACTGACAAGGCAGGATTGCACATCCCCGCCCTCTCCCAACCCCATGGTCAGGGGCTACATTTCAACCCAAAATGTGGGGGGCAACCCGATTCCTCAGTGTGCCGATCACTCTGCTGCTCTGTGCCACTGTACACTCTGCCTCAGGTATGCACACCTTAATTGGGCTCAGGGAAGACTGAGAAACTGCCCTCTCCCTGGTCTGGGCCAAAATCCAGCTCCTTGTTTGAATTGGCATACAAGTTTCCTGAGGAATCATTACATTAGGACCCTATCTGCCTCAGGCTGTAGAGAAGTCTCGGTCTGGCCCTTGATGTTGCTAAGTCCTTAGGTGTAGATGCAGTTTTTGCCCCCACTGTCACCTGGGTGCAAAGCACCAGAGTGTTTGGTGGCTGTGTCTGAGCCCCAGCTCTTTTCATCTAGAAACTTTTGTGGATTTTCAGAGATGGGGAATGCACCCTTCACCCCACAGGGCACATCTGCCTTGTTGCTTTATGGAGGGCCCAGGTTTTTCTGCCCTGCGCACCCACAGCCATGACACAAAGCCCACTCCATTCCCCCGGGCTGCCACTATGCAGCCATCCCCATCTAACACCCAGTTCGGGCAGCATGGCCCTGCCCCCAGCTTCCAGGCTGCATCATTTGCTGGGTCTCAGAGGGATCCTCTGTGCCTGTTTAACTTAGTTTTGTCAGTCAACTGATACTTTGTACAGGTACAAGACTTGGAGGCTCCCCCTCTGTCCTGCTGAACTCTCAGTTGGAGAGGGGAGACACAGTGAATGAGCACCAGTCCTTCTTAGCTGCTCCCTCCCCATGGTACCTGTCCCACTCTGTTTTGCCTTTTCTTCTTTCTTCATTTTCTACTACCAGATTTTTCACATCTTTATAGATTGAAGAGGACAATGATCTGTCACAGTTCTGCAGGTTCTCTGGTTAGCTGAGTGGGTCTGTGAATGTGAGTGTTGGTGCATTTGTGGGAAAGGGTGAGCTACGAGCATCATTCTGCTCCACCATCTTTGTCTCCCCCCAAAAATGTCTCACTTTATGGTGGAAGATAATCATAATCTTGAAATAAATGGAAAAGTTACTCCATGGAAATGACAAGAAAGTGCAGTTTGCAATGCTCAACTCATTCAAAATAGGTTTTAAAATAAGGGCCAAAATGAAAGAGATATGAGATTATATAGAAAACGACATCAATATAAAAATTGGGGATTACACTCATTAAATTATATATGTCCCAACACCATAGATCCTAATTATAAAATGAAATTTTAGTAGATATGAAATAATTAATTCATTTTAAAACAACAAGAGTAGATGAGTTTGACACCTCACCATTGTGATGATCAGATCATCCAGCAAGAAAATCTGTAAGGAAACAGAGGTCTTAATAACAAATTCGATCATTTGAACCTAACTGAGCTATTGGACACTGCATCAGAAAAGCAGAACACATAAACTTTTCAAGTGTGCACAGGATGTTATGTAAGGAAATAACCACATATTATGTCATGAAATAAGCCTCAGGAACTTTAAGCAAATATAGATAAGAGCAATTATTTTTCCATACACAAAATTATGAAACTATGCATCAACTCTTGAAAGAAGTATAGGAAAATCACAAACATGAGATCAAACAACTTCTTTTAAAAAAATACAATAAAACAAGGCCTATGATGAAATCAAAGAGGTAATAAAATCATACCTGGGGACAAATTACAGTGAAAACACAGCTTCACAAATGTATGGCATGCATCAAAGACAAATCTACGAAGTAATTTGGGAACAAATATGGCGTTCTACAAGGAAAAAGAAAAAAATCATACAAAGGACCAAACATAACACCCAAAATAACAACAAATAAGATCAAACAAAACCCAAAGGCAGTAGAATGAGAAATCTTTAATGATTAGGTTGAAAATAAATTAAATAAAATTTGAAAAATAAATCATACATTTTACAAATCATAAAATCAACAGCTTAAATATTTCTTAAAATATTAACAATCAGGAAAGCATTTAGCTAGGCTTATCAAGAAATACTGAGACTGGACCCAAACAAAATAAGAAATGAAATACTAGTAATAATATCTGATATTACAGAAATCCAAAAAAAATTTTATGGAAGCACTGTGAGATGTTATGTGACAAACCAACTGGACGACCTAAATGAAATGGAGAAATTTATAAAAATGTACAGCCTGCCAAGACTGAAAAAGAGAAAACTGAGAACTTGAATGGAGCAATCGGTATAAGTTAAATGAAATGTATAATTTTAAATACACCCCTTGAACAAAATGTCTGGATTCCATGACTAAAACCCCTTTCCCCCTAACTAGTTTAACAAATGAAGGAGGGAGTACAATTCCCAAATTTATTCCATGAGGCCACAATTACCCTTACAACAAAACCAGTCAAAGACACTACCAAAAAATAAATGGAAATGAAAATCCAATATCCTTGATGAATATAGATTCAAAAATCCACGAAAAACTTCAACAATTAATCCAGCAATACATAGAAATTATTATAAATGATGATCAGTTGGAATCTTTCCAGAGTCATAAGAATGGTTCAACATACACAAGTCAAGCAGCATGACACATATCTAATAAACTAAGGACAAATTTCACAAGACCATGTCAATACACAAAGAAAAAGCATTTGCCAACATTCAACATACATTCATCATCAGAACTCTCATGAAAGTGAGTACAATTTGAACATTTCTCAACATACTAAAGGCTATTTATAACAATTTATAATACTCAGGGGAAAGGCTGAAAGCCTTCTGGGGAAATTCGGGGACAAGACAAAGATTGCTACTCTCACCACTTCTGTTCAATTGTAATAGAAGAAAGGAAAAGGAAAAGAAAAAGAAGTAAAAGAACCACAAAATGGAAAGAAAGAGGCAAAATTGTCACCACTAGTGAAGGCATAAAAATCTACACAGAGTGTCCTAAGGGCTCCACCCTGACTATTATGAACAATAAATAATTTCATCAAGGGAGCAGGGTACAAGATTAATGTAAAGACGTCTCTTGCATTTGCCCAGATTAATCATGATATACCATAAAATGGACGTTGAAAGCAATAATATTTAAAACCCCATACCCCCGAATATCTTGGAAAATGTAACCATATATTTGAAAGAACTACACACTGAAAATTATAAAACATTGACAAAGAAATTAAAAATGGTTTCAAGAAATGGAAAGATGTCTTGTGGTCTTGGATAGAAAGAGTTCATATTGTTAACATGGCTGTACTACACAAAGATACCTAAGGATTTAGTGCAATTCCTCTTACAAAGCTGTAGTATTTTCCACAGAACCAGAAAATAAATAACTCTAAGTTTTACATGAAACCATTAAAAATTGCCAAAATGATCTTGAGAAAAAACAACAAATCTGGAGGTATAACCCTCCCGGATACCTTACTCTACTACAAACCTACAGTAATAAAAACACAATGGCATTGGCACAGAGATATAATCAATAAAAGCAGATAGAGAGCCTAGAAATAATTCCACACACTTATGAGCAATGAAACTATGATAAAAGAGGCAAGAGTTCACAATGGAGAAAGACAGTCTCGTCAATGGATGGTGTTGGGAAATCTATACATCTATATGTAAAACAGTGAAACAAGAGCATTCCCTGACATCATATACAAAAATAAACTCCAAGTGTATTAAGGACCTAAATGTAAGACCTGATACTATAAAACTGCTTGAAGGGAATATAGGTGATACACTATTGGATATACATCATAGGAATATTTTATTATTTCAGTCTCCTTAGGCAAAATAAATAGAAGGAAAAATAAACAAGTGGGACCTAAACAAAATTGAAAATTTCTGCACAGCTAAGGACACAATCAATGAAATTAAAAGACTGCCTGTGTAATTGGAGAACATATTTGCAAGCAATGCAAGTGACCAGGGGTTAATAGATGTAGGTTAATACATATAACATGGATTTAGGTTACACAACTCAATGTGAAAAAAAAAATCCAATCAAAAACAAAAGCAGAGTACCTGAGTAAATATTTTTCCAAAGAAAACATTCAGATGAGTAACAGGCAAATGATAAAATTTCACAACATTATTAACTATAAGGTAATTGCAAATTAACACCGCAATGAGGTATCACTTCACACTGGTCAAATGACTATTATCAAAAAGTCTACAAATAGTAAGAGTTGGAGACAATGTGGAGGTAAGAATTCTCTTGTATACTCTCGGTATTAATGGAAATTGGTAGACCTTCTAAGGAAAACACTATTCAGATTTGTTTAACAACTTAAAAGTTAACTACCATATGAACCAGTAATAACTCTCCTCAGAAAAATCTGGGGAAAACACCCTAAATTGAGAAGAACCAATGTTCAAAACAGCACTGTTAATAATATGCAAGACAGGGAAGAAATCCAAGAGTCCACAGAAGACTATGGACTTAAGAAGAAATGATGTTTCTATTAATATGCAATGGAATATTACTCAGCCATGAAAAAGTATAACACATTGCTATTTCAGCATCGCGAAAGGACCTAGTAAATATTGTGCTTAGTGAAGTAACTTAGACAAAGACAAAAGTATATAATATAATTTATATGTGGAATCTAAAGAATAACATATCTGTGTACATCTATGTATAGCTATCTATTGATAGCTGACAGATAAATAGATAGAAGGATAGATACATACATACATGATAGATAGATAGATAGATAGATAGATAGATAGATAGATAGATAGATAGAGACATGATGGAGTGGTAAAGAGATTAGGTAGGGAAGACTTAAGCAGACACAAAGATATGGGAAAAAATTTATGTTTACCAAAGTGGAAGGGAAAGAGAATTTAAAGGTAGAACATTGACAGATAGAAAGTAGTATTTATTAAGTAGTGAAGCAACAAGGATAATCTGTATAGATTAGGGAACTATACACAATAGCTTAAAATAATTGTATGTTACAATTATTGAAATATTTCATAATGCAATATAATTTACAAAGTGGTTAGAATATCTAAGTTGTACATCTGAAACTGCACAATATTTTACATCTACTGTATTTCAATTAAAAATAAAACATATCATGTATAATTTAGTCGTTTTTACACTGATAGCATATTTCTTTAATATTGTTTTACTTTACTCTTTACTTTTTAGGATTACTCTTTCAAATTATTTCTTTTACTCTTGTGAACATACCAGTTTAAGAACATACCCAAAGAAACAGTTGCAACTTTCTCGTGGTCTCTCCTTAGCATTTTGGTCAATGTTTTGCATATTATTGCCACTTTATATTTCTTAGAAGACTTCTTTTCTACACCTCTTATAAGGTGTCTCGGTTTTGTTTTTTCATCTCATTCAGCGTTTGTCTGTTAAAGTCTTTACTTCCACTTTATATCTAAGTGATAACTGTGTAAGTATTATTTGGTGAGTGATTTCTTGTTTCAGTAGTTTGAAAATACAATTTTATTTACCTTAGGCGTATGTTTTCTGCTCAGAAATCTGCTGATAGCCTAATGGGGGTTCCTTTGTAGATTATCATAAATTTTTTTTGGCTGCCTTTAAAATTTTACTCTGTCATTGTCCTGTCAATTTGCACATGACTTATCTTGAAGGAGGTCCCTTTGTCTTAAATTTATTGGTGTTTTGTTGGCTCACGGACTTGTATAACAGTTCCTTACACAGGATCGGGAAGTTATTAACTATTACTTCTTTAAATAAACCATCAGCTGCCTTCTAACTGTCATCTCCCTCCAGGATTCCACTGTAATGTGCAGTTCCTGAGGAAGTCTGATGGCTACTGTAGAATTTCCCCACTTTTTAATATCTTGAATCTCTGCCCTCTCCTATCATTTCTAGTTTTGTATTGCTGAGTTTGCTAATCTCTCTTCCACAAAGACACTCTAGTTCCAATGCATTCTGTTGCATTATTCATCTCATTTATTAAATTCTCCTGGTCCTCCAATAATGTTTGGTTATTTTATAGTTTCAGTCTCTTTGGTAATGTATTCCTTCTCATCATTTCATTTATTCTTCATCTCTCTAATCTGCTTTCTTTGTTTTGTTTCTTGTATTGAGCTTCTGTATGACACCTATTTGAATTCTCTATTAGTTATCTGTCAATACACCATGACTTTAAGTTTGTCTGCTGCAGGGTTGATATTGTGTGTTTGTGTGTGTGCAGGTGCGTGTGCGTGTGTGTCTGTGTCTGTCTCGGTGTCTGTGTGTGTGTATCTGTGTGTGTGTGTGCCCTATAATGTTACTGTGGTTGATCATGATCTTGATAAATTATTGCTCTGATGATACTAAATAACAGATTTGAAGTTGGAGTCCTTGTTTTTGTTTTCTGGTAGCTTGCAATATTACACAATTTTTGGTTTTACTTACCTGAGCTACCTCTGATAATATTTCAAAATGGCACTTTCCAGTCGCTACTGTCTGGATAAAAGATGTGATTTCATTGTCACTTCTTAGACTTCTCTGGTAATTAATGCCACTGCTGTCACTGGGGCTTAGAACTCTTCTTTTATCTGATATCCCATGAGAATCAGTGTACACATTGAGAAAAAGTGTAAAGACAGGTGGGTATTTGGAATCAGGCAAGTGCCTTTGCCATGTCCAGTGTTGCAAGGTATCTTGTCTCCACCACTGTTAATGGGGAATAAGGGCATTTTCATGAATGTCTGAGTGTCTGAAGGGTGGAATTTCTGTCTCCATTTTGGCTCCCTCCTAGTTACCTGTGATCATGGGTACTGGTGCAGTTGGAGGCCGAAGCTGTGTGAACCACTGATACCCTGTTTCTACTGCGTTCTCTGAACTTGTGAACTCAGATCTCTTATTCAGGGGGCCTTGGTTGCAGACACCAACTCTGCTCTTCCCTCATTTCAGCCTCCTTTGTGTGTTTAACCCACCGGACTTTACCTGTTCACATGCGTTCTGGAGTATTGTTTTGTGTTCTAGTTATTTTTGTTCAGATGTGAAAGTTTCACTGACTGTAGATGTATGGGGAGAGACAAAAAGATTTTAAACTTATATCACTTTTAAAATATATACTTTTTCAATAAAAAGCTTAAATTCTACTAAGGACCTTATAAGAACACTAAAGAAAGTGAAAAAATCACCTCCCTTAATATCATAGTACTACAAAATATTTTGATTTTCCTGGGTTCTTTTCTTCAATGTTTTTCCCACATACACGCACATTTTACTAAAATATATCCCTATAATCTCTTTAAAATCAATTAAATTATTAAAATATTTCTCTATGCTGTAAATATAGCACTGTTGGTTCTCTAATTTATTACAAGTAGCTTGCACATTTCTGTCTTCTCCATCCTTCTTCCCTTTCCCCACTGGAAACCACTTCTTGGTACAGTACACATATACATGTGATTGTTTTTCTGTTTGTTTTATGATTATTTCTCTTATATCTTTATTTCCCTCATTTAAGTGACAACATAGAGTGTTTTTCTCTGTATGACTTATTTTCCTATGTGCAACACTCTCTGGGTCCAGTCACATTGTTCCAAATGGCAGAATTTTATTTTTTAATATACAATGACTAAGTATATATTATGTTATCTATATCTAACATTTACTTCAGCCAATCATCTGTTGATGGGCAGTTGATTTGTGCTTCTATCCTTGGCTACTATAAATGATGATGATAAGAACATTGGGGTAATATATTTTTAAGTTAATCTTTAATTTTTTTTCAGATTTATACCAAAAACTGGAATTGCTACAACATATAATGCTTCTATTTCTAGTTTTCTGGGCACTGTCCACACTTTTATAATAGTGGATACATCAATCTATGTTTCCACCAATAGTGTATGTGGGATCCCACTTATCGACATTTTTATTAATGTTTGTCATTTGTAGACTTTTTGTTAATAGCCATTTTGGTTGCTGTAAGATTATATTTCATTGTTATATGTTTTCCTAATGAATAGCAAAGTTATGTTTCTTTCTATGTGCATGAATACCACACACATGTCATTTTTCAAAAGTTTCCATGAAGATTCTTCAACTGTTTTTAATTTGGGGTCTTTAATTTTTAAATATTGAGTCTAATATTTTATATATATATTATGGATATTAACATCTTGTTGGTCTCATTGTCTGAAATTTTTCCTTCTATTCTGTCTGTTATCATACATCTTGTTGAAGGTTTCCTTTGCTCTGCAAAAGGTTTTGCACTTCACACTTATACAAGAAATAGAATCCCTGTATGGCATAGTACATCTATTTTTTCCTCAGTAAACTAAAAACTGTAATTGTTAGTTTTCCTTTTTTTTAATTTGGAGATAGATCAAAAATAATGATTGCTATGATTTATCTCAAAGTCAGTTCTGCTCCTGTTCTTGGTCAGAAATTGTATAGTTTCAGGCTTTACATTTAGGAAATTAATCCATTTTTATCTCATTTTTTATACTATGGAAGGAAGTGCTTTTACAACTTCCATAGTAACAAAACAACTGTCTTGTTTTGTCAGAATTAGTTGCTGAAGAGACTGTCTGTTTTCATTGTACACTCTTGCCTCCTTCTTTGTTGACTAATTGAACACATGTATGTGGGTTTATTTTTGGACTCTTCATTTTGTTCCATTGATCTATGTGCTTCTATAAGTGCCATATTTTTATGTATTGATTACTGTAGCTTTGCAGTATGTTCTAAACTCAGGGATGGTAATACTCACAGCTTTTTACATTTTTCAACATAATTTTAGAAAATTTGGGTCTTTCAGATATATGTATAAATTTTATAATTTTTCTCCTTGTTTTGTGAAGAAACTTAAGGATTTTGTGAAAATAGAAATTTACTGAAAGAAAAAACCTGAGAAAAATAATAAAGTTTGGAGGATAAATCATACAGTATTAACAACAAATGGATTACTGTATAAAGCATAGAAAAAATATATAAAGAGAAATGACAACAAAAACCAAATCCATGGAGTATAACAAAAGCAATATTAATAGGGGTGCTTATAGCAAAATAATCCCAGTTATACAAATAGGAAACATCTCTCTCTTATAATATATCCTTACAGCCCAAAGACATAGCAAAATAATTAAAAAAACTTGATAGTAGAAGGAAAGACATCTGAAAGGACAGAACATAAATAAAATAAGTATTAAAAATATAAACATTTAATCAAAATAATATTGGCTTTTGAAAGATAATTAAAGTTGATAAACTTTAACCAGACTCATGAACAAAATAGAGAGTTACAGATTAATAAGCTCAGAAATAAATGAGAAATTATAGCTTATATCAGAGAAATACAAAGCATCATAAGATGATACAACAAATTATATGCCAATCAAATGGTAACCCTAGAATAAAAGGACCAATTTTTAGAAAGACTTAATCCCCATAATGGAATGAGAAAGAAAATATGAACAGATTATCACTAATAATATTGAATAAGTATTTAAAAAAAACTCCCAAGAAACAAAATTCCAGGACTATATAGCTTCACAGGTGATTTCTGCAAAACATTTAGAGAAGAGCTATCACCTATACTTCTCAGAGAATACCAAAAATTTCTAGAGGAAGGGAGACTTTCTACCCCACATTTCTGTATCACATTACTACTAGAACTGGAAAAAATACCTCAAAAAATTACAGGATAAATACTACTGATAAGCATAGATGCAGAACTAACCACTAAATTGTTAGCAAATCCAACAATACATTAAGAGGATTTTACATTATGATTAAGTATATTTCATTCCAGGGATGCAAAAGTGATTCAATACCCACAAATTAATCAGTATGATACACCACACAAACAACCTGAAGAATAAAAATTATATGGTCACTTCAATAGAGTCATAAAATATTTTGACATATTCAGGATCTATTTATGAATGTATTGCTCCTCAAAGTGGGCATGAGGAAACATACCTCAACACAGTTAAGGTCATATATGACAAGAACTCTGCTAACGTGACGCACACTGATTAAAAGCTGAAAGCATCTCCAATAAGAGCAGGAAGAAGACAAGAATGCTCACTCTTACCACTGTTATTCAGTATAGTATGGAAATTCTAGCCACAGCTATCCAAAACAGAATTAAATAAAATATAGCTAATTAAGAAAAGGAGTAAAATTATCTGTTTGCAGATGACATAATTTAAACAGAAATCCTGAAAATGGTGCCACAAAACTACTAGGGCTTATCAATGCATTTGGTAAAATTTTTGAATGTAAAATTAACATACAGAAATCTTGCATTTCTACACACTAACAACAAGCTAACAGATCGAGAAAGTGAGGAAACTGTCACATTTACAGTTCTATTACAAAAAACAAATCAATAAATGTATCCAACCAAGGAGGTAAAAGACCTGTACTCAGAAAACTATGAAATATTTATAAGAGAAATTGAAGATAAAGCAAATATATGAAAGTGTATACTGTGTTCGTAGATGGGAAAAAATATTGTTTAAATGACAGTATTAGCCAACAAAATACACAAATTAAATACAGTGCCTATCAAAATACCAAGGGCATTTTCAGACACTTACAATAAATAATACTAAAATTTACATGTAAACAAAAAAAGATGAAATCACTAAAAAAAAAAAAAGAAAGAAAACAAACTAAAAACACAAAAAACTAACAAAGAACAAAGAGGATGTATCACTGTCCCTGATTTTAAACTATAATACAAAGCTACTGTATTAAAAAGAATATGGTAGTGGTTCAGAAGGTACAGAAAAATGGAACACATCAGAATGCCTGAATATGAAATCAGACAGTTATGGTCATTTAGCCCAGTACAAAAAATGAATATACAGTGGGGGAAAGGTAAACACCAGGCACATGAAACCGATCAACATCACGAACCATCAGAACAATGCAAGTCCAAAACACAATGAGACTTTATGTCACTCCTGTCAGAATGACTATTATCAAAAAGATAACAAACATAACTGTTGGTTAGGATGTAAGGAAAACCACCCTGATGCACTGCTGGAGTGAATGTAAATATGTGATGCCACTGTGGAAAACAACATGGAACTTTATATAAAAATTAAACATGAAATATAATCCAAAATATACATTTTGGGATACTTATTACAAGAAAATAAAAACACTATTTAGAAAATATAAATTCAACCCTATATTCACTGCAGCATTATCCACAATAGACAGGATATAGAAGCAAATTAATTGCTCATCAATAGATGATGGATAAAGAAGATGTGTCTTTATAGAATATATATCTATCCATCTTAAGTACAGAGTAATCTATATATATATATATATATACACACACACACTTTATATATATATGCACTATATATATATATATGCACAATCACACATAAAAATTCAATGGGTTATTACTCAGCTCTAAATAGAATAAGTTCTTGCCATTTGCAACAAAGGGAAGACTGAGAGGGAAATATGCTAAGTGAAATATGTCTAAAATTGAATGAGAAATGCCAAATGATTTTCTCATGTTTGGAATTTAAAACAAATGAACATAACAACACAGAAAATTAATTATTGATATAGAAAGAAACAGGTTGTTCACAAGAAGGAGGGAAATGGTGTGAGGAAAAGAAAATTTGAGGAAATTAAGAGGAAATTACATGACACTTGTAAATAATATCACTATTTCTTGTCTTCAGGGACAAGAAATGTACTGAATGGGGAATAGCCAATAAGTATTAAATATCTTTAAATAGCAACATATCATAACCAGAAATAAACTGGTGAACAGTTTGAAATATATTAAAAACGGAAAACAGTATGTTGTGTAAGAGAAACAAACAGTGTTATAGATAAATCTACACTTCAAAAACAAAAAAACATACATATAGAAAAAAATTAGATTCGTAGTTAACAGAGGCAGGGGTTGGTAAAGGAGAATTTGATTAATGCACTCAAAAGGTACAAACATCCAGCCGTAAAATAATCGTGTTCTAGAGATGCTCCATAGTAACATGAAAATTAAAATTAATACTGTTTTATGTTCTATATCAATGTTGTTAAGAGAGTAGACCATAATGTTTCTCATCACAACCAAAAGACAAATTGAATTTCTTTGCAATTTTATCTAAATGAGATAATGAATTCTCCCTAAAGTTGCTATGATATTTATTTCATGATACTTTAAATAATATCACTATCCTGTGCACCTAAACTTACACAATGTTTTATGCCAATTATATTTAAATAAAATCAGAAGAAAAAATGGAAATCAATTGTTGCTTTTTCCCATGTCATTTCTAATGATTTATTTGCAGCAAGAAACTTTATTCATGATATACTTATCCTGGGAAAAGATACTAATCAGTAAGTGATTCTAATAAATTTTATGTAAAGATACTAACAAAATTAGTGTTTTACCATGCCTTAAACTTTCTTCAAGTTAACAGCCCACTGGTTCTGTAGGCAACAAAATTTCACTTTGGGTATTCATCTGAGATTAGGGAATGGATACAAATTTCAAACTGGCTGCTCTTACTGTGAGTGATAAATTTCACTGTCTCAGACAGAAAGTCTCATTTCCACGAGAGCATCTCTAAGAAATGAACATGCTAGGTTGCTAAAAATCTCAGAATGTTAAAATATCAGAACTCCTACAATTCTTAACTGTTTTGCAATGGGAATGCAATAGTGATAAAGACTTAATTTTGGAAAACAATGTGCTGTTTTCTCATGTTTGCATTATGGGATGTGAAGATAATCCCTCAGATCCACAACAAATTTTATCGCTCAATTGCTGGGCATAGAACTGTAAAGGTTCTGCATTTTTAGGACTGAGGACTGCTTTCAAAATGATGACTAAGCTCACTCTAATCCAGGTAGCCCAAAGAAAGAAATGTTATTTCAATTTGTAGCTTTAAGGGAATAAATCAGCGGTTCAGTCTCTATATATTAGTCAAGGTGTGTTCAAAGACAAATTAAGTTGTGTCATCAATGATAATTAAAAGAAAAAAATTAGACATAAGCTTAAATTAAAAAGGAGACACAGTCCTGTGCTGGGCTCTGGGGACTGGAGAATGTATATGCCTCTGTCCAATACAAGGGTTCAGTGGCTTGGCCCTAGCATTGGCTTGTGATTCAATGAACAGGTAACAATTAGTATACTGGGAGAAATATAATCTTCCTATCCCTGATCGGAAGAAAATCTGGTGGATCAATGAACCTCTTAATTCACAGAGATTCTGCCAGATGCAGAGGAATATTTCACTGATGACTCAACTAAGACAAACTTAGTTACAGCTTAACAATACATCTTCACATACACACACAGTGGAAGACAGATTTATAGTATTTAGTGGTAAGAAATCATTGGGCTGAGCTCAGAGAATAGGTTTCAAACACCAGCCAATTTTTGTACTTTTGCCAGTAGTCTAGGTTTTCCCAGGTAGAAAATTAGAGATGGACAAACAATATTCTTCTTTAGGATTTCTAATTTTTAAAGTAAACTGTAGCTTTTGAATTATCAGTATAGAAACTTGTTATGATGATCACAGTAAGACCCACTGTGTGATAATAGAGCTGGAAACTAGCTGCTGAACCAGCACTTCAGAACCCCAGACTGCTAATGTAAGCAAAATCATATTCGCCATCATAGTTCAGCTGACAAACTTAAAAGCTCGATGTTTCAGTTTTAGGAAGAACCACTGCTGTCCAGACACAGAACTCCTGCTGCAAGTGGGCCCTTTTCTTCTCTTGGTAAAGGTCATATTGGTGGGATGTTGCTAGAGCTTACCCTGGTCCATTTGCCCATTCTCCAGATTATCAAAGTCTTTTTCACAAATGGTGACACATTTTCAGGACTCAATGTTGCCATTCCAGTCTTATCAGCTGACACTGGCTGCATGATTGTGAGCAGAAGCCTTAGGCTCCCTGACCTTGCCTACTATTTTCCAGCATTTCAGGGCATTTCATATTCTGAAAATGCTTCAAATTTTAATTTAGATTAATGGCAAATATTAAAAGTCTTCCATGAATATTTATATTTCCTTATATCTGCAGAAATTTGGTATTTTTGCAGTTGGACAAATTTTTAATTCTACCACCCTCACCTATTTTTAGTCCACACATTTTAGATTGCAATTTGGTTACTGAATACGACCACCCCAACCAAGGGTCTAGTACCTCTTAGATACTTACTGTGTGAAGGTTAGAAAGGACATAATTTATGTGGGGTGTATAATCCTGCAGTAAATGCTTTTAATAACACTGTCTTTTCTGGACAAAGCTCTGATTCTAAGAAAAAAATTAATTAGAAGGCAGTATATTTATTGGTAAGTGGAAGAGTATCAGTTATTTTGGTGCGGGTGGGTGATGAAGAGACAGGAAAAAAAATCCGGCAAATGAGAATGGAATGCTTTAGGCCTCTGGAGGCATAAATTAAGAAGAAAATAATACTTTGTCTTCTGTACCTTCCTCAAATTACTGTCTTCAGTGACTAGTACCTGGGCAATGAAAATAGCTAGTTTGTGGTGAAGAGTAAAGACCATAACGAAATAGTTTGAAAACCATAAGAGTTTTGTTGTTTCAGGAAAGTAGATTTTGCTTAAAGTCAACATGTATTTTTCATTCTCTAAATAATAAAATGCATCCTGTCACATGTGCTGTGCTTACTGTTTTTGTATCCAAGTTAGACAAGTAAAGGGGGATAGACAGAAAACATCTGGAGGTGGTGGTTTCTGTGCTGAGACTGGGAAAATCTAAGTAGGTAAAAGGAGGACATCCTAAGTCCAAGGATGAGCTGGAGCAAAAGTTGTGCGGTTGGAGCTAAAATAGTTGACAAGCATTTGCCTTGATGTATCTCCAGAAACAGAGAAACATAAAGATATGCCAAGGTTGCCAGATGCCAGATCTATAAAAAATGACTAAACTATGTTGAGTTTGTGGGCTTAGAGTTGGAAAGGCATTAATTGCCACCCTGTGGATGTAAGCTTGTTATTGGCTGGAACATAAAAGCAACATAAATTATTGACTAAAAAATATAGCGTAGACCCTTGAGGGCAGGTTACGAAAGCACCAATTGGAATGCTTTGAGAACAGCACAAAGAAGACCATAGATAAAATTGCTTCTTAAATTCTACCACATGCTGAATGAGCCATCTGAGAATAGATCATGTGACATTTTTGATTCCAGGGATGACATAATAGAGACCATGATCCCTGGGCCGGTCCCTGCATTTATCTTCTGTTCCAACCAATCCTAACTTAACACCTTTAATACTTTTCAGGATGAACCAGAAACCACTTAGTACTTTTCCCTCTCTCCAAGTATTAGTCTTTTTCCAAATTCTTCCATTTTCTCTTGTTCCTTACAAGAAATTATTTAAATTTACACCGATATTGTTCCATCAAATGATCATGTCATTCAAATATCTTTTTTCTTTAAATGGTAACTTAGTCTCCCGTTTAACTCATTACACTATTTAAAAAAATATAAGGAAATTACAGGTACACATCTATGTTTGTTGCTCAAATAAGAAAATTGCAGATAGTTGTCGACTTTTGCCAACATCAATATCAATCTTTGTTATCCTGCATAATCTGGTAGTCCTCTGGAAGATCAGTTGTATTTAAGATGACGTTCATAAAGTGAAGATGGCTGATGATTTGGCCTTGATAGAGAGGTAGCTGATGTATCAGCTATCACTATCACTGGAAACCTTGGGTTGCTCCCTGGTTGAAGTTTAGAAATACGACCTTCATTGGCAGATAAGTTGTGATTTTTTTTGGAAAAGAAAAAGGTTCCACCATTAGTCCAAAATAATTGCTCTGTATGGGAGACAAGATGCTGTTCTAAGAAGTACAGGTTGTAATTGTAATGAAGTTCACAACACAACCATTTGCTTCAGTGTAGCTGTTTTGAGAGTGCCCATGGACAGTGGTCAAATGATTTAAAATAGCACATTGATCCACTGCAATTTGTTCTGGTGGTCTGACATTGATAATGGAGGAGAAATATCACCTCTGATCGGGGTAGTTGTATCACCAATTATGTGGTTAGTAGAGGGCTTTCTTATTAGAGGCATGTTTAAATGTGCAGAAAGTAAAAATTCACTTTCTCCACTAGTGTCAGGCACAAAACATGAATTATGATTTTGCATATTACCCCCTGCTTTAAAGTGTTTCTTGTTGAAATCTTCAGTCAATGAAGACACTTGAGAGGAATTTTTAATCCCAACTCTTCTTTTTATTCTCACTAAACCTGGGGACAGCCTCGTTTAAAATTTGCATTATGGCAGAACTGCAGCTACAACAATAGGAGAAAAATTTTAGTAATATTTTAAGCCAAAATACAAGACTACAATAAGAATAACCTACAAAACCTCAGATTTCACGTTTACTATGCAAAGATAATATCATGAAAATTTGAAAACTGCTGACAATATTTTGAAATTCCTTATTTGGAATATACACATTTAAATAGTATAGTCATCAAATTTAAGAAATTAGAATTTGCAGTAATGGTGAAAGCCACTTTTAAAAGCAGCTTTAATACCTTTATTTAGATTTCTGATAAGATTCATAGTTGCAAGCAGAGTTTCTCATAATCTTGAATACTTAAGGCACTTTCCTCATTTTTAGGAATAAAAAGAATTTAAGCCTTTGTAGTTTTATACAATTATCAAAATCTAGCTTTACATTTATATTACCATAGATGTACAAAGTAAACTTTATATATACATCACCAAGTCATAACTACAAATACTGAATTCCTTGCTTAAAACAGAGACTTCTTTTTCTTCCGTCAGAAAGTCAGCTAGACAAGCAGATCTTTGAAAATTCTGCCGGACTTTACTAAACCCATAAATGTTAAGCTGCCTAAGTAAACTTTTCATACTTCCAGTTTCAAATATTCTGAAAGGGGCCTTTCTATCCAAAACTTCCTTCTTAAAGACATCTTCATCAGTCACTATGGAAGATCCATTATCATTCCAACAGATAGATTTAAATTTCTCACTTCCAGACATTTTCCACAGTTTTCTTGGAAATGTCAAAGAACGAAATTCATTATCTTCATCTGGTTCACAGACACAATGTGTGTAACATGGTGTTTTTATCAAGGATTCTTCAGACAAATTCTGAAAAACATTTTCTTCAATCATAGACCTCAAGACAAGTTCCCAGGGAATGTTTGATCACACAGTAGAGATCTACCGGAGTTTCCTGAACCAGTTTGTCCAACTTTAGGAGACATAACTTGAATTTCTAAAGAAACATGTGCCATCTCAAATAACTTTTTCTACAGCTACTTTTCTAATCTGCATGATTTTGAGCACTGCAGCTTCAAATGCTGCTCTTGCAGGCCTGCACAGATAAACTGCTAGGCCATCACAATGGTTCTCAACTAGAGTAGATGTGGCATCACAAAAAGATTGGTCTCCTAGCAACTCAAATGTAACATTCAGGCAGTGTTTAATTATCATTCGTTCAGTTAGAATGAAACATATAGGATGCTTATTTTTATAGTGTGATCTGCAAATATTATCCCCACAAAATCTTTTCAAATAATTTAATTTTGGGGTCTAAGAAATAAAACAAATCTCCATACTTTTGTACAAAAATTTACACCACATTTGTGAACAGAGAATATATAACGCACAAAATATATAAAATAATTTTAAAGTTATGTAATTAAAGTGAGATTTATGTAAAACCTGTTCAGAAAAGGCATACCTATTTCATTATAATTTGTAATTAAAGTGAAACTTAATTTGATTTGGAAATGGAAGTAGTTATTTATCTGTTTACTTTAGAATAAGTAACTCTATATTCAAAACATGAGCAGAATAATTATCCGTGTATTTGTTATGTTTATAAATAAATGGTAAATATTTGTGAAACAAAACTAGATTCATATAATGAATCAAATTTAAGAAATCCCAAAGTGGATTCTTTTTGTTTTAAATTGTAATTCAGAGCTATATGTAAAAAAATATAATTTAGTATTCTGCTTTAGAATTACAAAAGAGAATATCTTATAGTATACTTGCAAAAGTTTACTTTTGCCATTCTTTCACTCAGAGGTTTTTCAGTACCTAGAAGGAATAAATTTTCTTGCCATCTTTATAATCCATACTCTTGGGGCTTCTGTTAAGTGTTCCAAAATGATGTTAATAAATACAATTATACACAAGATCCTGGGTTCATTTGACAGTGCCTCCATTAAGGGGAAAACAAACAATCAAAAACAAAGAAATAACAGTATATGTGGGTTGGGGTTGAAAAGACAAGCTAATGCATTTTAGAAAGCAATATGTTTCTCAATCCTGAAACAGTAGGCATTTTTAGTATAATGCGTCATTTTAAGGCAAGTGATTTTTACAGTAATTGTTAATAATAGCTAGGTACTGTATCATTAAACAGTAGTAAATGAAATTCTACCAAAAGTTGTATTCTTTATTTAGACATAAATTTCATTAAACATAAGCCAAATTCAAAAAGAGAGATAAAATTTTTAAATAAATAAATGTTCACTCAAACTACAATGTATATTTTTCCATCAGTATGTGTATATTCCATTCTAAGTAAATATTAGTAAGCTGAATTCATGGCATATTATACGTATATAAAATATAGTTATGTTGGATTTAGTCCTGATTCAGAAATTTTATTTAACATACACAAATCAATAAATGTGATACCATCCTTTAAATAACAAAGAATTCAAAAATAACAATCAAAAAATATGTAGGAAAATTATTCATAGATCTTAACTTTTTAAAAAAAAATTTTTAACAAATTCATTCTAGATAGAATATGACTAAACATAATAAAAGCCGTATATGAAAAACCCATGACTAACTTCAAGTTTAATGTTCACACACAGGAAGATTTTCCTCTGGTCCAGTAATAAGAGAAAGTAGCTCATTCTCACAAGTCCAAAATTACACTACTAGAAGTTCTAGCCAGAAAAACAAGGCAAGAAGAAATATAAAAAGCATTCAACTTGCAAGCAAGCAGTAAAATTTTTACAGATGACATAATTGTACATAGACAGAAAACTCCATACACTCCCCCAGTGACTGTTAGAAATAATGAACAAACTTAGTAAACTTGCAGAATACAAAATCTATATACAAATATCCATTGCATTTTTATATAGTAACAACACATAATCAGAAAGAGAAATTAGAAATTAGGAAAAAAATTATATAGTAACAACACATAATCAGAAAGAGAAATTAGGAAAACAATTAGGAAAACAATTTTATATAGTAACAACACATAATCAGAAAGAGAAATTAGGAAAACAATAGTAACAACACATAATCAGAAAGAGAAATTACGAAAATATACCAAAAAGAATACAATAGGAATACACTTGATAAGTGAAATAAAAGTTTTAAACATAGATCAATATATTACAGGTGTAAGAAATATAAGTAAATATACAAAATAAAACAAATTATGGGCTTACTTATTGTATACAATGTGAGGAAATACCCTAATCTATCTTTCACTTGTTCAAACTCCCCAGCACTACTTATTGAGGAGAGTCTCTTTTCTTCATTTCTTACCCTTGCTTCTGCTTTCATGGGTTAATTGATCATAAGTGTGAAGGATTATATCTGGTTGCTTTATTCTCTTCTACTGATTGGTGTCAGTTTTTGAGCCAGTATCATGTTGTTTAAGTTACTAAAGCTTTGTAGGACTGTTTAACATCAGAAAATTTTACACTATTATATTTAATACCATTTTTCAAGATTATTTTGGCATCTCAAGATCTTTGTGGTTACATATAAATTTTGAAATTATTTGTTCTATTTAATGGAAAAATCTCATGTGTATTTTGACATGAATCACACTAAATGTAGATTCCTTTGTGTAGTATGGTTGTTTCAACCACATTGTTTCACATCATTAACATAAGAGGTCTTTTCATTTCTTTGGATCACTTTTAATTTCCTTCATCAATGTTTTCTATTTTTTAATGTACAGGTTTTCTCCTTATTTGTTAACTTCAATTTAGTTATTCTTTACATATATATAATTATATACTTTATATTTTTAAATACGTTTCCCACAAAATACAAAAGTCAGAAGGCAGTGGCAAGACATATTCAAAGTCCAGAATGAAAGAAAGCTGTTATATAAGATAATATATCAAGCAAGTCTACCCTTTAGAATAGAAGGAGAGATAAATATTCTCCACAAAAGCAAATACTTAAAGGATTTAGCAACAGAAAAAGAAATAATGAAACATCTCTAAAAATAAAGAAGCAGGATGCTATTGAAAGGGGAAATGCATAACTAGAAAGGCAATAGCTAAAATGACTTACAACACAATAAGCATGTTGTTGTAAAACAGGACATCAAAATTTTTAAGTGTCAGAGAGTGAAACAGGGCAAAACAGAGAATATTCTCCTTGTTTCTGTTCTCTGTATGATGCGTTTGTATTTGTATTCCTTTCAGTTACTATAAACAGATATAGTAATGGGTGAATATACATACAAAACAGGGTAACCATAAGTCAAAATCTTACAATGAAGTCACAAAGACAGAAAAAAAGCAAGATAATAAAAGAAAACTTACAAAGCCACAAAAAGGAAAAGAAATGAACAAAAAGGAAATACCAAATCAAATGGAAAATGAAGTTCAAAATGGAAATAAACACCAGTTTAACAATAATTGTTACAATTGTTATTGGACTTAGTGCTTCAATCAAAAGATGTATATTGTCAGATGGGATAATATTGCAAGATCCTACATTATGAAGCATACAAGAGGCCCAATTTAGAAAGAGGAGCACACTTCAATTCAAAGCCAGAAGATGGAAAAATATATTCCATGCAAATGCACATGACAAGAAAACAGGACTAGCAGTACTGACTTCACACAAAATAGACTTTACAGGAAGGCCATAGAGAAAGATAAACAAGGACATGATATAATGATTAAAGGAGCCATACAAAATGAGGGTAATATACTCATTAATATATATGCACTCAATATAGGAGCACCTAAATACATAAAGCAAATTCTAATAGATAAAAAGGGAAAAATCGATAGGAGCACAATCACAGTAGGTGAATATTACTCCCCATTACCATCACTAGACTGGTCTTTCAGACAGAAAATTAATATGGGAACAAAGATACTAAAAGATACGATAAAATAATTGGATTTGGTTGATAATTTCAAAACACTACTTCTCCCCAAAACAGAATATAAATTCTTTTCGAGTGCACATGGAACATTTTCTAGGAAAGTTTATGTACTGAGGCACAGAAGAAGCCTCAACAAATTTAAGAAGATAAAAATTATTTCAAGCATCTTTTCTGAGTATAAAACCATGAAATTAGAAATCAATCACAGAAAAATAGAGAGAAAAATGACAGCATGTAAATTAAAAAACATGGTACTAAAGTAAGGGGGAAATGTGATGAATTAAAAGAAAAAATTAAAAAATATCTTGAGAAATATGACACAACATTACACAAAATCTATGGAATAGAGTTAAAGCAGGCCTAAGAGGGAAGTTCATAGTGAAAAAGTCCGCCTCAAGTTAGAAGAGCAATTTCAAAAAATAAACTAACATTCTATTTAAACTAATCATGAAGAGAAGAGCAAACAAAACCAAAAAAAGCAGAAAGTGGGAAAATAAAGATCAAGGAAGAAAGAATTGAAGTAAAGATTAAAAAATAGAAAAAATCAATCAAACTGTTTCTTGAAATAGTCAACAAATCTGACAAAACTCAGTACAGGCTCACCAACAAGAAAAGAGAGAGAACACAAATAACATAAGAAATGAAAATGGGGAAAATACAAAGAGTACATGAAATTTGAAAAATATCTTAAGGGTATACCATGAACAACTGCATGGAAACCAACTGGAAAACCTAGAAGAAATGGAGAAGTTTCAGGAATTTTGCTGCAAATAAAATTCACATAATAATTTCAATAAGTGCAAAAAGAGCATTGTATATAATACAACATACTTTTAAGATACTCCCAACAAATTAAATTAACCCTGTCAGTGGCACGATATCATATACACAGAAATACGGTGTGGAGAGCAGCAGAGCAGTTCTCTTTTTATTGATTCTTAGAAAAAGAGTTTATATAGGACATTCACAATGACTCACATAACATCTAACTTATAACAATGTTAATAATCTTAAACTATTTATGTCCTCATGCTCCTGCAGTAAGCACAGGATGTTAAATGATCAAGGATTGTTTTAAAGTTCATCACGGAACTTCATTAAGTAGGCCATCTCTTAACCAGCTGTCTGTGCCTGTCTTAGGTTGTCCTCCTCTGAGGATCTTACCCAGCATAGGCCATACAGCCATCCATAATGGATACAATGAGCAGGCCATTTCTTATCCAGCCTCGATATGTGACATTCCTCACAGCTTGTTTATCAGTTCAGCCCATGGGCTCATTCTCTAGAGTCTTCAGACAGGAGCCTAAAAATCCAACATCCCTTGACAGAAAAATTGATGAAGAAAATTTGATGTTTATATGCAATTGAATCAATACTTTGCATTCTTATCAACAGTGTTCACGGTGTTACTTTTTCTCCACAATCTCACCAACATTTATTACTTTTCTTTTTGATGAGAACCTTCTGACAAGTGTGAGGTCTTGTCTCATTTTTGGTTTATGACTTTCCTTATAATTTATAACTCTGAACATATTTTCATATGTCATTTAGCCAACTCTTTTTTTCTACAAATAATTGTTTCAGATATATCTATTCAGTTCCTAAGGACATTTTTTTTAATTGGATTCTTTGGCCTTTTTTGTTGTTGTTGTGGGGTAAGAGTTTGACACATATTTGGATATTAACCCTTGATTGGAAAATATCACTTGCAAATATATTGTCCCAATATGTTGGTTGACTTTTCATTTTATTGATCGTTTCTTCTGCAGTGTAAATCTGTTCAGAGTGATACAATCAAATTTTGTTAGATTTGCTTCTGCTTCCCTTGCCAGAGGAGACATATGTAGAATCAACTTAAGTCCATTGTCAGAGTGTACTTCTTATGTTTTACACTAGATTCTTTGTTTTCAGGTTTTATGCTTTATATGCCGGGACTGGGATTACTTTGCCATATGATAGGTCTATTTTAATTATTTAAAGGAACTTCCATACTGTTTCTAAAGTGGTTGCACCAATTTCCATTTCCACCAACAGCGTTGGAATGTCCCTTTTTCTCCACAACTTCCCCAGTCTTTATTATTTGTAGACACTTGGATGACAGCCCTTCTCACTACTGTGAGGTAAACCATTAATTTTGTCTTGCATTTGTATAATGATTAGCTATGTAAGCATGTTTTTATGTTTCTGATTGTCATCTGTGTGTCTTCTTTACAGAATTGCCTTCTGCTCATTTTCTGGCTGAGTTTGCAGATTTTTGAAATGGAGTTGTATGAACATTTTGTGTATTTTAGAAATTAGCCTCTTGTTGATTGCATAGTTTCCTAACTTTTTCTCCCATTTGGAATTTTATGTTTCCATATTGTTTATTTTGGTGTGTAGAAGGTTTTAAGTTTAATTAGGATCTATTTGTTTATTTTGCTTTTATAGTTTTCAGCTTGGGAGTTTGAAATAAGAAAGTTTCGCTACAATTTATGTCTTGTTTTGACTTTTTGAGATTCCAGTAGTTTTATTGTGTCATGTATTACATTCAGATATTTAAAACATTTTGAGTTTATTTTTGTACAGTGTGAGGGACTATTCTAATTTCATTGATTTACATGTAGCTGTGAAGCTTTCTCAACATCACTTGCTTAAAACTTTCTTTTAGGCTTTGTATACTTTTTTTCCTTTTTCATAGTTTATTTGACCATAGATGTGATGTTTTATTTCTGCCTCTGTGTTCCATTCCAGTGATATAGATGTTTGTTTGTTTTCCAGTATTGTGCTGCTTTGATTGCTGTTTTTGTAATATAGTCTGAGATCTGGGAGGGTTATGGGTTATGACTCCATCTTTGTTGTTTTTCCTCAATGTTACTTTTGCAGTTCTGGTAATTTTTCAGTTCCATACAAATCTTAGAACTGTTTTAATTTCTGTGGAAAATATCATGTAGATCGATCTGAATCACTTTATATCTGAAGACATGTTTTGTAGTATGTATATTTTAACAATATTAATTCCTCTAAACTAAGACCTTGAGATTTCTTTCCATTTATTTGCATCATCTATAAATTTTTATCAGTGTCCTATAGATTTTATTATCTTGGTTTTTTCATAGGTTTTTCATTTTTGATCTGATATCATATGGATTTTTTTTAATTATGGAATATTTCATTGTTAGTGTAAAGAAATCTGACTGTTTTTGTATATTAATCATGAATCATACTACTTTGCTAAATGTCTTTATAAGTTTTAGTTGTTTTGGTGTGGAGAATCTGTAGGGATATCTATATAGATTATTATGTCATCAAAAATAATAACAGTTTTACTTCATTCAGTCCAAGTTGAATATCTTTTTTCTTGTCCATTGTTTTTGCTAGAGATTTCCCATACTGTGTTTAATAGAAATGGTGAGAGTGGGCATCCTTTTCTTATTCCTTAATTTGGCTTTCAGTTTTTCACTTTTGCATATTATGTTGTCTGTGTATCTGTTATTAATGACTTTAGTTATGTTGAGATCTATTTCCTGAATCCTACTTTGGTAAGAGGTTTCTGTTTTTGCTGTTTTTCTGTTGTTTTTTTGTTGCTGTTGTTGTTGCTATTTTAATTAATAAAAGTTGAAGTCTGTGAAATGATTTTTATGGATTTATTGGGATGATCACGTCAATTTCCCTGTTTCTTTTTTTAATGTGCTGAATGGAACTGATTGATTTCATGTATGTTCCACCTCTCTTATGACCCTGCAATGAATTAAAGTTGATCGTGCTGTATAATTCATTTTAGGTATGGCTGGATTTTGTTTGCTAATAATATTTCATAGAATTTTTGCATCTATATCAATCAAAGATTTTGGCTTGAAATTCTCTTTGCCTGTACTTTGTATGTTGGCTTTGCTATCAGGGTGATGAAAGCTTCAAAGAATTAATTTGTGAGTTTCCCACATCTTCACCAGTTTTGAATAGTTGGAAGGGTATAAGTTCTGCTTTGTATTTTTGTACAGTTTTCCACGGGAGGTGTTTAAATCTGCACTCCTATTTAACGATTTTTTAAATGCAGATTCTTTCTTTGTTCTAGTAAACAGTTTGTTCAAATTATATGTTTCTCCTTATCCCTGTCTCTTTCTAGATATTTGTCTATTTCTTCAAAGTTGTCCAGTTTACTGGCATGTAAGTGTTGACAAAATAATCCCTTTTTTATATATTTGAGGGAACAATTGTTATTTCTCCACATTTATTTCTGACTTTTTTCTTTGGAGCATCTCTCTTTTCTTCATGATGCACCTAGCTAGAGGCTTTTTGATTTTTCTTATCTTAAAAAGAAACCAAAACAAAATTTTTGGTTTGACTATTCTTTTGCATAGTTGTTATTCTCTCCAATATATATTAGCACGGTTAATGGATCATGTTTTTTTCTTTTTTAACTTTTTTTTATTGATTTTTATTCATTTTAAAAGGTTGTCTCAAATTCCATTGTAAAGCACAATTTTTTAGTTACAATGAACATGTATACATTTGTTGTCCCATTTTTTCCCCTGTGAGCTGCCGTTAAGATCTTTTATATATTTCCCTGTGCTATACAGTACAATCCTGATTATCTATGTTACAATTTTGATCTCCCAGCCTATCTCTTCCCACACCCCACCCTCTTGGCAACCAAACTTTGTATACTCTGCCTAAGAGTCTATTTCTGTTTTGAAATCATGCTTTTTTTGTTTGGTTTGATTTTGTTTTTAAATTCCACTCATGAGCCTTCTCATATGGTATTTTTTTTTTCTCTTTCTGGCTTACTTCACGTAGACTGATTTTCTCCAAGAGCATCCATATGGCTGAAAATGGCAATATGTTGTCTCTTGATAAGACTGACTACTATTCCATTGCATAAATATACCACCTCTTCTTTATCTAGTCAACTGTCGATGGACATTTAGACTGTTTCCATGTCTTGGCTATTGTAAATAATGTTGGCTATTACATTGGGGAGCAGGTGTCATCCTAAAGTAGGGTTTCTTCTGGATTTATTCCCAGGAGCGCGATTCTTGGGTTATATGTTAAGTCTATTCCTAGGCTTTTGAGGAATCTACATCCTGTTTTCCACAGTGGCTGCACCAAACTGCATTGCCACCAGCAGTGAAGGAGGGTTCCCTTTATTCCACAGCCTCTCCAGCATTTGTCATTTGTGGATATTTGAATGATGGCCATTCTGAATGGTGTGAGATGATACCTCATTGCAGTTTTGATTTGCATTTCTCTGATAATAAGTGTTATTGAGCATTTTCTGATGTGCCTTTTGATCATTTGTATGTCTTCCTTGGAGAATCGCTTGTTTGGGTCTTCTGCCCAGTTTTGGATTGGGTATATTTTTTCTTATTCAGTTGGATGAGCTGCTTATATACTCTGGAGATCAAGTCTTTGACGGTTTCATTTGCAAATATTTTTCCCATTCCGTAGGTTGTCTTTTTGTTTTACTTCCAGTTTCGTCACTGTGCAGAAGCTTGTAAGTTTCATAAGGTCTCATTTGTTTTTTCTTGCTTTTATTTCTTCCACGAGAAGTTTTTTGACACTTTTGTCAGAAAACATTTTCCGTATATTTTCCTCTTGGTGGTTTATTGTATCTTGTCTTATGTTTAAGTCTTTGATCCATACTGAGTTTATTTTTGTGTATGTTGTTTTAGCTTCATTGGGAGTGTTCTAGCTTCATTGAATTACATGCTGCTGTCCAGTTTTCCAAACACCAGTTGCTAAAGAGACTATCTCTTTTCTATTGTAATTTCTTGCCTCCTTTTTCTAAGATTAATTTACCAAACGTTTTTGGGTTCATATCTGGGCTCTCTATTCTGTGCCATTGGCTTATATGTATGTTTATCTTCCAATACAGTGCTGTTATATTGACTGTTGCTCTATAGTATTATCTGAATCATTAGCGTTAAGAAATGCCACTGATATTTGCACCTTAATCTTGTAACATGCTACCTTGCTAAATTATATGATCAGCAGTAGAAAATTAATTCTGGATCTTGTAGGGAGTTTAATAAATAGTAAAATATTACCTGCATATAGTTAGACTTTTATTTCTTCCTTTCCAATTTGCATCCCTTTTTCATCTCTCTCTTATTTGATTGCTGTGTCCAGGACTTCCAAGTATATCTTGAGTATGATTCATGGTATTGTGCATCCTTTTTCTGTCCCAGATTTTAGTAGGATGAATTTGACCTTCTCACCTTTGAGTACTATGCTGGCTGTATGTATGTTATCTATAGCTTTCATGATCCTGAGATATATTCCCTCTATGCCCACATGGTGAGAATTTTTATCATACGTGCGTGTTGAATTTTATCAAATGCTTTTCCTGCATCTATTGAGATGATCATGCGGTTTTGGTTCTTTCTCTTGTTGATGTGCTGTTTTACATTGATAGATTTTCATAAGTTGAACCACCCTTGTATCCCTGGCATGATCCCCACTTGGTCATGATATATAATCTTTTTTCTGTGTTGTTGGATATTATTTGTTACTATTTTGGTGAGGATTTTGGCGTCTGTGTTCATCAGTGATATTGGCCTATAATCCTCTTTTTTGGTAGTGCCTTTGCCTGGTTGTAGTATCAGGGTGATTGTGGCTTCATAGAATGTTTTTGGGAGTATTCCTTCCTTTTCAATCTTCTGGAAGAGTTTGAGAAGAACTGGTATGAGTTTTTCTTTGGTTGTTTGGTAGAATTCTTCCATGAATCAATCCGGTCCTGGACAGTTAATTGTAGGGAGGTTTTACATTGCTATTTTGATTTTATTTCTAGTGCTCTGTTTGTTCAAGGGGTCAGTTTCTTCTTGATTCAGTCTTGGTGGACAGTGTCTTTCCAGAAACTTGTCCATCTCTTCTAGGTTATACAGTTTGGTCCCATATACTCTTCATAATATTCTGATATGATATTCTGTATTTCTATTTTTTTGTGCAATTTCTCCATTCTCCTTTCTTATTTTGCTAATTTGTGCTCTCTCTCTTTTCTTCTTTTAGAGTTTGGCCAGAGGATCATCGATTTTATTTACTTTTTGGAAAAACCAGCTTTTGGATTGGTTGACTTTTTTCCTATGGTCTTTTTAACCCATAGTTTATTTATTTCCTCCCCAATATTGATGATTTCCTTCCTTCTGCTGCCTTTTTGGGTTTTTTTTGTCTTGTTTTTCTAATTCATTCTGCTGGTGGGTTAAATTGTGCATTTGTGTTTGTTCTTCTTTTTTGAGGAAAGCCTGTATCGCTATAAACTCCCCTCTCAGCACTGCTTTTGCTGTGTCCCATAAATTTTGTGGGTTTTGCTATCATTATCTTTTGTCTCAAGGTACTTTTTCATTTCAGCTTTGATTTCTTATTTGACCCATTGGTTTTTTAATAACATATTGTTTAATCCCCATGTTTTCCTTTGTTCTCCTTTGTTTCTCTGTTTTTGATTTCTAGCTTCATGGCATTGTGGTCAGTAAAGATGCTTGAGGTAATTTCTACCTTCTTAAAATTGCTGAGGTTTCTATTTTGCCCAAGTACACCATGAATCCTGGTAAATATTCCACGTGCACTTGAAAAGAATGTGTATCCTGTTTTGGGGGGTTGCAATGCTCTGAAAAATCCACCAAGTGTAATATTTCTATTGTATTATTTGATTTTTCTGTTGCCTAATTTATTTTCTGTCTTAATGATCTGTCCAGTGATGTTAATGCAGTGTTGTTATCTACAAATATGACTCCCTTTTTATATGTGTTAGTAATTATTTTATGTACTTAGGTGCTCCTCTATTTGGTGCATATGTATTAACGAGTGTGCTATCCTCATATTGTATCACTCTTTCAATCATTATAAAATGTCCTTTATCTTTCTTTATGGCCTTTATTTTAAAGAATATTCTGTCTGAAATCAGTAATGCAACATCTGTTTTTTGGCTTTTCCTATTGTATGCAATACCATTTTCCATCTTTTCACTCTCAAACTATATGTGTCCTTCTCTCTGAAGTGGGTCTCTTGTGTGCAGCCTATTGAAGATTCTTGCTTTATTATCCAGCCTGCCACTCTATGACTTTCGACTGGAGCATTTAGTCCATTAACATTTACAATAATTGATGATAGGCTTGTGTTTATTTCCAAATTGACCTTATCTTTGCAGTTGAATTTTTATTTCCTCTTTGTTCCTTTCATCTTCCTTTTATGGTTTGGTCATTTTCCTTTGTATTATCATGAAATTTATTTTGTTTTTGTGACTCCCTGATAAGTTATTTTCTTCCTGTTACCCTTTTTATAAGTCCATTAGACCATTAGTATAACTGCTTTTATTAAACGGACAGCAACATGATCTCAAACCCATCCTACCAAGAACAAAAAATTTTAAAATGAAAGACCAAAAAAAAAAAAACTCTCTATTTTCCTGCCTCCCTTTCCCACTCTCAATGATTTGTATGTCTTGTTTTAAAATTTTGTGTTTATTTTCATTGTAATTCATGAGTTATCACATTTCCAGCTGTGATTTTCACATTTCTGTAGCATCTTGCTGCTTTTGTTTTTAGAGAAGACCTTTTAATAATTCTTATATCATGGGTTTAATGTTGCTAACTCTTGAAACGTCTTCTTGTCTGTGAAATCCTTTATTTCTACTTCTACCAAAGAGTATAGTATTGCTGGTCAAACTATCCTATAGTATATAATTTTTTTTCATTCAGGACTTTGAATATATCTTGTCACTCCCTCCTGGGCTGTAGTACTTGTGTAGAGAAATCAGCTGGTAGGCTTATGGGGATTCCATTGTAACACAGACTTTACTATTCTCTTGCTGTCTTTAGGATCATACATTTATCCTTTATTCTGGCCATTTTAATTGTATGTCTTGGTGTGGGTGTACTTGTGTTCTTCCTGTTTGGGACACTCTGAGCTTCCTGTACTTGGATATCTGATTCCTTCTTCAATTTTTGGAAGTTTTCAGTTGTGATTTCTACAAAAACCTTTGCAATCCCCTTTGATCACTCTTCCCATTCTGGGACTTCTCTTATGACAAGATTGGCATGCTATAATTTATCCCATAGGTCCCTTTTGCTTATCTTGTTTGTTTCTCTTTGTTTCTCTTATAGCTCTTCTGATTGGGTCCTTCCTATTGTCCTGTCTTCTAAGTCACTAATCCATTCCTCTGCATTATCTAGTCAGCATTGCTACACCTTTAAATCATTCCTCATCTCAGTCAACAGGTTTACCTATTTTACTCATCTCTTCTTTATAGTTTCTATTTCATTTTTGACATATTTTGTATCTCTAAACACTATCACTTTTATTTACTTCAGTACTTTGATCACTCCGTTTTTGGAATATTTATCTAGTTGGATATAAATGTCTGTTTCACTGATCGTTCTTTCAGGGGATTTCTCTTGATCTTAAATTGGGAATGGTTTCTATGCTTCTTCAATTTTCTACTAACTCTCTGGCACTGTGGTTTATGGAGTATCAGTTATCTACTGTGGTCCTAAAGTAGTTTATCTACCTAATGCCTATGTAGTTATACAACTTAGAAAAGAGAAAAAAGAGAGAGAAAGAATTTTTAAGAAGGGAGAAATGAATGTTTGAAGGCATTTTATACTGAATAAAAGAAAAGGAATTTGAAGCAGAGTCTGGAAAAATAATAATAATAAAAATATTTTAAAAAATTTCAAAGGGATTAAAATGGGGGTATATATAATGCAAGAAGAAGTAAAAATTATGAGGGTAATATAAAATGGAACAGTTAAAATCTGATTAATACAATGGGGTGGTCATTGTTCTCCTGGAGACTGTGAACTTTTAATGTGAAGTCTTTCTTTATTCACCCTGATTTGGAAGCCCAGCTTGTTATTCCCAGAGGCCCTCCATTGGAGCCCTCATCTGTGCTGCTCCCAGGGTATGTCAGCAATCAGATCACTCCTACACCCAACACTGGTTCTGATGAAGCTCTCTTTACTCTGGGCGGAATTTTCAATGCCCTGCCCGATGCTGCAGTCTGATGTTGCAGACTGACCAGGCAGGACTGAGCACCATAACCTCTCCAGCACCATGGTCAGGGGCTGTATTCCTGCCCAAAATTAGACGGGCCACTCGCCCCGTCAGGTTGCCGATCACTCTGCTGCTCTGTGCCACTATACGCTCTGCCTCGGGTTTGCACACAAGAAGTGGGCTCAGGGAAGACTGAGCCAAAATCCAGCTCCTTGTTTGTCTTGTCAAACAAGTTCTCTGGGGAAACAGCCAGTATGTTCCTATCTGCCTCAGTCTGTAGACAAGTCTCGGTCTTGCCCTTGAGGTTGCTATGTCCTTAGGTGTAGATGCAGGTTTTGTGTCCACTACCACCTCGATGTAAAGCACTAGAGGGTATGGTGGCTGTGCCTGAGCCCTAGCTCTCTTCACCTAGAAACATTTGTAAATTTCAGAGATGGGCAATGCACCCTTCACCCACAGGGCACATCTGCCCAGTTGTTTTATGGAGGGCCCAGGTTGTTTTGCCCTATGAACCCACAGCCATGACACAAAGTCAACTCCATTCCCCTGGGCTGCCACAGCGCAGCCATCCCCAACTACCTCCCTGCTTGGGCAGCTTGTCCCTGCCCCCAACTTCTGGGTTGCATCTTTGGCTGAGAACTACAGGGATCCTATGTGCCTGTTTAACTTAATTATGTCAGTCAACTTATACTATGTACATGTCCAAGCCTTGGAGGCTCCCCCTCCATCCTGCTGATCTCTCAGTTGTAGGAGGGAGACACAGTGAATGAGCAAAAGTCCTTCTTTGCTGCTCCCTCTCTGTCAGACCTGTCCCACTCTGTTTTGCCTTTTCTTCTTTCTTTCTTCCTTTTCTCCTACCAGATTATTCACATCTTTATCTATTGAAGAGGACAATATTCTGTCAGAGTTCTGCAGGTTCTCTGGTTAGCTGAGTGGGTCTGTGGATGTGATTGTTGGTGCATTTGTGGGAAAGGGTTAGCTACGAGCATCTTTCTACTCCAACATCTTTGCCTCGCCCTCCAAAAGTCTCACTTTATGGTGGAAGATAAACATACTCTGGAAATAAATGGAAAAGATATCCCATGGAAATGGAAAGAAATTGCAGATTGCAATGCTCTCCTCATACAAAATACGTTTTAAAAAAGGGGCCAAAATGAAAAATATGAGATTATATAAAGAAAAAGAGATGAATAAAAAATAGTGTATTACACTCATTAAATTGTATATGGACCCAACACCGTAGATCCTAATTATAAAATGAAATTTAGTAGACAGGAAAGAATTAATTCATTATAAAACAATAATAGTAGGTGAGTTTAACACTTCACTATTCTGACAGCCAGATTATCCAGAAAGAATATCTGTAAGGAAATAGAGATCTTAATAGCATATTAGATCATTTGAACCTAACTGAGCTATTGGACACTGCATCAGAAAAGCAGAACACATAAACATTTCAAGTGTGCACAGGATGTTATCTAAGGAATAAATGACAGATTATGTCATGAAATGAGCCTCAGGAACTTTAAGCAAATATAGATTACAGCAAGTAATTTTCCATACACAAAAGTAAGAAACTGTGCATCAACTTTAGAAAGAAGTATAGGAAAAGCACAAACATGAGGTCAAACCATATCCACAAATAAATAAAATAAAACCCGTTCAATGATGAAATCAAAGAGGTAATAAAATCAACTTGGAGACATATTACAATGAATACACAGCTTCATAAAAGGTATGTGATGCAGCAAAGACAAACCTAAGAGGGAAGTTCACAACATATCAGGACTTCTACATAGAACAAGGAAAACCTGATAGAAAGGACCAAACATACCACCCAAAATAACAATAAGAACAAACAAAACCCTAAGGCAGTAGAATGAGAAATCTTTAATGATTATGTTGAAAATATATAAAATAATATTGAAAAATAAATTACAAATCATAAAATCAAAAGCTTTAATTTTTATTGAAAATATTAACAAACAGGTGAGCATTTAGCCAGGCTTATCAAGAAATACAGAGAGTGGACTGAAACAAAATAAGAAATAAAATAGTAGAAATAATATCTGATATTACGCAAACACAAAACAATTTATGAAAGCACTATGAGCTGTTATGTGACAACAAACAGCACGACCTAAATGAAATGGACAAATTTCTAGAAATGTACAGCCCATCAACACTGAATAAAGAGAAAACTGAGAACATGAAAAGAGCAATCAGTATATGTTCAATAAAATGTGTAATTTTAGAAACACCCCTTGAACAAAATGCCTGGATACCTTCAGCAAAACAACTTTCCCCCAAACTATTTTAAAAAATGAAGTTGGAAGGAAAATCCCCAATGTTATTCTATGAGGCCAACATTACCCTGATAACAAAACCAGTCAAAGACATTACCAAAAAAAAAAAGAAAATGAAAATCCAAAATCCTTGATGAATGAGGATATACATTCAAAAATCCTTGAAAAACATCAACAAATGAATCCAGGAATACTTAGAAAGGATTATACACGATGATCAATTGGATTCCTTTCAGAGTCACAAGGATGGCTCAACATACACAAGTCAAGCAGCATGACACATATCTTATAATGGAAGGACAAAATTCACAAAACTATGTCAATACAAAAATAATAAGCATTTGACAAACTTCAACATACATTCATCATCAGAATTCTCATGAAAGTGAGTACAATGGGAACGTCTCTCAACATACTAAAGGCTATTTATAACAATTTATAATACTCAGGGGAAATGGTGAAATCCTTCTGGGTAAATTCGTGAACAAGACAATGATTCCTACTCTCACCATTTCTGTTCAATACTAAAAGAAGAAAGGAAAAGGAAAAGAAAAAGAAGAAAAAGAAACACAAAATGGAAAGAAAGAGGCAAAATTCTCACCATTACTGTAGGCATAACAATATACATACAGAGTCCTAAGGGCTCCAAACTGACTATTATGAACAATAAATAATTTCATCAAGGGAGCAGGGTACAAGATTAATGTAAAGAAGTCTCTTGAATTTCTACACATTAATCATGAGATACCATAAAATGGACGCTGAAATCAATAAAATTTAATACCACTTTCCCCCGAATATCTTGGAATAAATGTAACCACATATATGAAAGATCTACACACTGAAAATTAAAAAAACATTTCATTAGAAATTAAAAATGATTCAAAGAAATGGAAAGATGTCTTGTGCTCTTGGATTGAAAGGGTTAATATTGTTAACATGGCCGTACTACACAAAGAAACCTACAGATATAGTGCAATTCCTGTTAAGAAGCTGTAGTATTTTCCACAGAACCAGAAAATAAATAACTCTAAGTATTACATGAAACCATTAAAAATTGCCAAAATGATCTTGAGAAAAAACAACAAATCTGGAGGTATAACCCTCCCAGATACCTTACTATACTATAAACCTACAGTAATAAAAAGATTATGGCATTGGCACAGATATATTATCAATAAAAACAGATAGTGAGCCTAGAAATATTTCCACACACCTATGAGCAATGAATCTATGATAAAAGAAGCAAGAGTACACAATGGATAAAAGACAGTCACGTCAATGGATGGTGTTGGGAAATCTGGACATCTACACGTAAAACAGTGAAGTGAGAGCATTCCCTGACATCATATACAAAAATAAACTCCAAGTGTATTAAGGAGCTAAATGTAAGACCTGATACTATAAAACTGCTAGAAGGGAATATAGGTGATACACTATTGGATATATATCATAGGAATATTTTCTTATATCAGTCTCCTAAGGCAAAAGAACAAAAGCAAAAATAAGCAAGTGGGACCTAAACAAACTTGAAAATTTCTGCACAGCTAAGGACACTCTCAATGAAATGAAAATACTGCCTGTGTAATTGGAGAACATATTTGCAAACAATGCAAGTGACCATTGGTTAATAGATGTAGGTTAATAGATGTAACATGGATTTAGGTTTCACAACTCAATGTGAAAAAAAAAAAAACCCAGTCAAAAACAAGAGCAGAGTACCTGAGTTTGTTTTTCTCCAAAGAAAACTTACAGATGAGTAACAGGCAAGTAATAAATTTGCACAACCTTACTAATTATTAGGTAATTGCAAATCAAAACCACAATGAGTTATCACATCACACTGGTAAAATGGCTATTATCAAAAAGTCTACAAATATTAAGTGTTGGAGAAGTTGTGGAGGTATGAAATCTCTTGCATACTCTAAGTAGTAATGTAAATTGGTACAACTTCTTTGGAAAACAGTATTCAGATTTGTTTAAAGCCTAAAAAGTTAACTACAATATCACCCAGTAATAACTCTCCTAGGAAAAATCTGGGGAAAACACCCTAAGTTGAGAAGAACCAATGTTCACAAGAACACTGTTTATAATATGCAGACAGAAAAGCAATCCAAGTGTCCACAGTAGACTATGGACTTAAGAAGATATGATGTTTCTATAAATATGCAATGGAATAATACTCAGCCATGAAAATGTATAACACATTGTTTTTCAGCATCCTGAATGGACCTAGTAAATAATGTGCTTAATGAATTAACTTAGACAAAGACAAAAGTATATAATATAATTTATATGTGGAATTTAAAAAGTAACAAATATCTGTGTACATCTATCTATAGCTATCTAATGATAGATGGCAGATAAATAGATAGAAGGATAATGCATGATTGATAGAGAGATGGAGAGATAGATAGATGGTTAGATAGATAGATAGATAGATAGATAGATAGATAGATAGATAGAGACATGTTATAGAGGTAAAGAGATAAGATAGACAAGACTTAAGCAGACTCAAAGATATGGGAAAAATTTATGTTTACCAAAGTGGAAGGGAAAGAGATTTTAATGGAAGTGTATTGACAGATACAAAGTAGTATCCATAAAATAGAGAAGCAACAAGGATAATCTGTATAGAGCATGGAATTGTACACAATAGCTTAAAATACTTGTATGTTAAAATTATTGTAATAATTCATTATGCAATATAATCTACAAAGTGATTAGGATAACTATGCTGTATATCTGAAACTACACAATATAGTACATCTACTGTACTTCAATTAAAAATAAAACATCTCATGTATAATTTAGTCCTTTTTCCACTGATAGAAGCTTCCTTTAATATTGTTTTAATTTTACTCTTTACCTTTTATGATTACTGTTTCAAATTATTTCTTTTATTGTTGTGAGCATGTAACCAGTTTGACTTATCTATATTTATTTCTCCTGAATTCCTATTTTTCTCTCTTTAATCCATATATTATAGTAGCATTTAAAAACATACCCAAATGAACAGATGAAAATTTCTCGTGGTCTCTCCTTAGCATTTTGGTCAATGTTTTACCCATTTTTGCCAATTTATATTTCTTAGAAGACTTCTATTCTGTACCTCTTATAAGGTGTCTCGGTTTTGTTTTTTTGTCACATTCAGGTTTGTTTGTCTGATAAAGTCTTTATTTTCACTTTATATCTAAGTGATAACTATCTAAATATTATTGGGTGAGTGACTTCTTATTTCAGTAGTTTGAAATGTAATTTTATTTACCCGTGGCCTATGTTTTCTGCTCAGAAATCTGCTGATAGCCTAATGGGGGATCCTTTGTAGATTATCATAACTATTTTTGGTTACCTTTAAAATATTACTCTGCCATTGACTTGCCAATTTTCATGTGACATATCCTAAAGGAGGTCCCTTTTTCATATAGTTATTGGTGTTTTGTTGGCTCATGGAATTGTATATCAGTTCCTTTCACAGGTTCGGGAAGTTATAAACTATTATTTCTTTAAATAAACCATCAGCTGCCTTCTAACTTTCTACTCCCTCCAGGATTCCACTCTAATGTGCACTTCCTGAGGAAGTCTGATGGCTACTGTAGAATTTCCTCACTTTTTAATATCTTGAATATCTGCCCTCTCCCATCATTTCTAGTTTTGTATTAGTGAGTTTGTTAATCTCTCTTACAGAAAGACACTCTACTTCCAATGCTTTCTGTTGCATTCTTCATCTCAATTATTAAGTTCTCCTGGTCCTCCAATAATGTTTGGATATTTTATAGTTTCAGTCTCTTTGGTAATGTATTCCTTATCATCATTTCATTTATTCCTGAGCTAACTAAACTGCTTTCTTATTTTTGTTTCTTGTATTGAGATTGTGTATGGCACATATTTGGATTCTCTATTAGTTATGTGGCAATACACCATGACTTTAAGTTTGTTTGCTGCAGGGTTGACATTGTGTGTGTGTGTGTGTGCACGCAGGTGTGTGTGCATGTGTGTCTGTGACTGTGTCGGTGTCTGTGTGAGTTTATGTGTATGTGTGCGTGCCCTATAATGTTACTGTGACTGGTCATGATCTTGATAAATTATTGCTCTGATGACACATAAAAAATTGGGAGTTGGAGTCCTTGCTTTTGTTTTCTGGTAGTTTGCAATATTGCACAATCTTTTATTTTACTTACCTGAGCTACCTCTGATAATATTTCAAACTGGCACTTTGCAGTCTCTACTGTCTGGATAAAAGATGTGCTTTCATTGTCACTTCTTAGACTTCTTTGGTAGTTAAAGCCACTGTTGTCACTGGGACGGTGAACCCTTCCTTTTATCTGATACCACTTGAGACTCAGTGTACACATTGAGGAAATGTGTAAAGACTGGTGGGTATTTGGAATCAGACAAGTGCCTTTGATATCTCCAGTGTTGCAAGGTACCTTGTCTCCACCACTGTGAATGGGGAGTAGGGACATTTTCATGAATGTCTGAGTGTCTGAAGGATGGAATTTCTGTCTCCTTTGTGGCTCCCTCCAGTTACATGTGACCATGAGTACTGGTGCAGTTGGAGGCTGATGCAGTGTAATCCAATGAGACCCTGTTCCTACTGGGTTGTCTGAACTTGAGGACTCATATATCCTAGTCAGGGGGCCTTGGTTTCACACATCAAATCTGCTCCTCCCTCAGTTCAGCTTCTTTTGTGTGTTTTAGTCCACCAAACTTTACCTGTTCACATACGTTCCGGATTATTGTTTTGTGTTGTATTATTTTTGGTTGAGATGTGAACGTTTTATTGACTGTAGATGAAAGGGGAGAGACAGAAATTGTTTAAACTTATGTCACTTTTAAAAGTATATACTTTTTCAGATAAAAGCTTAAATTCTATTAAGGACATTATGAAAAGAGTGAAGAAAGTGAATAAATCACCTCCCTTTATGTCAGAGTACTACAAAATATTTTGATTATCCTGGGTTGTTTTTTTTAAAGTTTTTCCCACCTACATGCACGTTTTACTGTAATATATCCCTATAATCTCTTTAAAATCAATTAAATTTTTAAAATAATTCTCACTGCTGTAAATATAGCCCTGTTGGTTCTCTAATTTATTACTAGTAGCTTGCACATTTCTGTCTTCTCCATCCTTCTTCCCTGTCCCCACAGGAAACCAAAACTTGGTACACTACACATTTATATGTGATTCTGTTCCTATTTTTTAATGATTATTTCTCTTATATCTTTATTTTCCTCATTTAAGTGACAACATAGAATGTTTTTCTCCTTATGACTTATTTTCCTTGTGCAACACTCTCTGGGTCCAGTCACATTGTTCCAAGTGGCAGAATTTTATTTTTTAATATGACAATGACTAAGTATTTATTATGTTATCTATATCTCACATCTACTTCAGCCAATCATCTGTTGATGGGCAGTTGAGTTGTGCTTCTTTCCTTGGCTACTATAAATGATGATGTTAAGAACATTGGGGGTAATATGTCCTTTAGTTTAATGTTTTCATATTTTTTCAGATTTATACCAGAAACTGGAATTGCTGCAACATATAATGCTTCTATTTCTAGTTTTCTGAGCACTGTCCACACTTTAATAATAGTGGATGCAACAATTTATATTTCCACCAACAATGTACCTGGGTTCCCTCTTCCCAAATTTCTTATTAATGTTTGTCATTTGTAGAATTTTGTTAATAGCTTTTTGGTTGCTGTGAGATTATATTTAATTCTGGTTTTGACTTATGTTTTCCTAATGGATAGCAACGTTATGTTTCTTTGTATGTGAAGAAAATCATCCACATGTCTGATTTTGAAAAGTTTCCATTAAGATCTTTCAACTGTTTTTAATTTGGGGTCTTTAATTTTTAAATATTGAGACTAATATGATATATATATCATATTATATATATATATTATGGATATTAACATTTTGTTGGTTTCATTGTCTGAAATTTTTCCTTATATTCTATCTGTTATCATATCTCTTGTTGAAGTTTTCCTTTGCTCTGCAAAAGATTTTGCACTTCACACTTATATAAGAAGCAGAGTTCATGTATCGCATAGTATATCTACTTTTTCCTCAGTAAACTAAAAACTGTAATTGTTACTTTTCCTTTTTTTTTAATTTGGGGACAGATCAAAAATAAACATTGCTATGATTTATCTCAAATTCATTTATGCTTCTGTTCTTTGTCAGTAAATATACATTTTCGGGTTTTACATTTAGGAAATCAATCCATTTTTATCTTATGTTGCATACTATGGAAGGAAGTGCTCTTACATCTTCCTTTTACGTGTACTGTCCAGTTTTCTCAAAACTACTTGTTCAAGAGACTGCCTTTTTTCAGTTGTATACTCTTGCATCCTTCATTGTAGACTAATTGACCATATGTTTGTGTTGGTTTATTTTAGTACTCTTTATTTTGTTCCATTTATCTATGAGTTTCTTGAAGTGCCATATTTTGATGCATTCATAACTGTAGCTTTGTTGTATGTTATATACTCAGGGAGGATAATACCCACAGCTTTGCACATTTTTAAAAATAATTTTGGAAAATTTTTGTCTTCCAGGTTTTTGTATAAATTTTATTATTTTTCTCCTTGTTGTGAGAAGAAACTTATGGATTTTGTGAGAATAGAAATTTACTAAAAGAAAAAACCTGAGAAAAATTCTAAAGTGTGGAGGATAAATCATACATTATTAACAACAACTGGATTGCTGTATAAATCAAAGAAAAAATATCTAAAGAAAAATGACAACAACAAAAAAATCTATGGGGTATAACAAAAGCAATATTAATAGGGATACTTATAGCAAAATAATCATACTTATACAAATAAGAAACATGTCTCTCTTACAACATATTCTTACAACCAAAAGTTGTAGCAAAATAATAAGCAAGTTTGTTAGTAGAAGGAAAAACAGCTGAAAGGTCAGAACATAATTAAATAAAATAAAGATTAAAAGCAGAATCATTTAATCAAACAAAGTAATTGCTTTTGAAAGATAAATATTGTTGATAAACTTTAGCCAGACACATGAGCAAAAAAGAGTACAGATTCATTAACTCTGAAATAAATGAGAAATTACAGCTTATATCAAAGAAATACAAAGCATCATATGAAGATACAACAAATTATTATATGCTAATAAAATGGAAACCCTGGAAGAAATGGACAACATCTAAGAAAGAAATAATCTCCAGGATGGAATGAGAAGTAGAAAATATTAACAGATTAACACTAATGAAATTGAATAAGTAAATAAACAAAATCTCCCAAGAATCAAAATTCCAGGCCTAGAGAGCTTCACGGGAGATTTCTGCCAAACATTTAGAGAAGAGCTATCACCTGTGCTTCTCAGCATATTCCAAAAGTTTTGAGAGAAAGGAGGCTTCCTACCGCAAATTTCTGTATCACACTACTACTAAAACAGGAACAAATACCTCAAAAAATTACAGGTTACATACGAGCGATTAGCATAGATTCAAAAATTAATCACTAAATTGTTAGCATTTCAAACAATACATTAAGAGGATTATACATTATGATTAAGTATATTTCATTCCAGGGATACAAAAGTGATTCAATACCCACAAATTAATCAGTATGATACACCACACTAACAACCTGAAGAATAAAATTAATATGGTCACCTCAATAGAGTCATAAAATGTTTTGAAAAATTCAGTATCTATTTATGAATATATTTCTCCTCAAATTGGGCATGAGGAAACATACCTCAAAACAGTTAAGGTCTTATATGACAAGAACTCAGCTAACATGACACTCACTGATTAAAAGCTTAAAGCATCTCCAATAAGAGCAGGAAGAAGACAAGAGTGCTCACTCTTACCACTTATATTCATTAAAGTATTGGAAATTCTAGCCATAGCTATTCAAAATAAATGTAAATAAAATATAGCTGATTAAGAAAAAGAGTAAAAGTATCTGTTTGCAGATGACATAATTTAAAAAGAAATCCTAAAAATGGTGCCACAGAACTACTAGGGCTTATCAATGCATTTGGTAAAATTTCCGAATGTAAAATTAACATACAGAAGTGTTGCATTTCTACACACTAACAAGAAGCTAACTGATACAGAAAGTGAGGGAACTGTCTCATTTACAGTTGCATTACAGAAAAAAAATTCAAGAAATATATGCAACCAAGGAGATAAAAGTCCTGTACTCAGAAAACTATAAAATATTTATAAAAGAAATTGAAGATAATGCAAACAGATGAAAGGATATACTGTGTTTGTAGATGAGGAAGTAAATATTATTTAAATGACAGTACAAGACAAGAAAATACACAAATTAAATTCAGTGCCTATCAAAATACCAAGGGCATTTTCAGACACTTAAAATAAATAATTCTAAAATTTACATGTAAACACAAAAGAATTGAAATCACTAAAAAAAAAGAAAACAAAACAAACAAATTAGAAACACAAACAACTTTGACAAAGAACAAAGAGGATGTATCACTGACCCTCATTTGAAAATATACTACAAATCCACAGTAATAAAAATAATATGGTAGTGGCACAGAACAAACAGAATAATGGAACACAAAGAATGCCTAGAAATGAAATCAGACAGTTATGGTCATTTAGCCCATTACAAAAAATGAATATACAGTGGGGGAAAGATAACCAACAGGCACATGAAACTGATCAACATCACGAACCATCAGAAAAATGCAAGTCTAAAGCACAATGAGATTTTATGTCACACTAATCAGAATAACTATTATCAAAAAGATAACAAAAATAAATGTTGGTAGGATGTAGGATAAACAACCCTGATGCACTCCTGGAGTGAATGGAAATATGTGCTGCCATTGTAGAAAACAACATGGAGATTTATCTAAAAATAAAAATGAAATATAATTCTACATTTCCATATCTGGATACTAATTCCAAGAAAATAAAAACAGTAATTAGAAAAGATAAATTCAAACCTATATTCATTGCAGCATTATTCACAATAGACAGCATATACAAGCAAATTAATTGCTCATAAATACATGATGGAAAAAAGATGTGCGTTTATAATATATATATATATACCCATCTTAACTACAGATTTATCTATATTTACATAAATATATACACACACAGGAACTAAATATATATGCAGTATTTATATGTATATATATGTACACACACAGATAAAAATGCAATGGGTTTTTATTCAGTTCTAAGCAGAATAAGTTTTTGTCATTTGCAACAAATGGGCAGACCAAGAGGGTAATATGCTAAGTGAAATAACTCAGAAGGAGAATGATAAGTGCTGAATGATTTTACTCACATGTGGAATTTTAAACAAATGAAAATAACAACACAGAAAAGGAGTTAAACATAAAGTAAGAAACAGGATTTTCACAAGAAGGAGGGAAATGGGGTGAGGAAAAGAAAAATTTGAGGAAAATTAAGAGAGAAAATTTTCCAGTTGCAAATTAAATGAATCAGGGACAAGAAATGTAATGTATTGGGAATACTCAATAACTATGAAATACCTTTACATATCAACATAACATAACTAGATATATTCTGGTGAAAATATGAAATGTATTAAAAATAGCGAACATTATGTTGTGTAGGAGACACTAACACAGTGTTATAGATTAAAGTATACTTCAAGAACAAACATACATACTTATAGAAAAAGAAACTGGATTTGTAATTAACAGAGGCAGGGGTTGGAAAAGGAGTATTTGATTAATGCACTCAAAAGCTACAAACCTCCAGCCTTAAAATAAACGTGTTATAGTGATGCCCTGTAATAACATGAAAATTACAATTAAAACTGCTTTATGTTCTATATGAATGTTGTTAAGAGAGCTAACCATAAGTTTTCTCATCACAACCTAAAGACAAATTGTATTTCTTTAAAATTGTATCTAAATGAAATAATTAATTCTCCCTAGAGTTGCTATGATATTTATTTCATTATAGTTGTAAATCAAATCAATAGCCTATGCACCAATACTTAATGTTTTATGCTAATTCTATCTTATAAAAGCAGAAGGAAAAATGGAAATTCAATGGTCATTTATTCCCATGTCATTTCTCATGATTGTTTTGCAGCAAGTAAACTTGAGTCATGATATACTTATCCTAGGTAAAGATACTAATAAATAAGTGATTCTAATAAATTATACATAAAGATACTAATAAAATTAGTGTTTTACCATGCCTTAAACTTTCTTCATGGTAACAGCCCACTGCTTCTGTAGGCATCAAAATTTCACTCTGTGTATTCATCTGAGATTAGGGAATGGATACAAATTTAAAACTGACTGCTCTTGCTGTGAGTGATAAAGTTCAATGACTCTGACCGATGGTCTCAACTCCACAACAGCATCGGTAAGAAAAGAACATGCTAGGTTGCTTAAAATCTCAGCATGGTAAAATCTTAGAACTCCTACAATTCTTAACTGCAATGGGAATGCAATAGAGACAAAGACTTGATTTTGGATAAAAATGTGGTGTTTTCTCATGTTTGCATTCGGGAATGTGAGGATAATCCCTGAGATCCACAACAAAGATTCTTTCCCTAGTGCTGGGAAAAGAAGTGTAAAAGTTCTGCATTATTAGGAATGAGGACTGCTTTCAAAATGATGACTACGCTCACTCAATTCCAGGTAGTCAAAGGGAGGAAAGGATGTTGCAATTTCTAGGAGAACGGGAATAAGTCAGTGACTCAGACTCTATAAATTAGTCAAATGGTGTCCAAAGCCAAAATAAGTTGTGTAAACAATGAGAATTAAAAGAAAAAAACACAGACATAAGCTTAAATTAAAAAGGTGATACAGTCCTGTTCTGGGCTCTGGGGACTGGAGAATGTATATGACTCAGTCCCATTCAAGGGTTGAGACGCTTGGCCCAAGCATCAGCTCGGGATTCAATGAGCAGGTAGCAATTAGTACACTGGGAGAAATATAATCTATCTCTCCCTGATCGGTAGAAAATCTGGTGGCTCAATGAAACTCTTAATTCACAGAGATTCTGCCAGATGCAGAGGAATAATTCAATGATGACTCAACTAAGACAAACTTAGTTACTGCTTAACAATCCAACTTCACACACACACAGAGTGATAGAGAGATTTGTGGTATTTAGTGGGAAGAATTCAGTGGGCAGGGCTCAGAGAATAGTTTTCAAACACCAGCCAACTTTTGTACCTTTGCCAATAGTCTAGATTTTCCCAGGTAGAAATCTACAGATGGACAAACATACAATATTTTTCTTTAGGATTTCTAATTTTGAAAGTAAACTGTTGCTTTAGACTTAACATTATTGAACCTTGTTAAGATGATCACGGTAAGACCCACTCTCTGATAAGAGAGATGGAAACTAGCTGTTGAACCAGCCCATTTTTACCCCAGACTGCTAATGTAAACAACAATATAGCCACCATCAGTGTTCAGCTGACAAACATAAAAGCTTGATTTTTCTGTTGTAGGAAGAACCAATGCTGTCCAGACACAGTTCTCCATCTGCAAGTGGTCTCTATTCTGCTCTTGGTAAAGGTCATATTGTTGGGATGTTTCTAGAGTTCACCCTGGCCCATGTGCCCATTCTCCAGATTATCAAATGCTTTCATCAATACTGGTAACAAATTTTCAGTACTCAATTCTGCCATTCCAGTCTTATCAGCTGACACTGGCTACATCATTGTGAGCAGTAGCCTTAGGCTCCCTGACCTTGCCTACAATTTTTCCAACATTTCAGGGCATTTCACACTATGAAAGTGCTTCACCTTTTATTTTAAATTAATGGGAAATTGTCAAAGACGTCCGTGAATATTTTATATTTCCTAATATCTGTATAAATTCAGTATTCTTGCAGTTGGACAAATTTTTAATTCTACCACCCTCACCTCCTTCTAGTCCACACATCTTAGATTACATTTAGGTTACTGAACACCACCACCCCAACCAAGGGGCAAGTACCTCCTAGATACTTTCTGCATGAAGGTTAGAAGGGGCACAATTTATGTGGGGTGTAAAAACCTACATTAACTCTTTGCAATGTCACTGTCTCTTGTGGACAAAGCTCTGATTCTAAGAAGTAAATTAATTAGAAGGCAGTATAGTTATTGGTATGCGGAAGAGAATCAGCTATTTTGGGATGGGTGGGTGATGAAGAGACAGGAAAATATCCATCAAATGAGAATGAAATGCCTTAGGCCTCTGGAGGTATGAATTAAGAAGGAAATAATACTTTGTCTCCTGTATCTACCTCCAATAACTGTCTTGATTGACTAGTCCTTGGGCTATGAAAAGAGCTAGTTTGTGGTGAAGAGTAAAGACCATAATGAAATAGTTAGAAAACCATGAGAGTTTTGCTGTTTCAGGAAAGTAGATTTTGCTTAAAGTCAACATGAATTTTTCATTCACTGAATACAAAAATGCATCCTGTGGCATGTGCTGTTTTCTGTGCTGGTATCCAAGAAAGACGAGGAAAAGGGGATAGACAGAAAACACCTGTAGGAGTTTGTTTCTGTGCTGAGATGGGGATAGTCTAAGTAGGTAAAAGGAGGACACCCAAAGTCCAAGGATAAGCTGGGTTAAAAGTGTTGAGTGTGGAGCTAACATTGTTGACAATCATTTGCCTGGATGTATCTCCAGATACAGTGAAACATAAAGATCTGCCAAGGTAGTCAGATGCCAGATTTATAAAGTAATAACTAAACTAAGTTGTGTTTGTTTGCTTAAATTTGAAAAGGCATTAAGTGCCACCCTGAGGACGTAAGCTTGTCTTTGGCTGGAACATAAAAGCAAGATAAAGTATTGACTAGAAAATATAGTGTAGACACTTGAGGGCAGGAAATGAAACCACTAATTGTAATGCTTTGAGAACAGCACAAAGAAGATGATAGATAAAATTACGTCTTAAATTCTACCACATGCTGAATGTGCCATCAGAGACTACATCATGTGTCATTTTTGATTCCAGGGATGACATAATTGAGACCATGATCCCTGGGCCGGTTCCTGCATTTATCTCCTGTTCCAACCTATCTTAATTTAACACTTTTCATACTTGCCAGGATGAACCAGAAACCACTTAGTACTTTTCCCTCTCTACATGTTTTATTCCTTTTCCAAATTCTTCCATTTTTTCTTCTTCCTTTCAAGAAATTATTTAAATTTACTCCCATATTGTTCCATCAAAAGATCATATCAATCAAGTATCTATTTTTTTCTTTAAATGGCAACTTAGTCTCTTGTTTAACTCTTTACTCTACTTGAAAAAAAATAAAGAAATTTCGGGTGCACATCTATTTTTATTGTCCCCCCAAAAAATTGCAGATATTTGTCGACGTTTGCCAACATCAGTTTTAATCTTTGTTATCCTGCATAATCTGGTAGTCCTCTGGTACATCAGCTGTAATTAGGATGACGTTGATAAACTGAAAATTGCTGATGAGTTGGTCTTGAAAGAGATGTAGCTGATGTATCTGATATCATTGGCACTGGAAAGTGTGGGTTGATCCCTGGTTGTAGTTTAGGAAAATGACCTTCATTGGCAGATATGTCATGATATCTGTTTGGAAAAGCAGAAGGTTCACCATCAGTCCAAAATAATTGCTCTATATGAGAGAGAAGATGCTGTACTGAGAAGTAGAAATTGAAGTTGTAATGGAGTTCACATCATGGCCATTTGCTTCATTGTAGCTACTTTGAGAGTGCCCGAGGACAATGTTGAACTGATTTAAATTACCTCATTGATACACTGCAATTTGTTCTGGTGGTCTAAGTGACATTGATGATGGAGGAGAGAAATCACCTCTGATCGGGATAGTTGTATCACCAATTATGAGACTACTAGAGGGCTTTCTTATTAGAGTCATATTTAAATTTGCAGAAGGTAAAAATGAACTTTCTCCACTAGTGTCAGTCACAAAACCAGAAATATGATAATCCATATTACCCCCTGCTTTAAAGTGCTTCTTGTTGAAATCTTCAGCCAATGAAGACACCAGAGAGGAATTTTTAATCCCAACTCTTCTTTTTATTCTCACAAAAAGCTGGGGACAGCACCATTTAAAATTTGGATTATGATACAACTGCAGCTACAACCAAAGGAGAAACATTTTTGTAATACATTAATCAAACTACAAGACTACAAAAAGGCTAACCTATTAAGCCTCAGATTCCACGTTTACTATGCATAGATAATATTATCAAAATATGAACATTGCTAACGATAGTGTGAAGTTTCTTAATTGGAATATACACATTTAAATAGTATGCTCATCAAATTTACTGACTTAGCATTTGCAGTAATGGTGAATGCCACTTTTTAAAAGCAGCTTTAATAGCTTTATTTAGATTTCTGGAAAGATTCATAGTTGCAAGCAAAGTTTCCCTTAATCTTGACTACTTAAGGCACTGTCCTCATTTTTTAGAGAAAATAAAGTATTCTAACCTTAGTAGTTTTACAATTTTCAAAATCTAGCTTTACATTTATATTACCATTGATTGATATACAAAATAAATTTTTATATATAAGTTACCAAGTGGTAATTAAAATTTGTCAATTCCTTTCTTAAAACAGAGGCTACATTTTCTTCTGCCAGAAAGTCAGCTAGACAAGGAGTCCTTTGAAAATTCTGCCACACTTTCCTAAACCCATAAAGTTTAAGATGTCTAAATAAACTTTTCATACTTCCAGTTTCAAATATTCTGAAAGGGGCCTTTCTTTCCAAAACTTCCTTCTTGAAGACATCTTCAACAATCACTATGGAAGATCCATTATCACCCCACCAGATGGATTTCAATTGGTCATCCCCAGCCATTTTCCAGAGTTTTCTTGGAAATTTCAGAGAATGAAATTCATTATCTTCATCTGGTACAGAGACAGAATGTGTGTAACATGGTGTTTTTATTAAGGATTCTTCAGACAAAATCTGAAAAGCATTTTATTCAATCATAGACCTCAAGTCCAAGTCCCCAGAGAATGTTTGGTCACACAATAGAGATCTTCCGGAATTTCCTGAACCAGTTTGTCCAACTTTAGGAGACACACCTTGAATTTCTGAAGAAATATGTGGCATCTCAAATAACTTTTTCTACAGCTACTTTTCTAATCTGCATGGTTTTGAGCACTGCAGCTTCAAATGCTGCTTTGGCAGGGCTGCACAGGTAAACTGCTAGGCCTTCGCCATGGTTCTCAACTTGAGTAGCTGTGACATCACAAAACGACTGGTCTCCCAGCAACTCAAGTGTAACATTCAGCCAGTGTTTATTTCTCATTCATCCAGTTAAAATGATACAGATAGGATGCTTATTTTTATAGTCTGATCTGCAAATATTATCCCAACAATATCTTTTTAAATAATTTAATTTTGGGGTCTATAAAATAAAACCAATCTCCAAACTTTTGTAAAAAAATTTATACCAGATTTGTAAACAGAGTACAAATAATGCACAAAATATATAAAATAATTTTAAAGTTTTGGAATTTAAAGTGAAATTTTTGTAAAACCTGTACAGAAAATATATATCAATTTCAAAATCATTTGTAATTAAAGTGAAACATAATTTGATTTGGAAATGGAAGTAGGTATTTATCTGTGTACTTTATAATAAGTAGCTCTATATTCATAACATGAGCAGAATAAATATAAGTTTATTTGTTTTGTATAAAAATAAATGGTAAGTAATTATGAAATAAAATTAGAAAGAAATAATGAATCAAATTTAAGAAATCCCAAAGGGTGGAATTTTGTTTTTAATTGTAATTCAGTTCTATAAGTTAAACAAATGTAATTTAATAATCTACATTAAAATTAGAAAAGAGAAAATCTTATTGTATATTTACCAATGTTTATCTTTGACTTTCTTTCACTCAGAGGTTTTTCAGTCCCTAGAAGGAATAAATTTTCTTGTCATCTTTATAATCCATAACCTTGTGGCTTCTGTTAATTGTTCCAAAATGATGTTGATAAATACACTTATGTACAAGATCCTGGGTTCAATAGGCACTGCCTCCATTAAGGGGCAAACAAAGAAACAATCAAAAAACAAAGAAATAACACTATATGTGTGTTGGGTGGAAAAGACCAGGTAATGCATTTTAGGAAGCAATATGTATCTCAGTCCTGAAACAGTTGATATTGTTAGCAAAATATGGCATTTTAAGGCAAGTGTTTTGTTCCCTAATTGTAAATAGCTATGTTCTGTATCAGTAAACTGTAGTAAATCCAGTTCTACCAAAAGTTATATTATTTTTTAGATATAAATTCCATTAAACATAAGCCAAATTCAAAATGAGAGATAGAATTTTTAAATAAATAAATGTGCACTCAAGCTAGAATGTAAATTTATTTTTCAGTATGTGTTCATTCCATTCTAAATAAACATTAGCAACCTGAATTCATTGCATATTATAAGTATTATAAAATATAGTTATGTATGATTTAGTCCTGATTCATAAATATTACTTATCATATGCAAATCTACATATGTGATACAATCCCTTAAAAAGCTGAGAATTCAAAAACAATAATCTCAATAAATGTAGGAAAATTGTTCACAGGTCTGATCTTTACATTTTTATAAAAATATTGTTTACAAATACACTTTAAACAGAATGTAACTAAAGATAATAAAAGCCATATATGAAAAACCAATGACAAACATCAAGTTCAATGTTAACATACAGGAAGGTTTTCCTCTGGTCCAGTAATAAGAAAAGGTAGCTCATTCTCACAAATACTAAATTACACAACTTGAAGTCCTAGCCAGAACAACTAGTCAAGAAAAAATATAAAAGGCATTCAACTTGTAAAAAAACAGTGAAATTTTTACAGATGACTTAATTATGCATAGATAGAAAACTCCATAGACACCTCCAGTGAATGTAACAAATAATGAACAAACTTAGTAAACTTGCAGAATACAAAATCAATATACAAATATCCATTACTTTTTTATATAGTAACAACAAATTATCAGAAAGAGAAATCAGGAAAACAATTGTGCGTATATTTATACAAAATAGAATAAACTAGGAATACATTTGATAAGTGAAATAAAAGATCTAAACATAGATCTATAAATTACAGTTTCAAGAAATATAAGTAAACAAATTAAATAGAAAGATATTCTCTGCTTATGGATTGTATACAACGTGAGAAACTATTCTAATATATAATTTACATTTTCAATCTCCCTTGCACTACTTATTGAGGAGAATGTCTATTCTTCATTTTATACTCTTGCTTCCTTTTTCATGGGTAAATTGATCATAAGTGTGAAGGATTATATCTGGGTGCTCTATTCTCTTCTATTTATTGCTGTCTGTTTTTGAGCCAGTATCATGTTGTTTAAATTCTAAAGCTTTGTTGGGCTGTTTAACATCAGAGAACTTTACACTATTAGATTTAATACACTTTTTCAAGATTATTTTGGCAACTCATGATCTATGTGTTTACATATAAATTTTGAAATTAACTGTTCTATTAAATGGAAAAGTCTCATGGGTACTATGACATGAATCACACTAAATGTAGATTGCTTTGTGTAGTATGGTTGTTTCAACCACATTGTTTCACGTCATTAACATAAGAGATCTTTTCATTTCTTTGGATCAGTTTTAATTTCCTTCATCAATGTTTTCTATTTTTTAATGTATAGGTTTTCTTCTTATTTGTTAACTTCATTTCTACACATTCTATTCATATATATATAATTATATATATTATATTTCTAAACACATTTCCTACACAAATACAACAGGCAGAAGGCAGTGGCAAGACATATTCAAAGTCCTGAATGAAAGAAAGCTGAAATCTAAGATAATTTATCAAGCAAGGCTATACTTTAGAAGGAGAGATAAATAATTTCCAGACAAGCAAATACTGAAAGAATTTAGAACAGAAAAATAAATAACGAAAGATATACTCTAAAAAAAAAAAAAAGATGCAGGATGCTATAGAAAAGAGAAAGGCATAATTAGAAAGGCAATAGCTACAATGTCTGACAATAGAATAAACATGATGTTGTAAAACAGGACATCAAAAATTTAAGGGTCACAGAGTGAAACAGGAAAATAGAGTATTTTCTTCTTGTTTCTGTTCTCTATAGGAGGGGTAAGAGTTTTATTCCTTTCAGTTAAAATAAAAATATATAATAATGGGACAATATACATACGAAACAGGGTAACCATATGTCAAAAGCTTACAATGAAGTCACAAAGCCAAAAGAAACAAAGATAATAAAAGAAAACTTATCAAGCCACACGAAGAAAATGAAATGAACAAAAAGGAAATACTGAATCAACTGGAAAATGACATTCAAAATGGAAATAAACCCAGTCAATCAATAATTATCACAAATGTTAATGGACTTAGTGTTTCAATCAAAAGATATATATTGTCAGATGGGATAATATAACAAGTCCCTACATTATGAAGCATAGAAGAGACTCACTTTAGTAAGAGGAACACACATTATTTGAAAGTCAGAAGATGAAAAAGCATATTCCATGGAAATGAACATGACAAGAAAGCAGGAATAGCAGTTCTGACTTCACACAAAATAGACTTTACATGAAAGACCTAAAGATAAACAAGGACATGATATAATGCTTAAAGGAGCAATAAAAAATGAGCGTATTAAACTAATTAAGATATATGCACTCAATATAGGAGCACATAAATACATAAAGCAAATATTAAAAGATAAAAAGGGAGAAATGGATGGGAACACAATCACAGTAGAAGACTATAACCCCCATTACCATCACTAGAATTGTCTTTCAGACAGAAATTTAAAAAGGGAACAAAGATACAAAAAGATACAATAAAATAATTGGAGTTGGTTGCTATTTCCAAAACAGTTTTCCTCCCCAAGCAGAGTATACATTCTTTTCCAGTTCAAATGGAATATTTTCGAAGAAAGATTATGTATTCAGGCACAGAAGAAGCCTGAACAAATTTAAGAAGATAAAAATTATTTCAAGCATCTTTTCTGAGTATAATACCATGAAACTAGAAATCCTTCAAGGAAAAACACGGAGAAAAATGACTGCATGTAAATTAAACACCATGGTACTAAGACAAGTGGGGCAGGTAAAGAAGTAAAAGAAAGAAATTAAAAAATATCTTGAGAAATATGTCAAAACACTACACAAAGTCTATGGAATACACTTAAAGCAGGCTTAAGAGGGAAGTTCATAGTGACAAGGCACTCCTCAAAGTAGAACAGCAATTTCAAATAAATAATGTAATGTTCTATGTAAACTAATCATGAAAGAAGAGCAAACAAAACCAAAAGTCAGCAGAAAGAGAGAAATAAGAAAGATCAAGGAAGAAATAATTGAAATACACATTAAAAAATAGAAAAAAACAAACAAAATCTTTTTTGAAATAGTAAACATAATTGACAAAACTCTGGACAGGCTCACCAACAAGAAAAGAGAGAGAACACAAATAATATAAAAATGAAAATAAAGAAACTACAAAGAGTACAACAAATTTACAATATACCATAAGGGAATAACATGAGCAACTGTATGGAAACAAACTGGATAACCAGGAAGAAAAGGAGAAGATTTTGGAAACATTCAGCCCACCAATATTGCATCAATGAGAATTTAACCATTTGAACAGACAGATCACCAGAAATGGAATAGAATTATCAGTAAAATAAAAAATATCTGCTAAAAGAAATTCAGACCCAAATTGCTTCACTGGGGAATTTGACCAAACATACAAAGAAAAATCCATACCAGTCCTCTTCAAACTCTTCCAAAATATTGATATGGAGAGAGTACACACAAACTCACATGGTAGGCCAACATCAACCTGATACGAAAACCAGACAAAGGCCCTACCGCAAGAGAAAACTATAGGCCAATATCATTGATAAACATTGATGTAAATATCCTTAAGAAAGTATTAACAAACAGAATCCAATAGCATGTAAAAAAAGATCATACACCATGGTCAAGTAAGGCTCATCCCAGGAACACAAGGATGGTTTCACTTATGCAAATCAATCAATCAATTGTGATACACCATATCAATAACAGAGAGGACAAAAAACCACAGATCATCTCAGTAGATGCAGAGAAAGCATTTGATACAAATTAACACCTATTTGCAATAAAAGTTCTTATCACAGTGGGCATAGAGGGAAAATATCCTAACATAATGAAAGCTATTTATGACAAACATATAGCCAGCAAAATACTCAATGGTGAAAAATGGAAAGCCTTCCCACAAAAACCTGAGACAAGACAAGGTTGCCCATTGTCACAATTTCAATTCAATATAGTCTTGGAATTCCTATCCACAACGATCAGGCGGGGAAAATAATAAAAGTATTGAGACTGGAAAAGAAAAGTTAAAATTGTCATGATATGCAGAAATGACACTATATAGAGAAAACTGTAAAAGCTTCACAAAAAATACTTAGGCTAGAAAAGGAAGTGGGCAAGGTACCCAGATTAATGTACAAATACCAATTGCATTTCTTTACACTACCATTGAATCAAAAGGAAAACAAAATATAGAGACAACCGTTTTTATAACTGCACCCAAAACTATAAAATGCTTACAAATAAATCTGACCAAGGAGGTGAATGAATTATACATGAAGAACTAGAAAACATTGATTGAGGAATTCAAGATATATTTGAAGTTTGAAAAGATACCCAATGGTCTCGTAATGGAAGAAAAAAATGGTTAAAATGGTCATACAGCCCAAGGCAATCCCCAGGCTTAATGTGATTTCCTATCAAATTATGCAAAACTTTTCTTTTTGGGACTGAAACAAATGATCCTAAGATTTACATAGAGTCATAAAACATCCATAATTTCCAAAGAAATATTAAGGAAAAAGAAAGAGGCTGGAGAAATAAACCACCATTTCTCCATACACTACTGCAGAGCTACAATAATCAAAGTGACATGATATTCGTACAGAAACAGGCATATGGACCAATGGAACAGAATAGAGGGTATAGGAATAAATCTACAGGCCTATGTTCTATTAATCTTTGACAGAGTAGCCAGGAATATGACAGAGAAAATAACATCTCTTCACCAAATGTTGGAAAAATTGGATAGCAGCATCAGAGCAATGAGTTAGAACAATCCTTCACTCCATACACAAGAATAAACTCAAAATGGGTTGAAGATTTAAATGTAAGGCAAGGCACAGTATATCTCCTAGAAGAAAACATATGCAAAACACTCTGATATAAATCTCAGCAATGATCTCCTAGAACAGCCTACCCAGGTAATGGATGTAAGAGCAAAATTAATAAATGGGACCTAATAAAACATAAGCTTTTGCACAGCAAAGGGAACCATAAACAATGCCAAATGACAAGCTAATATATTAAAGAAAATATTTAGAATTCATGCAAATGACAGTCTTATTATCCAAAATATAAAAACGTCATACAACGTAATAATAATAATAATAAAAAAAAGAAACCCAATCTGGGCAGAAACCCTAAACAAGCAATTCTCCAATAGAGACATACAAATGCCACATAAATATGTGAAAAATAATATTGCTCCATATCATTATCAGAGAAAGGCAATTCAAAACTGTAATGAAGTATCACCTCACAATAGTCACAATGGCCATTATTCAAAATTCCACAAATATTAAATGCTGGCATTCCTGTGGAGAAAGGGGACCCTCCTACACTGCTGGAAGGAATGTAGTTTGGTGCAATCATTGTGGAAACCAGGATGGGGATTCCTCAAAAGAATAAAAATAGACTTAACATACGATCCAGCAATCCCACTTCTGGGTATACATCAAAGGTAACCATAATTCAACAAGACACTTGCAACCCAATGTTCTTAGCAGTGCTATATACAACAGCCATGACATGGAAGCAACCTAATTGTCCAACAACATATGACAGTATTCAGAAATTATGCTGTATTTACACAATGGAATAATATTCTGCAATAAAAAAATGATAAAACAATGACATTTGCAGCAAAATGGATGTCCCCAAAAGTTGTCATTCGAATTGAAGTAAGCCAGAAAGAGAAAGAAAATTAATACATGGTATGATATATGTGGAATCTTCAAAAAAATTTGGATGAGGACACTGTGATTTCATCTACAAAATTGAAACACAGTCAGAGATCTACTAAACAATTTTATGAATACTGTGGAAAGGGGCTCTGAGATGATATATTTGGGAGCTGTAGATTCATAAATTATTTTCACTATATATAAAAATAGATTTTTTTCAAAATTTCTCTTGTATGACACAGGGCAGTAAGTCAAATATTGTGAAGTAATGTTTAATAGGCACAAAAATATATGCATGTAAGAGGACACTGTGCTATACACCACAGATTGACACATTGTAAATGGCAGTACTTCATTGATAAATAAATGAATAAATATGTACATAGGTAAATTAATTATATAAATAAATAATAACAAAATAAAAATATTTAAAAATAAATGAAATACAAATATTCACACTACTTAACTTTACACATCAAGGATCAAGGAGAAAACAGAAACAATAAAGAAGAAAATTGAATGAATGTGAGTAAGGCAAATAACCAGAGAAAAAATTTAAAAGATAAAAAAAATACATAAGTATGTTTTTTTAAACAAAAATTGGGCAAATGTTTAGGTTGGCTAAGAAAATAAAGACTCAAATATAATTAGAAATAAAACAGAAGATATTACCACTGATGTTGTAGAGATGCAAAGCATCATAAGAAATTACCACTAGCCAACGATTTGAATGACCTAGAACAAAAGACCAATTCCCAGAAACATATGTCTTCCAATATTGACTCAAGAAGAAATTGGAAAGATAATAGGGCAAAAGTGTGTTTGAGTAAGTCAAAAATCAATCTTCCAAAACCAGAAAAAATTTACAGGACAACATTACTGGTGAATTCTGTCATACAGTTGAAAACAATTTTCACCAATTCTTCCCCAAATCTTCCAAGAATTTGAAGAGTGTGAAAGATTCCAAACATGTTCATGATGCGAGCTTTATTTGCTTAACAGGCTAGAAAGGACATTACATGCAAAATATAGAATATTATCCCTGATGTACATATGTACCAAAATTCTCAACAAAACACAAGCAAAATGAATCCAACAACACATTTAATGTATCATAAACATACATGAGTAAAGAGATTTATCCCTGGGTTTAAGGATACGTCAAACTATTCAAATCAATAAAGGTGACATGCCACACTAATAGAATGAGTAAAAGAACTCACATAATCATTTCAATAGGTTCAGAAATAGCATTGTATATAATGCAACATACTTTTAAGATACTCCCAACCAATAAATTAACCCTGTCAGTGGCACGATATCATTTACGCACAATATGTGGAGAGAAACGAAGCAGTTCTCCGTTTTTTGATTCTTAGAAGAAGGGTTTATATAGGACTTGCACAATGCCTCACATATAATCTAAGTTATAACAATGTTAATAATCTTAAGTATTTATGTTCCCATGCTCCTGCAGTAAGCACAGGATGTTAAATGATCAAGGATTGTTTTAAAATTCATCACGGAACTTCATTAAGCAGGCCATCTCTTATCCAGCCACCTGTGCCTGTCTTAGGTTGTCCTCCTCTGAGGATCTTACCCAGCATAGGCTATCCAGCCATCCATACTGGATACATTGAGTAGGGCATTTCTTATCCAGCCTCGATATGTGACATTCCTCACAGCTTGTTTATCAGTTCAGCCCATGGGCTCATTCTCTAGAGTCTTCAGACAGGAGCCTAAAAATCCAACATCCCTTGACAGAAAAATGGATGAAGAAAATTTGATGTTTGTATGCAATGGAATCAATACTTTGCATTCTTATCAACAGTGTCCACGGTGTTACTTTTTCTCCACAATCTCACCAACATTTATTACTTTTCTTTTTGATGAGAATCTTCTGACAAGTGTGAGGTCTTGTCTCATTTTTGGTTTATGACATTGCTAATAATTTATAACTCTGAACACGTTTTCATGTATTTTATAGCCAACTGTATGTGTTCTGAAGAAAATTGATTCAGATCTTTCTATTCAGTTCCTATGGACATCTTTTTTAATTGGATTGTTTGCTATTTTTTGTTCTTGTTTTGGGGTAAGTCTTTGCCATATATTTTGGATATTCACACTTGATTAGAAATTATCACTTGCAAACATATTCTCCCGTTGTGTTTGTTGACTGTTCATTTTATTGATCATTACTTCTGCAGTGTAAATCTGTTCAGTGTGACACAATCATATTTTGTTAGTTTTACTTCTGGTTCCCTTGCCAGAGGAGACATATGTAGAATCAAATTAAGTCCAAATCAGAGTGTACTTGTTATGTTTTACCGTAGGATTCTTTGTTTTCAGGATTTACGTTTCTTATGCCCAGGAGTGGGATTGCTGTGTCATATGATAGGTCTATTTTTATTATTTAAAGGAACTTACCTACTGTTTCCAAAGTGGTTTCACCAATTTTGATTCCCACCAACAGCGTTGGAGAGTCCCTTTTTCTCCACAATCTCCCCAGTCTTTATTATTTGTAAGCATTTGGATGACAGCCCTTCTCACTAGTGTGAAGTAAAATATTATTTTATTTTTGTCTTGCCTTTGTATAATGATTAGCAAAGTGAGCACTTTTTTATGTTCCTGTTTGTCATCTGTGTGTCTTTTTTAGAGAATTGTCTTCTGCTCATATTCTGGCTGAGTTTTTTGTAGATTTTTGAAATGGTGTTGTATGAATGATTTTTTCATTTTAGAAATTAGCCTCTTGTTGATTGCTTTGTTTCCTAATGTTTTCTCCCATTTGGAAGTTCATCTTTTCATTTTGTTTATTTTGCTGTGTTGAAATTTTTAAGTTTATTTAGGACCTATTTGTTTATTTTACTTTTATTGTTTTCAGCTTGGGAGTGTGATATATGAAAATTTTGCTACAATTTTTTTTTGTTTTGCTTATGTTAGATTCCAGAAGTTATATTGTGTCATGTATTAGATTCAGATATTTAAAACATTTTCAATTTATTCTTGTACATTGAGAGGGATTTTTCTAATTTCATTGATTTACAGGTAGCTGTCTAGCTTTCTCAACATCACTTGCTGAAGACTGTCTTTAAGGCATTGCATATATTTGTTTCCTTTGTCAGAGTTTAGTTGACCATTGTTGAGATGTTTTATTTCTGCCTCTGTGTTCTGTTCCAGTGATATTGATGTTTGTTTATTTTCCAGTATTGTGCTGTTTTGATTACTGTAATCTTGTAATATAGTCTGAGATGTGGGAGGGTTATCGGTTATGCTTCCAACTCTGTTCTTTTTCCTCATTGTTTCTTTAGCAGTTCTGGTTCTTTTGCAGTTCCATCCGATTCATAGGAATGTTTTCAGTTATGTGAAAATATCATGTTGTTTGATATGAATCAATTTATATCTATAGACATGTTTTGTATTATGTATATTTTAACAGTATTAATTCCTCTAAACTAAGACCTTGAGATTTCTTTCCATTATCTTCATATTTCTTTTTCAGTGTCCTATAGATTTTAGTATCTTGGATTTTCCATAGGTTTTTCTTTTTTTGATCTGATTTCATCTGGATTTTTTTTTAAATTATGGAATATTTCATTGTTAGTTTATAGAAATGTGACAGTTTTTGTATATTAATCATGAATCATGCTAGTTTTCTAAATGTCTTTATTAGTTTTAGTTGTTCTGGTGTGGAGAATCCTTAGGGATCTCTATATATATTATCATGTCATCTAAAAAATAGCAATTTTACTTCATTAAGTCCAACTTGAATACATTTTTTTCTTGTCCGATTGCTGTTGCTAGGACTTACCATACTGTGTTTAACAGAAATTTTGAGATTGAGCATCCTTGTCTTATTCCTTAAATTGTCTTTCAGTTATTCATTTTTGCATATTATTTTGTCTGTGGGTTTGTAAGTAATGACTTTAGTTATGTTGAGATATATTTCCTGAATCTTACTTTGGTAAGAGGTTTCTGTTGTTGTTGCTGTTGTTGTTGTTGCTGTTATTGCTGTTGTTGCTGCTTCAATGAATAAATGTTGAATTTTGTGAAATACTTTTTATGGATTTATTGGGACGACCTCGTCTTTTTCTCTTTTCCTTTTGTTAATATGGTGTATCAAACTGATGGATTTGTGTAAGTTGAACTTCTCTTGTGACCCTGCAATGAATCCAAGTTGATCATGGTGTATGATTCATTTTTGGTATTGCTGGATTTAGTTTGCTAATAATATTTTGTAGAATTTTTGCATCTAAATCTATCAAATTTATTGGCTTGAAGTTCCCTTTGCCTGTGGTTTGTTTGTTGGCTTTGCTCTCAGGGTGATGAATTCTTCATAGAATTAATTTGGGAGTTTCCCACATCTTCAATATTTTTGAATAATTTGAAGAGTATAAGTTCTGCTTTGTATTTTTGTACAGTTCTCCACATGATTTGTTTAAATCTGCACTTCTATTTAACGAATTTTTAAAATACAGATTTTTCTTCTAGTAAACAGTTTGTTCAAATTATTTGTTTCTCCTTATCTCTGTCTCTTTCTAGACATTTGTCTGTTTCTTCTAAGTTGTCCACTTTATTCGAATGTAAGTGTTGAATAAATGATCCCTTTTTTGTATATCTGAGGTAACTATTGTAATTTCTCTTATTTTATTCCTTACTTTACTTCTTTGCACCATCTCTCGTTTCTTCATGATGCACCTGGCTATAATTTTTTTTTGATTTTGCTTATTTTAAAAAGAAAACAAAAAAAATCTATGGTTTTACTGCTCTTTTTGAGAGTTTTCTTTTCCTCTCTAATGTATATTTCACTTCTAATATTTAGGATCATGCTTTTAATTTTTTTTAAGTTTTATTTATTGATTTACAGTCATTTTACAAAGTTGTCTCCAATGCCAGCTTAGAGCACATTTTGCTGTTACATTGAGTAAATATACATTTGTTGTCCCATTTTTTCCACTGTGGGCTTCCTTAAGAACTTTTATATATTTCTCTGTGCTATACAGTGCAATCCTGTTTATCTATACTACAATTTAAATCTACCAGTCTATCTCTTCCCACCCATCGCCCCCTTGGCTAATAAAACCTTGTATTCTATGTCTGCGAGTCTATTTCTGTTTTGTATTTGTGCTTTTATTGTTTTATTTTGTTTTGTTTTTAGATTCCACTGATGAGCCATCTTATATGGTATTTTTCTTTCTCTTTCTGGCTTACTTCACTTAGACTGATTTTCTCCTGGACCATCCGTGTTGCTGAAAATGGCATTATGTTTTCTCTTTATATGGCTTACCTGTATTCCATTGTATAAATATACCAACTCTTCTTTATCCAGTCAACTGTCGATGGATATTTAGGCTGTTTCCATGTCTTGGCTATTGTAAATATTGCTGGATATAAATATTGGGGTGCAGGTGTCATCCAGAAGTAGGGTTCCTTCATTATTTATGGCCATGAGCGGGATTCCTGGGTCATGAGGTAAGTCTATTCCTAGGCTTTTGAGGAATTTTCATCCTGTTTTCCACAGTAGCTGCACCAAACTGCATTACCACCAACAGTGAAGACGGTTCCCTTTTCTCCACAGCCTCTCCAGCATTTGTCATTTGTGGATTTTTGAATAATGGCCATTCTGACTTGTGTGAGGTGACTCCTCATTGTAGTTTTGATTTGTATTTCTGTGATAATCAGTGATATTGAGCATTTTCTGATGTGCCTTTTGATCATTTGTATGTCTTCCTTGGAGAAATGGAGAAATTCTTCTTTAGGTCTTCTGCCAATTTTTGCATTAGGTGATCTATTTTTTCTTATTCAGTTGGATGCATTGCTCATATACTCTGGAGCTCAAGCCTTTGTCAGTTTCATATTCAGATACTTTCCCATTCCGCAGGTTGTATTTTTGTTTTACTTCTGGTTTCTTTACTGTGCAGAAGGTTGTATGTTTCATTAAGTCTCATTTGTTTATTCTTGCTTTTATTTTTTCTACAAAAAAATTTACAAGACATATATCAGATACTGTTTTGCCTATATTTTCCACTTGGAAGTTTATTGTATCTTCTTTTATGTATAAGTCTTTGATCTATTCTGAGTTTATTTTTGTGTATGGTGTTCTAGCTTCATTGGGAGTGTTCTAGTTTCATTGATTTACATGCTGCTGTCCAGTTTTCCCAACACCAGTTGCTGAAGTGACTGTCTCTCTTCCATTGTATTTTCTTGCCTCCTTTGTCTAAGATTAATTGACCAAAAGTTTTTGGGTTTATTTCTGGGCTCTCTATTCTGTTGCATTGGCTTTATGTATCTTTTCCTACCAATACAGGGCTGCCATGTGGACTGTAACTCTTTAGTATTATCTGAATCGTTAGTGTTAAAAAATGCCACTGATTTTTGAACCTTAATCTTTTAACCTGCTTCATTGCTGAATTCTTCAATCAGCTCTAGTAGTTTTTGTCTGGATCTTGTAGGGTTTTCTCTATATAGTAACATATTATCTGCATATAGTGAGACTTTTACCTCTTCATTTCCAATTTGCATCCCTTTTACTTCTTTCTCTTGATTGCTGTGGCCTGGACTTCCAAGACTATGTTGAGTAGGAGTGGTGATAGTGTGCATCCTTGTCTTGTCCCAGATTTTAGTGGGAAGATTTTGTCTTTCTCACCTTTGAGTACTAAGCTGGCTGTAGGTTTGCAATCTATAGCTTTTATGATGCTGGGATATGTAGCCTCTATGCCCAATTTGGTGAGAGTTTTTATCATAAGTGGGTGCTGAATTTTATGAAATGCTTTTCCTGCATCTATTGAGATGATCATGCGATTTTGGTCCTTTCTCATGTTGATGTGCTGTATTACATTGATTGATTTGCATATGTTGAACCACCCCTGTGTCCCTATCATGATACTCACTTGGTCATGAATATAATCTTTTTTCTCTACTTTTGGATTCTATTCGCTACTATTTTTGTGAAGATATTGGCATATGTGTTCATCAGGGATATTGGCTTATAATTGTCTTGTTAGGTATTGTCTATGCCTGTTTGTGGTTTCAGGGTAAATGGGGTTTCATTGAATGACTTTGGGAGTGTTCCTTACTTTTTAGTCTTCTGGAAGAGTTTGAGAAGGACTGGTATGAGTTCTTCTTTGCATGTTTGGTAGAATTCCGTATTAAAGCCTTCCGGTCCTGGACTGTTATTTGTAGGGAGGTTTTATATTGCTATTTTGATTTCATTTCTAGTGCTCTGTATGTTCAAGGGGTCAGTTTCTTCTTGATTCAGTTTTGGTGGACAGTATGTTTCCAGTAACTTGTCCATCTCCTCTAGGTTATCCAGTTTGGTTCAATATACTTTTCATAATATTCTCATATGATATTCTGCATTTCTATTTTATTAGTTGCATATTCTCCATTCTCATATCTTATTTTGCTAATTTGTGCTCTCTCACTTTTCTTCCTTTTGAGTTTGTCCAGAGGTATACTATTTTACTTACTTTTTCAAAAAATCAGCGTTTGATTGGTTGATTTTCTTTCCTATGGTCTTTTTAAACTCTATTTTACTTATATCCTCCCCAATATTTATAATTTCCTTCCTTCTGCTGCCTTTTGGGGTTTTTTGTTCTTCTTTTTCTAGTTCATTCTACTGATGGGTTAAATTGTATATTTGTGATTGTTCTTTTTTGAGGAAGGCCTGTATCACTATAAACTCCCCTCTCAACCCTGCTTTTACTGTGTCCCATAAATTTTGTGTGGTTTGGCTTTCATTTTTTGTCTCAAGGTACATTTTCATTTCAGCTTTGATTTCTTCTTTGACCCATAGGTTTTTTAATAACATATTGTTTAATCCCCATGTTTTCCATTTGTTCTCCTTTGTTTCTCTGTTGATGATTTCTAGCTTGATGGCATTGTGTTCAATAAAGACGCTTGAGGTAATTCCTATCTTCTTAATGTTGCTGAGGTTTCTTTTGGGCCCAAGTATTTCATGAATCCTGGAAAATATCCCATGTGCACTTGAAAAGAATGTATATGCTATTTTGTGGGGGTGCAATGCTCTGAAAATTTCCACCAAGTGTAATATTTCTATTGTATTATTTAACTTCTTTGTTGCCTAATTTATTTTCTATCTCGATGATTTTCCAGTGTTGTTAATGCAGTGTTGAAATCTCCAACTATGATTACATTCCCATCACTATCCCCTTTTTTATCTGTTAGTAATAATTTCATGTACTTAGGTAGTCCTCTATTTGGTGCATATGTACTAACGTTTGTGCTATCCTGGTCTTTTATCACTCATTCAATCATTATAAAATGTCCTTCCTTATCTTTCTTTATGGCCTTTGGTTTAAAGACTATTTTCTATGAAGTCAGTTCTGCAACACCTGATTTTTTGGCTTTTCCATTTGTATGGAATACCCTTTTCCAACCTTTCACTCTCAATCTATATGTTTCCTTCCCGCTGAAGAGGGTCTCTTGTATGCAGCATGTTGAAATTTCTTGCTTTATTATCCAGCCTGCCACTAAATGACATTGACTGGAGCATTTAGTCCATTAACATTTACAATAATCGATGATATGTTTGTGTTTATTGCCATTTTGATCTTATCTTTGCAGTTGATTTGCTATCCCCTCTTTGTTCATTTCATCTTCCTTTTTTGGTTTGGTCATTTTCCTTTGTATTATCATGAAATTTATTTAGATTTAGTGACTCCCTGAATATGTTTTTGTCTTGTTTTTACCCTTTAAAATAAGTCAATTAGACTATTAGTACAACTGATTATATTAAACTGATAGTAACATGATCTCAAAACCATCCTACTGAGAACAAAATACTTTAAAAAGAAAGACCCTCCCAAAAAATTTCCTATTTTCCTGCCTCCATTTCCCACTCTCAATGTATTGTATGTCTTGTTTTCAAATTTTGTGTTTATTTTATTTCTAGTTCATGAGTTATCACCTTTCCAGCTGTGAGATTCACTATTCTGTAGCATCCTACTGCTTTTCTTTTTAGAGTAGACTTTTCAATATTTCTTTTAGCATGGGTCTACTGTTGCTAAACTCTTGTAGTTTTTTCTTGTCTGTGAAATTTTTTATGTCTCCTTAAACTGTAGAGGATAGCCTTTCTGTTTAAAGTATCCTAGCGTATATCATTTATTTCATTCAGGACTTTGAATATATCTTTCCACTCCCTTCTGTTCTGTAGTATTTGTGTTGTGAAATCAGCTGTGAGCCTCATGGGGATTCACTTGTAACTCACTCTTTGCTATTCTCTTGCTGCCTTTAGGATCATTTCCTTATCTTTGACTCTGGCCATCTTAATTATATGTCTTGGTGTGGGTTTATTTGAATTCTTCCTGTTGGGACATTCTGAGCTTCCTGTAATTAGATATCTGATTCCTTCTTTAAGTTTGGAAGTTCTCAGTCATGATTTCTCCAAACACCTTTGCAATCACCTTTGATATTTCCTCCCCTTCTTGGAATTTTATCATGCCAATTTTGGCATGTTTTCTATTATCCCATAGGTCTCTTATGCTTTTTCCATTTGTTTCCCGTTGTTTCTCTTGTAGCTCTTCTGATTGGTTGCTTTCTATTGTCCTGTCTTCTAGGTCACTAATTCATACTCTGCCTTATCTAGTCAGCTTTGTGACCACTTTAGATCATTCCTCATCTCAGTCAATGGGTTTACCTATTCTACTCGGTTCTTCTTTAGAGCTTCCATATCATTTTTAATATATTTTATATCTCTGAACAGTATCTTTTATTTCCTTCAGTAATTTGATCACTCCTCTTTTGAAATCTGGATCTAATATGCAATTGATATCTATTTCACTGATCATTCTTTCAGGGGGTTTCTCTTATTCTTTTAATTGGGAATGGTTTGTCTGCTTCTTCATCTTGCTCCTACCTCTCTGGCACTGTGGTTTATGGAGTATCAGTTATCTACTGTGGTCCTAAAGGAGTTTATCTACCTAATTCCTTTGTAGTATTACAACTTAAATAGAGAAAAAAGAGAGAGTGAGACAAAGAATTTTTAAGAAGTGGAAATAATTGTTTGAAGACATTGTATAATATATAATAGAAGATCAAGTTGAAGCAGAGATTTGAAAAATAATAATGATAAAAATATTTTTAAAAAATTTCAATTCAATTTAAAACGGGGTATATATAATTCCCTAAGAAGTAAAAATTAAGAGGCTAATAGAAAATGAAACAGGTAAAAACAGATTAAAACAAAGTGGTGGTCAGTTTGTCCTGGAGACTGTGTACTTTTAATGTGAACTCTTCCTGTATTCATCCTGTTTTGGAATCTCAGCTTGCTTTTTCCAGAGGCCCTCTATTGGAGCCCTCATTTGTGCAGCTCCCAGGGCCTGTCGGCAAGCAGATCACTCCTACTCCCAACACTGGTTCTGGAGCAGCTCTCTTTACTGTGGGCTGTCTTGTCACTGCCCTGACTGATGCCTCAGTCACATGTTTCAAACTAACCAAGCACAAGGGGGCATCAAGCCCTCTCCCAGCCACATGGTCAGGGGCTGCGTTCCAGCCCAAAATTTGGCAGGCCATCAGCCCCCTTAGGGTGCTGGTCTCTCCAATTCTATGTGCCGTGTCACTGGTCTGGGCCAAAACCCAGATCCTTGTTTGCCTTGGCAGAGCAAGTTCTCTGAGAAAAAAGGACAGAAAGATCTTATCAGCCTCAGGCTGTAGACAAGTCCCCATCTGGCTCTTGACGCTGCTAAGTCCTTAGGAGTGAATGCAGGTTTTGCTCTCACTGCTGCCAGGGTGCAAAGCACCAGAGGCTATGGTAGCTGTGTCTGAGTCCCAGCTCTCTTGTCCTAGATACTTTTGTGGATTTTCAGAGATTCGGAATATTCCTTTCCCCTCCAGGGCTAGTCTGCCCTGTTGTTTAATGGAGGGCCCAGGTTGTTCTGCCCTGTGCACCCACAGCAACGGCACACAGCCTGCTCCATTCCCCTGGGCTGCCTCAGTGCAACCGTCCTCATCTTCCAACCAGTTCGGGCAGCATGGCCCTGCCCCTAGCTGCCAGGATGCCTCTTGGGCTGGGTGTCACAGGGATCCTCTGTGCCTGTTTAGCTTAGTACTGTCACTCAACTTACACTCTATAGGGTTCCAATTATTGAAGGCTCCCCCACCATCCTGCCAAACTCGCAGTTGTAGAGGGGAGACGCAGTGAATGAGCACAAGGCCTTCTTTGCTGCTCCCTCCCTGTGGGACCTGTCCCAATCTGTTTTGCCTTTTAGTCTTTCTTTCTTCATTTTCTTTTACCAGATTATTTGCATGGTTATCTTTTGAAGAGGACAATGTACTATCAGAGTTCTGCAGTTTCTCTGGTTAGCTGAGTAGGTCTGTGGATATGAGTCTTGGTACATTTGTGGGAAAGGGTGAACTACGAGCATCCTTCTGCTCCAACATCTTTGTTTCCCCCACAAAAAGTCTCACTTTATGGTGGAAGATAAGCACAACCAGTAAATAGATGGAAAAGATGTTTCATGGAAATGACAAGAAAGTGCAGTTTGCAATGCTCAACTCATACAAAATACGTTTTAAAATAAGGGCCACAATGAAAGATAAATATGAGATTATGTAAAGAAGAAGAGCTCAATATAAAAATTGAGTATTACACTCATTAAATTATATATGCACCCAAAAACGTACATCCTAATTATAAAAAGAAATATTAGTAGACATGAAGGAATTAATTCATTATAAAACAATAATAGTAGATGAGTTGAACACCTCACTATTCTGATGGCCATATCATCTCAAAAGAATATCTGTAAGGAAACAGAGGTTTTAATGACATATTAAATCATTTGAATCTAACTGAGACTTTGGACACTGCATCAGAAAAGGAGAATACATAAACTTCTCAAGTGTGCACAGGATTTTATCTAAGGAATTAACCACATATTATGTCATGAAATGAGCCTCAGGAACTTTAAGCAAATACAGATTACAGCAAGTATTTTTCCATACACAAAATTATGAAACTATGCATCAGCTCTAGAAAGAAGAACAGGAAATGCACAAACATGAGATTAAACCTCATCCTTTAAAAAATAAAATAAAACGAGGTCAGTGATGAAATCAAAGAGGTAATAAAATCATACATGGAGACAAATTACAATGAAAACACAGCTTCATCAAATGTATGGGATGCAGTAAAGGGAAATATAAGAGGGAAGTTTACAACAATTGAGGCCTTCTACAAGGAAAAAGAAAAACCTCACACGAAGGATAAAGCTTATCACCCAAAATAACTTGAAATAAGAGCAAACAATATGCAAAAGCAGTAGAATTATAAATCTTTAATGATTAGGTTGAAACTAAATAAAATAAAAATTAAAAATTAAATTAAAATTCATAAAATCAAAAGCTTATTTTTCTTAAAAATATTAACAAATTGATAAGCATTTAGCCAGGCTTATCAAGAAAAACAGGGTCAACCCATACAAAATAAGAAATGAAATATTAGAAATAGTTTCTGATTGTACAGAAATGCAAACAAAGATTATGTAAGCACTCTGAGCAGTTACATGACAACCAACTGGCAGACCTTAAAGCAATGGACAAATTTCTTGAAACATACAGCCGGGCAACCCTGAATAAAAAGAAAACTGAAAACTTGAAAAGAGAAATCACTATAATTTAAATAATATTTATAATCTTAAAAACACCCCTTGAACAAAATGCCTGGAAGCCTTCACTAAAACCTATTTCCTCTCATCTATTTCAAAAAATGTATTAGGAAGGAAAATTCCCAAAGTTATTCTATGAGGCCTCAAATACCATGATAACAAAACCAGTCAAAGACACTACCAAAAAAAGAAATGAAATTGTAAAGCCAATATCCTTGATGAATATACATTAAAAAACCCCAACAGAACATCAACAAATTAATCCAGCAATTCATAGAAAGATTATAATTGATGATCAGTTGGATTACTTCCAGGGTCATAGGAATGGTTCAACATACACAAGTTAATCAGCATGACACATATTTAAAAAAGGAAGGACAAAATTCACATGAGCATGTCAATACACACAGAAAAATCATTAGATCAAAACTCTCCTGAAATAGAGTATAATGGGAACATCTCTCAACATACTAAAGGCCATTTATAACAATTTATAATAGGGGAAATGCTGAAAGACTTCTGGGTAAATTTGGGAACAAGATAAGGATTCCCACTCTCAGCACTTCTGTTCATAATAAAAGAAGAAAGGAAAAAGGAAGAAAAAGAAGAAAAAGAAATGCAAAATTGAAAGAAAGAGGCAAAATTGGCACCAGTACTGATGTCATAACAATCTACATAGAGTCCTAATGGCTCCACACAGACTAATATCAACAATAAATAATTTCAAAAAGGGAGCAGAGTGCAAGATTAATGTAAAGTTGTCTCTTGCATTTCCACACGTTAATCATGAGATACTCTAAAATGGACATTGAAAGCAATACTATTTAAAATCCCATTCCCCCGAATATCTTGGAATAAATGTAACCACATATATGAAAGGTCTAAAAAATGAAAATAAAATAACATTGACAAAGAAATTAAAAATGATTCAAAAAATTGAAAGATGTCTTGTGGTCTTGTTTTGAAGGAGTTAATATTGTTAACATGGCCGAACTACACAAAGAAACATACAGATTTAGTGCAAATCCTGTTATGAAGCTGTACTATTTCCCACATAACTTGAAAATAAATAACTAAGTTCTACATGAAACCATTAAAAATTGTCAAAATGATACTGAGAAAAAACAACAAATATGGGGTATAAACCTCCTGGATTCTTTACTATACTACGAAGCTACAGTAATAAAAACAGCATGGCATTGGCCCAGAGATATAATCAATAAAATCAGATAGAGAGCCTAGAAATAATTCCACACACCTATGAGCAATGAATCAATGATAAAAGAGGTAAGAGTACACAATGGAAAAAGACAGTCTTGTCAATGGATGGTGTTGGGAAATCTATACATCTATTTGTAAAACAGTGAAATGAGAGCATTCCCTGACATCATATACAAAAATAAAGTCCAAGTGTATTAAGGACCTAAATGTAAGACCTGATACTCTAAAACTGCTAGAAGGGTATATAGGTGATACACTATTGGATATATATCATAGGAATAATTACTTGTATCACTCTCCTAAGGCAACGAAATAAAAGCAAAAATAAACAAGTGAGACATAAGTAAACTTGAACGTTTCTGCACAGCTAAGGATACTTTGAATGAAATGAAAACACTGCCTGTGTAATTGGAGAACATATTTGCAAATAATGCAAGTGACCAAGGGATAATAGATGTAAGTTAATAGATGTAACATGGATTTAGGTTACACAACTCAATGTGAAAAACAAAAACCCAATCAAAAAAAGAGCAGAGTACCTTAGTTAATATTCTTCCAAAGAAAACATACAGATGAGTAACAGGCAAGTGATAAAAATGCTCAACATTACTAAGTATTAGTTAATAGCAGTTCAAAACCACAATGAATTATCACTTCACACTGGTCAAATGGCTATTATCAAAAAGTCTACAAATAGAAACTATTGGAGACAATGTGGAGGAAACAAATTTATTCTATACTCTTGGTAAATATGCAAATTGGTACAACTTCTATGGAAAACAGTATTCAGATTTGTTTAAAAACTAAAACAGGACTACCATATGAAACAGTAATACCTGACCTAGGAAAAATCCGAGGAAGAAACTCTAAATTGAGAAGAACCAATGTTCACAACAGCACTTTTTGTAATATGCAAGACAGGAAAGCAATCCAAGTGTCCACAGTAGACTATGGACTTAAGATGATATGACGTTGCTATAAATATGCAATGGAATAATACTCAGCAATGAAAAATTATGACACATGGCTATTTCGGCATCATGAATGGACTTAGTAAATATTGTGCTTAGTGAAGTAACTTAGACAAAGACAAAAGAATTTAATATAATCTATATGTGGAATCTTAAGCATAACAAATATCTGTGTATATCTATCTATAGCTATCTATTGATAGATGACAGATAAATAGATATATGGAAGGATAGATGCATAGATACATAATTGATGATTGATAGATAGATAGATGGATAGATAGATAGAGAGATAGATACATAGATAGATATATAAATAGATAGATAGATTGATAGAGACATGGTAGAGAGATAGAGAGATTAGTTAGACAAGACTGAAGCAGACTGAAAGATATGGGAAAAAATTTATGTTTACCAAAGAGGAAGGGAAAGACAACTTAATGGTATGACGCTGACAGGTAAAAAGTAGTATACATAAACAGCTAAGCAACAAGGATAATCTGTATAGATAAGGGAATAACACACAATAACATAATAATTTTATGATGCAATAATTGTAATAATTTTTAATGCAATATAATCTAAAATGTGGTTGGAATCACTATGCTGTACATCTGAAACTACACAATATAGTACATCTACTGTACTTCAAGTAGAAATAAAACATCTCACTTAAAATTTAGTCCTTTTTCCGCTGATATCATCTTCCTTATTATTGTTTTATTTTTACTCTTTACATTTTATGATTACTGACTCAAATTATTTCTCTTTCTGTTATGAACATGTTACCAATTTGATGTACCTATATTTATTGCAAGTGAATTACTGTTTTTATCTCCTTAATTCATATAGAATAGTAGCATTTAAAAACATACCCAAAGAAACTGTTGCAACCTTCTTGTGGTCTCTGCTTAGTATTTTGATCAACGTTTGGTGTATATTTGCCATTTTAATTTTCTTAGAAAAGCTCTTTTCTGAACCTCTTTTATGTTGTCTCAGTTTTTTTTTTAACATCTCATTCAGGTTTCTTTGTCTGGTAAAGACTTTATTTTCACTTTACATCTAAGTGATAACTGTGCATGGTAGAGTATTCTTGGGTGAGAGATTTATTTCAGTATTTTGAAAATGTCATTTTAATTACCCTTGGTGTATGTTTTCTGCTCAGCAATCTGCTGATAGCCTAATGTGGTTTCCTATGAAGATTAGCATACCATTTTTTGGCTGCTGTTAAAATTTTACTCTGGCATTGACTTCCCAAATTGCATATGACATATCTTGAAGGAGGTCTCATTGTCTTAAATTTATTGGTGTTTTGTTGGCTCACAGAATTGTATATCAGTTCCTTACCCAGATTTAGGAAGTTATCAACTATTATAACTTTAATAAACCATCAGCTGCCTTCTAAATTTCTTCTCCCTCCAGGATTTCACTCTAATGTGCACTTCCTGAAGAACTCTGATGGCTATTGTAGAATTTCCTCACTTTTTAATATCATGCATCTCTTCTCTCTCCTATCATTTCTTGTTTTGTATTGGTGAGTTTGCAAATCTCACTTCCACAAGACAGTCTTCTTTCAATGCTTTCTGTTGCATTCTTCATATCATTTATTAAGTTCATCTGGTCCTCCAATAATGTTTGGTTGTTTCATAGTTTCAGTCTCTTAGATAATGTATACCTTATCATCATTTATTTTATTCCTGAGCTCACTAAACAGCTGTCTGAGTTTTGTTTCTTGTACTGAGTGTCTGTATGACATCTCTTTGGATTCTCTTTTAGTTATACGGCAATATTCCATGATGTTAAGATTGTTTGCTGCAGGGTTGATATTGTGTGTGTGTGTGTGTGTGTGTGTGTGTACATTTGCCTGTGCATGTGTGTCTGTGTCTGTGTTGGTGTCTGTGTGTGTGTATCTGTGTGTGTGCATGCCCTATAATGTTACTGTGATTGGTCATGGTCCTGGTAATTTATTGCTCTGATGACACTAAAAAGCAGATTGGGATTTGGAGTCCTTGCTTTTGTTTTCTGGTAGTTTGAAATATTGCACAATATTTGGTTTTACTTACCTGAGCTACCTCTGATAATATTTCAAAATGGCACTTTCCAGTCGCTACTGTCTGGATAAAAGATTGCTTACATTGTCACTTCTTAGACAAATCTGGTAGTTAATGCCACTTTTGTCACTGGGCTGGTGAATCCTTCCTTTTATCTGATATCCCTTAAGACACAGCGCACACATTGAGGAAAGGTGTAAAAACAGGTGGGTAGTTTGAATCAGGCAAGTGCCTTTGTCATGTCCAGTGTTTCAAGGTATCTTGTCTCCACCACTGTGAATGGGAAGTAGGGAGAGTGTCATGAATGTCTGAGTGTCAAAATGTTGGAAATTCTGTCTGCATTTTGGTTCCCTCCTAGTTACCTGTGACCATGGATACTGGTGCAGATGGAGGCTGAATCTCTGTGAACCACTGAGACCCTGTTTCTACTGGGTAATCTGAAACTGTGGGCTCAGTTACCCTAGTAAGTCGGCCATGGTCACAGGCACCAACTCTGCTCTTCCCTCAGGTCAGCCACCTTTATGTGCTTTAGCCCACCAAACTTCAGCTTCACACAGGTGTTCTGGAGTATTGTTCTGTGTTGTAGTTATTTTGTTCAGATGTGAAAGTTTCACTGACTGTAGATTTAAGGGGAGAGACAGAAATAGTTTAAACTTAAGTCACTTTTTCCAAAGTATTAACTTGTTCATTTAAAAGCTTAAATTCTACTAAGGACATTATAAGAACAGTAAAGAAAGTGAACAAATCAGCTCCCTTAATATCAGAGTACTTCAAAATATTTTGATTTTCCTGGGTTCTTTTCTTCAAAGTTTTTCCCACATGCATGCACATTTTAGTATAATATATGCCTATAATCTCTTTAAAATCAGTTAAATTATGAAAATATTTTTCTGTGCTGTAAATATAGCACTGTTGGTTCTATAATTTGTAAGTAGTAGCTTGCATATTTCTGTCTTCACCATCCTCCTTCCGTGTCCCCAGTGGAAACCACTACTTGGTACACTAAACTTATATATGTGATTCTGTTTCTGTTTTTTTTATGATTATTTCTCTTATATATTTAGATTCCTCATGAAAGTGGTAACGTAGATTGTTTTTCTCTGTATGACTTATTTTGCTATGTGAAAGAATATCTGGGTCCAGTCACATTGTACCAAATGGTAGAATTTTATTTTTTGATATGACAATGACTAAATATTTATTATGTTATCTATATCGCATATCTACTTCAGCCAATCATCTATTGATGGGCAGTTGATTTGTGCTTCTAACCTTGGCTATTATAAATGATGATGTTAAGGACATTGGGGGTTATATACCCCTTAAAAATAATGTTTTCATTTTTTTCAGATTTATAACAAAAACTGGAATTGCTGCAACATATAATGTTTCTATTTCTAGTTTTCTTTGCACTGTCCACACTTTTATAATAGTGGATGCATCAATTTATATTTCCACCAACAGTGTACTTGGGTTCCATTTTATCAACATTCATATTAATGTTTGTCATTTGAAGAATTTTTATTAGCCATTTTGGATGCTGTGAGGTTATACTTCATTCTGGTTTTGATTTGTTTTCCTAACGAATAGCAATGTTATGTTTCTTTTTATGTGCATGAAAATCATCCACATGTCTGTTTTGAAAAATTTCTATGAAGATCCTTCAACTGTTATTAAGTTGGGGTATTTGATTTTTAAATAATGAATCTAATATGCTATATATACATTATGGATATTAACACCTTGCTCATTTCATAGTCTGAAACTCTTCCTTCCATTCTATGTGTTGTCATAAGTCTTGCTGAAGGTTTCCTTTGCTCTGCAAAAGATTTTGCATTTCACACTTATATAAGAAGTGGAATCACTGTATCACATTGTACATCTATTTTTTCCTCACTATAATTAAAAATGGTTATTGTTAGTTTTCATTTTTTTTAACTTAGGAGATACATCAAAAATAAATATTGCTATGATTTATTACAAAAGCATTTCTGGTCCTGTTCTTGTTCAGAAATTGAACAGTTTCTGGTTTTACATTTAAGAAATTAATCCATTTCTGTTTTATTTTGTATACTATGTAAGGAAGTGCTCTTACATCTACCTTTTACATGTAATGTCCAGTTTTCCCAGAACTACCTTTTGAAGAGACTGCCTTTTTTCCATTCTATACTCTTGCCCCCTGCATTGTAGACTAATTGACCTTATGTGTGTGGGTTTATTTTAGGACTCTTTATTTTGTTCCATTGATCTATGTGACTCTTTTAGTGATTTATTTTGATGTTTTGATTACTGTAGCTTTGTAGTATGTTCTAAAGTCAGGGAGGACAATGTCCACAGCTTTGTTTATTTTTCAAAGATAACTTTAGAAAACTTGGATCTTGCAGAATATAGTATAAATTTTATTATTTTTCTCCTTGTTTTGTGAAGAAACATACAGATTCTCAGAGAACAGAAATTTACTAAAAGAAGAAAACCTGAGAAAAATTGTAAAGTGTGGAGGATAAATCATACAATATTTAACAACCAATGAATTGCTGCATAAATCAAAGAAAAAATACATAAAGAAATATAACAAGAAAAACAAAGTCCATGTGATATGGCAAAAGCAGTATTAATATGGATGCTTATAGCTAAACAATACACTTATACAAATAAGAAACACCTCTCTCATAACATAATCTTACAAAGAAAAGATGTAGCAAAATAATAAACAAACTTGTTAGTAGAAAGAAAGACAGCTGAAAAGTAGGAACATAAATACATAAAATAAAGATTAAAAATAGAAACATCTAAACAAACTATATAATGGCCTTTGAAAGATAAATAAAACTGATAAACTTTAACGAGACTCATGAGCAAAAATTGAGTACAGATTAAAAAGCTCCAAAATAAATGAGAAGTTACAGCTTATTTCAAAGTAACACAAAGGATCATAAGATGATACAACAAATTATACGCCAATTAAAATGGAATCCCTGGAAGAAATAGACAATTTCTTAGAAAGACAGAATCTCCAGAATGGAATGAGAAATAGAAAATATTAACAGATTATCACTAATGAAATTGAATAAGTAATTAAACAAAATCTCCCAAGAAGTAAAATTCCAGGCCTAAACAGGTTCACAGGTGACTTCTGCCAAACTTTTAGAGAAGAGATATCACGAATACATCTAAGAGAATTCCAAAAATTTGCAGAGGAAGAAAGGCTTCCTACCCCTCATTTCTGTATCACACTACTACTAAAACAGGATCAAATACCTCATAAAATTACAGTTTAAATACTACTGATAAGCATACATGCAAAAATCATCAAAAAATTTTAGCAAAGTAAACAATACATTAAAAGGAGTGTGCAGTATGATTAAGTCCCTTTTATCCCAGGCATACAAAAGTGATTCATTACCCACAAATTAATCAATATGATACACCAAACTAACAAATTGAAAAATAAAAATTATATGGTCACCTCAAAAGGGTTATAAAATGTTTTGACAAATTCAGTATCTATTTACGATTATATTTCTCCTCAAAATGGGTATGAGGAAACATACCTCAAAACATTTAAAGTCGCATATGACAAGAACTCATCTAACATGACACTCACTGATTTAAAGCTGAAATCATCTGCTGTATGAGAAGGAAGAAGGCAAGAATGATCACTCTTACCACTGATATTCAGTATCGTATTGGAAATTCTAGACATAGCTATCCAAAATAAAAGTAAATTAAATATAGCTATTTCAGAAAAGGAATAAAAGAGTGTGTTTGCAGATGAAATACTTTAAACTGAAATCCTAAAGGAGACGCCACAACACTACAAGGGCTATTCAAAGCATTTGGTAAAATTTCAGAATGTAAAATTAACATACATAAATCTTGCATTTCTACACACTAACAACAAGCTAACAGATAGAGAAATTGAGGGAACTGTCTCATTTACAGTTGAATTATAAAAAAAAATCAAGAAATCTATCCAACTAAGGAGGTAAAAGACCTGTACTCAGAAAACTATAAAAGATGTATAAAAGAAATTGAAAATGATGCAAACAGGTAAAAGGACATACTTTGTTCATAGATGAGGAAGAAAATATTATTTAAATGACAGTACAAGACAAGAAAATACACAAATTAAATTCAGTGCCTATCAAAATACAAATGGCATTTTCAGACACTTACAAAAAATAATTATTAAATTTACATGTAAACACAAAAGAGTTGAAATCACTAAAAACAAAGAAAAGTAAAGAAAACGAACAAACTAAAACACAAAGAACTTTGACAAAGAACAAAGAGGATGTATCACTGTCCCTGATTTTAAACTATAATACAAAGCTACAGTAATGAATATGGTAGTGGCACAGAACAAATAGAAAAATGGAACTCAACAGAATGCCTAAAAATGAAATCAGACAGTTATGGTCATTAGGTATATAACAAAAAAATGAATATACAGTGGGGGAAAGGTAATCAACAGGCAAATGAAAATGGTCAACATCACTAACCATCAGAAAAAAGCAAGTCCAAAACACAATGAGATATTATGTCACTCCTGTCAGAATGACTATGGTCAAAAAGTTAACAAATATAAATATTGGTGAGGATGTAAGTAAAAGCACCCTGCTGCACTACTTGAGTGAATGTAAACTTGTGCAGCCACTGTGGAAAACAGAATGGGGTTTTATCTAAAAATTAAAAATGAAATATGAATCAATATTTCCATATCTACATAATTATACCAAGAAAATAAAAACACAAATCAGAAAAGATAAATTCAACCCTATATTCTCTGTGGCATTATTTACAATAGCCAGGCTATAGAAGCAAAATAATTGCTCATTAATAGATGATGGATAAAGAAGATGTGTGTTTATAGTATATATATCTACCCATCTAATAACTACAGAATTATCTATATTAATATATATATATACACACCTGAAACATATATATATATGTATATTTATATATATGCACACACACAGATGAAAATACAATGGGTTATTAGTCAGCTCTAAAGAGAATAAGTTCTTGTCATTTGCAACAAATGGGTAGATCAAGAGGGTAATATGATATGTGAAATAAGTGAGACAGAGAATCACAAATGCACAATGGTTTTACTCATATTTGGTATTTAAACAAATGAACATAACAAAACAGAAAAGGAGTTATAGATATAGAAAGAAACATGTTGCTCACAAGAAGGAGGGAAATGTGGTGAAGAAAAACAAAGAGTTGAGGATAATTAAGAGAGAAAATTTTACAGTTGCAAATTAAATGAGTCAGGGAGAATAATGTACTGTGTGGGGTGTAGTCAAAAACAATGAAATATATTTAAATAGCAACATATGATAACTAGATTTATTCTTGTGATCAGTTTGAAATGTATTAAATATAGTAAACAGTATGTTACGTAAGAGAAACTAACACAGAGTTATAGATTAAAGTACACTTCAAAAACAAACAAACACACTTATAGAAAAAAAATCAGATTTGTAGTTAACAGAGTCAGGGATGGGGAAAGGAGAATTTGATTAATGCACTCAAAAGCTACAAACCTCCAGCCGTAAAATAATCGTGTTCTAGGGATGCCCTGTAGTAACATGAAAATTACACTTAATACTGTTTTATGTTCTATATGAATGTTGTTAAGAGAGTAGAACATAAGGTTTCTCATCACAACCAAAATACAAATTGTATTTCTTTAAAACTGTATCTAAATGAGACAATGAATTCTCCCTAAAGTTGCTATGATATTTATTTCTTGATGCTTATAAATCAAATCACTATCCTGTGCACTTAAACTTACACAGTGTTTTATAACAATTATATGCAAATAAAAGCGGAAGTAAAAATGGAAAATCAATGATCATATTTTCCCATGTCATTTTTCATGGCTGTTTTTGCAGCAAGTAAAACTTGGATCATGATATACTTATCCTACGTAAAGATACTAATAAATATGTGATTCTAATAGATTATACATAAAGATACTAATAAAATTAGTGTTTAACCATGCTTAAACTTTCTTCATGTTAACAGCCCATTGCTTCTGTAGGCATCAAAATTTCACTCTGTGTATTCATCTGAGATTAGTGAATGGATACAAATTTAAAACTGGCTGCTCTTACTGTGAGTGATAAAGTTCACTGTCTCTGACTAATAGTCTCATTTCCCCAACACCATCTGTAAGAAATGAACATGCTTGGTTTGTAAAATTCTCAGCATGGTAAAATCTCAGAACTCCTAGATTTCTTAACTGTTTTGCAATGGAAATGCAATACTGACAAAGACTTGATTTTGGATAACAATGTTGTGTTTTCTCATGGTTTCATTATGGTATGTGAGTATAATCCCTGAGATCCGCAACAAACATTCTTGCTCACGTGCTGTGTAAAGAAGTGTAAAGGTTCTGCATTATTAGGACTGAGGACTGCTTTCAAAATAATGACTATGTACACTATATTCCAAGTAGTACAAGGAAAAAAGTTTATTGCAATTTCAACTTGAACGGGAATAAGTCAGTGCTTTAGTCTCTATAAAATAGTCAACAGGTGTTCAAAGCCAAAATAAGTTGTGTCAACAATGAGGATTAAAAGAAAAAACCTAGACATAAGCTTAAATTAAAAAGGAGACACAGTCCAGTGCTGGGCTCTGGGGGCTGTAGAATTTGTATGCCTCAGTCCAATTCAAGGGTTCAGTGGTTTGGCCCTAGCATCAGCTAGGGATTCAATGAACAGGTAACAATTAGCATACTGGGAGAAATATAATCTACCTCTCCCTAATCTGAAGAAAATCTGGTGGCTCAATGAAACTCTTAATTTACAGAGATTCTGAAAGTTGCAGAGGAATAATTCACTGATGACTCAACTAAGACAAACTTTGATACTGCTTAACAATCCATTTTCACACACACACACAGTGGTAGACAGATTTGTAGTATTTAGTGGGAAGAATTCAGTGGGAAGAGCTCAGAGAGCAGTTTTCAAATCACCAGCCAACTTTTGTACTTTTGCCAGTAGTCTAGATTTTCCCAGGTAGAAAACTACAGATGGACAATCAAATAATATTCTTCCTTAGAATTTCTAATTTTGAAAATAAAGTGTAGCTTCTGACTTATCACTATAGAACCTTGTTAAGATGATCACGGTAAGACCCACTGTCTGATAAGAGAGATGGAAACTAGCTGCTGAAGCAGTGTATCTCAACCCCAGACTGCTAATGTAAGTAAGAAGATAGCCACCATCTGAGTTCAGCTGACAAACTTGAAAGCTTGATGTTTCTGTTGTAGGAACAACCACTGCTCTCCAGACACATTTCTCCGGCTGCAAGTGGGCACTTTTCTTCTCTTGGTAAACATCATATTGGTGGGATGTTGTTAGAGCTTTCCCTGGCCGATTTGCCGATTCTCCAGATAATCAAAGGCTTTCTTCACAAATGGTGACACATTTTCAGGACTCAATTTTGCCATTACAATCTTATCAGCTGACACTAGCTGCATCATTGTGAGCAGAAGCCTTAGGCTCCCTGACCTTGCCTACAAATTTTCCAGCATTTCAGGGCATTTCACATTCTGAAAATGCTTCACCTTTTATTTTAAATTTATGGGAAATAGTCAAAGTCTTCCGTGAATATTTTATATTTCCTAATATCTGCAGAAATTTCGTATTCTTGCAGTTGGACAAATTTTTAATTCTGCCACCCTCACCTCCTTCTAGTCCACACATTTTAGATTGCAATTTGGATAATGAATACCACCATCCCAACCAAGGGGAGAGTACCACTTAGATACTTACTTTGTGAAGGTTAGAAGGGGCACAAGTTATGTGGGATGTATAAACCTACATTAAATGTTTGCAATGGCACTGTCTCTTCTGGACAAATCTCTGATTCTAAGAAGTAAATTAATCATAAGGCAGTATAATTAATATTATGGGGAAGAGAATTAGCTCTTTTGGGGTGGGTGGGTGATGAAGACACAGGAAAAAAATCCAGCAAATGAGAATGGAATGCTTTAGTCCTCTGGAGGAATGAATTAAGAAGAAAATACTTCTTTGTCTCCTGTACCTAACTCCACTTACTTTCTTGAGTGACTATTCCTTGGGCTATAAAAGATACAGTCTTTGGTTCAGAGTAAAGACCATAATGAAATAGTTTGAAAACCATGAGAGTTTTGTTGTTTCAGGAAAGTAGATTTTGCTTAAAGTCAACATGTATTTTTCATTCACTTAATTCTGAGATGAATCCTGTGGCATGTGCTGTGCTTACTGTGCTGGTATCCAAGTTAGACAAGGAAAGGGGAATACACAGAATACATCTGGAGGAGGTGGATTCTGTTCTGAGACTGGGAAAGTCTTTGAAGGTTAAAGGAGGACACCCAAAGTCCAAGGATGAGCTGGAGTAAAAGTGTTGAGGTTGGAGCTAACATATCTGACAATCATTTGCCTGGATATATCTCCAGATTCAGTGAAACACAAAGATATGCCAACGTAGACAGTTGCCAGATTTATAAAGAAATCACTAAACTAAGTTGAGTTTGTGGGATTAGAGTTGGAATGGCGTTAAGTGCCACCCTGAGGACATAAACTTGTCTTTGGCTGGAACGTAAAAGCAACATAAAGTATTGACTAGAAAATATAGTGTAGACTCTTGAGGGCAGGGAATTAAAGCACCAATTGGAATGCTTTGAGAACAGCCCAAAGAAGATCATAGGTAAAATTACTTCTTAAATTCTACCACATCTGAATTTGCCATCTGAGACTATATCATGTGAACTTTATGATTCCGGGATGACATAATAGAGACCATGATCCCTTGGCCAGTTCCTGCATTTATCTCCTGTTCCAACCTATCCTAACTTAACACTTTTCATACTTTCCAGGATGAACCAGAAACCACTTAGTACTTTTCCCCTCTCCATGTTTTAGTCTTTTTCCAAATTCTTCCACTTTCTTTTCCTCCTTACAAGAAATTATTAAAATTTACTCACATATTGTTCCATCAAAAGATCATGTCATTCAAATATATCTTTTTTCTTTAAATGTTAACTTAGTCTCCCATTTAACTCTTAAATCTATTTAAAAAATAAGTTAAATAAAGGTACACATCTATGTTTATTGTTCAAATAAGAAAATTGCAGATATTTGTTGACATTTGCCAACATCAATTTTAATCTTTGTTATCCTGCATAATCTGGTTGTCCTCTGGTAGATCAGTTGTATTTAGGATGACGTTCATAAACTGGAGATGGCTGATGAGTTAGCCTTGAAAGAGAGGTAGCTGATTTATCAGCTGTCACTGACACTGGGAACCGTGTGTTTTTTCCTGGTTGAAGTTTAGTAAAACGACCTTCATTGGCTGATATGTTGTGATATCTATTTGGAAAAGTAGAAGTCTCCACAATCAGTCCATAATAATTACTCTGTATGGGAGACAAGATGCTGTACTGAGAAGTAGAAGTTGTAGTTGAAATGAAATTCACAACACGGCCATTTCCTTCAGTGTAGCTGCTTTGAGAGTGCCCATGGACAATGTTCAACTGATTTAAAATAGCATTTTGATCCACTGCAATTTTTGCTGGTAGTCTAAATGACCTTGATGATGGAGGAGAAAAATCACCTCTGATCGGGGTAGTTGTATCACCAATTATGTGGCTAGTAGAGGGCTTCCTTATTAGAGGCATGTTTAATTGTCGAAAGGTAAAAATGCACTTTCTCCACTACTGTCAGCCACAAAACCAGAATTATGACTATCCACATTACCCGCTGCTTTAAAGTGCTTCTTGTTGAAATCTTCAGCCAATAAGATACCAGAGAGGAATTTTGAACCCCAACTCTTCTTTTTATTCTCATTAAACCTGGGGAAAGCCTCGTTTTAAATTTGGATTATGGTAGAACTGCAGCTACAACCAAAGAGTAAAATTTTAGTTATATTTTAAACCAAAATACAGGACTACAATAAGCCTAACCTATAAAATATCAGATTTCACATTTACAATGCAAAGAAAATATGATGAAAATATGAACATTACTGACTCTTTTTTTGGAATTCCTTATTTGTAATATACACATTTAAGTAGTATAGTCATCAAATTTAAGAAGTAAGCATTTGCAATAATGGTGAATGCCACTTCTCACAAGCAGCTTTAATATCTTTATTTAGATTTCTGATAACATTCATAGTTGCAAGCAGAGTTTCTCATAATCTTGAATACTTAAGTCACTGTCCTCATTTTTGGAAAAAAATAAAGAAATTTAGCCTTAGTAGTTTTATACAATTTTCAAAATATAGCTTTACATGTATATTACCATAGACTGATGTAGAAAATAAAATTTTACTTATAAGTTACCAAGTGCTAACTAAAATTTCTGAATACCATGCTTAAAACAGAGACTTCATTTTTTCTGCCAGAAAATCAGCTAGATGAGCAGAACTTTGAAAATTTTGCCGCACTTTTCTAAACCAATAAAGTCAAGCTGTCTAACTAAACTTTTCATATTTCCAGTTTCAAATATTCTGAAAGGGGCCTTTCTTAAAAAAACTTCCTTCTTAAAGACATCTTCATCAATCACTATGAATGTTCCATTATCATACCACCAGATGGATTTATATTGGTCACTCCCAGCCATTTTGCAGAGTTTTCTTGGAAATGTCAGAGAACGAAAATCATTATCTTCATCTGGTTCAGAGACACAATGTGTGTAACATGGACTTTTTATCAAGGATTCTTCAGACAAAGTCTGAAAAGCATTTTCTTCAGTCATAGACCTCAAGTCCACGTCCCCAGAGAGTGATCACACAATAGAGATCTACCGAATTTTCCTTAACCAGTTGGTCCATCTTTAGGAGACACATCTTGAATTTCTGAAGAAACATGTGCCATCTCAAATAACTTTTTCAACAGCTACTTTTCTAATCTGCATGATTTTGAGCACTGCAGCTTCAGATGCTGCTTTGGCAGTCCTGCACAGATAAACTGATAGGCCATCACAATGGTTCTCAAACTGAGTCGCTGTGTCATCACAAAACGCCTGGTCTCCTAGCCACTCAAGTGTAACATTCAGCCAGTGTTTACTTCTCATTCATCTAGTTAAAATGAAACATATGGGATGCTATTTTTATAGTGTGATCTGCAAATATTATCCCCACAAAATCTTTTTAAATAATTTAATTTTGTGGTCTATGAAATAAAACCTATCTCCATACTTTTGTATGCAAATTTTTACAACATTTGTGAACAGAGTATAAATAAGGCAAAAAATATATAAAATAATTTTAAAGTTTTGGAATCTAAAGTGAAATTTGTGTAAAACCTGTACAGAAAATGTATAACTATTTCATGATCATTTGTTATTAAAGTGAAACATAATTGTGTTTGAAAATGGAAGTAGGTATTTATCTCTGTACTTTACACTAAGTAGATCTATATACAAAACATGGGAAGAATAAATATCAGTTTATTTGGTATGTTTATAAATTAATGTTAAATATTTATAAAATAATATTAAAGTAAAATAATGAATCAAATTTTTGAAATCCCAAAGGGGGAAATTCTGATTTAAATTTTAATTCAGTGCTATAAGTAAAACAAATGTTATTGAATATTCTACAATAAAAATTACAAAAGAGACAATTTTATTGTATATTTACAAATGTTTGTTTTTGCCATTCTTTCAGTCAGAGGTTTTTCATTCCCTAGAAGGAATAAATTTTCCTGTCATTTTTATGATCCATACTCATGTGGCTTCTTTTATGTGTTCCAAAATGTTGTCGATAAATACACTTATGCACAAGATCCTGGGTTCAATAAGCAGTGCCTCCATTAAGGGACAAACAAGAAATCAAAAAACAGAAATTACAGTATATGTGGGTTGGGGTGGGAAAGAACATGTAATGCATTTTAGGAAGCAATATGTTTCTCAGTCCTGAAACAGTTGGCATTTTTTGTATAATACGGCATTTTAAGGCAAGTGTTTTGTTCACTAATTGTAAATCATAGCTATGTTCTGTATCAATTAGCTGTAGTAAATCCATTTCTACCAAAAGTTATATTATTTATTTACAAATAAATTCCATTAAGGATAAGACAAATTCAAAATGAGAGATAATATTTTTAAATAAATAAATGTAAAATCAAGCAGCAATGTAAATTTTTCCTTCAGTATCTGTAAATTCCATTCTAAATAAACATTAACAAGCTGAATTCATGGCATTATATAAGTATTATAAACTATAGTTAAGTTGGATTTAGTCCTGATTCATAAATATTATTTAACATATGCAAATTTATATATGTGATAACATCCCTTATGAAACAAAGAAATGAAAAATAACAATTTCAATAAATGTAGGAAAATTATTGACAAATGCGATCTTAACATTTTTATAAAAATATTATTTACAAATTCGCTCTAGATAGACTATAACTAAAGATTAAATAAGCCATATATGAAAAACCCACGACTAACTTCATGTTCAATGTTAACATACAGGAACGCTTTCCTCTGGTCCAGTAATAAGAAAAAGTAGCTCATTTTCACAAGTCCTAAGTTACACTACTAGAAGTCCTAGCCAGAACATCTAGTCAAGAAAAAATATAGAAGGTATCCAACTTGTAATAAAGCAGGAAAGTATTTATAGTTGACTTAATTATATATAGATAGAAAACTCCATAGACTCCTCCAGGGATTGTTAGTAATAATGAACAAACTTAGTAAACTTGCAGAATACAAAGTCAATATACAAATATCGGTTGCATTTTTATATAGTAACAACACATTATCAGAAAGAGAAATTAGGAAAACACTTGTGTGTAAATTTATACCAAAAAGAATAAAATAGGAATACATTTGGTAAGTGAAATAAAAGATCTAAACATAGATCTATATATTACAGGTGCAAGAAAAATAAGTAAATAAATTAAATATAAAGATATTCTGTGCTCATGGATTGTATACAATGTGAGAAAATATTCTAATATATCTTTTCAATGTTCAATCTCCCCAGCACTAATTTTTGAGGACAATGTCTTTTCTTCATTTTATACTCTGGCATTCTTTTTCATGGGTTAATTGATCATAAGTATGAGGGATTATATCTAGTTTCCCTATTCTCTTCTATTAATTGGTGTCTCTTTTTGAGCCAGTATCATGTTGTTTTAATTACTAAAGCTTTGTAGGACTGTTTAAAATCAGAGAAATTTACACCATTACATTTAATACTCTTTTTCAAGATTACTTTAGCAACCCATAATCTTTGTGGTTACATATAAATTTTGAGATTATTTGTTCTATTTAATGGAAAAATCTCATATGTATTTTGACATGAATCACACTAAATGCAGATTCCCTTGTGTACAGTGGTTGTGTAAACTACATAGTTTCACATCATTAACATAAGAGATCTTTTCATTTCTTTGGATTAGTTTTAATTTCCTTAACCAATGTTTTCTGTTTTTTAATGAATAGGTTTTCACCTTATTTGTTAACTTCATATCTAGGTTGTCTTCACATATATATATAATTACATACTTAATATTTTTAAACTCATTTCCTACACAAATACAGCAGGCAGAAGGCAGTGGCAATACATATACAAATTCCTGACTGAAAGAAAACTGTAATCTAAGATACTTCATCAAGCAAGGCTATCTTTGAGAATAGAAGGAGAGATAAATAACTTCCACACAAGCAAATACTAAAAGAATTTAGCAAGAGGAAAAGAAATAATGAAAGATCTACTCTAAATACAAAAGAAGCAGGATGCTATAGAAAAGAGAAAGGCATAATTAGAAAGTCAATATCTACAAAGACTTACAACAGAATAAATATGTTGTTGTAAAACAAGACATTAAAATTTTTAAGGGTCACAGATTGAAACAGGACAATACACAGTATTTTCTTCTTGTTTCTCTTCTCTGTAGGATGGGTATGAGTATGTATTCTTATCAGTTAAAATAAACTGATATAGTACGGGTCAATATAAATACAAAACAAGGTAACCATAAGTCAAAAGCTAAAAATGAAGATACTAAGCCAAAAAGAAACCAAGATAATAAAAGAAAGCTTATCAAGCCACAAAAAGAAAAAACAATGAACAAATAGGAAATACCTAATCAAGTGGAAAATGAAGTTCAAAATGGAAGTAAACACCAGTCTATGAATAATTATCACAAAAGTTAATGGACTTAGTGCTTCAATCAAAAGATATATATTGTCAGATGGGATAATATAACAAGACCCTACATTATGAAGCATACAAGATACCCAATTTAGTAAGAGGAAAACAAATCAATTGAAAGTCAGAAGATGGAAGAATATATTCCATGCAAATGCACGTGACAAGAAAGCAGGACTAGCAGTACTGACTTCATTCAAAATAGACTTTACAAGAAAGGCCACTGAGAAAGATAAACAAGGACATGATATAATGATTAAAGGAACAATAAAATATGAGAGTTTTATACTCATTAAAATATATGCACTCAATATAGGAGCACCTAAATATATAAAGCAAATACTAATAGATGAAAAGAGAGAAATCACTTGGAACATAATCACAGTAGGAGATTCTAGCACCCCGTTACCATCACTGGACTGGGCTTTCATACACAAAATTAATAAGGGAACAAACATACTAAAATTTATGATAAAATAATTGGAGATGGTTGATAATTCCAAAACAGTACTTCTCCCAAAATCAGAATATACATTCTTTTCCAATGCACATGGAACATTTTCAAGGAAACATTATGAACTCAGGCACAGAAGAAGCCTCAACAAATTTAAGAAGATAAAATTTATTTCAAGCATCTTTTCTGAGTATAATACCATGAAACAAAAATCAATCACAGAAAAACGGGGAGAAAAAATGACAGCATCCAGATTAAAAAACATGGTACTATAACAAAGGGGGTAGTTGATGATGTAAAAGAAGAAATTAAAAAATATCTTGAGAAATATGACAAAACACTACACAAAGTCTATTGAATACAGTTAAAGCAGGCTTAAGGGGGAAGTTAATAGTGACAATCCCTCCTCAAAGTAGAAGTACAATTTAAAATAAATAATCTAACTTTCTATGTAAACTAATCATGAAAAGAAGAGCAAACAAAACCAAAAGTAGGCAGAAAGGGGGAAAAATAAAGATAAATGAGCAAACAATTTAAATAAATATTAAAAATAGAAGAAATCAATCAGACTTTTTTTTGAAATTTTAAACAAAATTGACAAATCTCTGGACAGTATCACCAAAAAGAAAAATGAGAGAACACAAATAATATAAGAAATGAAAATGAAGAAAGTACAAAGAGTACAACAAATTTACAAAATATCATAAGGGAATACCATGAGCAACTATATGGAAACAAACTTGATAACCAGGAAGAAATGGAGAAGTTTTTAGGAAACATTCAGCCCACCAATATTGCATCAAGAAGAAATTAACAATTTTAACATACAGATCACCGGAAATGGAATAGAATTATCAATAAAATAAAAAATCTCTGCAAAGAAAATTCAAACCCAAATAGCTTCACTAGGGAATTTGACCAAACCTACAAAGAAAAATCTATACCAATCTTCCTTAAACTCTTCCAAAGGTTTGATATTTAGACAGAACTCCCAAACTCACACCATAAGGCCAACATCAACCTGATACCAAAACTAGACAAATACACTACCCCAAATAGAAATATATAGGCCAATATCATTGATAAACATAGATGTAAAAGTCCTTAAGTAATTATTAACAAACAGAATGCAACATCATGCAAAAAAAAGATCATGCACCATGGTCAAATTAGGTTCATCCCAGGAACACAAGAATGGTTGAACATACGCAAATGAATCAATAAATTGTGATACACCATATCAACAAAAGAGAAGACAAAAATGATATGATCATCTCAGTAGATGCAGAAAAAGCATTTGATAAAATTTAACACCTATTTGCAATAAAACTTCTTATCACAGTGGGCATAGAGGGACCATATCTCAACAAAATGAAAGCTATTTATGATGAACATATAGTCAGCAAAATACTCAAAGGTGAAAAACTGAAACCCTTCCCACAAAATCCTGAGACAAGACAAGGATGCCCATTCTCAAAATTTCAATTCAATATAGTCTTGGAAGACCTAGCCACAACAATCAGGCTAGGAAAATAAATATAACTGTTCAGACTGCAAAAGAGGAGGTAAAATTGTCACGATATGCAGAAATTGCACTATATATAGAAAACTGTAAAAGCTTCACAAAAATTAGTCTAAAAAAGGCACTGGGCAAGGTAGCCAGATTAATCTACAAAAACCAATTACATTTCCTTACACTACCATTGAATCAATAGGAAAACAATGTATAGAAACAACCCCTTTTATAACTGCATCCAAAACTATTAAATGCTTAAAAATAACTCTGACCAAGTTGGTGAATGACTTCCACATGCAGAAAAAGAAAACATTGTTTGAGGAAATCAAGAAATATTTGAAGAATTGAAAAGATACCCAATGATCTCATAATGGAAGAAATAATATTGTTAAAATGGCCATACTGCCCAACGCAATTCACAAACTTAAACTGAGTTCCTATCAAATTATGCAAAACATTTCTTTTTAGGACGGAAACAAATGATCCTAAGATTTATATAGAATCAAAAAAGATCCATAATTTCCAAAACAATACTGAAGACAAATAAAGAAGCTGGAGAAATAACCCGCCTGGTCTCCATACACTATTGCAGAGCTACAATAATCAAAATGACATGATATTGGTACAAAAACAGAAATATGGGCCAATGGAACAGAATAGAGAGCCTAGGAATAAATCTAAAGTCCTATGTTCAATTAATATTTGACAAAGCAGCCAAGAATATGACAGAGAAAAGATCATCTCTTCACCAACAGGTGTTGGGAAAACTGAATAGCAGCATCAGAGCAATGGAGTTAGAACAATCTTTCACTCCATACACAAGAATAAACACAAAATGGCTCAAGACTTAAATGTAAGGCAAGACACAGTAAATCTCCTAGAAGAAAATATAAGCAAAACACTCTGAGATAATTCTCAGCAATAATCTCCTGGAACAGCCTATACAGGTAATGGATGTAAGAGCAAAATTAATAAATGGGAGCTAGTTAAACTTATAAGCTTTTGCAAAGCAAATAAAACCATAAAAAAATCAAAATGACAACCTTCAGGATTTAAGAAAATATTTAGAAGTGATGCAAATGACAAAGGCTAAATTTCCAAAATATAAAGACTTCATACAAGCTAATAATAATAAAAATAAAAAAAAGAAACCCAATCTGAAAATGGACAGGTGCCCTAAACGAGCAATTCTCCAATAGAGACATACAAATGCCACGCAGATATATGAAAAAGCAAAAACAATTGTTCCCTATCATTATCAGAGAAGGGCAATTCAAATCTATAATGAAGTATCACTTCACAATAGTAACAATGCCGTCATTCAATGTCCACAGACAATAAATGCTGGGGAAGCTGTGGAGAAAGGGAACCCTCCTACACTGTTGGTAGGAATGTAGTTTTGTGCAGTCACTGTGGAATACAGGATGGGGATTCCTCTAAAGTATAAAACTTGACTTAACATATGATCCAGTAATCCCACTTCTGGGTATATATCAAAGGGAACCCAATTTGAAAAAGACAACTGCACCCCAATATTCTTAGTTGTGCTATTTACAACAGCCACGACATGGAAGCAACCTAATTGTCCAACAAAATATGTTAGTATACAGAAGTTATGCTCTATTTACACAATGAAATAATATTCTGCAATAAAAAATGATAAAACAATGACATTTGCAGCAAAATGGATGTCCCCAAAAAGTGTCATTCTACTTGAAGTAAGCCAGAAAGAGAAAGAAAAATAACAGATGACATGACATATGTAGAACATTAAAATAAAATTTGGATGTGAACACTATGATTTCATCTACAAAACTGAATCACACTTGCACATCTACTTAATAATCTTATGGTTAATGCAGAAAGGGACTGGTAGAGGATATATTTGGGAGCTGTAGATTTATAAATATTATCCAGTATATATAAAAATAGATGGTTTCAAAATTTCTTTTGTATGACAAGGGCAGTAAGTTAAACATCATGAAGTAACATTTAATATGCACAGAAATATATGCATGCATGTGACGCTGTGCTTTACACCACAGATTGACACATTGTAAATGGCATATTTCAATGATAAATAAATCAATAAATATGTAAATATATAAATAAATAAATAAGTAAAAAATATTACTTAATAATAAAAGAAATACAAATAGTCACACTACTTATCTTTACACATCAAGTATCTAACAGAAAACAGGAAGAATAAAGAAGAAAATTGAATGAATGAGAGCAAGGCAAATAACAAGAGAAACAATTGAAAAGATAAAAAAAGATTATACCTAAGTATGTTTCTTTTCAACATTAAGTGGATAAAAGTTTATGTTGGCTAAGAAAATAAAGACTCAAATAAAATTATAAATAAAAGAGCAGATATTACCACTGATGTTGTAGAGATGCATAGCATCATATGAAATTACCACTAGCCAACGAATTGAATGACTTAGAACAAAAGACAGATTCCCAGAAACATATGTCTTCCAATACTGAATCAAGAAAAAATAAGAAAGTTAAATACAGTAAAAGTGTGTATGAGTAAATCAACAATCCAAACTTCCTAAATCAGAAAAAATTTACAAGATGATGTACTGGTGAATTCTGTCATGTATTTGAAGACAACTTTTCACCAATTCTTCCTCAAAACTTTCAAGAATTTGAAGGGGGTGAAAGATTCCAGAGTTGTTTTATGATGCCAGCTTTATTTGCATAACAATGCTACAAAGGACATTAGACGCAAAATATAGAACATAATCCCTGATGAACATATGTGCCAAAATTCTCAACAAAACACAAGCAAAATGAATTCAACAACACATTTAAAGTATCATACACATACATGAGTGAAGGGATTTATCTCTGGGTTTAAGGATACTTCAAAGTATTCAAATCAATAAAGGTGACATGCCACACTAATGGAATGAGAAATAAAACTTACATAATCATCTCAATAGGTGCAGAAAGAGCGTTATATATAATGCAACATCATTTTAAGATACTCCCAAAAATTAATTAACCCTGTCATTGGCACGATAGCATGAAGACACAAACACTGCATGGACAGAAGTGAAGCAGTTCACTGTTTATTGATTCTGAGAAACAGGGTTTATGTAGGACATGCACAATTCCTCACATATCATCTAAGTTACAACAATCTTAATAATCTTAAACTATTTATGTCCCCATGCTCCTGCATTAAGCACAGGATGTTAAATTATCAAGGATTGTTTTAAAATTCATCACGGAAATTCATTAAGTAGGTCACCACTTATCTAGCTGGATGTCCCTGTCTTAGGTTGTCCTCCTCTGAGGATATTACCCAGCAAAGTTTATCCAGCCATCCATACTGGATATATTGAATAGGCCATTTCTTATCCAGCCTGGATATGTGACATTCCTCACAGATTGTTTATCAGTTCAGCCCATGAGCTTATTCTCTAGAGCCTTCAGACAGGGGCCTAAAAACACAACATCCCTAGACAGAAAAATGGATGAAGAAAATTTGATGTATATATGCAATGGAATCAATACTTTGCATTCCTATCAACAGTGTCCACGGTGTTCCTTTTTCTCCACAATCTCACCTAAATCTGTTTCTTTTCTTTTTGATGAGAGTCTTCTGACCAGTGTGAGGTCTTGTCTCATTTTTGGTTAATGAATTTCCTAATAATTTATAACTCTGAACATATTTTCATGTTTCATTTAGCCAACTGTTTGTTTTCTACAGAAAATTGATTCAGAACTATCTATTCAGTTCCTACGGACACTTATTTTAATTGGATTTTTTTGGTCTGATTTGTTGTTGTGGTGTATGATTTTGCCATGTAGTTGCATATTAACACTTGATTGGAAATTATCACCTGCAAATATATTCTCCAATTGTGTTGGTTGACTTTTCATTTTATTGATCATTTCTTATGCAGTGTAAATCTGTTTAGAGTGATACAATCATATTTTGTTAGTTTTGCTTCTGCTTCTCTTGCCAGAGGAGACATATGTAGAATCAAATTAAGTCCAATGTCAGAGTGTACTTCTTATATTTTACACAAGGATTCTTTGTTTTCAGGTTTTATTTTTTATATACCCAGGAGTGGGATTGATGTGTCATATGATAGGTCTATTTTTATTATTTAAAGGAACTTCCATACTGTTTCCAAAGTGGTTGCAACAATTTTCATTCCCACCAACAACGTTGGAGTGTCCCTTTTTCTCCACAACTTCCCGAATATTTATTATTTGAAGACATTTGGATGACAGCCCTTCTCAAAAGTGTGAGGTAAAATATTATTTTAATTTTGTCTTGAATTTGTATAATAATTAGCAATGTGAGCACGTTTTATATTCCTGTTTGTCATTTGTGTGTCTTCTTTAGAGAATTGCCTTCTGCTCATTTTCTCTCTTGGTTGTTTGTAGACTGTTGAAGTGGAGTTGTATGAACGATTCGTGTATTTTAGAAATTAGCCCCTTTTGATTGCATTGTTTCCAAATGTTTTCTCCCATTTTGAAGTTCATCTTTTCATTCTGTTTATGTTGCTGTATAGAAGCTTTTAAGTTTAATTTGGATATATTTGATTATTTTGCTCTTAATGTTTTCAGCTTGGAAGAGTGACATAAGAAAATTTCGCTACAATTTATGTCTTGTTTTGCCTATGTTAGTTTCCAGGAGTTTTATTGTGTCATGTATTAGATTCAGATATTTAAAGCATTTTGAGTTTATATTTGTACAGTGTGAGGGAGTGTTCTAATTTCATTGATTTACATGTAGCTGTCTAGCTTTCTCAACATCACTTGCTGAAGACTGTCTTTAGGCATAGTATATTTTTGTTTCCTTTGTCATAGTTCAGTTGACCATAGGTGTGATGTTTTATTTCTGCCTCTGTGTTCTCTTCCAGTGATATAGATGTTTGTTTGTTTTCCAGCATTGTGCTGTTTCGATTACCGTTTTTGTAATATAGTCTGAGATCTGAGAGGGATATGGGTTATGCCTCCAACTTTGTTCTTTTTCCTCATCGTTTCTTTTGCAGTTCTGGTTCTTTTGCTGTTCCATACAAATTTAGGACTCTTTTAAGTTCTGTGGAAAATATCATGTAGTTCTATCTGAATCACTTTATATCTGTAGACATTTTTTGTAGTATGTATATTTTAACAATATTAATTCCTCTAAACTAAGACCTTGAGATTTGTTTCCATTTCTTTGCATCATCTTCAAATTTATTTATCAGTGTCCTATTCATTTTATTATGTTGGTTTATTCATAGGTTTTTCATTTTTTGATCTGATTTCATATGGATCTTTAAAAATTTTGGAATATTTCATTGTTTGTGTAAAAAATGTGACAGTTTTTGTATATTAATCATGAATCATGCTACTTTGCTAAATGTCTTTATTAGATTTAGTTGTTTTGGTTTGGAGAATCTTTAGAGATCACGATATAGATTATCATGTCATCTAAAATAATAACAGTTTTACTTCATTCAATCCAAGTTGAATAAGTTTTTTTCTTATCTCATTGCTATTGCTAGGTCATCCCATACTGTGTTTAATAGAAATGGTGAGAGTGGGCATCCTTGTTTTATTCCTTAATTTGGCTTTCAGTTTTCCCTTTTGCATATTGTGTTGTCTGTGGGTCTGTAATTAATGACTTTGGTTATGTTGAGATATATTTCTTGAATCCTACTTTGGTAAGTGTTTTCTGTTGTTGTTGCTGTTGCTACCGTTGTTGTTGTTGTTGTTGCTATCTTAATGAATAAATGTTGAATTTGGTGAAATGTTTTAATGGATTTATTGAGATGACCATGTAGTTTTCTCTTTTTCTTTTGTTAATGTGGTGTATCAAACTGATTGATTTGTGTATGTTGAACCTCTCTTGTGACCCTGCAATGAATCCAAGTTGATCATGCTTTATGATATATTTTAGGTATTGCTGGATTTAGTTTGTTAATAATATTTTGTAGAATTTTTGCATGTAAATCTATCAAATATAATGGCTTCAATTTGCCTTTGCCTGTACTTTTTTTGTTGGTTTAGCTATCAGGGTGATGAAAGCTTCATAGAAATAATTTTGGAGTTTCCCACACCTTCACAATTTTTGAATAGTTTGAAGAGTATAAGTTCTGCTTTGTATTTTTTTTATAGTTCTCCAAGGGAGCTGTTTATATCTGCACTTCTATTCAACAATTTTTTAAATGCAGATTCTATCTTTCTTCTAGTAATCAGTTTATTCAAATTATTTGTTTCTCCTTATCTCTGTCTATTTCGAGACATTTGTCTATTTCTTCTAAGTTGTCCAGTTTATTGGTATGTAATTGGTGACAAAATGTTCCCTTTTTTGTATATCTGAGGGAACAATTGTTATTTCTCCAATTTTATTTCTGAATTTATTTCTTTGGAGCATCTCTCTTTTCTTCATGATGCACCAGGCTAGAGGTTTCTTGATTTTGCTTTTCTTAAAAAGAAAACAAAAAACAAAATCTTTGGTTTTAATACTTTTTGAATAGTTTTTGCTCTCTAATTTATATTAACACCTGTAATATTTAGGATCATGTTTTTTTCTTTTTTTAACTTTTTTAATTGATTTTTAATCATTTTACAAAGTTGTCTCAAAGTCCATTTTAGAGCACAATTTTTTAGGTACAATGAACATATATACATTTTTTGTCCCATTTTTTCCCCTGTGAGTTGATGTTAAAACATTTTATATATTTCCCTGTGCTATAGAGTACAATCCTGTTTATGTATTTTACAATTTTGACCTCCCAGACTATCTCTTCCCACACCCCACCCCTTGGCAACCAAAACTTTGTATTCTCTGCCTGCGAGTATATTTCTGTTTTGTATTTATGCGTTTTTTGCTTGGTTTGGTTTTGTTTTTTGATTCCACACATGAGCCATCTCATATGGTATTTTTCTTTCTCTTTCTGGCTTACTTTACTTAGACTGATTTTCTCCTGGACCATCCATGTTGCTGAAAATGGCATTATATTGTCAGTTTATAAGAATGACTACTATTCCATTGTATAAATATACAACCTCTTCTTTATCCAGTCAACTGTCGATGGATATTTAGGCTGTTTCCTTCTCTTGGCTATTTTAAATATTGCTGGCTATGAACATTGGGGTGCAGGTGTCTTCCTGAGAAGGGTTCCTTCTGGATTTATGCCCAGAGCGGGAATCTTGGGTTACATGGTATGACTATTCCTAGGCTTTTGAGGAATCTCCATCCTGTTTTCCACAGTGGATTCACCAACCTGCATTGCCACCAGCAGTGAAGGATGGTTCCCTTAAATCCACAGCCTCTCCAGCATTTGTCATTTGTGGATTTTTGAATGATGGCCATTCTGACTGGTGTGAGGTGATATCTCATTGCAGTTTTGATTTGCATTTCTTTGATAATCAGTGATATTGAGCATTTTCTGATGTGCCTTTTGATCATTTGTATGTCTTCCTTGGAGAATTGCTTGTTTAGGTCTTCTGCCCAATTTTGGATTGGGTAGTTTATTTTTTCTTATTCAGTTGGATTAGCTGCTTATATACTCTGGAGATCAAGCCTTTGACGGTTTCATATGCAAATTTTTTCCCATTCCGTAGGTTGTCTTTTTGTTTTGCTTCCTGTTTCTTTACTGTGCAGAAGCTTGTAAGTTTCATTAGGTCTCATTTGTTTATTCTTGCTTTTATTTCTTCTACAAGAAAATTTACGAAACGTATGTCAGATATTGTTTTACCTATATTTTCCACTTGGAAGTTTATTCTATCTTTTCTTATGTATAAGTCTTTGATCCATTCTGTGTTTATTTTTGTGTTTGGTGTTCTAGGTTCATTGGGAGTGTTCTAGCCTCATTGATTTACATGCTGTTGTCCAGTTTTTCCAACACCAGCTGCTGAAGGGACTGTCTCTCTTCCATTGTAATTTCTTGCCTCCTTTGTCTAAGATTAATTGACCAAAAGTTTGTGGGTTTATTTCTGGGCTCTCTAATCTGTTCCATTGGCCTATATGTATATTTTCCAACCAATACAGTGCTGTCATGTTGACTGTAGATCTATAGTATTATCTGAATCATTAGCGTTAAGAAATGCCACTGATTTTTGAACTTTAATCTTGTAACCTTCTACATTGCTGAATTCTTCGATCAGCTGTAACAGTTTTTCTCTGGATCTTGTAGGGTTTTTTATTTATAGTAACATTGTCCGCATATAGTGAGACTTTAAACTCTACCTTTCCAATATGCATCCCTTTTACTTCTTTCTCTTGTTTGATTGCTGTGGCTAGCTCTTCCAAGTCTATGTTGAGTTGGAGTGGTGATAGTATGAATCCTTGTCTTGTCATAGACTTTAGTGGGAAGATTTTGACTTTCTCACCATTCAGTATTATGCTGCCTGTAGGTTTGTAATCTATAGCTTTTATGATGCTGGGATATGTAGCCTCTATGCCCAATTTGGTGAGAGTTTTTATCATAAGTGTGTGTTGAATTTTATCAAATGCTTTTCCTGCATCTATTCAGATGATCATGCGGTTTTGGTCCTTTCTCTTGTTGATGTGCTTTATTACATTAATTGATTTGCATATGTTGAACCACCTCTGTGTCCCTGGCATGATCTCCACTTGGTCATGATGTATAATATTTTTTCTCTGTTTTTGGCCTCTATTCACTACTATTTTGGTGAGGATATTGGCTTCTGTGTTCATCACTGGTATTGGCTTATAATTGTCTTGTTTGATATTGTCTTTGCCTGGTTGTGGTATCAGGGTAATTGTGGCTTCATAGAATGACTTTGGGAGTATTCCTTCCTTTTCAATCTTCTGGAAGAATTTGAGAAGGACTGGTATGAGTTCTTCTATGCATGTGTGGTAGAAATCCCTAGTGACACCATCCGGTCCTGGACTATTATTTGTAGGGAGGTTTTGTATTGCTATTTTGATTTCATTTCTAGTGCTCTGTTTCTTCAAGGGGTCAGTTTCTTCTTGATTCAGTCTTGGTGGACAGTATGTTTCCAGAAACTTGTCCATCTCCTCTAGGTTATCCAGTTTGGTTCAATATACTTTTCATAATATTCTCATGTGATATTCTGTATTTCTAGTTTATCAGTTGTAAATTCTCCATTCTCCTATCTTATTTTGCTAATTTGTGCTCCCTCTCTTTTCTTCTTTTTGAGTTTGGCCAGAGGTTTGTTGATTTTACTTACTTTTTCAAATACCAGCCTTTGGATTGGTTGATTTTTTTTCCTATGGTCTTTTTAAACTCTATTTTATTTATTTCCTCCCCAATATTTATGATTTCCTTCCTTCTGCTGCCTTTTGGGGTTTTTTGTTCTTCTTTTTCTAGTTCATTCTCCTGATGGGTTAAAATGTTTATTTGTGATTGTTCTTCTTTTTTGAGGAAGGCCTGTATTGCTATAAACTCCCCTCTCAACAGTGCTTTTGCTGTGTCCCATAAATGTTGTTTGGTTTTGCTTTCATTTACTATTGTCTCAAGGTGCATTTTCATTTCAGCTTAAATTACTTCTTTGACTCATATGTGTTTTAATAATATATTGTTTTATCCACATGTTTTCCTTTTGTTCTCCTTTGTTTCTCTTTGTTGATGTCAAGCTTCATGGCATTGTGGTCAGTAAAGATGCTTGAGGTAATTTCTGTCTTCTGAAAGTTGCTGAGGTTTCTTTTGTGCCCAAGTATATCACGAATCCTGGAAAATGTCCCATGTGCACTTGAAAAGAATGCATATAATATTTTGTGGGTGGTGCAACTCTCCAAAAATATTCACCAAGTGTAATATTTCTATTGTATTATTTAAATTGTCTGTTGCCTAATTTACTTTCTATCTTGATGATCTGTCCACTGATGTTAATTGAGTGTTGAAATCTCCAACTATGTTTAGATTCCCATCACTATCCCATTTATATGTGTTAGTAATTTTTTCATGGACTTAGGTAGTCCTCTATTTGGTGCCTACGTATTAACAAGCGTGCTATCCTCATCTTGTATCAGTCCTTCAATCATTGTAATATGTCCTTCCTTATTTTTCTTTATGGCCTTTGTTTTAAAGACTATTTTGTCTGAAGTCAGTACTGCAACACCTGCTTTCTTGGCTTTTCCCATTGTATGGAATACCCTTTTCCATCCTTTCACTCTCAAACAATTTGTTTCCTTCTCGCTCAAGTGGGTCTGTTGTATGCAGCATATTGATGGTTCTTGCTTTATTATCCAGTCTGCCACTCAATGACATTGAATGGAGCATTTAGTCCATTAACATTTACAATAATCGATGATATGTTTGTGTTTATTGTCATTTTGACCTTATCTTTGCAGTTGATCTTTTATGTCCTCTTTGTTTTTTGATCTTCATTTTTTGGCTTGGTATTATTATTTTTTCCTTTGTATTATCATGAAAATTATTTAGTTTTATTGACTCCCTGAATATGTTTTTGTCTTGTTTTTACCCTTTTATATAAGTCTATTAGACCATTAGTATAACTGATTTTATTAAACTGATAGTAACATGATCTCAAACACATCCTTCTGAGAACAAAACATTTTAAAAGGAAAGACCACCCAAGAAAAAAATTCTCTATTTTTCTAACTCCATTTCCATGCTCAATGAAACGTATTTCTTGTTTTAAAATTTTGTGTTTATTTTATTTCTAGTTCACAAGTTATCACTTTCCAGCTGTGAGATTCACAATTCTGTAGCATCCTGATGGCTTTGTTTTTAGAGTGGAACTTTCAATATTTCTTTTAACATGGACTTAGTGTTGCTAAACTCTTGTAGTTGTTCCTGTCTGTGAAAATATTTCTCTCTCCTTCTCCCATAGACAATAGCCTTGCTGGTTAATGTATCCTAGGGTATATCATTTTTTTCATTCAGGACTTTGAATACATCTTGCCACTCCCTTCTGTTCTGTAGTATTTGTGTTGTGAAATCAGCTGTGATCCTTCTGGGGATTCCCTTGTAACTCACTCTTTGCTACTCTCTTGCTGCCTTTGGGATCATTTCTTTATCCTTGGCTCTGGCCATCTTAATTATATGTCTTCTTGTGGGTTTATTTGAGTTCTTCCTGTTTGGGACAGTCTGAGATTCCTGTACTTGGATATCTGATTTCTTCTTTCAGTTTGGGAAGTTCTCACACATGATTTCTTCAAACACCTTTGCAATCCCCTTTGATATTTCCTCCCATTCTGGGACTTCTATCATGCCAAGATTGGCATGCTTTCTATTATCCCAAAGACCTCATGCTATTTTCATTTGTTTCTTGTTGTTTCTCTTATAGCTGTTCTGATTGGGTGCTTTCTATTGTCCTGTCTTCTTGGTCACTAATTCATTCCTCTGCATTATCTAGTCAGCTTTGTGACCCCTTTAGATCATTCCTCATCTCAGTCAACAGGTTTACCTATTCTATTTGGCTTTTCTTTATAGCTTCCATTTCATTTTTAACATATTTTATATCTCTAAACACTATCTTTTATTTCCTTCATTAATTTGATCACACTTCTTTTGAAATCTTTATCTAGTAGGCTATTGTTTTCTATTTCACTGATCGTACTTTCAGAGGATTTCTCTTGTCCTTTTAATTGGGAATGGTTTCTCTGCTTCATCATCTTGCACCTTCCTCTCTGGCACTGTGATTTATGGATTATCAGTTATCTACTGTGGTCCTAAAGGAGTTTATCTACCAAATGCCTATGTAGCAATACAACTAAAAAAGCAAAAAAAGAGAGAGGGAGACAAAGAATTGTAAAGAAGGGGAAATAAATGTTTGAAGACAATGTATAATACATAATAGAAGAGCAAGTTGAAGCAGAGTTTTGAAAAATAATAATAATAAAAATATTTTTTAAATATTTCAATGGGATTTAAAAGCGGGTATATATAATTGCCTAAGAATTAAAAATTAAGTGGGTAATAGAAAGTGGAACGGGTAAAAACAGATTAAAACAAGGGGGTGGTCAGTGTGTCCTGGAGACTGTGTAATTTAATGTGAACTCTTTCTGTATTCATCCTGTTTTTGAAGCTCACCTTGCTTTTTCCAGAGGCCCTCCATTGAAGCCCACATGTGTGCAGCTACTAGGGCCCATTGGCAAGCAGATCACTCCTACTCCCATCACTGGTTATGGAGAAGCTCTCTTTACTGTGGGCTGTCTTGTCACTGCCCTGACTGATGCCTCAGTCATATATTTCAGACTCACCAGGCTGGAGTGGGCATCAAGCCCTCTCCCAGCCACATTGTCAGGGGCTGTGTTCCATCCCAAAGTTGGTGGGCCATCAGCCCCCTCAGGGTGCCTGTCTCTCCACTGTTATGTGCCCTGTCACTGATCTGGGCCAAAACCCAGCTCCTTGTTTGCCTTGATAGAGCAAGTTCTCTGAAGAAATAGTACAGAAATATATTATATGCTTCAGGCTGTAAACAAGTTTCCTTCTGGCACTTGAGGCTGCTAAGTGCTTAGGAGTGAATGCAGCTTTTGCTCTCACTGCTGCCAGGGTGCAAAGCACCAGAGGCTATGGTGGCTGTGTCTGAGCCCTAGGTCTCTTGTCCTAGATTATTTTGTGGAATTTCAGAGATTTAGAATGCACCTTTCCAATCCCAGGGCTAGTCTGCCCTGTTGTTTAATGGAGGGCCCAGGTTGTTCTGCCCTGTGCACCCACAGCAATGGTGCACAACCCCTCCATTCCCCCAGGCTGCCTCAGTGCAGCCATCTTCATCTTCCACCCAGCTCAGGCAGCATGGCCCTGCCCCCAGCTGCCAGGATGCCTCTTGGGCTGGGTGTCACAGGGATCCTCACTGCCTGTTTAACTTAGTACTTATACTCTATAGAGTTCCAATTCTTGGAGGATCCCCCTCCATCCTGCCAAACTCTCAGTTGGAGAGGGGAGACCCAGTGAATGAGCACAAGTCCTTCTTTGCTGCTCCCTCCCTGTGGGACCTGTCCCAATCTGTTTTGCCTTTTCTTCTTTCTTTATTCATTTTTTTCTACAAGATATTTTGCATTTTTATCTTTTGAAGAGGACAGTGTACTATCAGAGTTCTGTAGATTCTCTGGTTAGCTGAGTAGGTCTGTGGATATGAGTCTTGGTGCATTTGTGGGAAAGGGTGAGCTACGAGCATCCTTCTGCTCCATCATCTTCGCTTCCCCCACAAAATGTCTCACTTTATGGTGGAAGTTAAACACAACCAGGTAATAGATGGAAAAGATATTTCATGGAATTGACAAGAAAGTGCAGTTTGCAATGCTCAACTCATACAAAATACATTTTAAAATTAGGGCCACAATGAAAGATAAATATGAGATTATATTAAGAGAAAGAAATCAATATAAAAAGATATAATTTACTCATTAAATTATATATGGACCCAACACCATAGATCCTAAGTATAAAAAGAAATATTAGTAGAAATGAAGGAATTAATTCATTATAAAACAATAATAGTAGATGAGTTGAATACCTCACTATTCTGATGGCCATATCATCCAGAAAGAGTATCTGTAAGGGAACAGAGGTCTTAATGGCATATTAGATCATTTGAACCTAACTGAGATATTGGACACTGCATCAGAAAAGGAGACCACATAAAATTCTCAAGTGTGCACAGGATGTTATCTAAGGAATTAACCACATATTATGTCATGAAATGAGCCTCAGGGACTTTAAACAAATACAGATTACAGCAAGTATTTTTCCATACACAAAATTATGAAACTATGCATCAACTGTAGAAAGAAGAACAGGAAAAGCACAGACATGAGATTAAACCTTATCCTTTAAATAAATAAAATAAAACAAGGTCAATGATGAAACCAAAGAGGTAATAAAATCATACCTGGAGACAAATTACAATGAAAACACAGCTTCATCAAATGTATGGGATGCAGTAATGGCAAATCTTAGGGGGAAGTTTAGAACAATTGAAGCCTTCTATGAGGAAAAACAAAAACCTCACAGGAAGGAAAAAGCTTACCACCCGATATAACTAGATATAAGAACAAACAAAACGCAAAGGCAGTAGAATTATAAATCTTTAATGATTAGGTTGAAAATAAATAAAATAAAAATTAAAAAATAAGTTAAAATTCATAAAATCAACAGGTTTTTTTCCTTAAAAATATTAACAAATTGATAAGCATTTAGCCAGGCTTATCAAGAAATACAGGGTCGACCCAAACAAAATAATAAATGAATTATTAGAAATAATACCTGACAGTACAGAAATGCAAAGATTATGAAAGCACTCTGAGCAGTTACGTGACAACCAACTGGACGACCTTAAAGAAATAGACAAATTTCTTCAAACATACAGCCTGTCATCAATGAATAAAAAGATATCTGAAAACTTGAAAAGAGCAATCAGTATAATTTAAATAAAGTCTATAGTTTTAGAAATGTCCCTTGAACAAAAGGCCTGGATGCCTTCACTAAAACCTCTTTCCTCTCAACTGTTTCAAAAAATGTATTAGGAAGGAAAATTCCCAAAGTTATTCTATGAGGCCTCCAATATCATGATAACAAAACCAGTCAAAGACACTACCAAAAAAATAAATGAAAATATAAAGCCAATATCCGTGGTTAATATACATTAAAAAATCCTCAACAGAACATCAACAAATTAATCCAGCAATACATGGAAAGGATTATACACGATGATTAGTTGGATTCCTTCCAGAGTCACATGGATGGTTCAACATACGCAAGTCAATCAGCATGACATATATTTAATAAAGGAATGACAAAATTCACAGGACCATGTCAATACACACAGAAAAAGCATTAGACAAAATTCAACATACATTCATGATCAGAACTCTCATGAAAGAGAGTATAATGGGAACATCAATCAACACACTATAGGCCATTTATAACAATTTATAATACTTAGGGGAAAAGCTGAAAACCTTCTGGGTAAATTCAGGAAAAAGACAAGGATTCCTACTCTCAGCACTTCTGTTCTATAGTAAAAGAAGAAAGGAAAAGGAAAAGAAAAAGAAGAAAAAGAAATGCAAAATGGAAAGAAAGAGGCAAAATTGGCACCAGTATTGATGACATAACAATCTATATAGAGTCCTAATGTCTCCACACAGACTAATAGCAACAATAAGTAATTTCAATAAGGGAGCAGGGTACAAGATTAATGTAAAGTTGTCTCTTACATTTCTACATGTTATTTATGAGATACTCTAAATTGGATGTTGAAAGCAATACTATTTAAAATCCCATTACCCCGAATACCTTGGAATAAACCACATATATGAAAGATCTAAACACTGAAAATTAAAAAACATTCGCAAAGAAATTAAAAATGATTCAAAAAAATGGAAAGATGTCTTGTGCTCTTGGATTGAAGGAGTTAATATTGCTAACATGGCCGAGCTACACAAAGAAACACACAGATTTAGTGCAATTCCTGTTATGAAGCTGTAATATTTCCAACAGAAGCAGAAAATAAATAACTCTAAGTTTTACATGAAACCATTAAAAATTGTCAAAATGTTCTTGAGATAAAACAACAAATCTGGAGGTAAAACCTCCTGGATTCCTTACTATACTACAAAGCTACAGTAATAAAAACAGCATGATATTGGCACAGAGATATAATCAGTAAAATCAGATAGAGAGCCTAGAAATAATTCCACACAACTATGAGCAATGAATCAATGATAAAATAGGCAAGAGTACACAATGGAGAAAGACAGTCTTGTCAATGGATGGTTTTTGAAAAGCTGGATATCTTCATGTAAAAATGTGAAATGAGAGCATTCCCTGACATCATATATAAAAATAAACTCCAAGTTTATTAAGGACCTAAATGTAAAACCTGACAGCATAAAACTGCTAGAAGGTGATATAGGTGATACACTATTAGATATATATCATAGGAATATTTTCTTGTATGAGTCTCCCAAGGCAAAAGAAAGAAAAGTTAAGATAAGCAAGTGGGACCTAAATAAACTTGAAAACTTCTGCACAGCTAAGGACACTTTGAATGAAATGAAAACACTGCCTAAGTAATTGGAGAACATATTTGCAAAAAATGCAAGTGACCAGGGTGAAATAGATGTAAGTTAATAGATGTAATATGGATTTAGTTTACACAACTCAATGTGAAAAACAAAAACCCAATCAAAAAATAGCAGAATATCTTAGTTAATATTTTTCCAAAAAAACATAGAGATGAGTAACAGGCAAGTGAGAAAATTGCACAACATTAATAATTATTAGTTAATAGCAGTTCAAAACCACAATAAGTCATCACTTCACACTGGTCAAATGGCTATTATGAAAATGTCTACAAATAGAAACTGTTGGAGATGATGTGGAGGAAGCAATTGTCTTCTATTCTCTTGGTAGAAATGCAAATTGGTACAATTTCTATGGAAAACAGTATTCAGATTCCTTAACAACTAAAACAGAACTACCATATGAAACAGTAACCCCTCTCCTAGGAAAAATCTGAGGAAGAAACCCTAAATTGAGAAGAACCAATGTTCACAACAGTACTGTTTATAATATGCAAGACATGGAAGCAATCCAAGAGCCCACAGTAGAGTATGGACTTAAGTAGATATGATGGTTTTATAAATATGCAATGGAATAATACTCAGCCATGAATAATATAACACATGGCTATTTCAGCATCATGAATGGACCTAGTAAATATTGTGCTTAGTGAAATAACTTAGAAAAAGACAAAAGTATATAATATAATCTATATGTGGAATCTAAAGAATAACAAATATTTGTGTACATCTACCTATAGCTATCTATTGATAGATGACAAATAAGTAGATACATAGAAGGATATATAGGCACATGATAGATAGATAGATATAAAGATAGATAGATAGATAGAGACATGGTAGAGAGATAGAGAGATTAGATAGACAAGACTGAAGCAGACTGAAAGATATGGGAAAAAATTTATGTTTACCAAAGGGGAAGGGAAAGGCAATTCAATGGTAGGACACTGCAAGGTAAAAATAGTATACATAAAGGAGATAAGCAACAAGGATAATGTGTATAGATTAGGGAATTAGACACAATAACTTATAATAATTGTATGTTACAATTATTGTCATAATTTACAATGCAATATAATCTAAAAAGTGGTTGGAATCACTATGCTGTTCATCTGAAACTACACAATATAGTACATCTACTCTACTTCAATTAAAAATAAAAAATCTCATGTATAATTTAGTCTTTTTTCTGCTGATAGCATCTTCCTTTAATATTATTTTACCTTTACTCATTACCTTTTATGTTTACTGACTCAAATTATTTCTATTTCTGTTGTGAACATGTTAACAGAATGAGATACCTATATTTATTGCAACTGAATTACTATTTTTCTCTCATTAATTCATATAGAATAGTAGCATTTAAAAACATACCCAAAGAAACAGTTGCAACCTTCTTGTGGTCTCTGCTTAGTATTTTGTTCAATGTTTTGTGTATATTTGCCATTTTATTTTTCTTAGAATAGAACTTTTCTGAACCTCTTGTAATGTGTCTCAGTTTTCTTTTTTACATCTCACTCAATTTTGTTTGTCTGGTAAATACTTTATTTTTACTTTACACCTAAGTGATAACTGTTCAAGTTAGAGTATCCTTGGGTGAGAGATTTCTTATTTCAGTAGTTTGAAAATGTCCATTTAATTACCCTTGGTGTATGTTTTCTGCTCAGCAATCTGCTGATAGCCTAATGGGGGTTCCTATGTAGATTAACATAAGTTTTATTGGCTGCTTTTAAAATTTTTCTCTGGCATTTACTTCCCAATTTGCATATGATGTATCTTGAAGAAGGTCTCATTGACTTAAAGTTATTGGTGTTGTGTTGGCTCACGGAATTGTATGTCAGTTCCTTATCCAGGTTCAGGAAGTTATCAACTATTACAACTTTAATTAAACCATCAGCTGCCTTCTAAATTTCTCCTCCCTCCAGGATTTCACTCTAATGTGAACTTCCTGAAGAAGTCTGATGTCTATTTTAGAATTTCCTCACTTTTTAATATCTTATATTTCTGCCCTCTCCTATCATTTCTTGTTTTGTATCGGTGAGTTTGCTAATCTCTCTTCCACAAGACAGTCTTCTTCCAATGCTTTCTGTTGCATACTTCATATCATTTATTAAGTTCATCTGGTCCTCCAATAATGTTTGGTTGTTACATAGTTTCAGTCTCTTAGGTAATGTATTCCTTACCAACATTTATTTTATTCCTGAGCTCACTAAACTGCTTTCTGTGTTTTGTTTTTTGTACTGAGATTCTGTATGACAACTCTTTGGATTCACTGTTAGTTATACGGTAATATTCCATGACCTTAAATGTGTTTGCTGCAGGGTTGATATTGTGTGTGTGTGTGTGTGTTCATGTATGTGTGCATTTGCCTGTGTGTGTGTGTCTGTGTCTGTGTCAGTTTCTTTGTTTGTGTATCTGTGTGTGTGTGTGCCCTATAATGTTACTGTGATTGGTCATGATCCTGGTAAATTATTGCTCTGATGACCCTAAAACACAGATTGTGATTTGGAGTCCTTGTTTGGTTTTACTTATCTGAGCTACCTCTGATAATATTTCAAAATGGCACTTTCTAGTCGCTACTGTCTGGATAAAAGATTGCTTACATTGTCACTTCTTAAACAAATCTGGAAGTTAATGCCACTTTTGTCACTGGGCCATTGAACCCTTCCTTTTATCTGATATCCCTTAAGACTGAGTGCACACATTGAGGAAAGGTGTAAAGACAGGTGGGTAGTTGGAATCAGGCAACTGCCTTTGCCATCTCCAATGTTGCAAGGTACCTTTTCTCCACCACTGTGAATGGGAAGTAGGGAGAGCGTCATGAATGTCTGAGCGTCAAAAGGACGGAAATTCTGTCTGCACTGTTTCTCCCTCCTAGTTACCTGTGACCATGAGTACTGGTGCAGTTGGAGGCTGAAGCTGTGTGAACCACTGAGACCCTGTTTCTACTGGGTACTCTGAAACTCTGGGCTCAGATACCCTAGTAAGTGGGCCTTGTCGCAGGCACGAACTTGTCTTCCCTCAGATCAGCCACCATTATGTGTTTTAGCCCACCAAAATTCAGCTGTACACATGTGTTCTGGAGTATTGTTTTGTGTTGTGGTTATTTTTGTTGAGATGTGATCGTTTCACTGACTGTAGATTTAAAGACAGAGACAGAAAAAGTTTAAACTTATGTCACTGTATTCAAAGTTTAAACTTTTACATTTAAAAGCTTAAATTCTAATAAGGACATTATAAGAACAGTAAAGAAAGTGAACTAATTACCTCCCTTCATATCAGAGTACTACAAAATATTTTTTTTCCTGGGTTCTTTTCTTCAATATTTTTCCCAAATGCATGAATATTTTAGTATAATATATGCCTCTAAATTCTTTAAAATCATTTAAATTATTAAAATATTACTCTGTGCTGTAAATATAGCCCTGTTTGTTCTCTAATTTATAACTAGTAGCTTGCATATTTCTGTCTTCCCCCATCCTTCTTCCCTATCCCCAGTGGAAACCATTACTTGGTACACTACACATATATATGTGTTTTTGCTCTGTTTTTTTATGATTATTTCTCTTATATATTTTGTTTCCTCATGAAAGTAGTAACATAGAGTGTTTTTCTCTGTATGGCTTATTTTCCAACGTGCAACACTATCTGGGTCCAGATACATTGTTCCAAATGGCAGAATTTTATTTTTTGATATGACAATGACTAAGTATTTATTTTGTTATCTATATCTCACATCTACTTCAGCCAATCATATTTTGATGGGCAGTTGATTTGTGCTTCTATCCTTGGCTATTATAAATGATGATGTTAAGAAATTTGGGGGTACTATATCCTTTAAATTTAATGTTTACATTTTTTTAGGTTTATAAAAAAACTGGAATTGATGCAACATATAGTGTTTCTATTTCTAGTTTACTTAGCACTGTCCACACTTTTATAATAGTGGATGCATCAATTTATATTTCCACCAACAGTTTATTTGGGTTCCCTTTTTTCAACATTCATATTAATGTTTGTCATTTGAAGACTTTTTTTACTAACAATTTTGGTTGCTGTGAGATTATATTTCATTCTGGTTATGATTTATGTTTTCCTAATGAATAGCAAAATTATATTTCTTTTTATGTCCATGAAAATCATCCACATGTCTGTTTTTGAAAAGTTTCCATGAAGATCCTTCTACTGTTTTTAAGTTGGTGTCTTTGTTTTTTAAATAATGAGTATAAAATGCTATATATACATTATGGATATTAACACCTTGTGGGTTTCATAGTCTGAAACTCTTCCTTCTATTCTGTGTGTTGTGATAAGTCTTACTGAGGGTTTCCTTTGCTCTGCAAAAAGTTTTGCATTTCACATTTATACAAGAAGCGGAATCACTGTATCACATAGTACATCTATTTTTTCTCAGTATAATTAAAAACTGTTTTTGTTTGTTTTCCTTTTTTGATTAATTAGGAGATAGATCAAAAATAAATATTGTTATGATTTATCACAAAAGCAGTTTTGTTCCTGTTCTTGTTCAGAAAACGCATAGTTTCAGGTTTTACATTTAGGAAATTAATCCATTTCTATTTTATTTTGTATACTATGTAAGGAAGTGCTCTTACATCTACTTTTTACATGTAATGTCCAGTTTTCCCAGAACTACTTGTTGAAGAGACTGTCTTTTTTCCATTGTATACTGTTGCATCCTTTATTGTAGGCTAATTGACCATATGTGTGTGTGTTTATTTAAGGACTCTTTATGTTGTTCCATTGATCTATGTGACTCTTTTAGTGAAATATTTTGATGTTTTCTTACTGTATATTTGTAGTATGTTTTAAAGTCAGGGAGGATAATAACCGTAGCTTTGTTCATTTTTCAAAGATAATTTTAAAAAATTTGGGTCTTTCAGAATTTAGTAAAAATTTTATTATTTTCCACCTTGTTTTGTGAAGAAACATATGGATTCTGTGAGAATAGAAATTTAATAAAAGAAGAAAACCTGAGAAAAATTTTAAAGTGTGGAGGATAAATCATACAAGCTTAAACAACCAAGGATTGCTGTATAAATCAAAGAAAAAATACATAAAGAAATATAACAACAAAAACAAATTCCATGTGTTATAACAAAAGCAATATTAATAGGGATGTTTATAGCAAAACAATCCGACTTATACAAATAAGAAACAACTCTCTCTTATAACATAATCTTTCAAACAAAAGATGTAGCAAAATAATAAACAAACTTGTTAGTGGAAAGAAAGACAGCTGAAATGTCAAAACATAAATACATAAAATAAAGATTAAAAATAGAAACATCTAAACAAACTACATAATGACCTTTGAAAGATAAATAAAACTGATAAAATTTAAAGAGAATCATGAGCAAAAAAGAGAGTACATTTTAAAAAGCTCCAAAATAAATGAGAAGTTATAGCTTATATCAAAGTAAAACAAAGCATCATAAGATGATACAACAAATTATATGCCAATTAAAATCGAATCTCTAGAAGAAATGGACAATTTCTTAGAAAGACATAATCTCCAGAATGGAATGAGAAGTAGAAAATATTAACAGATTATCACTAATGAAATTGAATAAGTAATTAAACAATTTCTCCCAAGAAATAAAATTCCAGGCCTAGACAGCTTCACAGGTGACTTTTGCCAAACATTGAAAGAAGAGCTATCACCTATACTTCTCAGAGAATTCCAAAAACTTGCAGAGGAATGAAGGCTTCCTAACCCACCATTCTGTATCACACTACTACTAAAACAGGAACAAATACCACATAAACTTTCTGTTTAAATACTGATAAGCATACATAAAAAAATCATCAATAAATATTAGCAAAGCAAACTATACATCAAAAGGATTATACAGTATGATTAAGTCCCTTTTATGCCAGGTATGCAAAAGTGATTCATTACCCAGAAATTAATCAATATGATACACCAAACTAACAAATTGAAAAATAAAAATTATATGGTCACCTCAAAAGGGTTATAAAATGTTTTGACAAATTCAATATCTATTTATGATTATATTTCTCCTCAAATTGGGTATGAGGAAACATACCTCAACACATTTAAGGTCGCATATGACAAGTATTCAGCTAACATGACACTCACTGAAAAACTGAAAACATCTGCTGTAAGAGCAGGAAGAAGACAAGATTGTTCACACTTTCCACTGTTATTCAGTATCGTATTGGAAATTCTAGCCATAGCTATCCAAATGAAAGTAAATGAAATATAGCTATTTCAGAAAAGGAGTAAAGGAATCTGTTTGCAGATGAAATACTTTAAACAGAAATCCGAAAGAAGATGCCACAATACTACATGGGCTTCTCAATACATTTGGTAAAATTTCAGAATGTAAAATTAACATACAGAAATCTTTCATTTCTACACACTAACAACAAGCTAAGAGATAGAAAAAGTGAGGAAACTTTCTCATTTACTGTTGCATTACAAAAAAATATCAAGAAATATATCCAACCAAGGAGGTAAAAGACGTGTACTCAGAAAACTATAAAATATGTATAACAGAAATTGAAGATAATGCAAACAAGTGAAAGGATATACTGTGTTCATAGATTAGGAAAAAAAAATATTGTTTAAATGACAGTATAAGGCCAAGAAAAAACACAAATTAAATTCAGTGCCTATGAAAATACAAATGGCATTTTCAGACGCTTACAAAAAATAATTCTTAAATTTACATGTAAACACAAAAGTGTTGAAATCACTAAAAAAAAGAAAAGAAAAGAAAACGAACAAACTAAAAACACAAACAACTTTGACAGAGACCTAATAGGATGTAACACTGTACCTGATTTTAAAATATAATACAAAGCTACAGTAATGAATATGGTAGTGTCACAGAACAAAGAGAATAATGGAACAAAACAGAATGCCTAAAAATGAAATCAGACAGTTACGCTCATTTAGCCCATTACAAAAAAGTGAATATACAGTCGGGGAAAGTAATTAACAGGCAAATGAAAATGGTTAACATTACTAAACATCAGAAAAAAGCAATTCCAAAACACAATGAGATATTATGTCCCTCCTTTCAGAATGACTATTATCAAAAATGTAACAAATATAAATATTGGTGAGGATGTAAGAAAAAGCACCCTGCTGCACTGCTTGAGTGAATGTAAATTTGTGTTTCCACTCTGGAAAACAGTATGGAGTTTTATCTAAAAATTAATAATGAAATATGATCCAACATTTCCATATCTAGATACTTATTCCAAGGAAATAAAAACACAAATCAGAAAAGATAAATTCACCCTATATTCACTGTGGCATTATATACAATAGCCAGGCTATAGAAGCAAATTAATTGCTCATCAATTGATGATGGATAAAAACGATGTGTGCCTATGTTATATATATCTACCCATCAATTAACTACAGATATATCTGTATTTATATTCATATATATATATACACACATTAAACATATGTATATATGTACACATATATATATGCACACACACACATAAAAATACAATGGGTTATTACTCAGCTCTAAATAGAATAAGATTAAGTCATTTGCAACAAATAGGTAGACCAACAGGGTAATATGCTAAGTGAAATAAGTCAGAAAGAGAATGACAAATGCAGAATTGTTTTACTTATACTTGGAATTAAAACAAATGAACATAATAAAATAGAAAACGAGTTATTGATATAGATAGAAACATGTTGCTTACAATAAGGGCGGAAATGTGGTGAAGAAAAACAAATAGTTGAGGAAAATTTAGAGAGAAAATTTTCCAGTTGCAAATTAAATGAGTCAGAGACAAGAAATGAACTGTGTGGGGAATAGTCAATAACTTTGAAATAGCTTTAAATAGCAACATATCATAACTAGATTTATTCTTGTGATCAGTTTGAAATGTATTAAAAATAGCAAACAGTATGTTATGTAAGAGAAACTAACACAGAGTTAAAGAATAAACTACACTTCAAAAGCAAACAAGTACACTTATAGAAAAAAAATTAGATTTGTAGTTAACAGAGGCAGGGTTTGGGAAAGGAGAATTTGATTTTGCACTCAAATACTACAAACATCCAGCCGTAAAATAAACGTGTTCTAGGGATGCCCCGTAGAAACATGAAAATTACAATTAACACCGCTTTATGTCTTATATGAATGTTGTTAAGAGAGTAGAACATAAAGTTTCTCATCACGACCAAAACACAAATTGTATTTCTTTAAAATTGTATCTAATGAGACAATGAATTCTCCCTAAAGTTCCTATGATATTTATTTCTTGATACTTATAATCAAATCACTATCCTGTGCACCTAAACTTACACAATGTTTTATGTCAATTATATCTCAATAAAAGCAGAAGAAAAAATGGAAATTCAATGGTCATTTTTCCCCCCGGCATTTCTCATGATTGGTTTTGCAGCAAGTAAACTTGAGTCATGATATACTTATCCTAGGTAAAGATACTAATAAATAAGTGATTCTAATAAATTATACATAAAGACACTAATAAAATTAGTGTTTCACCATGCCTTAAACTTTCTACATGTTAACACCCCACTGCTTCTGTAGGCATTAAAATTTCACTCTGTGTATTCATCTGAGATTAGGGAATGGATACAAATTTAAAACTGGCTGCTCTTGCTGTGAGTGATAAAGTTCACTGTCTCTGACCAATGGTCTCAACTCCCCGACAGCATCTGTAAGAAAAGAACATGCTAGGTTGCTAAAAATCTCAGCATGGTAAAATCTCAGAACTCCTACAATTCTTAACTGTTTTACAATGGGAATGCAATACTGACAAAGACTCGATTTTGCATAACAATGTGGTGTTTTCTCTTGGTTGCATTAAGGGATGTGAAGATAATCCCTGAGATCCACAACAAACATTCTCCCTCAATGCTGGGCAAAGAGGTGTCAAGGTTCTGCATTATTAGCACTGAGGACTGCTTTCAAAATGGTTACTATGTTCACTCTATTCCAGGTAGTCCAAGGGAAGAAAGGTTATTACAATTTCTAGGTGAACGGGAATAAGTCAGTGTGTCAGATTCTATAAATTAGTCAACAGGTGTTCAAAGCCAAAAAAAGTTGTGTCAACAATGAGAATTAAAAGAAAAAACTTAGACATATGCTTAAATTAAAAAGGAGACAGAGTTCAGTGCTGGGCTCTGGGTACTGGAGAATGTATAAGCCTCAGTCCACTTCAAGGGTTCAGTGGCTTGGCCCTAGCATCTGCTCGGGATTCAATGAACAGGTAACAATTAGTATATTGGGAGAAATATAATTTACCTCCCCCTGATCTGAAGAAAATCTGGTGGCTCAATGAAACTCTTAATTCACAGAGATTCTGACAGATGAAGGGGAACAATTCACTGATGACTCAACTAAGAGAAACTTAGTTACTGCTTAAAAATCCATCTTCATACACACAAAGTGGTAGACAGATTTGTAGTATTTAGTGGGAAGTATTCAGTGGGCAGAGCTCAGAGAATAGTTTTCAAAGCACCAGCCAACTTTTGTAGTTTTGCCAATATTCTACCTTTTCCCAGGTAGAAAACTACCGATTGACAAACAAATAATATTCTTCCTTAGAATTTCTGATTTTGAAAGTAAACAGTAGCTTTTGACTTATCAGTATAGAACCTTGTTAAGATGATCACGATAAGACCCACTGTGTGATAAGAGACCTGGAAAGTAGTGGCTGAACCATCCCATCTCAACCCTAGACTGCTAATGTAAGCAAAAACATAGCCACCATCAGGTTTCAGCTGGCAAACATAAAAGCTTGATGTTTCTGTTGTAGGAAAAACCACTACTGTCCAGACACAGTTCACCTGCTGCATGTGAGCTCTTTTCTTCTCTTGGTAAAGGTCATATTGTTGGGATATTGTCAGAACTTACCCTGGACATTGCCCATTCTCCAGAGTAACAAAGGCTTTTTTCACAACTGGTGACACATATTCAGGACTCAATTTTGCCATTCCAGTCTTATCAGCAGACACAAGCTGCATCATTGTGAGAAGAAGACTTAGGCTCCCTGACTTTGCCAACAATTTTTCCAGCATTTCAGGGCATTTCACATTCTGAAAATGCTTCACCTTTTATTTTAAATTAATGGGAAATAGTCAAAGGCTTCCATGAATATTTTATATTTACTAATATCTGCAGAAAATTTGTATTCTTGCAGTTGGACAAATTTTTAATTCCACCACCCTCACCTCCTTGTAGTCCACACATTTCAGATTGCAATTTGGTTATTGAATTCGACCACCCCAACCAAGTGGCTAGTACCACTTAGATACAAACTTTGTGATGGTTAGAAGGGGCACAAGTTATGTGGGGTGTATAAACCTACATTAAATTTTTGCAATGGCACTGTCTCTTCTTGACAAAGCTCTGATTCTAAGAAGTAAATTAATCATAAGGCAGTATAGTTATCGGTATGGGGAAGAGACTCAGCTGTTTTGCGGTGGGTTGGTGATGAAAAGACATTAAAAAATCCAGCAAATGAGAATGGAATGCTTCAGACCTCTGGAGGCATGAATGAAGAAGAATATATTACTTTGTCTCCTGTACCTACCTCCACTTACTGTCTCGAGTGACTAGTTTTTGGGCTATGAAAGATCTAGTATTTGGTGAAGAGTAAAGACCATAACGAAATAGTTTGAAAACCATGAGAGTTTTGTTGTTTCAAGAAAGTAGATTTTGCTTAAAGTCAACATGTATTTTTCATTCACTTAATACTTAAATTCATCCTGTGACATGTGCTGTGCTTAATGTGCTGGTATCCAAGTTAGACAAGGAAAGGGGGATAGACAGAAAACATCTGGATGAGGTGGTTTCTGTACTGAGACTGGGAAAGCCTAATTAGGTAATAAGAGGACACCCAAAGTCCAAGGATGAGCTGGAGTAAAAGTGGTGAGGTTGCAGCTTACATAGTTGACAATCTTTTGCCTGGATATATCTCCAGATACAGAGAAACATAAAGAAATGCCAAGGTAGTCAGATGCCAGATTTATAAAGAAATGAGTAAACTAAGTTGAGTTTGTTTGCTTACATTTGGAAAGGCATTAATTGCCACCCTGAGGACGTAAGCATGTCTTTGGCTTGAACACAAAAGCAACATAAATTATTGACTAGAAAATATAGTGTAGACTCTTGATGGCAAGAAATGAAAACACCAATTTCAATACTTTGAGAACAACACAAAGAAGATCATAGGTAAAATTACTTTTTAAATTCTGCCACAAACTGAATGTGCCATTTGAGACTATATCATGTGACCTTTATGATTCCAGGGATGACATAATAGAGACCATAATCCCTGGACTGCTTCCTGCATTTATTTCCTGTTCCAACCTTTCCTAACTTAACACTTTTCATACTTTCCAGGATGAGCCAGAAACCACTTAGTGATTTTCCCTTTCTCCATGTTTTAGTCTTATTCCAAATTCTTCCACTTTTTCTTCCTCCTTACAAGAAATTATTCAAATTTACTCCCATATTGCTCCATGAAATGATCACATCAATCAAATATCACTTTTTTCTTTAAATGTTAACTTAGTCTCCATTTAACACTTAACTCTATTTAAAGAAAATAAGGTAAATACAGGTACACACCTATGTTTATTGTTCAAAAGGAAAATTGCAGATATTTGCCGACATTTGCCGACATCAATTTTAGTCTTTGTTATCCTGCATAATCTGGTAGAACTCTGGTAGATAAGTTGAATTTAGGATGACGTTCATAAACTGAAAATGGCTGATAAGTCAGCTTTGAAAGAGAGGTAGCTGATGTATCACCTCTCACTGGCACTGGAAACCATGCGTTCCTTCCTGGTAGAAGTTTAGGAAAATGACCTTCATTGGCAGATATGTTGTGATATCTATTTGGAAAAGTAGAAGTCTCCACCATAAGTCCAAAATAATTTCTCTGTATTGGAGACAAGATGCTGTACTGAGAAGTAGATGTTGTAGTTGTAATGAAGTTCACAACACGGCCATTTGCTTCAGGGTAGCTGCTTTGAGAGTGCCCGTGAACACAGTTCAACTGATTTAAAATAGCATGTTGATCCACTGCAATTTATTATGGTGGTCTAACTGACCTTGATGATGGAGGAGAAAAATCACTTCTGATCGGGGTAGTTGTATCACCAATTATGTGGCTAGTAGAGGGCTTTCTTATTAGAGGCATGTTTAAATTTGCAAAAGGTAAAAATGCACTTTCTCTACTACTGTCAGCCAGAAAACAAAAATTATTATTATCCACATTATCCCCTGCTTTACAGTGTTTGTTTTTGAAATCTTGAGCCAATGAAGATACAAGAGAGGAATTTTTAATCCCAACTCTTATTTTTATTCTCAAAAGCTGCGGAAAGCCTCACTTTATATTTGGATTATGGTAGAACAGCAGCTAAAACCAAAGAGAAAAATTTTAGTAAAATTTTAAACCAAAATAGAAGACTACAATAAGGCTAACCTATAAAACATCAGATTTCACGTTTACAATGCAAAGATAATATCATCAAAATATGAACATTGCTGACTATTTTTTGAAATTCCTTATTTGTAAAATACATATTTAAGTAGTATAGTCATCAAATTTAAGAAGTTAGCATTTGCAATAACGGTGAATTCCAATTTTCACAAGCAGCTTTAATACCTTTATTTGGATTTCTGATAAGATTCATAGTTGCAAGCAAAGTTTCTCATATTATTGAATCCTTAAGGCACTGTACTCTTTTTTGGAAAAGATAAATAATTTTAGCCTTAGTAGTTTTATACAATTTTCATAATCTGGCTTTACATATATATTACCATAGATTGATGTACAAATTTCAATTTTGTATACAAGTTACCAAGTGCTAACTAAAATTTCTGAATACCTTGCTTAAAAAAGAGACTTCTTTTTCTTCTGCCAGAAAGTCAGCTAGAGAAGCAGATCTTTGAAAATGCTGCCGTAATTTACTAAACCCATTAAGGTTAAGCTGTCTAACTAAACTTTTCATACTTCCAGGTTCAAATATTCTGAAAGGGAACTTTCTGTCCAAAACTTCCTTCTTCAAGACATCTTCATCAATCACTATTGAAGCTCCATTATCATCCCATCAAATGGATTTATATTGGTCACTCCCAGCCATTTCCCAGAGTTTTCTTGGAAATGTCAGAGAATGAAAATAATTATCTTCGTCTGGTTTAGAGACACAATGTGTGTAACATGGTGTTTTTATCAAGGATTCTTCAGACAAATTCTGAAAAGCATTTTCTTCAATCATAGAACTCAAGTCCAAGTCCCCAGAGAATGTTTGATCACACAATAGAGATCTACAGGAGTTTCCTGAACCAGTTGGTCAATCTTTACGAGACACATCTTGAATTTCTGAAGAAACATGTGCCATCTCAAATAACTTTTTCTACAGCTACTTTTCAAATCTGCATGATTTTGAGCACTGCAGCTTCAAATGTTGCTTTGGCAGTCCTGCACAGATAAACTGCTGGGCCATCAAAATGGTTCTCCACCTGAGCAGTTGTGACATCACAAAACAACTGGTCTCCTAGCCACTCAAATGTAACTTTCAGCCAGTGTTTTCTTCACATTCATCCAGTTAAAATGACAAATATATGATGCTTATTTTTATAGTGTGATCTGCAAATATTATCCCCACAAAATCTTTTTAAATATTTTAATTTTGGGGTCTATGAAATAAAACAAATCCCCATACTTTTGTACACAAATTTATACTAAATTTGTAAACATAGTATAAATAATCCAAAAAATATATAAAATAATTTTAATGTTTTGGAATTTAAAGTGAAATTTGTGTAAAACCTGTACAGATATTGGATAACAATCTCATGATCATTTACAATTAAAGTGAAATATAATTTGATTTGTAAATGGAAGTAGGTATTTATCTGTGTACTTTACAATAAGTAGCTCTACATAAAAAACATGAGAAGAATAAATATCAGTTTATTTGGTACATTTATAAATAAATGGTAAATATTTATAGAATAAAATTAGATTAAAATAATCTAATTTAAGAAATTAAATTTAAGAAATCCCAAAGGGGGGAATTTTTTATTTAAATTGTAATTAAGTTGTATAATTAAAACAAATGTAATTTAATATTCTACTACAAAAATTACAAAAGAGACAAACTTATTGTGTATTTACAAATGTTTATTTTTGCCATTCTTTCACTCAGAGTTTTTCAGTCCCTAGAAACAATACATTTTCTTGTCATCTTTCTAATCCATACTCTTAGGGCTTCTGTTAAATGTTCCAAAATGATGTTGATAAACACACTTATGCACAAGATCCTGGTTTCAATAAGCATTGCCTCCATTAAGGGGCAAACAAACAATCAAAAAACAAAGAAATAACAGTTTATGTGGGTTGTGGTGGAAAAAACAAGGTAATGCATTTTAGGAAGAAATATGTTTCTAAGTCCTGGAGCAGTTGGCATTGTTTATATAATACGACATTTTAAGGCAAGTGTTTTGTTCAATAATTGTAAATAATAGCTATGTTCGGTATCTGTAAACTGCAGTAAATCCAGTTCTACAAAAAGTTATATTCTTTATTTAGAAATAAATTCCATTAAGGATAAGCCAATTTCAAAATGAGAGATAAAATTTTTAAATAAATAAATGTAAAAGCAAGCTACAATGTAAATTTTTCATACAATATCTCTAAATTCCTTTCTTAAAAAACATTAGCAACCTGAATTCATGGCATATTATAAGTACTATAAACTATAGTCAAGTTGGATTTAGTCCTTATTCATAAACATTATTTAACATATGCAAATTCCTATATGTGACACCATCGCTTAAAAAACAAAGATTTGAAAAATAACTCTTAAAAAATGCAGGAAAATTATTGACAGATGTGATCTTAAGTTTTTTATAAAAATATTCTTTACAAATTCGCTCTAGATAGAATGCAAATAAACATAAAAAATGCCATATATGAAAAACCCATGACTAACATCCAGTTCAACGTTAAAATACGGGAATATTTTCCTCTGGTCCAATAATAAGAATAAACAAGTCCTGAATTACACTACTAGAAGTCCTACCAGAACTTCAAGTCAAGAAGGAATATAAAAGATATCCAACTTGAAAAATGCAGGAAAATATTTACAGATGACATAATTATACATAGATAGAAAACTCAATACACTCCGTCAGTGAGTGTTAGAAATAATGAACAAATTAAGTAAACTTGCAGAATACAAAATCATTATATAAATTTCCTTTACAATTTTATACAGTTACAACACATTATCCAAAAGAGAAATTAGGAAAACATTTGTGTGTAAATTTATATGAAAAAGAATAAAATAGGAATACATTTGTTAAGTGAAATTAAAGATCTAGACATAGATCTATAAATTAAAGGTGCAAGAAATATAAGTAAACAAATTAAACAGAAAGATATTCTCTTCTCATGAATTGTATACAATGTGAGGAAATATTTTAATCTATCTTTTAAATGTTAAATCTTCCCAGCAGTAATTATTGAGGAGAATGTCTTTTCTTTATTTTATACTCTAGCTTTCTTTTTCATGGGTTAATTGATCATAGGTGTGAGAGATTATATCTGGTTGTTCTATTCTCTTCTACTGATTTGTGTCTCTTTTTTGAGCCAGTATCATGTTGTTTTAATTACTAAAGCTTTGTAGGACTCTTTAACATCAGAGAACTTTCCAACATTACATTTAATACTCTTTTTCAAGATTATATTTGCAACTCATTATCTTTGTGGTTTCATATAAATTTTGAAATTATTTCTTCTATTTAATGGAAAATCTCATAGGTATTTTGACATGAATCACACTAAATGTAGATTCCCTTTGGTAGAATGGTTGTTTCAACCACATTGTTTCACATCATTAACATAAGAGATCTTTTCAATTCTTTGAATCAGTTTTAATTTCCTTCAACAAAGTTTTCTGTTTTTTAACGTATAGGTTTTCATCTTATTTGTTAACTTCATTTCTAGGGGTTCTTTACATATATATATAATTATATACATAATATTTGTAAACTCGTTTCCTACACAAATACAGCAGGCAGTAAGCAGTGGCAAGATATATTCAAATTCCTGAATGAAAGAAAGCTGTAATATAAGATATTTTATCAAGCAAGGCAATCTTTGAGAATAGAAGGAGAGATAAATAACTTCCACACAAGTAAATACTAAAAGAACTTAGCAAGAGAAAAACAAATTATGAACGATCTACTCTAAATAAAATAGAAGCAGGATGCTATAGAAAATGGAAAGGCATAATTAGAAAGGCAATATCTATAATGACTTATAACAGAATAAATATGATGTTGTAAAACAGGATATCAAAATTTTTAAGGGTCACAGAGTGAAACAGAACAATGCAGAGTATTTTGTTCTTGTTTCTCTTCTCTGTAGGATGGGTATGAGTATGTATTCTTATCAGTTAAAACAAGCAGATATAGTATGGAAAAATATAAATGCAAAACAAGGTAACCATAAGTCAAAAGCATACAATGATGTCACAAAACCAAAAAGAAACCAAAATAATAAAAGACAACTTATCAAGCCACAAATAGAAAAAGAAATGAACAAAAAGGAAATACCAAATCAACTGGAAAATGAAGTACAAAATGGAAATAAACATCAGTCTATCAATACTTATCACAAATGTTAATGGACTTAGTGCTTCAATCAAAAGATATATATTGTCAGATGGGATTATATAAGGAGATCCTACATTAAGAAGCATACAAGGGACCCATTTTACTAAGAGGAAAACACATTAATTGAAAGTCAGAAGATGGAAGAATATATTCCATGCAAATGCACATGACAAGAATGCAGGATTAGCAGTACTGACTTCACACAAAATAGACTTTACATGAAAGGCCATAGAGAAAGATAAACAAGGACATGATATAATGATTAAAGTAGCAATACAAAATGAGGGTTTTATACACATTAAGATATATGGATTCAATATAGGAGCACCTAAATTCATAAAGCAAATACTAATAGATAAAAGAGAGAAATCGCTTGGAACACAATCACAGTAGGAGACAATAACACCCCACTAACATCACTGGATTGGTCTTTCACACAGAAAATTAATAAGGGAACAAAGATACTAAAAGTCATGATAAAATAATTGGAGATGGTTGATACTTCCAATTCAGTATTTCTCCCCAAAACAGAATATACATTCTTTTCCAGTGCACATGGAATATTTTCAAGGAAAGATTATGAACTCAGGCACAGAAGAAGCCTCAACAAATTTGAGAAGAAAAAAATTATTTCAAGCATATTTTCTGAGTATAATACCATGAAATTAGAAATCAATCACAGAAATACAGGGAGAAAAAGTGACAGCATTCAAATTAAAAAACATGGTATTATAACAAAAGGGGGAGTTGATGAATTAAAAGAAGAAATTAAAAATATCTTGAGAAATATGACAAAACACTACACAAATACAATGGAATACAGTTAAAGAAGACTTAAGAGGGAAGTTCATTTTGACAAAGCCCTCCTCAAATAGAAGTACAATTTCATATGAATAATCTAACTTTCTATGTAAATTAATCACGAAAAGAGGAGCAAACAAAACCAAAAGGTAGCAGAAAGCGGGAAAAAATTAAGATCAAGGAGGAAATAATTGAAATAGAGTTTAAAAAATAGAAAAAATTAATTAAACTCTTTTTTGAAATTTTAAACTAAATTGACAAATCTCTTGACAGGATCACCAAGAAGAAAAGAGAGAGAACACAAATAATATAAGAAATGAAAATGGAGAAACTACAAAGCGTACAACAAATTTACAAAATATCATAAGGTAAAACCACGAGCAAATGCATGGAAACAAACTGGATAACCAGGAATAAATGGAGAAGTTTTTGGAAACATTCAACCCACCAAAATTGCATTAAGAAGAAATTAACCATTTGAACACACAGATCACCAGAAATGGAATAGAATTATCAATAAAATAAAAAATCTCTGCAAAAAAAATTCAAACACAAATAGCTTCACTGTGGAATTCGACCAAAAATACAAAGAAATATCCATACCAGAACTCCTCAAACTCTTCCAAAAGATTGCTATGGAGGGAGTACTCCAAAACTCACACCATAAGGCCAACATCAACCTGATAACAAAACCAGACAAAGGCACTACCTCAAAAAGAAAAATATAGGACATTATCATTAATAAACTTAGATGTAAAAGTCCTTAAGAAATTATTAACAAACAGAATCCAACATCATGTAAGAAAAAGATCATACACCATGGTCAAGTTAGGTTCATCCCAGGAACACAAGGATGGTTAAACATATGCAAATCCATCAATAAATTGTGATACACCATATCAACAAAAGAGAAGACAAAAGCGAAATGATCATCTCAGAAGATGCAGAAAAAGCATTTGATAAAATTTGACATCTATTTGCAATAAAAGTTCTTATCACAGTGGGCATAGAGGGACCATATCTCAACATAATGAAAACTACTTATGGCAAACATAGCCAGCGAAATACTCAAAGGTGAAAAACTGAAACCCTTCTCACAAAAACCTGAGAAAAGACAAGTATGCCCATTTCCAAAACTTCAATTCAATATTGCCTTAGAATTCCTAGCCACAACGATCAGGCTAGGAAAATAAATAAAACTATTCAGACTGGAAAAAAAAGATGTAAAATTGTCACGATATGCAGACATGACACTATATATAGAAAACTGTAAACGTTTCACAAAAAAATACTTAAGCTAAAAAAGGAACTGGGCAATGTAGCAAGTTTAATCTACAAATACCAACCACATTTCTTTACACTACCATTGAATCAACAGGAAAACAAAGCATAGAAACAACCCCTTTTATAACTGCACCCAAAACTATAAAATGCTTAAAAATAACTTTGACCAAGGTGGTGAATGACTTATACATTGAGAACAGGAAAACATTGATTGAGGAAATCAAGAAAGATTTGAAGAATTGGAAAGATAACCAATGGTCTCGTAATGGAAGAAATAATATTGTTAAAATGACCATAATGCCCAAGGCAATCCACAGAGTTAAACTGAGTTCCTATCAAATTATGCAAAGCATTTTTTTAAGGACTGAAACAAATGATCATAAGATTTATATAGAATCGAAAAAGATCCATAATTTCCACAAAAATATTGAAGACAAATAAAGAGGCTGGAGCAATAACCCGCCTGGTCTCCATACACTATTGCAGAGCTACAATAATCAAAATGACATGATATTGGTACAAAAACAGGCATATGGACCAATGGAACAGAATAGAGAGCCTAGGAATAAATCTAAAGGTCTATGTTCAATTAATATTTGAAAGAGTAGCCAAGAATATGACAGAGACAAGACCACCTCTTCACCAACTGGTGTTGAGAAAACTGGATAGCAGCATCACAGCAATGGAATTACAAAAATCCTTCACTCCATACACAAGAATAAACTCAAAATTGCTTGAAGACTTCAATGTAAGTCAATACACAGTAAATCTCCTAGAAGAAAACATAGGCAAAACACTCTGAGATAAATCTCAGCAATGATCTCCTAGAACAGCCTATCCAGGTAATGGATGTAAGAGCAAAATTAATAAATGGGACCTAATTAAACTTACAAGCTTTTGCACAGAAAATGGAACCATAAACAAAGCAAAATGACAACCTACAGGATTAAAGAAAATATTTAGAAATGATGCAACTGACAAAGGCTAAATTTTCAAAATATAAAGACTTCATACAACCTAATAATAATATAAAAAAAAACAAAGAAACCCAATCTGAAAATGGGCAGAAGCCCTAAACAAGCAATTCTCCAATAGAGACATACAAATGCCACACAGATATATGAAAAAAAAAATTGCTCACTATCATTATCAGAGAAGGGCAATTCAAATCTATAATGCAGTATCACTTCACAATAGTCACAAAGGCCATCATTCATAAGTCCACAAACAATAAATGCTGTGGAAGCTGTGGGGAAAAGTAACCCTCCTACACTGTTGGTAGGAATGTAGATTGGTTCAGTCACTCTGGAAAACAGGATGGGGATTCCTTTAAAGTATAAAAATAGACTTAACATATGATCCAGCAATCCCAATTCTTGGTATATATCAAAGGGAACCCTATTTCAAAAAGACACCTGCACCCCAATATTCTTAGTGCTAAATACAACAGTCACAACATGGAAGCAATCTAACTGTCCAACAACAGATGATAGTAAACAGAAGTTATGCTTCTCTTTTTACACAATGAAATAATATTCTGCAATAAAAAATGATAAAACAATGACATTTGCAGCAAAATGGATGTCCCCAAAAAGTGTCATTCTACTTGAAGTAAGCCAGAAAGAGAAAGAAAAATAACAGATGACATGACATACGTAGAACATTAAAATAAAATTTGGATGTGAACACTATGATTTCATCTACAAAACTGAAACACACTTGCAGATCTACTTAATAATCTTATGGTTACTGCAGAAAGGGACTAGTAGAGGATATATTTGGGAACTGTAGAATTATAAATGTTATCCACTATATATAAAAATATATGTTTTCAAAATTTCTTTTGTATGACAGAGGGCAGTAAGATAAATATTGTGAAGTAACACTTAATAGGCACAAAAATAAATGCATGTACGGGGACTCTGTGCTAAATACCACAGACTGACACATTGTAAATGGCATATTTCAATGATATATAAATGAATAAATATGTAAATAAATAAATAAATTAATTAATTAATATATACATACATAAATAATATTTAATAATAAAAGAAATACAGAGATTCACACTACTTAACTTTACACATCAAGAATCTAGGAGAAAACAGAAAGAATAAAGAAGAAAATTGAATGAATGAGAGCATGGCACATAATAAGAGAAACTATTGAAAATATAAAAACGTTATACCTAAGTCTGTTTCTTTTAAACATAAAGTGGACAAACGTTTAGGTTGGCTAAGAAATTAAAGACTCAAATAAAATTAGAAATGAAAGAACAGATATTACTACTGATGTTGTAGAGATGCATAGCATTATAAGAAATTACCACTAGCCAATGAATTGAATGACCTAGAACAAAAGACACATTCCAAGACACATATGTCTTCCAATACTGAATCAAGAAGTAATTAGAAAGTTAAATACAGCAAAAGTATGTATGAGTAAATCAGTAATCCAAACCTCCCAAACCAGAAAAAATTTACAAGATGACTTTTCTGGTGAATTCTGTCATACATTTGAAGACTACTTTTCACCAATTCTTCCCCAAAACTTTCAAGAATTTGAAGGGTGTCAAAGAATCCAAAGTTGTTTTATAATGCCAGCTTTATTTGCATGACAAAGCTAAAAAGGACATTAGATGCAAAATATAGAACATTATCCCTGATGAACATATGTGCCAAAATTCTCAGCAAAACACAAGCAAAATGAATTCAACAACACATTTAACGTATCATACACATACATGTGAAAAGTGATTTATCCCTGGGTTTAAGTATACTTCAAAATACTCAGATCAATAATGGTGACATGCCACACTAGTAGAATGAGTAATAAAACTCACATAATCATCTCAATAGGTGCAGAAAGAGCATTATATATAATACAACATCCTTTTAAGATACTCCCAACAAATTAAATTAACCCTGTCATTGACACGATATCATATACACACAAACACTGTGTGGACAGAAGCGAAGCAGTTCACTGTTTATTGATTCTTAGAAAAAGGGTGTATATAGGACATGCAAAGTGTCTCACCTATCATCTAAGTTATAACAATGTTAATAATCTTAAACTATTTATGACCCCATGTTCCTGCAGTAAGCACAGGATGTTAAATGATCAAGGATTGTTTTAAAGTTCATCACAGAACTTCATTAAGTAGGTCATCTTTTATCCAGCCTGCTGTCCCTGTCTTAATTTGTCCTACTCTGAGGATATTACCCAGCATAGGCTATACAGCCATCCATACTGGATATATTGAGTAGGCCATTTCTTATCCAGCCTGAATATGTGACATTCCTCATAGCTTGTTTATCAGTTCAGCCCATGGGCTTGTTCTCTAGAGCCTTCAGAAAGGGACCTACAAGCACAACATCCATAGACAGAAAAATGGATGAAGAAAATTTGATGTATATATGCAATGGAATCAATACTTTTCATTCCTATCAACAGTGTCCATGATGTTCCCTTTTCTCCACAATCTCACCAACATCTATTTCTTTTCTTTTTGACGGGAGCCTTCTGACAATTGTGAGGTCTTGTCTCATCTTTGGTTTATGACTTTCCTAATAATTTATAACTCTGAACATATTTTCATGTGTCATTTGGCCAACTCTATGTTTTCTACAGAAAATTGATTCTGATCTATGTATTCCGTTCCTATGGACTTTTTTTAAATTGGATTGTTTGGTATTTTTTTGTTTTTGTGGTGGTGTATGAGTTTGCCATATAGTTGCATATTAACACTTTATTGGAAAATATCACTTGCAAATATATTCTCCCATTGTGTTGATTGACTTTTCATTTTGTTGATAATTTCTTCTGCAGTGCAAATCTGTTTATAGTGATACAATCATATTTTCTTCATTTTGCTTCTGCCTCCCTTGTTAGAGGAGGCATATGTAGAATCAAATTAAGTCCAATGTCAGAGTGTACTTCTTATATTTTACAATTGGATTCTTTGTTTTCAGGCTTTATGTTTTATATTCCCAGGAGTGGGATTGCTTGGTCATAATAAATGTCTATTTTTATTATTCAAAGGAACTTCCATACTGTTTCCAAAGTGGTTTCATCAATTTTCATTCCCACTAACAGCGTTGGAGGGTGCCTTTTTCTCCACAACCTCCTGGGTATTTATTATTTGTAGACATTTGGATGACAGCCCTTCTCAAAAGTGTGAGGTAAAACATTATTTTATTTTTGTCTTGCCTTTGTATAATGATTAGCAATGTGAGCATGTTTTTCTTTTCCTGTTTTTCACCCATGTGTCTTCTTTAGAGAATTGTCTTCTGCTCATTTTCTGTCTGAGTTGTTTGTAGATTTTTGAAATGGAGTTGTATGAACATTGTGTGTATTTTAGAAATTAGCCTCTTGTTCATTGCATTGTTTCCTAATGTTTTCTCCAATTTGGAATTTCATCTTTTCATTTTGTTTATTTTGCTGTGTAGAAGTTTTTAAATGTAATTAGGATCTTTTTGTTTATTTTGTTTTTATTGTTTTTGGCTTGGGAGAGTGACATAAGAAAATTTTGCTACAATTTATGTCCTATTTTGCTATGTTAGTTTCCAGGAGTTTCATTGTGTCTTGTATTAGATTCAGATATTTAAATCATTTTGAGTTTATTATTGTACATTGTGAGGGAGTGTTCTTATTTCATTGATTTACATGTAGCTGTCTAGCTTTCTCAACATTACTTGCTGAAGACTGTCTTTAAGGCATTGTATATTTTTGTTTCCTTTGTCATAGTTTATTTGACCGTAGGTGTGATATTTTATTTCTGCCTCTGTGTTCCATTCCAGTTATATAGATGTTTGGTTGTTTTCCAGCATTGTGCTGTTTTGATTACTGTAATTTTGTAATATAGTCTGAGATCTGGGAGGGTTATGATTAATACCACCAAATTTGTTCTTTTTCCTCATTGTTTCTTTGCAGTTCCATTCAAATCATAGGACTGTTTTTAGTTCTGTGGAAAATATCATGTAGTTCAATCTGAATCAATTTGTATCTGAAGATATCTTTTGTAGTATGTATATTTTAACAACATTAATTCCTCTAAACTGAGACCTTGAGATTTCATTCCATTTCTTTGCAACATCTTCAAATTTCTTTATAAGTGTCCTATTCACTTTATTATGTTGGTTTTTTTCATAGCTTTTTCATTTTTTGATCTGATTTCATATGGATCTTTTAAAATTAAGGAATATATCATTGTGTAAAAAATGTAACAGTTTTTCTATATTAATCATGAATCATGCTATGTTGCTAAACGTCGTTATTAAATATAGTTGTTTTGTTTAGGAGAATCTTTTGGGACCACTACATAGATTATCATGTCATCTAAAATAATAACAGTTTTACTTCATTCAATCCAACTTGAATAACATTTTTTCTTGTCTGATTGCTGTTGCTATAGCTTCCCATACTGTGTTTAATGGAAATGGTGAGAGTGATCATCCTTGTCTTATTCCTTAATTTGGCTTTCAGTTTTTCACTTTTGCACATTATGTTGTAGGTGTGTCTGTAATTAATGACTTTAGATATGTTGAGATATATTTCCTGAATCCTACTTTGCTAAGAGGTTTCTGTCGTTGTTGCTCTAGTTGTTGTTTTTGTTGCTGTTTTTGCTGTCTTAATGAATAAATGTTGAATTTTATGAAATGTTTTTATGGATTTATTGGGATGACCATGTCATTTTCTCTTTATCTTTTGTTAATGTGGTGTATCAAACTGATTGATTTGTTTATGTTGAACCTCTCTTGTGACCCTGCAATGAATCCAAGTTTATCCTGGTGTATGATTCATTTTATGTATTGCTGGACTTAGTTTGCTAATAATATTTTGTGGAATTTTTGCATGGAAATCTATCAAATATAATGGCTTGAAGTTCACTTTGCCAGTACTTTTTTTGTTGGTTGTGCTATCAGGGTGATGAAAGCTTCATAGAATTAATTTGGGAGTTTCCCACATCTTCACTATGTTTAAATAGTTTGAAGAGTATAAGTTCTGCTTTGTATTTTTGAACAGTTCTCCACAGGAGCTGTTTAAATCTGGACTTATATTCAACAATTTTTTTAAATGCAGATTCTATCTTTCTTCTTGTAAACAGTTTGTTCAAATTATTTGTTTCTCCTAATCTCTGTCTCTTTCAAGACATTTGTCTATTTCTTCTTAGTTGTCCAGTTTATTGGCATGTAAGTGTTCACAAAATGATCCTTTTTGTATATCTGAGGTAACAATTGTTATTTCCCTTCATTTATTTCTCAATTTATTTCTATGGAGCATCTACATTTTCTCTGATGCACCTGGTTAGAGGTTTTTTAAATTGCTTATCTCAAAAAGGAAACATAAAAAAATCTTTGGTTTTATTACTCTTTAGCATAGTTTTATTTCTCTATAATTTATATTTACACCTGTAATATTTAGGATAATGTTTTTTTCTATTTTTAACTATCTTTATTGATTTACAGTCATTTTACAAAGTTGTCTCCAATTCCAGCTTACAGCACAATTTTTCAGTTACAATGAACATATATATATTTTTTTGATCCATTTTTTCATCTTTGAGCTGCCGTAAGAACTTTTATACATTTCCCTATGCTATATAGTAGAATTATGTTTATCTATTCAACAATTTGGGCCTCCCAGTGTATCTCTTCCAACCCCTAACCCCATGGCAACCAAAACTTTGTATTCTATGTCTGCGAGTCTATTTCTGTTTTGTATTTGTGCTCTTTTGGTTTTGTTTTGTTTTGTTTTTAGATTCCACTTATGAGCCATCTCATATAGTATAATCCTTTCTCTTTCTGGCTTACTTCACTTAGACTGATTTTCTCCAGGAGCATCCATGTTGCTGAAAATGGCGTTATGCTGTCGGTTTATATGGCTGACTAGTATTCCATTGTATAAATATACCACCTCTTCTTTATGCAGTCAACTATCGATGGACATTTAGGCTTTTTCCATGTCTTGGCTATTGTAAATATTGCTGGCTAAGAACAATGGGGTGCAGGTGTCATTCTGAAATAGGGTTCCTTCAAGATTTATGCCCAGGAGCGGGATTCCTGTGTCATATGGTAAGTCTACTCCTAGGCTTTTGAAGTATCTCCATCCTGTTTTCCACACTGGCTGCACCGCACTGCATTGCCACCAGCAGAGAAGGACGGTACCCTTTTCTCCACAGCCTCTCCAGCATTTGTCATTTGTGGATTCTTGAGTGATGGCCATTCTGACTCGTGTGAAGTGATACCTAACTGTAGTTTTGATTTGCAATTCTCTGGTAATCAGTGATATTAAGCATTTACTGATGTGCCTTTTGATCATTTGTATGTCTTCCTTGGAGAATCACTTGCTTAGGTTTTCTGCCCATTTTTGGATTGGGTTTTTTATTTTGTTTTATTCAGTTGGATGATCTACTTGTATACTGTGAAGATCAAGCCTTTGTCGGTTTCATATGCAATTTTTTTTTCCCATTCCGTTGGTTGTCTTTTTGTTTTACTTCCAGTTTCGTTACTGTTCAGAAGCTTGTAAATTTCATTAAGTCTCATTTGTTTTTTCTTGCTTTCATTTCTTCTACGAGAAACTTTTTCAGACTTATGACAGATAATATTTTGCCTATATTTTCCTCAAGGAGGTTTATTGTATCTTGACTTATATTTAAGTCTTTGATTCATTCTGATTATATTTTTGTGTTTTGTGTTCTAGCTTCATTGATTTACATGTTGCTGTCCAGTTTTCCGAACACCATTTGGTGAAGAGTCTGTGTCAATTCCATTGTATTTTCTTGCCTCCTTTGTTGAAGATGTGTTGACCAAAAGTTTGTGGGTTTAATTCTGGGCTCTCTATTCTGTTCCATTGGCCTATATGTATGATATACTACCGATACTGTGCTGTCATGTTGACTGTAGCTCTATAGTATTATCTGAATCATTAGCATAAAGAAATGTCACTGATATTTGAACCTTGATTTGTAACCTTCTACCTTGCTGAATTCTTTGATCAGCTTTAGTAGTTTTTGTCTGCATCCTGTTGGGTTTTCTATATGTAGTAACATATTATCTGCATATAGTGAGACTTTTACCTCTTCCCTTCAAATTTGCATCCCTTTTACTTCTCTCTCTTCTTTGATTGCTATGGCTAGGAAATCCAAGACTATCTTGAGTTGGAGTGGTGATAGTGTGTGTCCTTGTCGTATCCCAGATTTTAGTGCGAAGGTTTTAACTTTCTTACCGTTGAGTATTATGCTAGCTGTTGGTTTGTTATCTATAACTTTCATGATGCTGAGATATGTTCCCTCTATGCCCACTTTGGGGAGAGTTTTCATCATAAGTGGGTGTTGAATTTTTTCATATGATTTCCTGCATCTATTGAGATGATCATGTGGTTTTGGTCCTTTCTCTTGTTGATGTGCTGTATTACATTGATTGATTTGCATATGTTGTACCACCCCTGTGTTCCTGGCATGATCCCCACTTGGTCATGATGTATAATCTTTTATCTGTGTTTGGATTCTATTTGCTACTATTTTGGTAAGGATTTTGGCATCTTTTTTCATCAGTGATATGGGCCTATAATTCTCTTGTTTGATAGTGTCTTTGCTTGTTGCGGTATCAGGGTGATTGTGGTTTCATAGAATGACTTTGGGAGTATTCCTTCCTTTTCAATCTTCTGGAAGATTTTGAGAAACACTGGTATGAGTTCTTCTTTGTATGTTTGGTAGAATTCCTCATCGATTCTGTCTGGTCCTGGACTGTTATTTGTTGGGATATTTTATATTGCTAATTTGATTTCATTTCTAGTGCTCTGCTTCTTAAAGGGGTCAGATTATTCTTGATTCATTCTTGGTGGACAGTATGTTTCCAGAAAATTCTCCATCTCCTCTAGGTTATCCAGTTTACATCCATAAATTTTTCATAATATTCTCGTATGATATTCTGTATTTCTATTTTATTTGTTGTAATTTCTCCATTCTCCTATCTTATTTTGATAATTTGTGCTGTCTCTATTTTCTTCTTTTTGAGTTTGGCCAAAGGTTTTCCAGTTTCACTTACTTTTTTAGAAAACCAGCTTTTGGACAAATGATTTTTTTCTATGGTTTTTTCAATCTCAATTATATTTATTTCCAACCCAATATTTATGATTTCCTTCCTTCTGCTGCCTTTTGGGGTTTTTTGTTCTTCTTTTCCTAGTTCATTCTTCTGGTTGGTTAAATTGTTTATTTGTGATTGTTCTTCTTTTTTGAGGAAGGCCTGTATCGCTATAAACTCCCCTCTCAGCACTGCTTTTGCTGTGTCCCATAAATTATGTGTGGTTTTGCTTTCATGTTCTTTTGTCTCAAGGTACTTTTTCATTTCAGCTTTGATTTCTTCATTGGCCCTTTGGTTTTTTAATAACATATTGTTTAATCTCCATGTTTTCCTTTTGTTCTCCTTTGTTTCTCTGTTGTTGATTTCTTGCTTCATGGTGCTGTGGTCAGTAAATATGCTTGAGGTAATTTCTATCTTCTTAAAATTACTGAGGTTTCTTTTATGACCAACTATATCATGAAACCTGGTAAATGTCACATGTGCACTTGGATAGAATGTATATACTATTTTGTGGGGGGTGCAATGCTCTGAATACATCCACCAAGTGTAATATTTCTATTGTATTATTTAACTTCTCTGAAGCCTAATTTATTTTCTGTCTCTATGATCTGTCCAGTTATGTTAATGCTTTGTTGAAATTTCCGACTATGATTAGATACCCATCACTATCCCCCTTTATATCTGTTAGTAATTATTTTATATACTTAGGTGCTCCTCTATTTGGTGCATATGTATTAACGAGTTTGCTATCCTCATCTTGTATCACTCCTTCAATCATTATAAAATGTCCTTCTTTATCTTTCTTTATGGTCTTTGTTTTAATGACTCTTTTGTCAGAAACCAGTACTGCAACACCTGCCTTTTTGTCTTTTCCATTGTATGTAATACCTTTTCCATCCTTTCTCTCTCAATCTATATGTGTACTTCTCTCTGAAGTGGGCCTCTGTATGCAGCATTTTGAAGGTTCTTGCTTTCTTATCCAGTCTGCCACACTGACTTTTGACTGGAGCATTCAGTCCATTAACATTTACAGTAATTGATGATATTTTTGTGTTTATTGCCATTTTGACCTTATCTTTGAGGTTGATTTCGGATTTCCTATTTGTTCATTTCATCTTCCTTTTATGGTTTGGTCATTTTTCTTTGAAATATCATAAAATTTATTTAGTTTAGTGACACCCTGATAAGTTTTTGTCTTGTTGTTACCCTTTTATATAAGTCTTTTTGACCATTACTAAAACTGCTTTTATTAAACTGATAGTAAAATGATCTCAAAACTTTCCTACTGAGAACAAAAACATTTAAAAGGAAAGACCAAAAAAAAAATTCTCTATTTTCCTGCCTCCCTCTTCTTCTCTCAATGATTTGTATGTCTTTTTTTAAAATTTTGTGTTTATTTTATTTATAATTCATGTGTTATTACATTTCCAGCTGTGAGATTCTAATTTCTGTAGCATCCTGCTACTTTTCTTTTTAGAGAAGACCTTTCAATATTTCTTTTAGCATGGGTCTCTTGTTGCTTAACTCTTGTATCATTTTATTGTCTGTTAAATCCTTTATGTCTCCTTTTACTATAAAGTATAGCATTTCTGTTTAAATTATCCTAGGGTATATCATTTTTTTCATTCAAGTCTCTGAATATATCTTTCCACTTCCTTATGTCCTGTAGTGTTTGTGTAGTGAAATCAGCTGGGAGCCTTATGGGGATTCCCATTTAATTCACTCTTTGCTATTCTCTTGCTTTCTTTAGGATCATTTCTTTATCCTTGAATCTGGCCATCTTTATTATATATTTTTGTGTGAGTGTATTTTGGTTCTTCCTTTTTGGGACACTCTGAGCTTCCTGTATTTGGATCTTTTATTCCTTCTTAATATTTTGGAAGTTCTCAGTCATGATTTCTTCAAACAACTTTGCAATCCTCTTTGACCTTTCCTCCCCTTCTGGAACTTCTATCATGCCAATATTGGCCTGCTTTCTATTATCACATAGGTCCCTTATGCTTTTTTTATTTGTTTCTCATTGTTTCTCTTGTAGCTCTTCTGATATTGTGCTTTCTATTTTACTGTCTTCTAAGTCACTAATTCATTCCTCTGCACTATATAGTCAGCTTTGCGATGCCTTTAGATTTTACCTTATCTCATTCAACGAGTTTACCTATTCTACTCGGTTCTTCTTTATAGCTTCCATTTCATTTTTGACAAATTTTATATCTCTAAACATGATCTTTTATTTCCTTCAGTAATTTGATCACTCCTTTTTTAAAATCTTGATCTAGTAGGCTATCAATGTCAATTACACTGATCATCCTTTCAATGGATTTCTCTTGTTCTTTTAATTGGGAATGGTTTTTCTGCTTGTCCATCTTTCCCCTACGTCTGTGGCACTGTGGTTTATTTAGTATTAGTTATCTACTGTGTTTCCTTGTGTCTATGTTGTAATACAACTTAGAAAAGAGAAAAAAGAGAAAGAGAGACAAAGAATTTTAAAGAAGTGGGAAATAAATGTTTGAAGACATTGTATTATGCATAATACAAGAGAAAGTTGAAAAACAATAATAATAAATATATTTTTAAAATATTTCAATGGGATGAAAATTAGGGTATGTATAATTGCCTAAGAAGAAAAAATTTTAGGGTAACAGAAAATGGAACAGGTAACAACAGATTAAAAACAGGGTGTCTGTGTCCTCCTGGAGACTGTGTACATTTAATGTGAAGTCTTTCTGTATTCATCCTATTTTGGAAGCTCATCTTCCAGTTTTCAGAGGCACTCCACTGGATCCCTCAATTGTGCTGCTCCCAGTGCCTGTCGGCAAGCGGATCGCTCCTACCCCAAACACTGCATTTGGAGCAGATCTGTTTACCCTAGGCTGGCTTGTCACTGCCCTGCCTGATGCTACAGTGTGATGTTGCAGCCTGACAAGGCAGGAGTGGGCATCATGCCCTCTCCTAGCACCATGGTCAGGAGCTGCATTCCAGCAGAAAATGTAGGGGTCCTCATGCCTCCTCAGGGTGCCAGTCACTCCACTGCTCTGTGCCATTCTATGGTCTGCATCGGGTTTGCCCACCAGAAATGGGCTCAGGGAAGACTGAGGAACAGCCCTGACCCTGGTCTGGCCCAAAATCCAGTTCCTTGTTTTTCTTGGTGAAGCAAGTTCTCTGAGGATCCAGGACAGAAGAATCCTATCTGTCTCAGGCTGTAGAGAAGTCTCCGTCTGGCCCTTAAGTCTGCTAAGTCCTCAGACGTGGATGCAGATTTTGCCCCTGCTGCTGCCTGGGTGTAAAGCACCAGAGGGTATGGTGGCTGTGTCTGAGCCCCAGCTCTCTTCACCTAGAAACTTTTGTGGATTTTCAGAGATGGGAAATGCACCCTTCCACCCACAGGGCAAATCTGCCCTGTTGTTTTATGGAGGGCCCAGGATGTTCTGCCTTGTACACTCACAGTGATGGCACAAAGCCCCCTCCATTCCCCCAGATTGCCTCAGTGCAGCCATTCACAACTTCCACAAAGCTCGTGCAGCATGACCCTGCCCCCAGCTTCTTGGCTGCATCTTGGGCTGAGTGTCTGGGCCTGTTTAAGTTAGTTGTGTCAGTCAACTTATACTCTGTACAGATCCAAGCCTTGGAGGCTACCCCTCGTTTCTGCTGAACACTCAGTTGGAGAGAGGAGACCCAGTGAATGATCGCCAGCCCATCTTTGCATCTCCCTCCCTGTGGGACCTGCCCCACTCTGTTTTGCCTTTTCTTCTTTCTTTCTTCCTTTTCTCCTAAAAGATTTTATGGATCTTTACCTATTGAAGAGGACAATGTTCTGCCAGGGTTCTGCAGGTTCTCTGGTTAGCTGAGTGTGTCTGTGGATGTGAGACTTGGTGCATTTGTGGGAAAGGGTGAGTATCGAGCATCCTTCTACCTCACCATCTTGGCCTTCCCACCCAAAAATTCTCACTTTATGGTGGAAGATAAACACAGCCTTGAAATAGATGGAAGATATACTTCATAGAAATGATAAGAAAGTGCAAATTGCAATGCTCAACTCATACAAAATACGTTGCAAAATAAGGGCCACAGTGAAAGATATATATGAGATTATATAGTGAAAAAGTATCTATATTAAAATAGGGTATTATACTCATTAATTTATGTATGGACCCAACACCATAGATACTAAGTATATAAAGAAATATTAGTAGACATGAAGGAATTAATTGATTATAAAACAATAATTGTAGAAGAATATAACACCTCACTATTCTGATAGCCAGATCATCTGGAAAGAATATCTGTAAGGAAATAGAGTTCTTAATAATATATCAGATAATTTGAACCTAACTGGGTTATTGGACACTGCATCAGAAAAGCAGAACACATAAACTTTTCAAGTGTGCACAGGATGTTATCTAAGTAATTAACCACAAATTATGCCATGAAAAGTGCCTCAGGATCTTTAAGCAAATATAGATTACAGCAAGTATTTTTCCAAACACATAAGTATGAAACAATGCCTCAACTATAGAAAGAACAGGAAAAGCACAAACATGTGATTAAACCAAGTCCTTTAAAAAAAAAAAACATGAAACAAGGTCAATGATGAAATCACAGTGGTAATAAAATCATACCTAGAGACAAATTACAATGAAAACACAGATTCACAAAATGTATGGGATGCAGCAAAGACAAATCTATGAGGGAAGTATAGGACATTTAAGGCCTTCTACATGGATGCAGAAACATCTCACACAAAGAACCAAACATACCACCCAAATTAACTATAAATAAGAACAAGCAAATTCCAAAGACATTAGAATGAGAAATCTTTAATTAGTAGGTTGAAAATAAGTGAAATAAAAATCAAAATATAAGTTGAAAGTCCTATAATCACGGGCTAGATTTTCTTAAAAATATTAGCACACTGGTGAGCATTTAGCCAGGCTTATCAAGAAATACACAGAGTGGACCCAAGCAAAATAAAAAATGAAACAGTAGACATAACATCTTTTATTACAGAAATACAAACAAAGATTATGAAAGCACTATGAGCAGTTACATGACAACCAATTTGACAACCTAAAAGTAATGGACACATTTCTAAATACATGCAGCCTACCAACACTGAATAAAGAGAAAACAGAAAACTTGAAAGAACAATCAGTATAAGTTAAATATAATGTATAATTTTGAAAACACCGCTTGAACAAAATGCCTGGATGCCTTCACAAAAACCTCTTTCCCCCCAACAGTTTCAAAAAATGAAGGAGGAAGGAAAATTCCCAAAGTTACTCTATGAGGCCACCATTACACTGATAACAAAACCAAAGACACTAACAAAAAAATAAAAGAAAATGAATATCCAATATTCTTGTTTAATATACATTCAAAAATCCTCAAAAGAACATCAACAAATTAATCCAACAATACATAGAAAGGATTATACATGATGATCAGTTGGATTCCTTCCAGAGTTACAAGGATGGTTCAACATACACAAGTCAATCAGCATGACACATATCTAATAAAGGAAGGACAAAATTCACAGGACCATGTCAATACGCACAGAAAATGGATTTGTCAAAAATCAACATACATTCATGAACAGAAATCTCATGAAAGTGTGTATAATGGGAACATCCCTCAGCATAGTAAAGGCCATTAATAACAATTTATAATACTCAGGGGGAAAAGCTTAATGCCTTCTGGGTAAATTCGGGAACAAGACAAGGACTCCTACTCTCAAAACTTCTGTAACTTAGTAATACAATAAACGAAAAGGAAAAGAAAAAGAAGTATAAGAAACACAAAATGGAAAGAAAGAAGCAAAATTGTCACCAGTAATGATGGAATAACAATCTACACAGAGAGTCCTAAGGGCTCCACACTAACTGTTAAGAATAACAAATAATTTCAGCTAGGGAGTAGGGTACAAGATTAATGTAAAGAGGTCTGTTGCATTTCTACACATTAATCATGAGATACCCTAAAATGGACATTGAAAGCAATTCTATTTATAATCCTATTCCCTGGAATATCTTGGAATAAATGTAACCACTTATGTGAAAGATCTACACACAAAAAATTATAAAACATTGACAAAGTATTTAAAAATGATTCAAAGAAATGGAAAGATATCTTGTGGTCTTGGATTGAAAGAGTTCACATTGTTAACGTGGCCGTACTACACAAAGAAACTTTCACATTTAGTACAATAAATGTTACGAAGTTGTAGAATTTTCCAAAGCAGAAAAAAATCACTCTAAGTTTTACATGAAAACTTTAAAAATTGCCAAAATGATCTTGAGAATAAACAACAAATGTGGAGATATAACCCTCCCAGATACCTTACTATACTACAAACCTACAGTAGTAAAAACAGCATGGCATTGGCACAAAGATATAATCAATAAAAACAGAGAGCCTAGAAACATTTCCACACACGTATGAGCAATGAATCTATGATAAAAAAGGCAAAAGTACACAATGGAGAAAAGACAGTCTCATCAGTGTGTGGTGTTGGGAAAGCTGGAAATCTACATGTAAAACAGCGAAATGAGAGCATTCCCTGACATCATATACAAAAATAAACTACAAGTGTATTAACGACTTAAATGTAAGACCTGATACTATAAAACTGCTAGAAGTGAATATAAGTGATACACTATTTTTTATATATCATAGGAATATTTTCTTATATCAGTCTCCTAAGGCAAAAGAAATAAAAGCAAAAATAAGCAAGTGAGACCTAAACAAACTTGAAAACTTCTGCACAGCTAAGGACACAATCAATGAAATGAAAACACTGCCTGTGTAATTGGAGAATATATTGGCAAACAATGCAATGACCAGGGTTTAATAGATGTAGGTTAATATATGTAACATGGATTTAGGTTATACAACTCAATTTGAAAAGCAAAATTCCAATCAAAAACAAGAGCAGAGCAACTGAGTTAATATTTTTCCAAAGAAAACTTACAGAAGAGTAATGGTCATGTGATAAAAATGCTCAATATAACTAATTATTAGATCATTGCAAATCAAAACCACAATGAGGTATCACTTCACACTGTTCAAAAGGCCATTATCAAAATGTCTACGAATGGAAAGTGTTCGAGATGATGTGGAGGAAAGAAATCTCTTGTACACACTTGGCAGGAATGTAAATTGGTACAGTTTCTATGGAAAACAGTATTCGGATTTCTTTAAAAACTAAAACAGAACTACCATATGAAACAGTAATACCTCTCCTAGGAAAAATCTGGGAAAACCCCCTAAATTGAGAAGAACCAATGTTCACAACAGCACTGTATTTAACATGCAAGACTTAGAAGCAATCCAAGAGTCCACAGTAGAGTATGGACTTAAAGATATGATGATTTTATAAATAGGCAATGGAATAATACTCACCCATGAAAAGCTATAACACATTGATATTTCAGCATCCTGAATGGACCTAGTAAATATTGTGCTTAGTGAGGAAACTTAGACAAAGACAAAAGTATATAATATAATTTATGTGTGGAAACTTAAGAATAACAAATATCTATGTACATCTATCTATAGCTATCTATTGATAGATGAGAGATAAATAGAAAGATAGATACATAGGCACATGGTAGATAGATAGATAGATAGATAGATAGATAGATAGATAGACAGACACATAGATAGATTGATTGATTGATAGAGACGTGGCAGAAAGATAGAGAAATTAGATAGACAAGACTGAAACAGAATGAAAGATATGGAAAAAAATTTATGTTTACCAAAGTGGAAGGGAAGGACAATTTTATGGTACGATATTGAGAGATATATTGTTGTGTACATAAAGGAGAGAAGCAACAAGGATAATCTGTATAGATCAGAGAATTATACACAATAACTTAAAATAATTTAATGTTAAAAGTATTGTAATAATTTATAATGCAGTATAATCCATAAAGTGGTTGGAATCTCTATGCTGTACATCTGAAACTACACAATATAGTACATCTACTGTACTTCAATTAAAAATAAATCATCTCATGTATAATTTAGTCCTTTATCTTCTGATAGCAGCTTCCTTTAATATTGATTTATTTTTACTCTTTATCTTTTATGATTACTGTCTCAAATTATTTCTTTTACTCTAGTGTACATTACCAGAATGACGTATATATATTTATTGCCCCTGAATTCCTATTTTATCTCTTTAATTATTTTACTATAGTAGATTTTAAGAACATAACCAAAGAAACAGTTGCAAATTTCTCATGGTGTCTGCTTAGCATTTTGTTCAATGTTATGCAAATTTTTGCCATTTTATATTCCTTAGAATACCTCTTTTCTGCACCCCGTGTAAGGTGTCTCAGTTTTGTTTTTTTCATCTCATTCAGGTTTTGTTTTTCTGGTAAAGTCTTTATTTTCACTTTATATCTAAGTGAAAACTGTGCAATGTAGAGTACTCTTGGGAGAGAGATTCCTTACTTCAGTAGTTTGAAAATGCCATTTAATTTACCCTTGGCCTATGTTTTCTGCTGAGAAATCTGCTGAAAATCTAATGGGGGTTCCTTTGTAGATTATCATAACATTTTTTGGCTGCCTTTAAAATTTTACTCTGTCATTGACTAGCCAATTTGCATGTGACGTATCTTGAAGGAGGTCTCTTTGACTTAAAGTTATTGGTGTTTTGTTGGCTCACGGACTTGTATATCAGTTCCTTACACAGGTTCGGTAAGTTATCAACTATTACTTCTATAAATAAAGCATCAGCTACCTTCTAAATTTCTTCTCCCTCCAGGATTTCACTCTAAAGTGCATTTCCTGAAAAAATCTGAATGGCTATTGTAGAATTTCCTCACTTTTTAATATCTTGTATCTCTGCGCTCCTCTATCATTTCTAGTTTTGTATTGGTGAGTTTGCTAATCTCTCTTCCACAAAAGCAGTCTGCTCCCAGTGCTTTCTGCTGCATTCTTCATCTCAGTAATTAAGTTCATCTGGTCCTCCAATAACGTTTGGATATTTTTTAGTTCCAGTCTCTTTGGTAATGTATTCCTTATCAGCATTTAATTTATTCCTAAGCTCACTAAACTGCTATCTGAGTTTTGTTTTTTTGTATTGAGTTTCTGTATGACAACTATTTGGATTCTCTATTAATTATATGGCAATATACCATGACTTTAAGTTTGTTTGCTGCAGGGTTGACATTGTGTGTGTGTGTGCGTGTGCTTATTCATGTGTGTCTGTGTCTGTTTTGGTGTCTGTGTCTGTGTATCTGTGTGTGTGCATGCACAATAATGTTACTGTGATTGGTCATGATCTTGGTAAATTATTGCTCTCATGACACTAAATAACAGATTGGGAGTTGGAGCCCTTGCTTTTGTTTTCTGGTTGTTTGCAATATTGCACAATTTTTGATTTTACTTACCTGAGCTACCTCTGATAATATTTCAAAATGGCACTTTCCAGTCGCTACTGTCTGGATAAAACTTGTGCTTTCATTGTCACTTCTTAGAGTTCTCTGGTAGATAATGCCACTGTTGTCACTGGTATGGTGAACCCTTCCTTTCATCTGATATCACTTGGGACTTAGTTTACAAATTGAAGAAATGTGTTAAGACAGGTGGGTATTTGGAATCAGGCAAGTGCCTTTCCCATGTCCGGTTTTGCAAGGTAACTTGTCTCCACCAATGTGAATGGGGAGTTAGGACAGTTTCATGAATGTTTGAGTGTCTGAAGAATGGAATTTCTGTCTCCATTGTGGCTCCCTCCAAGTTACCTGTGACCATGATTGCTGGTGCAGTTGGAGGCCGAAGATGTGTGAACCACTGAGACCCTGTTTCTACTGGGTTCTCTGAGCCTGTGGGCTCAAACAACCTAGTCAGTTGGCCTTGGTTGTAGGCAGCAAATCTGCTCTTCCTTCAGTTGAGTCTCCTTTATGTGTTTTAGCCCACCAAACTTCAGCTTTACACATGTGTACTGGAGTATTGTTTAGTGTTGTAGTTATTTTTGTTGAGATGTGAACGTTTTACTGACTGTAGATTTTAGGGGAGAGACAAAAATAGTTTAAACTTATGTCACTTTTGTCAAAGTATATACTTATTCATTTAAAAGCTTAAATTCTAGTTAGGACATTATAAGAACATTAAAGAAAGTGAACAAATCACCTCCCTTAATGTCATACTACTACAAAATATTTTGATTTTCCTGGGTTATTTTCTTCATTGTTTTTCCCACATACATGCACATTTTACTAAAATATATGCCTATAATCCCTTTAAAATCATTTAAATTATTAAAATATTTCTCTGTGTTGTAAATATAGCCCTGTTGCTTCTCTAATGTATAACTGGTAGCTTGCACATTTCTGTCTTCACCATCCTTCTTGTCTGTCCCCAAAGGAAAGCACTACTTGGTACACTATACATATATATGTGATTCTGTTCCTGTTTCTTTATGATTATATCTCTTATATCTTTAGTTTTCTCATATAAGTGATAACTTAAAGTGTTTTTCTCTGTATGACTTATTTTTATATGTACAACGCCCTCTGGGTCCAGTCACATTTTTCCAAATCGCAGAATTATATTTTTTGATATGACAATGACTAAGTATTTATTATGTTATCTATATTTCACATCTACTTCAGCCAATCATCTGTAGATGGTTAGTTTAGGTGTGCATCTATCTTGGCTGTTTTAAATGATGATGTTAAGAACATTGGGGGTAATATATCTTTTAATATTAATGTTTTCATGTTTTTAGAGATTTATATCAAAAACTGGAATTGTTGCAACATATAATATTTCTATTTCTAGTTTTCTGTGCACTGATTACAGTTTTATAATAGTGGATGCATCAATTTATGTTTCCACCAACAGTGTACCTGGGTTCCCTTTTATCGACATTCTTATTAATGTTTGTAATTTGAAGCCTTTTTAATAGCCATTTTTGTTGCTATGAGATTATATTTCATTCTGGTTTTGATTTAAGATATCCCAATGAATAGCAACATTATGTTTCTTTTTATGTGAATGAAAATCATCCTCATGTCTGTTTTTGAAAAGTTTCCATGAAGATCCTTAATCTGTTTCAAAGTTGTGGCCTGTGTTTTAAAATATTGAGTCTACTATGCTACATATATTTTATGGAAATTATCACCTTGTTGGTCTCATTGTCTGAAATTATTTCTTCTGTTCTGTGTGTTGTCATATGTCTTGTAGAAGATTTCCTTTGTCTGCAAAAGGCTTTGCCCTTCACACATATACAAGAAGTAGAAACCATGTATCACGTAGTACATCTAATTTTTCCTACATAAACTTAAAACTGTTATTGATAATTCTACTTTTTTCTTTTCTTTTTCACTTAGGAGACAGATCAGCAATAAATATTGCTATGATATATCTCAAAGTCATTTCTCATCATGTTTTTGTTCTGAAATTGTATAGTTTAAGATTTTACATTTAGGAAATTAATCCATTTTTATCTTATTTTGTATTCTTTGGAAGGAAGTGCTCATGCATCTTCCTTTTACATGTACTGTCCTAGTTTTCCCAGAACTACTTGTTGAAGAGACTGCCTTTTTTCCATTGTATACTCTTACCTCCTTCATTGTAGACTAACTGACCATATGTGTGTGGGTTTATTTTCAGACTGTTTATTTTGTTCCATTGATCTATGTGTCACTTTTAGTGATATATTTTGATGTTTTGATTACTGTAGTTTTGTAGTAAGTTATAAATTCAGGGAGGATTATACCCACAGCTTTGTTCATTTTTCAAAGATAATTTTAGAAAATTCGGTTCTTTCCCATTTTTGTATAAATTTTATTTTCTACTCCTTGTTTTGAGAAGTGACATATGGATTCTGTGTGAATAGAAATTTATTAAAAGTAATAACCTAAGAAAAATAGTAAAATGTGGAGGATAAATCATACAATATTAAACAACAAATGAATTTTGCTGTAAAAATCAAAGGAAATATATATAAGAAAAATGACAACAAAACCAAAGTCCAAGGGGTATAACAAAAGCTTATTAACAGGGATGCTTATAGCAAAATAATCCCACTTATACAAATAAGAAACATCTCTCTCTTATAACATAATCTTACAAACAAAGATGTAGCAAAATAAGAAAAAAATTGTTAGTAGAAAGAAAGAAAGCTGAAAAGTCAGAACATAAATAAATAAAATAATGATTAATAATAGAAACATATAATCAAACTAAATAATGCCTTTTGAAAGATAAATAAAATTGATAAACTTTTCCCAGACTCATGGGAATAAAGGATTACAGATTAATAAGCTCAGAAATAAATGAGAAGTTACAGCTTATATCAAAGAAATACAAAGCATCATAAGAATATACAACAAATTATTTGTAAATAAAATGGAAACCCTAGAAGAAATATACAATTTCTGAGAGAGACATAATCTCCAGGATGGAATGAGAAATAGAAAAAAAGAACAGATTAAAACTAATGAAATTGAATAAGTAATTAAACAAAAACTCCCAAGAAACAAAATTCCAGGTCTAAACAGCTTCCCAGGTAAATTCTGCCAAACATTTACAGAAGAGCTATCACCTATACTTCTCAGAGAATTCCAAAAATTTGTATAGGAAAGAAGGCTCCCTACCCCACCTTTCTGTATCACACTATTACTAAAACTGGAACAAATACCCCAAAAAATTACAGGCTAAATACTACTGATAAACATTGATGTAAAAATCATCACTGAAATGTTAGCACAATAAAAAATATATTAACAGGATTATATATTATGAATAAAAACATTTTAATCCAGGGATGCAAAAGTGATTCATTACCTACAAATTGATCAATATGATACACCAGAGTACAAATTAAAGAATAAAAATTATATAGTCTCATCAATAGAGTCATAAAATATTGTGACAATTCATTAACTTTTTAAGATTATATTTCTCCTCAAATTGGGCATGAGGAAACATACCTCAACACAGTTAAGGTCATATATGACAAGAACTCAGCTAACATGTCACTCACTGATTAAAAGCTGAAATCATCTGCTGTAAGAGCAGGGAGAAGGCAAGAATACTCACTCTTACCACTTTTATTCAGTATAGTATTGGAAATTCTAGCCATAACTATCCAAAATAAATGGAAATAAAACATAGCTAATTAAGAATAGGAGTAAAAGTATCTGTTTGCAAATGGCATCCTTTAAACTGAAATCCTATAGATGGCACCTCAAAACTACTAGGGCTTATCAATGCATTTGGTAAAATTTCAGAATGTAAAATTAACGTACAGGAATCTTGCATTTCTGCACACTAGCAACAAGCTAACAGATAAAGAAAGTGAGGGAACTGTCTCATTTACAGTTGCATTACAAAAAACAAAATTTCGAAATATATCCAAACAAGGAAGCAAAAGACCTTTACACAGAAAGCTATAAAATATTTATAACAGAAATTGAAGATAATGGAGACAGATGAAAGGATATACTGTGTTCATTGATGACGAAAATAATATTGTTTAAATGACAGTACGAGCCAAGAAAATAAATTAATTAAATCCAGTGAATATCAAAATACCAAGGGCACATTCAGAATTTAAAATAAAAAATTCTTAAATTTACATGTAAACACAAAAGAGTTGAAATCACTAAAAAAAAAGAAAAGAAAACAAACTATAAACAGAAACATATTTGACAAAGAATAAAGAGGATGTATCACTTTCTCTGATTTGAAACTATAATAGAAAGCTACAGTAATAAAAAGAATACTGTAGTGGAACAGAACAAAGAAAATAATGGAACACAAAGAATCCCTGAAAATGAAATCAGACAGTTATGGTCATTTAGCCCATTACAAAATATGAATATACAGTGGGGAAAGGTATTCAGCAGGCATAAGAAACTGGCCAACATCACAAACCATCAAAAAAATGCAAGCCCAAACACAAAAAGATTGTATGTCAGTCCTGTCAGAATGAATATTATCAAAAAGATAACAAATATAAGTGTTGGTGAGGATGTAAGAAGAACAACACTGATGCACTGCTGGAGTGAATTTAATTTGTGCTGCCACTGTGGAAAACAGTATGCAGTTTTATCTAAAAATTTAGAATGAAATATAATCCAACATTTCCATATCTGGATACTTATTCCAAGAAAATAAGAACAAAAACTAGAAAAGATAAATTCAATCATATATTCACTGCAGAATTATTTATAATAGAGAGGATATAGAAGCAAATTAAATGTTCATCAATAGATGATGGATAAAGAAAATGTGTGTTTATAGTATATATAAATACACATCTATAATTTTTATTTTTATATTTCATAGACTTATCTATATTTATATATATATATATGCACACACACAGATAAAATTACAATGGGTTATTACTCAGCTGTAAACCGAATAACTTCTTCATTTGCAACATGTGTAAACAAAAAGGGTAATATGCTAAGTGAAATAAGTCAGAAAGAGAATGACAAATGCTGTATGATTTTACTCATATTTGGAATTTAAGAGAAATGAACATACCACAACTGAAAGGAGATATAGATATGCAAAGAAACAGGTTGATCACAAGAAGGAGGGAAATGGTGTGAGGAAAAAGAAATATTTGACGGAAATTAAGAGAAAAAGTTTTCCAGTTGCAAATTAAATGCGTCAGGGCAAGAAATGTGCTGTATGGGGAATAAAAAATAAGTATGAAATATTTTAAATAGCAAAATACAATAACTAGATATATTCTGGTGATCAGTTTGAAATTTACTAAAAATAGAAAAAACACTACGTTGTGTATGAGGATCAAAAACTGTTTATATATTTAAGTACACTTCAAAAACAAACATATTTTTGAAAAAAATTAGATTTGTAGTTAACAGAGGCAGGGGATGGGAAAAGAGGATTTGATTAATACACTCAAAACTACAAACTGCCAGCCGTAAAATAAATGTGTACTAGGGATGCCCCATAGTAACATGAAAATTACAATTAATACTGCTTTATGTTATATATGAATGTTGTTAAGGGAGTAGACCCTAAGTTTTCTCATCACAACCAAAAGACAAGTTGTATCTCTTTAATATTGTATTTAACTGAGATAATGAATTCTCCGTAAAGTTGCTATGATATTTATTTCATGATACTTGTAAATCAAATCACTATCCTGTACACCTAAACTTACACAGTATTCTACACCAATTATATCTCAATAGAAGCGGAAGGAAAAATGGAAAGTCAATATTCACATATTACCATGTCATTTCTCATGATTGTTTCTGCAGCAAGTAAACTTGAGTCATGATATACTTATCCTAGGTAAAAATATTAATAAATAAGTGATTCTAATAATACATGAAGATACTAATAAATTAGTGTTTTACCATGCCTTTATTTTCTTCATGTTAACAGACCACTGCTTCTGCAGGCATCAAAATTTCTCAATATACATTCATCTGATATTAGGGAATGGATACAAATTTGAAACTGGCTGCTCTTTCTGTGAGTGATAAAGTTCACTGTCTCTGACCAATGGTCTCATCTCCCCAATAGCATCTGTAAGAAATGAACATGTTAGGTTGCTAAAAATCTCATCATGGTAAAATCTCAGCACTCCTAAAATTCTTAACTCTTTTGCAATGGGAATGTAATACTGACAAAGACTTGATTTTGGAAAACAATTTGGTGTTTTCTCATGGTTGTATTAGGGGATGTGAGGATAATCTCTGAGATCCACAACAAACATTCTTGCTCAAGTGCTGGGCACAGAAGTATAAAGGTTCTGCATTATTAGGACTGAAGACTGCTTTCAAAATGTTGACTACGCTCACTCTATTCCAGGTAGTACAAAAAATAAGGTTATTCAAATTTCTAGGTGAACAGGAATAAGTCAGTGGTTCAGTCCCTTTAAATTAGTCAAGGGGTGATCAAAGCCAAAATAAGTTGTGTCAACAATGAGAATTAGAAGAAAAAAGAAATTAGACATAAGCTTAAATTAAAAAGGAGACACTGTCCTGTGCTGGGCTCTGGGGACTGGAGAATGTATATGCCTCATTCCAATTCAAGGGTTCAGTTGATTGGCCCTAGCATCAGCTCGGAATTTAATGAACAGGTAACAATTAATATACTGGGAGAAACATAATATACCTCTCCCTGATCGGAAGAAAATCTGGTGGCTCAATGAAACTCTTAATTCACAGAGATTCTGCCAGTTGCAGAATAATAATTTACTGATGACTCAACTAAGACAAATTTAGTTACTGCTTAACAATCCATCTTCACACACACACACAGTGGTAGAGAGATTTGTAGTATTTAGTGGGAAGAGTTCTGTAGGCAGAGCTCAGAGAATAGTTTTCAAAGCATCAGCCAACTTTTGTACTTTTGCCAATAGTCGAGATTTTCCCAGGTAGAAAACTACAGTTGGACAAACAATATTCATCTTTAGGATTTCTAATTTTGAGAGTAAAGTGTAGTTTTTGACTTATTATAGAACCTTGTTCAGATGATCACATTAAGACCCACTGTCTGATAAGAGAGATGGAAAATAGCTGCTGAAACAGCCCATCTGAACCACAGACTGCTAATGCAAGCAACAACGTAGCCACCATCAGAGTTGTGCTGACAAACTTAAAAGCTTGATGTTTCTGTTGTAGGAAAAACCACTGCTGTCCAGACAAAACTCTCCTGCTTCAAGTGGCCTCTTTTCTTCTCTTGGTAAAGGACATATTGGTGGGATTTTGCAAGATCTTACCCTGGCCCATTTGCCCTTTCTCCACATTATCAAAGGCTTTCTTTACAACTGGTGACATATTTTCAGGAATCAATGTTGTCATTCCAGTCTTATCAGCTGACACTTTCTGCATGATTATGAGCAGAAACCTTAGACACTCTGACGTTGCCTACAATTTTTCCATCACTTCAGGGCATTTCACATTCTGAAAATGCTTCACCTTTTGTTTTAAATTAATGGGAAATAGTCAAAGTCTTCCATGAATATTTTATATTTCCTAATATCTGCAGAAAATTGGTACTCATGCATTTGGACAAATTTTTAATTCCACCACCCTCACCTACTTCTAGTCCACACATTTTAGATTGCAATTTTGTTACTGAATACGATCACCCCAACCAAGGTCCTAGTACCTCTTAGATTCTTCCTGCGTGAAGGTTAGAAAGGCACAAGTTATGGGGGGGTGCATAAACCTACATTAAATATTTGCAATATCACTGTCTCTTCTGGACAAATCTCTGATTCTAAGAAGTAAATTAATTAGAATGCAGTATAGTTATTAGTATGGGTAAGAGAATCAACTATTTTGGGTTGGGTGGGTGATGAAGAGACAGGAAATAATGAAGAAAATGAGAATGGAATGCTTTAGGCCTCTGGAGGCATGAATGGATAAGAAAATAATACTTTGTCTCCTGTATCTACCTCCAATTACTGTCTTGAGTGACTAGTCCTTGGGCTATGAAAAGAGCTAGTTTGTGGTGAAGAGTAAAGACCAAAACGAAATAGTTTGAATACCATGAGAGTTTTGTTGTTTCAGGAAAGTAGATTTTGCTTAAAGTCAACATGTATTTTTCATTCACTAAATTCTAATATGCATCTTGTGGCATGTGCTGTGTTTACTGTGCTGGTATCCAAGTTAGACAAGGAAAGGGGGACAGACAGAAAACATCTGAAGGAGGTAGTTTCTGAACTGAGACTGGGAAAGTCTAAGTAGGTAAAAGGAGGACACCCAAAGCCCAAGGATGAGCTGGAGCAAAGTGGTGAGGTTCCAGCTAACATAGTTGACAAGCATTTGCCTGGATGTATCTCAAGATACAGTGAATCATATAGATATGCCAAGGTAGGCAGAGTCCAGATTTATAAAGAAATTAGTAAACAAAGTTGAGTTTGTTTGCTTAGATTTGAAAAGGCATTAAGTGCCACCCTGAGGAAGTTAGCTTGTCTTTGGCTGGAAAATAAATGCAAGATAAATTATCAAAAAGAAAATATAGTGTAGAATCTTGAGGGGAGGAAATGAAAGCACCAATTGGAATGCTTTGAGAACAACACAAAGAAGACCATAGATAAAATTACTTCATAAATTCTACCACATGCTGATTGTGCCATCTGAGACTATATCATGTGACCTTTATGATTCCAGGGATGACATAATAAAGACCATGATCCCTGGGCCGGGTCCTGCATTTATCTTCTGTTGTAACACATCCTAACTTAACACTTTTCATACTTTCCAGGATGAACCAGAAACCACTTAGAACTTTTCCCTCTCTCCATGTTTTAGTCTTTTTCCAAATTCTTGCATTTTCTCTTCTTCCTTACAAGAAAATATTTAAATTAACTCCCATATTTTTCCATCAAATGTTCATATCAATCAAATATCTCATTTTTTCTTAGAATAGTAACATAGTCTCCCATTTAACACTTAACACTATTTAAAAAAATAAGGTAAATACAGGTACACATCTATGTTTATTGTTCAAATAAGAAAATTGCAGATATTTGTTGACATTTGCCAACCTCACTTTTAATCTTTGTTATCCTGCATAATCTGGTAGTCCGCTGGTAGATCAGTTGTGATTAGGATGACGTTCATATATTGAAGGTGTCTGATGAATTGTCCTTGAAAGAGAGGTAGCTGATGTATCAGCTATCACTGTCACTGGAAACCGTGGGTTTCTCCCTGGTTGAAGTTTAGAAAAACTCCCTTCATTGGCAGATATGTTATGATATATATTTGGAAAACTAGAATGCTCCAACATCTGTCCAATATAATTCCTCTGTATAGGAGATAAAATGCTGTACTGAGAAGTAGAATTTGTAGTTGTAATGAAGTTCACAACACGGCCATTTGCTTCAGTGTAGCTGCTTTGAGAGTGCCAGTGGACAGTGGTCAACTCATTTAAAATAGAACATTGATCCACTGCAATTTGTTCTGAGGGTCTAACTGACATTGATGATGGAGGAGAAAAATCACCTCTTATCGAGGTATTTGTATCACCAACTATGTGGCTAGAAGAGGGCTCCCTTATTAGAGGCATGTTTAAATTTGCAGAAGGTAAAAATGAACTTTCTCCACTAGTGTCAGCCACAAAACCAGAATTATGATTATCCATATTACCCCCTGCTTTATAGTGCTTCTTGTTGAAATCTTCAGCCAATGAAGACACCAGAGAGGCATTTTTAATCCCAACTCTTCTTTTTATTCTCACTAAAATCTGGGGACAGCCTCGTTTAAAATTTGGATGATGATAGAACTGCAGCTACAACCAAAGTATAAAGATTTTAGTAAGAATTTTAACCAAAAGACAACACTACAATAAGCATAACATATAAAACCTCAGATTTCACGTTTACTATCCAAAGGTAATATCATCAAAATATGAATATTGCTGACATTTTGAAGTTCCTTATTTGGAAAATACACATTTAAATAGTACAGTCATCAAATTTAAGAAGTTAGAATTTGCAGTAACGGTGAATGCCACTTTTGAAAAGCAGCTTTAATACCTTTATTTAGATTTCTGCTTAGATTCATAGTTGCCAGCAAAGTTTCTTATAATATGAATACATAAGGCACTGTCATCATTTTTTAGAAAAATTAAGCATTTTAGCCTTAGTAGTTTTATACAATTTTCAAATTTAGCTTTACATTTATATTACCATAGATTGATGCACAAAATAAAATTTTATATATACGTTACCAAGTGGTAACTAAAGTTTCTGAATACTTTGCTTAAAACAGAGACTTCCTTTTCTTCTGTCAGAAAGACAGCTAGACAAGCAGATCTTTAAATATTCTGTCGTACTTTACTAAACCCATAATGGTTAAGCTGTCTAACTTAACTTTTCATATTTCCAGTTTCAAATATTCTGAAAGGGGCATTTCTTAAAAAAACTTCCTTCTTAAAGACATCTTCACCAATCACTATGGAAGTTCCATTATCATCCCACCAGATGGATTTAAATTGGTCACTCCCAGCCATTTTCCAGAGTTTTCTGGGAAATGTCAGGGAACGAAAATAATTATCTTCATCTGGTTCAGGGACACAACGTGTGTAACATGGCCTTTTTATCAAGGATTCTTCAGACAAATTCTGAGAAGCATTTTCTTCAATCATAGACCTCACGTCCAAGTCCCCAGAGATTGATCACAAAATAGAGATCTACCGGATTTTCCTGAAGCAGTTGGTCCATCTTTACATGACACATCTTGAATTTCTGAAGAAACATATGCCAATTCATATAACTTTTTCTGCAGCTACTTTTCTAATCTGCATGATTTTGGGCACTGCAGCTTCAAATACTGCTTTGGCAGGCCTGAACAAATAAAGTGCTAGGCAACCACAATGGTTCTCAACCTGAGTAGCTGTGACATCACAAAACGACTGGTATCCTATCAACTCAAGTGTAACTTTCAGCCAGTGTTTACTTCTCATTCATTCAGTTAAAATGAAACATATAGAATGCTTATTTTTATACTGTGATCTGCAAATATTATCCCCACAAAAGCTTTTTAAACAATTAAATATTTGAGTCTTTTAATTAAAAACAATATCCATAGTTTTGAACACAAATTTATGACAGATTTGTGATCAGAGTATAAATAATGCAGAAAATATATAAAATAATTTTAAAGTTTTGGAATTTAAAGTGAAATTTGTGTAAAACCTGTACAGAAAATGTATAACAATTTCATCATCATTTGTAATTAAAGTGAAAAATAATTTGATTTGGGAATGGAAGTATGTATTTATCTGTGTACTTTAGAATAAGTAGCTCTATATTCAAAACATGAGAAGAATAAATATCAGTTTATTTGTTATGTTTATATATAAATTTTTAATATTTATGAAATAAAATTAGATTAAAATAATCAATCAAATTTAAGAAATCCCAAAGCGGAATTATTGTTTAAAATTGAAATTCAGTGCTATAATTGAAACAAATGTAATTTAATATTCTACTTTAAAATTGCAAAAGAAACAAGCTTATTGAATATTTACAAATGTTTATTTTTGCCATTCTTTCACTCAGAGGTTTATCGTTCCCTAGAAGTAATAAAATATCTTGTCATCTTTATAATCCATGCACTTGTGGCTTTTCTTAAATGTTCCAAAATGATGTTGATAAATAGACTTGTGCACAAGATCCTGGGTTCATTAAGCATTACCTCCATTAAGGGGCAAACAAACAAACAATCAAAAAACAAAGATATAACTGCATATGAAGGCTGGGTTGGAAAAGACCAGGTAATACATTTTAGGAAGCAATATTTTTCTCAGTCTTGAAACAGTTGGCATTGTTAGTATAATACGGCATTTTATGGCAAGTGTCTTGTTCACTAATTATAAATAATAGCTATATTCTGTGTCAGTAATCTGTAGTAAATCCAGTTCTACCAAAAGTTATATTCTTTATTTAGAAATAAATTCCATTAAACAGAGGCCAAATTCAAAATGAAAGATAAAATTTTTTAAACAAATAAATGTACCCTCAAGCTACAATGTGAATTTTTCCTTCAATATCTGTAAGTTCCATTCTAAGTAAATATTAGCAACCTGAATCCATGGCACATTATAAGTATTATAAACTGTAGTTTTGTTGGATTTAGTCCTGATTCATAAATATTATTTAACATTCACAAATGAATATATGTGATACCATCCCATTAAAAAAAAGAATTCAAAAAACCTCAAAATATTTAGGAAAATTATTGACTGGTCTGATCTTAACATTTTTATAAAAATATTCTTAAATTCACTCTAGATTGAATGTAACTAAGCATAATAAAAGCCATATATTAAAAACCCATTATTTACTTCAATTTCAATGTTAACATACAGGAAAGTTTTCCTCTCGTCCAGTAATAAGTTAAAGATGCTCATTTTCAGAAGTCCTTAATTACACTACTAGAAGTCCTAACCAGAACATCTAGTCAAGAAATAATATAAAATTCATCAAACTTGTAATAAATCAGTGAAGGTTTTACAGATGACATAATTATGCCTAGATAGAAAACTCCATAGACCCCTCCAGTGACTGTTTGAAATAATGAACAAATTTAGCAAACTTGCAGAATATAAAATCAACACACAAATATCTGTTGCATTTTTCTATAGTAACAACACATTATCAGAAAGAGAATTTAGCAAAACAATTGTGTGTAAATTTATACCAAAAAGAATAAAATAGGAATAAATTTGATAAGTGAAATAAAAGTTCTAAACATAGATCTATATATTACAGGTGCAAAAAATATATGTAAACAAAATAAATAGAAAGATATTCTGTGCTCATGGATTGTATACAATGTGAGGAAATATTTTAATCTATCTTTTACATGTTCAGTCTCCCCAGCAGTAATTATTGAGGAGAATGTCTTTTCTTAATTTTATACTCTTACTTCCTTTTTCATGGGTTGATTGATCATAGGTGTGAGAGATTATATCTGGTTGCTCTATCTATTCACCAACTGGTGTTGGGAAAACTAGATAGCAGCATCAGAGCAATGGATTTAGAACACTCCTTCACTCCATACACAAGAATAAACTCAAAATGACTTCAACAATTATATGTAAGTCAAGGCACAGTAAATCTCCTAGAAGGAAACATGCACAAAACACTCTGAGATATATCGCAGCAATGATCTCCTAGAGCAGACTACCCAGGTAATGGATGTAAGATCAAAATTAGTGAATAGGACCTAATTAAATATATAAGCTTTTTGACAACAAAGGGAACCATAAACAAAGCAAAATTACAACCGACAGGATAAAGAAAATATTTAGAAGTGATGCAACTGACATAGGCTAAATTTCCAAAATATAAAGAATTCATACAACCTAATAATAATACTTAAAAAAAACAAGAAGCCAATCCGTAAATGGGCAGAAGTCCTAAACAAGCAATTCTCCATTAGAGACATACAAATGACACACAGATATATGAAAAAAGTATTGCTCGCTATCATTATCAGAGAAGGGCAATTCAAAACTATAATGAAGTATCACCTCACGATAGTCACAATGGCCATCATCCAAAGTCCAGAGACAATAAATGCTGGGGAAGCTGTGGAGAAAGGGAACCCTCCTACAGTGTCAGTAGGAATGTAGTTTGGTGCAGTCACTGTGGAAAACAGGATGGGGATTCCTCAAAAGAATAAAAATAGAATTAACATAAGATCCAGCAATCCCACTTCTGGGTATATATCAAAGAGAACCCTAATTCAAAATGTCACCTGCACCCCAAATTTCTTAGCAGTGCTATATACAATAGCCATGATATGGAAGCAACGTTATTGTCCATCAACAGATAACAGTATACAGAATTTATGCCATATGTGCACAATGGAATAATATTCTGCCATAAAAAATGATAATACAATGACATTTGCAGTAAAATGGATGTCCCCATATTGTGTCATTCTAATTGAAGTAAGCCAGAAAGAGAAAGAAAAATAATACATGACATGATATATCTAGAACCTTAAAAAAAAATTTGGATGAGAACACTATGATTTCATCTATAAAACTGAAACACACTAACAGATCTACTTAATAATCTTATGGTTACTGCTAAAAGGGGCTTGGAGAGGATATATTTGGGAGTTGTAGAGTTATAAATGTTATCCACTATATATAAAAATAGATGTTTTCAAAATTTCATTTGTATCACACAGGGCAGTATGTTAAATATTGTGAAGTTAAGTTTAATAAGCACACAAATATATGCATGAAGTGGGACACATTGCTAAACACCACAGATTGACACATTGTAAATGGCAGTACTTCAATGATAAGTAAATGAATAAATATGTAAATAATTAAGTAAATAAATAAATAAATAAATAAATAGTATTTAATAATAAAAGAAATACAAAGATTCACAGTACTTAACTTTACACATCAAGAATCTAGGAGAAAACAGAATGAAGAAGAAAATTGAATGAATGAGAGTAAGGCAAATAAGAAGGGAAACAATTTAAAAGATAAAAAAAAACGAAGCCCGTTTATTTTAAACATAAATTGGAACAACATTTAGGTTGGCTAAGAAAATAAAAACTCAAATAAAATTAGATATAAAAGAGAAGATATTACAACTGATGTTATAGAGATGCATAGCATCATAAGAAATTAACAATACCCAACAATTTGGAATGACCTAGAACTAAAGATAAATTCCCAGAAATATATGTCTTCACATACTGAATCAAGAAGAAATTAGAAAGTTAAATAGAGCACAAGTGTGTATGAGTATATTAGTAATCCATACCTCCCAAGCCAGAAAATATTTACAAGATGAATTTGCTGGTGAAATCTGTGATATATTTGAAGAACCTTTCTCACCAATACTTCCCCAAACCATCTAAGAATTTGAAGGGGGTGAAAGAATCCAAACTTGTTTTATGATTCCAGCTTTATTTGCATAACAATGCTAGAAAGGACATTATATGCAAAATATAGATTATTATCCCTGATGTACATATGTGCCAAAATTTTCAACAAAACAGAAGGAAAATGAATTCAACAACACATTTAACTTATCATACACATACATGATTTAAGGGATTTATCCCTGGGTTTAAGGATACTTCAAAATATTCAAATCAATAAAGGTGACATGCCTCACTAATAGAATGAGAAATAAAACTCACATAACCATCTCAATAGGTGTGGAAAGAGCATTGTATTAATGCAACATCCTTTTAAGATACTCCCAACAAATTAAATTAACCCTTTCAGTGGCACGGTATAATATACACACAAACACTTTGTGGAGAGAAGCGAAGCAGTTCTGTGTTTATTGATTCTAAGAAAAAGGGTTTATATAGGACATGCACAATGCTTCACATATCATCTAAGTTTTAACAATGATAATAATCTTAAGCTATTTATGTCCCCATACTCCTGCAGTAAGCACAGGATGTTAAATGATGAAGGATTGTTTTAAAGTTCACCACGGATCTTCATTAAGTAGGCCATCTCTTATCCAGGCAGCTGTGCCTGTCTTAGATTGTCCTCCTCTGAAGATCTTACCCAGCATAGGCTCTCCAGCCATCCATACTGGATACATTGATTATGCCATTTCTTATCCAGCCTGGATATGAGACATTCCTCACTACTTGTTTATCAGTTCAGCCCATGGGCTTATACTCTAGAGCCTTCAGACAGGGGCCTACAAACACAATATTCCTTGACAGAAAAATGAATGAAGAAAATTGATGTATATATGCAATGGAATCAACACTTTGCATTCCTATCAAGAGTTTCCACGGCGTTCCCTTTTCTCCTCAATCTCACCAACATATATTTCTTTTCTTTTTGATGAGAGCCTTCTGAGAAATGTGAGGTCTTGTCTCATTTTTGGCTTATGACTTTCCTAATAATTTATAACTCTGAACACATTATCATGTGTCATATAGCCAAGAGTATGCTTTCTACAGAAAATTGATTCAGATCAATCTATTCAGTTCCTATGGACATTTTTTTAAATTGTATTGTTTGGTCTTTTTTGTTGTGGTTGTGTATGACTTTGCCATATATTTTGGATATTAACACTTGATTGTAAAATATCACTTGCAAATATATTCTCCCATTGTGTTGGTTGACTTTTTATTTTATTGATCATTTCTTCTGCAGTGTAAATCTGTTTAGACTGATACAATCATCTTTTGTTAGTTTTGCTTCTGCTTCCCTTGCCAGTGAGAAGAATCAAATGAAGTCAAGTGTACTTCTTATGTTTTACCCTAGTATTCTTTGTTTTCAGGTTTTATTTTTTATATGCCCAGGAGTGGGTTTGCTGGGTCAAATGATAGATCTATCTTTATTATTTAAAGGAAATTCCATACTGTTTCCAAAGTGGTTGCAACAATTTTCATTCCCATCAACAGCGTTGGAGAGTCCCTTTTTCTCTACAACCTCCAAAGTCTTTATTATTTGTAGACATTTTGATGAAAACCCTTCTCAATAGTGTGAGATAAAACATTTTATTTTTGTCTTGCCTTTCTATAATGATTAGCAATGTGAGCATGCTTTTATATTCCTGTTTATCATCTGTGTGTCTTTTTTAGAGAATTGTCTTCTGCTCATTTTCTGGTTGAGTTGTTTGTAGATTTTTGAAATGGAGTTGTATGAACGATTTGTGTATTTCAGAAATTAGCCTTTTGTTGATTGCACAGTTTCCTTATGTTTTCTCCCATTTGGATGTTCATCTTTTCATTCTGATTATTTTGCTGTGTAGAAGCTTTTAAGTTTAATTAGGACCTATTTGATTATTTTGCTTTTATTGTTTTCAGCTTGGGAGAGTGACATAGGAAAATTTTTCTACAATTTATCTATTGTTTTGCCTATGTTAGTTTCCAGGAGTTTTATTGTGTTATGTATTAGATTCAGATATTTAAAATATTTTGAGTTTATATTTGTACAGTGTGAGAGAGTATTCTAATTTCATTGATTTACATGCAGATATCTAGCTTTCTCAACATCACTTGCTGAAGGTTGTCTTTTAGGCATTGTATATTTTTGTTTCCTTTGTCATAGTTTAGTTGACCATAGGTGTGATGTTTTATTTCTGCCTCTGCATTCTGTTCCAGTGATATAGATGTTTGTTTTCCAGTATTGTGCTGTTTTGATTACTGTAATTTTGTATTATAGTCTGAGATCTGGGAGGGTTATGGGTTATGCCTCCAACATTGTTCTTTTACCTGATTGTTTCTTTTGCAGTTCTAGTTCTTTTGCTGTTCCATACAAATCATAGGACTGTTTTTATTTCTGTGGAAAATATGATGTAGTTCGATCTGAATCACTTTATATCTGTAGACATATTTTGTAGTATGTATAGTTTAACAATATTAATTGCTCTAAACTAAGACCTTGAGATTTCTTTCCATTTCTTTGCATCATCTTCAAATTTATTTATCAGTGTCCTTTTGATTTTATTATCTTTGTTTTTTCCTAGGTTTTTCATTTTTTGATCTGATTTCATATGGATTTTTTAAAATTATGGAATATTTCATTTTTAGTGTAAAGAAATGTGACAGTTTTTGTTTATTAATCATGAATCAGGCAACTTTGTTAAATGCCTTTATTAGTTTTAGTTGTTCTGGTGTGGAGAATATTTAGCGTTCTCTATATAGATTATTATCTCAATCTAAATTAATAACAGATTTACTTCATTCAATCCAACTTGAATAAATTTTTTTCTATTCCGATTGCTGTTGCTAGGACATCCCATACTGTGTTTAATAGAAATGGTGAGAGTGGGTATCCTTGTCGTATTCCTTAATTTGGCTTTCAGTTTTTAACTTTTGCATATTATGTTGTATATATTTCTGTAATAAATGACTTTAGATATTTTGAGATATATTTCCAGAATCTTTCTTTGGTAAGAGGTTTCTATTGTTGTTGTTGCTGTTGTTGTTCTTGTGTTGTTGTTGTCACTGTTCTAATTAATAAATGTTGAATTATGTGAAATGCTTTTGATGGGTTTATTGGGATAACCACGTCGTTTTCTCTTTTACCTTTGTTAATGTGGTTTATCAAACTGATTGATTTGTGTATGTTGAACCTCTCTTGTGACCCTGCAAATAATCCAAGTTGATCATGGTGTATGATTCATTTTTGGTTTTGCTGGCTTTAGTTTGCTAATAATATTTTGTAGAATATTTGCATTTAAATCAATCAAATATATTTGCTAGAAGTTGTCTTTGCCCATACTTTGTTTTTGACTTTGCTATCAGTGTGATGAAATCTTTATAGAATTAATTTGAGAGTTTCCCACACCTTCACAATTTTTGAATAGTCTGAAGAGTATAAGTTCTGCTTTGCATTTTTGTACATTGCTCCACGGGAGCTGTTTATATCTGCACTTCTATTCAACAATTTTTTTAAATGCAGATTCTATCTTTCTTCTAGAAACAGTTTGTTCAAATTATTTGTTTCTCCTTATATCTGCCTCTTTCTAGACATTTGTCTATTTCTTCTAATTTGTCCATTTTATTGGCAAATATGTGTTAACAAAATGAACACTTTTTTGTATAACTGAGGTAACAATTGTTATTTCTCTTATTTATTTCTGACTTTATTTCTTTGAAGCATCTCTCTTTCCTTCATGATGCACCTGGCTAGAGGTTTTCTGATTTTGCTTATCTTAAAAATAAAACATAAAACAAAATCTTCTGTTTTACTACAATTTTGAAGAATTATTTTTCCTCTATAATTTATATTTGCACCTGTAATATTTAGGATCATGTTTTTTTCTTTTTTTTTACTTTTTTTATTGGTTAACAGTCATTTTACAAAGTTGTCTCCAATTCCATCGTAGAGCACAAATTTTCAGTTAAAATGAACTTATATACATTTGTTGTCTCATTTTTTCTTCTGTGAGCTGCCGTCAGATCTTTTATACATTTCCCTGTCCTGTACAGTACAATCCTGTTTATCTATTCTACAATTTTGACCTCCCAGTCTATCTCTCCCCGCCCTCTGCCCCCTTGGCAACCAAAATATTGTATTCTATGTCTGTGAGTCTATTTCTGTTTTGAAATTGTGCTGTTTGTTTTTGTTTCATTTTGTTTTTACATTCCAATAATGAGCCATCTCATATGGTATTTTTCTTTCTCTTTCTGGCTTACTTCACTTAGACTGATTTTCTCCTGGACCATCCATGTTGCTGAAAATTGCGTTAGGTTGTTGTTTTATATGGCTGACTAGTATTCATTTGTATAAATGTTCAACATCTTTTTCCAGTCAAATGTCGCTGTACATTTAGTCTGTTTCCATGTCTTGGCTATTGCAAATAGTGCTGGCTATGAACATTGGGGTTCAGGTGTCATCTTGAAATAGGGTTCCTTCTGGATTTAAGCCCAGGAGCGGGATTCCTGGGTCATATGGAAAGTCTATTCCTAGGCTTTTGTAGAATCTCCATTCTGTTTTCCACAGTGGCTGTCCCAAACTGCATTGCCACCAGCAGTGAAGGACGGTTCCCTTTTCTCCACAGCCTCTCCAGCATTTGTCATTTGTGGATTTTTGAATGATGGCCATTCTGTCTAGTGTAAGTTGAAAGCTCACTGTAGTTTTGATTTGTATTTCTCTGATAATCAGTGATATTGAGCATTTCCTGATGTGCCTTTTGATCATTTGTATGTCTTCCTTGGAGAATCGTTTGTTTAGGTTTTCTGCCCATTTTTGGATGGCGTTGTTTATTTTTTTCTTTTACAGTAGGATGAGCTGCTTATATACTCTGAAGATTAAGCCTTTGTCGGTTTCATATGCAAACTATTTTCCCATTCCATAGGTTGTCTTTTGTTTTACTTCTGGTTTCTGTACTGTGCAGAAGCTTGTAAGTTTCATTAGGTCTCATTTGTTTATTCTTGTTTTTATTTCTTCTACAAGAAGATTTTCGAGACGTATGTCAGAAAACGTTTTGCCTATGTTTTTCTCAAGGAGGTTTTTATACCTTGTCTTATGTTTAAGTCTTTGATCTATTCTGATTTTATTTTTGTGTATGGTGTTCTAGCTTCATTGGGAGTGTTCTAGCTTCATTGATTAACATGCTGCTGTCCAGTTTTCCCAACAACATTTTCTGAATGGACTGTCTCAATTCCATTGTATTTTCTCGCATCCTATGTTGAAGATTAAATGACCAAAAGTTTGTGGGTTCATTTATGGGTTCTCTATTCTATTCCATTGGCCTATATGTCTGTTTTCCTACAGAAACATTGCTGTCATGTTGACTATACCTCTATAGTATTATCTGAATCATTAGCGTAAAGATATGCCAGATTTTTGAACCTAAATCTTGTAACCTGCTACCTTTGTGAATTCTTCGATCAGCTGCAGTAGTTTTTATCTGGATCTTGTAGGGTTTTCTATATATAGTAACATATTATCTGCATATAGTGAGACTTTTACCTCTTCCTTGCGAATTTGCGTCCCTTTTAATTGTCTCTCTTGTTTGGTTGCTGTGGCTAGGACTTCCAAGATTATATTGTGTTAGAGTGGTGATAGTGTGCACCCTTGCCTTGTCCCAGATTTTAGTTGGAAAATTTTGACTTTCTCACCATTGTGTTCTATGTTGGATGTAAGTTTGTTTTCTATAGCTTTCATGATTCTGAAATATGTTCCTTCTATGCCCACTTTGGTGAGATTTTTTTTATCATACTTGCGTGTTGAATTTTATCAAATGGTTTTGCTGCATCTATTGAGATGGTCATGTGGTTTTGGTTCTTTCTCTTGTTGATGTGCTGCATTTCACTGATTGATTTGTGTATGTTGAACCACCCCTGTGTCCCTGGCATTATCCCCAGTTGATCATGATGTATAATCTTTTATCTGTGTTGTTGTATTCTATTTGCTACTATTTTCGTGAGGATTTTGGTGCCTGTGTTCATAAGTGATATTGGCCTATAATCTTCTTTTTTGGTAGTGTGTTTGCCTGGTTGTGGTATCAGGGAGATTGTGGCTTCATAGAATGACTTTGGGAATATTCCTTCCTTTTCAATCTTCTGGAAGAGTTTGAGAAGGACTGATATGAGTTTTTCTTTATATGTTTTGTAAAATTCCTCAGTGAATCTGTGCGATCCTGGATTGCTATTTGTAGGGAGGTTTTACATTACTATTTTGATTTCATTTCTAGTGCTCTGCTTGTTCAAGGGTTCAGTTTCTTCTTGTTTCAGTCTTGGTGGGCAGTATGTTTCCATGAAACTTTCCCATCTCCTCTAGGTTATACAGTTTTTTCAATACATTTTTCATTATATTTTCAAATGATATTCTGTATTTCTTTTTTATTTGTTGTTATTTCTCCGTTCTCCTTCCTTATTTTGCTAATTTTTGCTCTCTCTCTTTTCTTTTATTGGAGTTTTGACAGATGTTTGTTGATTTTACTTATTTTTTCAAAAAACTAGTTTTTGCATTCATTGCGTATTCCCTACGGTGATTTTAATCTCTATTTTACTTATTTCTTCCCCAATATTTATGATTTCCTTCCTTCTGCTGCCTTTTGGGGTTTTTTGTTCTTCTTTTTCTAGTGCATTCTGCTGGTGGGTTAAATTGTTTATTTGTGATTGTTCTTTTTTGAGGAAGGCCTGTATCACTATAAACTCCCCTCTCAACACTGCTTTTGCTGTGTCCCCTAAATGTTGTGTGGTTTTGCTTTCATTTTCTTTAATCTCAAGGTACTTTTTCATTTCAGCTTTTATTTCTTCATTGAACCATTGGTTTTATAATAAAATATTGTTTAATCTCCATGTTTTCCTTTTGTTATCATTTGTTTCTCTGTTGTTGATTTATAGCTACATGGCATTGTGTTTGGTAAAGATGGTTGAGGTAATTACTATCTTCTTAAAATTGCTGAAGTTTCTTTTGTGCCCAAGTACATCATGAATCCTGGAAAATATTCCACGTGAACTTCAAAAGAATGTTTATCCTATTTTGGGGGGTGCAATGCTCTGAAGATATGCACCAAGTTTATTATTTTTATTGTATTATTTAACTTCTCTGTTGCCTAATTTATTTTCTGTCTCGATGATCTGTCCAGTGATGTTAATGCAGTGTTGAAATCTCCAAATATAAATCCCCCTTTATATCAGTTAGTAATTATTTTATGTACTGAGGTGCTCCTGTATTTGGTGCGTATGTATTAACGAGTGTGCTATCCTCATATTTTATCACTCCTTCAGTCACTATATAATGTCCTTCTTTATCTTACTTTATGGCCTTTGTGTTAAAGACTATTTTGTCTGCAATCAGTACTGCAACACCTGCTTTTTTGGCTTTTCCATTTGTTTGGAATATCCTTTTCCATCCTTTCACTCTCAATCTATTTGTGTGCTTCTCTCTGAAGTGGGTCTCTTGTATGCAGCATATTGAAAGTTCTTGCTTTATTATCCAGCATGCAACTCTATGAATTTCGACTGGAGCATTTAGTCCTTTAACATTTACATTATTTGATGATAGGTTTGAGTTTATTGCCATTTTAACCTTAATTTCCATTTAATTTAGTATTTCCTCTTTGTTCCTTTCATCTTCCTTTTATGGTTTTGTAATTTTCCTTTGTATTATCATGAATTTTATTCAGTTTTAGTGACTCCCTGGTTTTTGTCTTCTTGTCACCCTTTTTTATGTCTTATAGACCTTTATTATAACTGCTTTTATTAAAATGATAGTAACCGAGAACTAAAATTTTGAAAGGAAAGACCAAAAAAAAAATTCTCTATTTTCCTGCCACACTCTCCCACTCTCAATGATTTGTATGTCTTGTTTAAAAATTTTGTGTTTATTTTATTTGTAATTCATGAATTATCACCTTTCCAGCTGTGAGCTTCACATTTCTGTAGCATCCTGCTTCTTTTCTTTTCAGGGAACACATTTCAATATTTCTGTTAGCAATGGTCTAGAGTTGTTAAACTCTTGAATCTTTTTCTTGTCTGTGAAATTATTAATGTCTCTTTCTACCATAAAGGGTAGACTTGCTGGTCAAAGTATCCTACAGTATATCATTTTTTTCATTCAGTACTTTGAATATATCTTGCCACTCCCTTCTGACCTGTAGTATTTCTGTAGTGAAATCAGCTGGGAGCCTTATGGTGATTCCATTGTAACTCACTCTTTGCTCTACTCTTATTACTTTAGGATCATTTCTTTATCCCTGACTCTGGCCATCATAATTATATGTCTTTGTGTGGGTGTATTTGGGTTCTTCTTGTTTGGAACACACTGAACGTCCTGTACTTGTATATCTGATTCCTTCTTTAAGTTTGGGAAGTTCTCAGTCATGAATTCTTCAAACATCTTTTCAATCCCCTTTGATCTTTCCTCCCTTTCTGGGGCTTCTATCAAGCCAAGATTGGCATGCTTTCTATTATCCCATAAGTCCCTTATGCTTTTTTCATTTGTTTCTCATTGTTTCTCTTGTAGCTCTTCTGATTGGGTGCTTTCTATTGTACTGTCTTCTAAGTCACTAATTCATTTCTCTGTGTTATCTAGTCAGATTTGCGATGCCTTTAGATCATTCCTCATCTCAGTTAATGTGTTTACCTATTCTTCTCTGCTCTTCTGTATATCTTCCATTTCATTTTTGACATATTTTATATCTCTAAACACTATCTCTTTTATTTCCTTCAGTACTTTGATCACTCCTTTTTTGAAATCTAGATCTATTTGGATATCATTGTCTATTTCACTGATCATTCTTTCAGGGGATTTCTCTTGTTGTTTTAATTGGGAATGGTTTCTCTGCTTCTTCAGCTTGCTCCTACCTCTCTGGCATTTTGGTTTTTGGAGTTTCAGTTATCTACTCTGGTCATAAAGGAGTTTATCTACCTAATGCCTATGTAGCAGTACAACTTACAAAAGAGAAAAGAGAGAGAGAGAGAAAGAACTATAAGAAGGGAGAAATAAAGGTTTGAAGACATTGTATAATGAGTAATATTAAAGCAAGTTGAAACAGAGTTTTGAAAAATAATAATAATAAAATATTTTCAAAAATTTCAAAGGGATTAAAGTGGGGGTATATATAATTGCAGATGATGTAGAAGTTAGGAGGGTAATTGAAAATGGAACCGGAAAAACAGGTTAAAACAAGGGGGTGGTCAGTGTCCTCCTGGAGACTCTGTACTTTTAATGTGAAATCTTTCTGTATTCATCCTGATTTGGAAGCTCATCTTGCTCTTTCCAGAGGCCCTCCATTGGAGACCTTATCTGTGCTGCTCCCAGGGCATGTCGGTAAGCAGTTCGCTCCTACACCCAACACTGGGTCAGGTGCAGCTCTCTTTTCTCTGGGCTGGCTTGTCACTGTCCTGCACGATGCTGCAGTCAGATGTTGCAGACTGACCAGGCAGGATTGGGCATCATGTCCTCTAAACACCATGGCCAGGGGCTGCATTCCAGCCCAAAATATGTGGGCCACCATCCCCCTCAGTGGGCCAATCACTCAACTGCTCTGTGCCACTGTACGCTCTGCCTCGTTTATGCACACTGGAAGTGGGGTCAGGGAAGTATGAGGAACTGCCCTGTCCCTGGTAGGAGCCAAAATCCAACTCCTTATTAGTCTTGGCAGACAAGTTCCCTGAGGAACCATTACAGTAGGATCCTATCTGCCTCAGGATGTAGACAAGTCTCCGTGTGGCCCTTGAGGTTTCTAAGTCCTTAGGTGTAGATGCAGTTTTTGCCATGACTGCCACCTGAGTGCAAAGCACCAGAGGGTATGGTGGCTGTGTCTGAGCCCCAGCTCTCTTTACCTAGAAAATATGTGGATTTTCAGAGATGGGGAATGCACCCTTCCACCCACAGGGCACATCTGGGCTGTTGTTTTATGGAGGGCCCAGGTTGTTCTGCCCTGTGCACCCACAGCCATGTCACAAAGCCCACTCCATTTCCCTGGGATGCCGCATCGCAGCCATCCCCATCTACCAACCAGTTCGGGCAGCGTGGCCCTGCCCCCAGCTTCCAGGCTGCATCATTTGCTAGGATTCACAGGGATCCTCTGTGCCTGTTCAACTTAGTTCTGTCAGTCAACTTATACTTTGTACAGGTCCAAGCCTTGGAGGCTCATCCCCCTTCCTGCTGAACTCTCAGTTGGAGAGGGAAGACGCAGTGAATGAGCACCAGTCCATCTCTGCTGATCCCTCCCAGTGGTACCTGTCCCACTCTGTTTTGCCTTTTCTTGTTTCTTTCTTCCTCTTCTACTACCAGATTTTTCGCATCTTTATCTATTGAAGAGGACAATGTTCTGTCACAGTTCTGCAGGTTCTCTGGTTAGCTGAGTGTATCTGTGGATGTGAGTCTTTGTGCATTTGTGGGAAAGGGTGACCTACAAACATCCTTCTGCTCCAGCATCTTTGCCTCCACCCCAAAAATTCTCACTTTATGGTGGAAGATAAACATAGTCTTGAAATAAATGAATAAGTTATTCCATGGAAATGAAAAGAAAGTGCAGATTGTAATGCTCTACTCATACAAAATACGTTTTAAAATAAGGGCCAAAATGAAAGAAATATGAGATTGTATAAAGAAAAAGACATCAATTAAAAAAATTGGGAATTACACTCATTAAATTATATATGGCCCAAAACCATAGAGCTTAAGTATAAAAAGAAATTTTAGTAGAGATGAAAGAATTAATTCATTATAAAACAATAATAGTAGATGAGTTTAACACCTCATTATTGTGATGATCAGATCATTCAGAAAGACTATCTGTAAGGAAACAGAGGTCTTAATAGCATATTAGATCATTTGAACCTAACTGAGCTATTGGACACTGCATCAGAAAAGCAGAACACATGAACTTTTCAAGTGTGCACAGGATGTTATGTAAGGAATTAACCACATATTATGTCATGAAATAAGTCTCAGGAACTTTAAGCAAATATAGATAATAGCAAGTATTTTTTCATACATAAAACTATGAAACTATGCATCAACTCTTGAAAGAAGAATAGGAAAAGCACAAACATGAGAGAAAACCACATCTTTTAAAAAAATACAATTAAACAAGGTCAATGATGAAATCAAAGAAGTAATAAAATCATACCTGGAGACAAATTACAAAGAAAACACAGCTTCATAAATGTATGGGATGCAACAAAGGCAAATCTACAAAGTAAGTTTTGAATAAATCAGGCCTTCTACAAGGAACAAGAGATACCTCATACAAAGGACCAAGCATAACACCCAAAATAACAAGAAATAAGAACAAACAAAACCCAAAGGCAGTAGAATGAGAAATCTTGAATGATTAGGTTGAAAATAAAATAAAATTTGAAAAATAAAATACAAATCATAAAATCAGCAGTTTTAATTTTCTTAAAATATTAACAAACAGAAAAGCATTTAGCCAGGCTTATAAAGAAATACAGAGACTAGACCCAAACAAAATAAGAAATGAAACAGTAGAAATAATATCTGATATTACAGAAATAGAAGAAAGATTATGAAAGCTCTATGAGCTGTTACATGATGACAAACTGGACGACCTAAAAGAAATGGATACATTTCTAAAAACGTACATCCTGTCAAGACTGAATATAGAGAAAACTGAGAACTTGAATAGAGCAATCAGTATAAGTTAAATAAAATGTATAATTTTAAAAACACCACTTGAATAAAATTCCTGGATTTCTTCACTAAAATCACTTTCCCCCCAAGTATTTTAAAAAAAGGAGGAAGGACTATTCCCAAAGTTATTCCATGAGGCCACCATTACCCTGATAACAAAACCAGTCAAATACACTACCAAAAAAAAAATGAAAATGAAAATCCTATATCCTTGATGAATATAGATTCAAAAATACTCGAAAAACTTCAACAAATTAATCCAGTAATATATAGAAAGGATTATACACAATGATCATTTGGATGCCTTCCAGAGTGACAAGGATGGTTCAACATACACAAGTCAAGCAGCATGACACATATCTAATAAAGGAAGGACAAAATTCACAAGACCATGAAAATACACAAAGAAAAAGCATTTGACAAAATTCAACATGCATTCATCATCAGAATTCTCATGAATGTGAGTACAATGGGAACATTTCACACCATACTAAAGTCCATTTATAACAATTTATAATACTCAGGGGAAAGACTGAAAGCCTTCTGGGTAAATTCGGGAACAAGGCAAGGATACCTACTGTCACCACTTCTGTAAAATAGTAATAGAAGAAAGGAAAAGGAAAAGAAAAATAAGTAAAAGGAACACAAAACGGAAACAAAGAGAGAAAATTGTCACCAGTATTGAAGGCATAAAAATCTACACAAGGAATCCTAATGGCCCCAAACTGACTAATATGAACAAAAAATAATTTCATCAAGGAAGCAGGGTACAAGATTAATGTAAAGACGTCTCTTGCATTTGTCCACATTGATCATGAGATACCCTAAGATGGACGTTGAAAGCAATAATATTTAAAACCCCATTCCCCCGAATATCTTGGAATAAATGTAACCACATATGTGAAAGAGCTACTCACTGAAAATTATAAAACATTGACAAGGAAATTAAAAATGATTCAAAGAAATGGAAAGATGTCTTGTGGTCTTGGATTGAAACAGTTCATATTGTTAACATGTCTGTACTACACAAAGAAACCTAAGGATTTAGTGCAATTCTTGTTACGAAGCTGTAGTATTTTCCACAGAACCAAGAAATACATAACTGTAAGTTTTTCATGAAACCATTAAAAATTGCCAAAATGACCTTTGAGAAAACATCAAATCTGGAGGTATAACCCTCCTGGATACTTTACTATACTACAAACCTACAGTAATAAAAACAGTATGGCATTGGCACAGAGATATAATTAAAAAAAAAAAAAAGAGAGCCTAGATTTAATTCCACAAACCTATGAGTAATGAATCTATGATAAAAGAGCCAACAGTTCACAATGGAGAAAATACAGCCCCGTTAATGGATGGTGTTGGGAAATCTGGACATCTACAAGTAAAACAGTGAAATGAGAGCATTCCCTGACATCATATACAAAAATAAGCTCCAAGCGTATTAAGGACCTAAATGTAAGACCTGATAATATAAAATTGTTAGAAGGGAATATAGGTGATACACTATTGGATATACATCATAGGAATATTTTCTTGTATCAGTCTCCTAAGGCAAAAGATATTAAAGCAAAAATAAGCAAGTGGGACTTAAACAAACTTGAAAATTTCTGCACAGCTAAGGACACTATCAATGAAATGAAAAGACTGCCTGTGTAACTCGAGAACATATTTGCAAACAATGCAAGTGGCCAGGGGTTAATAGATGTAGGGTAATAGATGTAACATGGATTTAGGTTACACAACTCAAGGTGAAAAACAATAACCCAATCAAAAACTAGTGCAGAGTACCTGAGTTAACATTTTTCCAAAGAAACATTCAGATGAGTAACAGGCAAGTGATAAAATTTCACAACATTACTAATTATTACATAATTGCAAATCAAATCCACAATGAGTTATCACTTCATACTTGTCAAACGGCTTTTATCAAAAGGTCTACAAATAGTAAGTGTTGGAGACGATGTGGAGGTAAGAAATCTCATGTATACTCTTGGTATTAATGTAAATTGGTAAAACTTCTTTGGAAATCAGTATTCCGATTTGTTTAAAAACTAAAAAGTTAACTACCATATGACCCAGTAATAACTCTCCTAAAAAAATCTGGGGAAAACACCCTAAATTGAGAAGAACCAATGTTCACAACAGCACAGTTTATAATATGCAAGAAAGGGAAGCAATCCAATAGTCCACAGCAGACTATGGACTTAAAAAGAAATGATGTTTCTATAAATATGCAATGGAATAATACTCAGCCATGAAAAAGTATAACACATTGCTATTTCAGCATCATGAAAGGACCAAGTAAATATTGTGCTTAGTGAAGTAACTTTGACAAAGACAAAAGAATATAATTTAATTTATCTGTGGAATCTAAAGAATAACAAATATCTGTGTACATCTTTGATTATTGACAGATGACAGATAAATAGATAGAAGGATAGATACATACGTACATGATAGATAGACAGATAGATAGATAGATAGATACATAGATACATAGATACATAGATAGATAGATAGATAGATAGATAGATAGATAGATAGATAGATAGAGACATGAGGGAGAGGTAAAAAGATTATATAGACAAGACTTGAGAAGACTCAAAGTTATGGGAAAAAATTTATGTTTACCAAAGTGGAAGGGAAAGAGAATTTAATTGTAGGACATTGAAAGATAGAAAGAAGTATACATTAAGTAGAGTAGCAGCAATGATAATCTGCATATATAAGGGAATTATAAACAATAGCTTAAAATAATTCTATGTTACAAGTATTGTAATACTTCATAATGCAATATAATCTGCAAACTGGTTAGAATCACTATGCTGCACATCTGAAATTACACAATATTATACATCTAATGTACTTCAATTAAAAATAAAACATATCATGTATAATTTAGTCCTTTTTCCGCTGATAGCATCTTCCTTTAATATTGTTTCATTTTACTCTTCAGTTTTTATGATTACTGTTTCAAATAATTTCTTTTACTCTTGTGAAAATGATACCAGTTTGAAGTATCTATATTTATTGCACCTTATTTCCTCTTCTTCTCTCTTTAATCCATAAAGTATAGTAGCATTTAAGAACATACCCAAAGAAACAGTTGCAACTTTCTCGTGGTCTATCCTTAGCATTTTGGTCAATGTTTTGCATATTTTTGCCATTTTATATTTCTTAGAAGACTTCTTTTCTACACCTCTTTTAAGGTGTCTCGGTTTTGTTTTTTCATCTCATTCAGGTTTGTTTGTTAAAGTCTTCACTTTCGCTTTACATCTAAGTGATAACTGTGTAAATATTATTCGGTGAGTGATTTCTTATTTCAGTAGTTTGAAAACACAATTTTATTTACCCTTGGCATATGTTTTTGCTCAGAAATCTGCTGATAGCCTAATGGTGGTTCCTTTGTAGATTATCATAACTTTATTTGGCTGCCTTTAAAATTTTACTTTGTCATTTTCTTGTCAATTTGCATATCATGTATCTTGAAGGAGGTCCCTTTGTCTTAAAGTTATTGGTGTTTTGTTGGCTCACGGACTTGTACATCAGTTCCTTACACAGTTTCGTGGAGTTATCAACTATTACTTCTTTAAATAAACCATCAGCTGCCTTCTAACTTTCTGCCCCCTACAGGATTCCCCTCTAATGTGCACTTCCTGAGGAAGTCTGATGGCTACTGTAGAATTTCCTCACGTTTTAATATCTTGAATCTCTGCCATCTCCTATCATTTCTAGTTTTGTATTGGTGAGTTTGCTAATCTCTCTTCCACAAAGACAGTCTACTACCAATGCTTTCTGTTGCATTCTACATCTCATTTATTAAGTTCTCCTGGTCCTCTAATAATGTTTGGTTATTTTATAGTTTCAGTCTCTTTGGTAATGTATTCCTTTTCATCATTTCATTTATTCCTAAGCTCACTAAACTGCTTTCTTAGTTTTGTATTTTGTATTGAGTTTCTGTATGACATTTATTTGGATTCTGTATTAGTTATATGGCAATATACCATGTCTTTAAGTTTGTTTGCTGCAGGGTTGACACTGTGTGTGTGTGTGTGTGTGTGTGCAGGTGCGTGTGCGTGTGCGTGTGCATGTGTGTCTGTGTCTGTCTCAGTGTCTGTGTGTGTCTATCTGTGTGTTAGCGTGCCCTATAATGTTACTGAGATTGGTCATGATCTTGATAAATTATTTCTCTAATTACACTAAATAACAGATTGGGAGTTGGAGTCCTTGCATATGTTTTCTGGTAGCTTGCATTATTTCACAATTTTTGGTTTGCTTACCTGAGCTACCTCTGATAATATTTCAAAATGGCACCTTGCGGTCGCTACTGTCTGGATAAAAGATGTGCTTTCATTGTCACTTCTTAGAATTCTCTGGTAGTTAATGCCACTGGGACAACGAACCCTTCCTTTTATCTGATATCCCTTGAGAATCAGTGTACACATTGAGGAAAGTTGTAAAGACAGGTGGGTATTTGGAATCAGACAAGTGCCCTTGACATGTCCAGTGTTGCAATGTAACTTGTTTCCACCACTGTGAACGGGGATTAAGGACAGTTTCATGAATGTCTGATTGTCTGAAATATGGAAATTCTGTCTCCATTGTGGCTGCCTCCTGGTTACTTTTGACCATGAGTTCTGGTGCAGTTGGAGGCTGAAGCTGTGTGAACTGATGAGACCCTGTTTCTACTGGGTTCTCTGAACTTGTGGACTCAGATATCCTATTTAGTTGGCCTTGGTTGCAGACACCAACACTGATCTTTCCTCAGTTCAGTCTCCTTTTTGTGTTTTAGTCCACCAAACTTCACCTGTTCACATGCGTTCTGGAGTATTGTTTTGTGTTGTAGTTGTTCTTGTTCAGATGTGAACGTTTTACTGACTGTAGATGTAAGGGGAGAGACAAAAATAGTTTAAACTTATTTCAATTTTAAAATTATATACTTTTTCAATTAAAAGCTTAAATACTAATTAGGACATTATAAGAACACTAAAGAAAGTGAACAAATCTCCTCCCTTAATGTCATAGTACTACAAAATATTTTGATTTCCTGGGTTCTTTTATTCAATGTTTTTCCCACCTACATGCACATTTTACTAAAATTTATCCCTATAATCTCTTTAAAATAAATTAAATTATTAAAATAATTCTCTGTGCTGTAAATATAGTCCTTTTGGTTCTCAAGTTTATTACTTGTAGCTTGCGCATTTCTGTCTTCTCCATCCTTCTTCCCTTTCCCCACAGGAAACCACTACTTGTTACACTACACATATATATGTGATTCTTTTTCTGTTTTTTTAATGATTATTTCTCTTATCTCTTTATTTTCCTCATTTAAGTGACAACTTATAGTGTTTTTCTCTGTATGACTTATTTTCCTATGTGCAACACACTCTGGATCCAGTCACATTGTTCCAAAGTGCAGAATTTTACTTTTTAATATGTTGAATGATGAAGTATTTATTATGTTATCAATATCTCACATCTATTTCAGCCAATCAACTGTTGATGGGCAGTTGATTTGTGCTTCTACCCTTGGCTTCTAAATGATGATGTTAAGAATATTGGGGGTAATATATCTTTTAACTTAATCTTTTCTTGTTTTCTCTGATTTATACCAAAAACAGGAATTGCTGCAACATATAATGCATCTATGTCTAGTTTTCTGAGCACTGTCCACAGTTTCAGAATAGTGGATGCATCAATTTATGTTTTCACCATCAGTGTACCTGGGTTCCCTCTTTTCAACATTCTTATTAATGTTTGTCATTTGTAGACTTTTTGTTAATGGCCATTTTGGTTGCTGTAAGATTATATTTCATTCTGGTTTGGATTTATGTTTTCCTAATGAATAACAACATTATGTTTATTTTTATGAGCATGAAAATCATCCACATGTCTGTTTTCGAAAAGTTTCCATGAAGATTCTTCAACTGTTTTTAATTTGGGGTCTTTATTTTTTAAATATTGAGTCTAATATGCTATATATATATATATATATATATATGCTATATATATATATATATATTATGGATATTAACATCTTGCTGGTCTCATTGTCTGAAATTTTTCCTTCTCTTCTGTCTGTCATCGTATGTCTTGTTGAAAGTTTCCTTTGCTCTGCAAAAGTTTTTGCACTTCACATTTTTCCAAGAAATAGAATCCCTGAATCGCAGAGTACATCTATTTTTTCCTCATAAACAAAAACTGTAATTGCTACTTTTCCTTTTTTTTCCAATTTGGAGACACCAAAAACTATTGCTATGATTTATCTCAATGTCAGTTCTGCTGCTGTTCTATGTCAGAAATTCTATAGTTTCGGGCTTTGCATTTAGGAAATCAATCCATTTTTATCTCATTTTTTATACTATGGAAGGAAGTGCTTTTACATCTTCCTTTTACATGTACTGTCCTGTTTTCTCAGAACTACTTGTTGAAGAGTCTGCCTTTTTCCCATTGTATACTCTGGCCTCCATCTTTGTAGACTATATAACCATATGTGTGTGGGTTTATTTTCGAACTCTTTATTTTGTTCCATTGATCTATGTGTTTTTATAAGTGCCATATCTTGAAGTATTGATTACTATATCTTTGTAGTATGTTCTAAACTCAGGGAGGGTAATACCCACAGCTTTGTTCATTTTTAAAAATAATTTTAGAAAATTTGGGTCTTTCACATGTGTGTATAAATTTTATTATTTTTCTCCTTGTGTGAAGAAACTTATGGATTCTGTGAAAATAGAAATTTACTAAAAGAAAAAACCTCAGAAAAATACTAAAGTGTGGAGGATAAATCAAACATTATTAACAACAACTAGATAGCTGTATAAATCAAAGAAAAAATATATAAAGAAAAATGACAACAAAAACAAAATCCATGGGGTATAACAAAAGCAGTATTAATAGGGATGCTTATAGCAAAAGAATCCCACATATCCAAATAAGAAATATCTCTCTCTTATAACATACTCTTACCACCAAGGACGTAGCAAAATAATAAATAAAACTTGTTAGTAGAAGGAAAGTCACCTGAAAAAACAGAACATTATTAAATAAGATAAGGAATAAAAATGCAAACATTTAATCAATCTAAATAATGGCTTTTGAAAATAAATAAAGTTGATAAACTTTAAGCAGACACATGAGCAAAAAAGAAGGTTACAGATTAATAAGCTCAGAAACTAATTAGAAGTTACAGGTTATATTAAAGGAATACAAAGCATCATAATATGATACAACAAATTATATGCGAATAAAATGGAAACCCTAGAAGAATCGGACCATTTCTAAGAAAGACGTAATCTCCAGAATGGAATGCGAAAGAAAATATGAACAGATTATCACTAAAGAAATTGAATAAGTATTTAAAAAAATCTCACAAGAAACAAAATTCCAGTCCTAGACAGCTTCACACGTGATTTCTGCCAAACATTTAGAGAAGAGATATCATCTATACTTCTCAGTGTATTCCAAAAAATTCAAGAGGAAAGTAGGCTTTCTACCCCACATTTCTGTATCACACTTCAACTAGAATTGGAACAAATACCTCAAAAAATTACAGGTTAAATACTACTGATAAGCATAGATGCAAAAATCACCACTAAATTGTTAGCAAATCCAACAATACATTAAGAGGACTATACATTATGATTAAGTCCATTTATTCCAGGGATGCAAAAGTGATTGAATACCCAAAAATTAATCAGTATGATACACCACACAAACAACCTGAAGAATAAAAATTATATGGTCACCTCTATAGAGTCATAAAATGTTTTGACAAATTCAGTATCTATTTATGAATATATTCCTCCTCATAGTGGGCATGAGGAAACATACCTCAACACAGTTAAGGTCATATATCACAAGAAACTCACTAACATGACACTCACTGATTAAAAGCTTAAAGCATCTTCAATAAGAGCAGAAAGAAGAGAAGAATGCTCACACTTACCACTTTTATTCAGTATAGTATAGAAATTCTAGCCATAGCTATTCAAAATAAAAGTAAATAAAATTTAGCTAATTAAGAAAAGGAGTAAAAGTATCTGTTTGCAGATGACATACTTTAAACAGAAATACTAAAGAAGACGCCACAAACCTACTAGGGCTTATCAATGCATTAGGTAAAATTTTCGAATGTAAACTTAACATAGAGAAATCTTGCATTTCTACACACAAAGAACAAGCTAACAGTTAGAGAAAGTGAGGGAACTGTCACATTTACAGTTGCATTACAAAAAGATATCAAGAAATGTATACAACCAAGGAAGTAAAAGACCTGTACTCAGAAAACTATAAAATATTTACAACAGAAATTGAAGTTAATGCAAACATATGAAAGTATATAATGTGTTCATAGATGAGGAAATACTATTGTTTAAATGATAATATTAGCCATCAAAATACACAAATTTAATTCAGTGCCTATCAAAATACCAAGGGCATTTTCAGACACTTACAAAAAATAATTCTAAAATTTACATGTAAACACAAAAGAGATGAAATCACTAAAAAAGAGAAAGAAAGGAAAGAAAACAAACAAACTAAAAACACAAACAACTTTAACAAAGTACAAAGAGGATGTGTTAATGTCCCTTATTTTAAACTATAACAAAAAACTACAGTATTAAAAAGAATATGGTAGTGGCAAAGAACAAACAGAATAATGGAACACAACAGAATGCCTGAAAATGAAATCAGACACTTATGGTCATTAAGCCCATTCCAAAAATGAATAAACAGTCGGGGAAAGGTAACCACCAGGCACATGAAACCGATCAACATCACTGACAATCAGAAAAATGCAAGTCCAAAACACAATGAGATTTTACGTCACTCCTGTCAGAATGACTATTATCAAAAAGATAACAAACATAAGTGTTGGTTAGGATGAAAGAAAAACAACCCTGATGCACTGCTGGAGTGAATGTAAATATGTGATGCCACTGTGGAAAACAACATGGAGCTTTGAATAAAAATTAATAATGAAATTTAATCCAAAGTATACATATCAGGATACTTATTCCAAGAAAATAAAAACACTAATTAGAAAAGATAAATTCAACCCTATATTCACTGTAGCATTATCCACAATAGACAGAATATAGAAGCAAATATATTGCTCATCAATAGATGATGGATAAATAAGATGTGTGTTTATAGTATATATATCTACCCATCTTAAGTACAGATTAATCTCTCTCTATATATACACATACACACTTTATATATATATATGCATTATATATATATACACATATATAGGTATATATATATATATATATATATGCACACACACACATAAAAATACAATGGGATATTACTCAGCTCTAAAAAGAATAAGTTCTTGCCATTTGCAATAAATGGGTTGACCAAGAGTGTAATATGCTAAGTGAAATAAGTCAAAAAATGATGACAAATGTTGAATGATTTTACTCATATTTGGAATTTAAAACAAATGGACATAACAACTCAGAAAATTAATAATAGATATAGAAAGAAACAGGTTGTTCAGAAGAAGGAGGGAAATGGGGTGAGGAAAAGAAAATTTGAGGAATTTAAGGGAGAAAGTTTTCCAGTTGCAAATTAAATGAGTCAGGGACAAGAAATGTACTGTATGGGAAATAGCCAATAACTATTAAATATCTTTAAATAGCAACATATCATAACTAGATATATTCTGGTGATCTGTTTGAAATATATTAAAAACAGCAAACAGTATGTTGTATAAGAGAAACTAACACAGTGTTATAGATAAAAGTACACTTCAAAAACAAACAAACATACACATAGAAAAAAATTAGATTTGTAGTTAACAGAGGCAGGGTTTGGGAATGGAGGATTTGATTAATGCACTCAAAAGCTTTAAACATCCAGCCGAAAAATAATCGTGTTCTAGGGATGCCCCGTAGTAACATGAAAATTTCAATTAATACTGCTTTATGTTCTATATCAATGTTGTTAAGAGAGTAGACCATAATGTTTCTCATCACAACCAAAAGAGAAATTGTATTTCTTTACAATTGTATCTAAATGAGATAATGAAATCTCCCTAAAGTTGCTATGATATTTATATCATGATACTTGTAAATCAAATCACTATCCTGTGCCCCTAAATTTACAGAGTGTTTTATGCCTATTATATCTCAATAAAAGCGGAAGAAAAAATGGAAAGTCACTGGTCACTTTTTCCCATGTCATTTCTCATGATTGTTTTTGCAGCAAGTTAATTTTAGTCATGATATACTTATCCTAGTTAAGATACAATTAAATAAGTGATTCCACTAAATTATACATAAAGATATGAATAAAATTAGTGTTTTACCATGCCTTAAACTTTCATCATGTTAGCCCACTGCTTCTGTAGGCAACAAAATTTCATTTTGTGTCTTCATCTGAGATTAGGGAATGGATACAAATTTAAAACTGACTGCTCTTGCTGTGAATGCAAAAGTTCACTGTCTCAGACCGAAAGTCTCATTTCCACGAGAGCATCTGTAAGAAATAAACATGCTAGGTTGCTAAAAATCTCAGAATGGTAAAATCTCAGAACTCCTATAATTCTTAACTCTTTTGCAATGGGAATGCAATACTGACAAAAACTTGATTTGGGATAAAAATGTGCTGTTTTCTCATGGTTGCATTATGGGATGTGAGGATAATTCCTCAGATCCACAACAAACATTATCGCTGAAGTGCTGGGCAAAGAAGTGTAAAGGTTCTGCATTTTTAGTACTGAGGACTGCTTTCAAAATGATGACTACGCTCACTCTAATCCAGGTAGTCAAGGAAAGAAAGGTTATTGCAATTTGTAGCTTAAAGGGAATAAATCAGCAGTTCAGCCTCAATAAATTAGTCAAGGAGTGTTCAAAGACAAAATAAGTTGTGTCAACAATGAGAATTAAAAGAAAAAAATTTGACATAAGCTTAAATTAAAAAGGAGACACTGTCCTGTGCTGGGCTCTGGGGACTGGAGAATGTATATGCCTCTGTCCAATTCAAGGGTTCAGTGGCTTGGCCCTAGCATTAGCTTGGGATTAAGTGAACAGGTAAAAATTAGTATACTGGGAGAAATATAATCTACCTCTCCCTGATCGAAAGAAAATCTGAAATGAAACTCTTAATTCACAGAGATTCTGCCAGATGCAGAGGAATAATTCAATGGTGACTCAACTAAGACAAACTTAGTTACAGCTTAACAATTCATCTTCATACACACACACAGTGGTACTCATATTTGTAGTATTTAGTGGGAAGAATTCAGTGGCCAGAGCTCAGAGAATAGATTTCAAACACCAGCCAACTTTTGTAGTTTTGCCAATAGTCTAGGTTTTCCCAGGTAGAAAACTACAGATGGACAAACAAATAATATTCTTTTTAGGATTTCTAATTTTGAAATTAAATTGAAGAGTTTGAATTATCAGTATAGAAACTTGTTATTATGATCACAGTAAGACCCACTGTGTGATAATAGAACTGGAAAGTAGCTGTTTAACCAGCCCATCTGAACCCCAGTCTGCTAATGTAGCAACAAAATATTCACCATCAGATTTGAGCTGACAAACTTAAAAGTTTGATGTTTCTGTTTTAGGAAAAACCACTGCTGTCCAGACACAGATCTCCTGCTGCAAGTGGGCTCTTTTCTTCTCTAGATAAAAGTCATATTGGTGGGATGATGCTGGAGTTAACCCTGGCCCATTTGCCCATTCTCCAGATTATCAAAGGCTTTTTCACAAATGGTGACACATTTTCAGGACTCAATGTTGTCATTCCAGTCTTATCAGCTGACACTGGCTGCATGATTGTGAGCAGAAGCCTTAGGCTCCATGAACTTGCCTACAATTTTCCAGCATTACATGGTATTTCACATTCTGAAAATGCTCCACATTTTATTTTAAATTAATGGGATATAAACAAAGTATTCGATGAATATTTTATATTTCCTAATATCTGTATAAATTTGGCATTCTTGCAGTTGGACAAATTTTTAAATCTACCACCCTCACCTCTTTTTAGTCCACACATTTAAGATTGCAATTTGGTTACTGAATATGACCACCACAACCAAGCGTCTAGTACCACATAGATACTTACTGTGTGAAGGTTTGAAATGGCACAATTTATGTGGGGTGTATATTCCTGCATTAAATGTTTGCAATGACACTGTCTCTTCTGGACAAATCTCTGATTCTAAAAAGTAAATTAATTAGAAGACTATATTTATTGATAAGGGGAAGAGAATCAGCTATTTTGGGGTGGGTGGGTGATGAAGAGACAGGAAAAAAAAATACAGCAAGTGTGAATGGAATGCTTTAGGCCTCTGGAGGCTTGAGTTAAGAAGAAAATAATACTTTGTCTCCTGTACCTACCTTAAATTACTGTCTTGAGTGACTATTCCTTGCGATATGAAAACAGCTAGTTTGTGGTGAAGACTAAAGTCCATAACGAAATAGTTTGAAAACCATGAGAGTTTTGTTGTTTCAGGAAAGTAGATTTTGCTTAAAGTCAACATGTATTTTTCATTCACTAAATAATAAAATGTATCCTGTGGCAAGTGATGTGCTTACTGTGCTGGTATCCAAGTTAGACAAGGAAAGGGTGATACACAGAAAACATCTGGAGGTGGTGGTTTCTGTGCTGAGACTGGGAAAATCTAAGTAGGTAAAAGGAGGACATCCTAAGTCCAAGGATTACCTGGAGCAAAAGTTGTGAATTTGGAGCTAACTCTGTTGACAAGCAGTTGCCTGGATATATCTCCAGAAACAGTGAAACATAAAGATCTGTGAAGGTAGTCAGATGCCAGATCTATTAAGAAATGACTAAACTATGTTGAGTTTGTGGGCTTAGAGTTGGAAAGGCATTAAAGGCCACCCTGAAGATACAAGCTTGACTTTGGCTGGAACATAAAAGCAACATAAAGTATTGACTACAAAATATAGCATAGATTTTTCAGGGCAGGAATAAAAGCACCAATTGAAATGCTTTGAGAACAGCACAAAGAAGACCATAGATAAAAATACTTATTAAATTCTACCACATGCTGAATGTCCCATCTGAGACTACATCATGTGACCCTTATGATTCCAGGGATGAGATAATAGAGACCGTGAATCCTGGCTGCTTCCTGTATTTATCTTCCGTTGCAACCTATCCTGACTTAACACGTTTAATACTTTCCAGGATGAACCAGAAACCACTTAGTACTTTTCCCTCTCTACATATTTTAGTCTTTTTCTTATTTCTTCCATTTTCTCTTCTTCCTTTAAAGAAATTATTTAAATTTACAGCCAAATTTTTCCATCAAATGATCATATCAATCAAATATCTCTTTTTTCTTTAAATGGTAACTTAGTCTCCCGTTTAACTCTTTACTCTATTTTAAAAAAAATATAGGAAAATGCAGGTACACATCTATGTTTGTTGTTCAAATAAGAAAATTGCAGATAGTTGTTGACATTTGCCAACATTAATATTAACCTTTGTTATCCTGCATAATCTGGTTATCCTCTGGTAGATCAGTTGTAATTAGGATGACGTTCATAACCTGAAGATGGCTGATGAGTTGGCCTTTAAAGAGTAGTAGTTGATGTATCAGCTATCACTGTCACTGGAAACTGTTGGTTCTCCCTGGTTGAAGTTTAGAAAAATGACCTTCATTGGCAGCTATGTAGTGATAACTTTTTGGAAAATTAGAAGGATCCACCATTAGTACAAAATAATTGGTCTGTATGGGAGACAAGTTGCTGTTCTGAGAAGTAGAACTTGTAGTTGTAATGAAGTTCACAACACGGCCATTTGCTTCAGTGTAGCTGCTTTGAGAGTGCCCGTGGACTGTGGTCAACTGATTTAAAATAGTACGTTGATCCACTGCAATTTGTTCTGTTGGTCTAAATGACATTGATGATGGAGGAGAAAAACCACCTCTGATCAGGGTAGTTGTATCATCATTTATGTGGCTAGTAGAGGGCTTTCTTATTAGAGGCATGTTTAAATTTGCTGAAAGTAAAAATGCACTTTCTCCACTAGTGTCAGCCAGAAAATCAAAATTGTGATTATGCACATTACCCCCTGCTTTATAGTGCTTCTTTTTGAAATCTTAAGCCAATGAAGACACCAGAGATGCATTTTTAATCCCAACTCTTCTTTTTATTCTCACTACAACCTGGGGACAGCCTCGTTTAAGATTTGGATTATAGCAGAACTGAAGCTAAAATAAAAGGAGAAAAATTTTAGTAATATTTCAAACCAAAATAAAAGACTACAATAAGCCTAACCTATAAAACCTCAGATTTCAAGGTTACTATGCAAAGATAATATCATCAAAATATGTACATTGCTGACTATTTTTTCAAATTCCTTATTTGGAATATACACATTGAAATAGTATAGTCATCAAGTTTAAAAAGTTAGCATTTGCAGTAATGGTGAAATCCACTTTTTAAAAGCAGCTTTAATACCTTTATTTAGATTTCTCTTAAGTTTCATAGTTGCTAGGAAAATTTCTCATAATCTTGATTACTTAAGGCACTGTCCTCATATTTAGAAAAAATAAAGAGTTTTAGCTTTTGCAGTTGTATACAATTTTCAAAATCTAGCTTTACATTTATATTACCATAGTTTGATGTACAAAATAAAATTTTATATATACTTTACCAAGTCATAACTACAATCACTGAATTTCTTGCTTAAAATAGAGACTTCTTTTTCTTCTGCCAGAAAGACAGCTAGACAAACAGATCTTTGAAAACTCTGCCGCACTTTACTAAACCCATAAATGTTAAGCTGTCTAAGTTAACTTTTCATACTTCCAGTTTCAAATATTCTGAAAGAGGCCTTTCTTTCCAAAACTTCCTTCTTAAAGACATCTTCATCAATCACTATGGAAGTTCCATTATCATCCCACCAGATGGATTTAAATTTGTCACTCCCAGCCATTTTCCAGAGTTTTCTTGGAAATGTCAGGGAACGAAAATCATTATCTTCATCTGCTTCAGAGATACAATGTATGCAACATGGTGTTTTTATCAAGGATTCTTCAGACAAATTCTGAAAAGCATTTACTTCAATCATAGACATCAAGACAAGTCCCCAGAGAATGTTTGATCACACAGTAGCGATCTACCAGAGTTTCCTGAACCAGTTGGTCCATCTTTACAAGACACATCTTGAATTTCTGAAGAAATATGTTCCATCACAAATAACTTTTTCTACAGCTAATTTTCTAATCTGCAAGATTTTGGGCACTGCAGCTTCAAATGCTGCTCTGGCAGGCCTGCACATATAAACTGCTAGGCCTTCACAATGGTTCTCAACTTCAGTAGATGTGACATCACAAAACGACTTGTCTCCTTGCAACTCAAGTGTAACATTCAGTCAGTGTTTACTTCTCATTCATACAGTTAAAATGAAACATATAGGATACTTATTTATATAGTGTGATCTGCAAATATTATCCCCCAAAACTCTTTTTAAATAATTTAATTTGGTGGTCTATGAAATAAAACCAATCTCCATCCTTTTGTACACAAATTTATACCAGATTGGTGAACAGAGAATAAATAATGCACAAAATGTAGAAAATAATTTTAAAGTTATGGAAATTTAAGTGAAATTTTTGTAAAACCTGTACTGAAAATTTATAACTATTACTTTATAATTTGTAATTAAGGTGAATCTTAATTTGATTTGGAAATGGAAGTAGTTATTTATCTGTTCATTTTACAATAAGTAGCTCTTTATTCAAAATATGGGTAAAATACTTATCAGTGTATTTGGTATGTTTATGAATAAATGGTAAATATGCATGAAATAAAACTAGATTAAAATAATGAATCAAATTTAAGAAATCTCAAAGGGGGTAATTTTTGTTTTAAATTATATTTCAGTGCTATAAGTAAAACAAATGTAATTTAGTATTCCTCTTTAAAATTACTAACAGAAAATCATATTGTATACTTACAAAAGTTTACTTTTGCCATTATTTCATTCAGAGGTTTTTCAGTCCCTAGAAGGAATAAATTTTCTTGTCATCTTTATAATCCATACTCTTGGGGCTTCTGTTAAGTGTTCCAAAATGATGTTGATAAATACACGTATAAACAAGATCCTGGGTTCAATAAACAGTGACTCCATTAAGGGGCAAACAAGCAATCAAAAACAAAGTAATAACAGTATATGTGGGTTGGGGAGGAAAAGATCAGGTAATGCATTTTAGGAAGCAATATGTTTCTCAGACATGAAACAATTGGCATTGTTTGTATAATGCGGCATTTTAAGGCAAGTGTTTTGTACATTAATTGTTAATAATAGCTAGATTCTGTATCACTAAACTGTAGTAAATCCAGCACTACTAAAAGTTGTATTCTTTATTTTGACATAAATTCCTTTAAACATAAGCCAAATTCAAATGGGAGATAAATTTTTTAAATAAATAAATATTCACTCAAGCTACAATGTAATTTTTCCTTCAGTATGTGTGTATTCCATTCTAAGTAAATATTAGCAAGCTGAATTCATGGCATACTATAAGTATTATAAAGTATAGTTAAGTTGGCTTGGTCCTGATACATAAATTTTATTTAACATACACAAATCAACAAATGTGATACCAACCATTATATAACAAAGAATTCAAAAACAACAATCTCAAAATATGTAGGAGAATTATTCACAGATCTGGTCTTAACTTAAAAAAAATTCTTAACATATTCGCTCTAGATAGAATATGACTAAACATAATAAAAACCATATATAAAAAACCCATGATTATCTTCAAGTTCAATGTTAACATACAGGAAGGTTTTTCCCTGGTCCAGTAATAAGAAAAAGTACCTCATTTCACAAGTCCTAAATTACACTACTTTAGTTCTAGCCAGAACAACTAGTCAAGAAAAAATATAAAAGGCATTCAACTTGTAAGCAAGCAGTGAAATTTTTATAGATGACATAATTATACATAGATAGAAATCTCCATACACTCCTCCAGTCACTGTTAGAAATAATGAATAAACTTAGTAAACTTGCAGAATACAAAATCAATATACAAATATCCATTGCATTTTTATATAGTAAAAACACATTATCAGAAAGAGAAATCAGGAAAAGAATTTTGTGTAAATTTATACCAAAAAGAATAAAATAGGAATACATTTGATAAGTGAAATAAATGTTCGAAACATAGATCTGTAAATTACAGGTGCAAGAAATATAAGTAAACATAATAAATAAAAGAAATTCTGTGTTTACTGATTGAATACAATGTGAGGAAATACACTAATCTATATTTCGCTTGTTCAAACTCCCCAGCACTACGTATTGAGGAGAATCTCTTTTCTTGTTTTCATACTCCTGCTTCCGTTTTCATGGGTTAAATGATCATAGGTGAGAGGGATTATATCTGCTTGCTCTATTCTCTTCTATTGATTGGTGTCAGTTTTTGAGACAGTATCATGTTGTTTAAGTTACTAAAGCTTTGTAGGACTGTTTAACAATAGAGAACATTACACTATTATATTTAATACTCTTTTTCAAGATTATTTTGGCAACTCAAGATCTTTGTGGTTACATATAAATTTTGAAATTATTTCTTCTTATTAATGGAAAAATCTCATGGGTATTTTGACATGAATCACATTAAATGTAGATTCCTTTGGGTAGTATGGTTGTTTCAACCACATTGTTTCATAACATTAACATAAGAGTTCTTTTCATTTCTTTGGATCAATTTTAATTTCCTTCATCATTGTTTTCTATTTTTTAAAGAATAGGTTTTCATCTTATTTGTTAAATTCAATTGAAGGTATTATTTACATATATATAATTATATATATTATATTTTTAAACACGTTTCCCACACAAATACAACAGGCAGAAGGCAGTGGCAAGACATATTCAAAGTCCAGAATGAAAGAAATATGTTATCTAAGATAATATATCAAGCAAGGCTACCCATTAGAATAGAAGGAGAGATAAATGATCTCCACACAAGCAAATACTAAAAGTATTTAGCAACAGAAAAAGAAATAATGAAGCATCAACCCTAAAAATAAAGAAGCAGGATGCTATAGAAAAGAGAAAAGCATAATTAGAAAGGCAATAGCTAAAATGACTTAAAACATTATAAACATGATGTTGTAAAACAGGACATCAAAATATTTAAGTGTCAGAACATGAAACAGGACAAAACAGAGTATTTTATTCTTGTTTCTATTCTCTGTATTATGCGTTTGACTTTGTATTCATTTCAGTTAATATAAACAGATATAGTAATGGGTCAATATAAATACAAAACTGGGTAACCATATGTCAAAATCTAATAATGAGGTCACAAAACCAGAAAAAAACCAAGATAATAAAAGAAAACTTATAAAGCCACTAATAGATAAAGAAATGAACATAAAGGAAATACCAAATTAATTGGAAAATGAAGTTCAAAATGGAAATAAACACCAGTTTATCAATAATTGGTTCAAATGTTAATGGAATTAGTGCTTCAATCAAAAGATTTATATTGTCAGATGGGATAATATAACAAGACCCTACATTATGAAGCATACAAGAGCCCCGATTTAGAAAGAGTAACGCACATCAATTCAAAGTAAGAAGATGAAAAAATATATTCCATGCAAATGCACAAGACAAGAAAGCAGGACTAGCAGTACTGACTTCACACAAAATAGACTTTACAAGAAAGGCCATAGTGAAAGATAAACAAGGACATGATATAATGATTAAAGGAGCAATACAAAATGAGTATATTATACTCATTAATATATATGCCCTCAATATAGGAGCAACTAAATACATAAAGCAATTATTAATAGATAAAAAGGAGAAATCAATGGGAGCACAATCACAGTAGGAGAATTAAAATCCCCATTACCATTACTAGACTGGTCTTTCAAACAGAAAATTATTAAGGCAACAAAGATGCTAAAAGTTATGATAAAATAATTGTATTTGGTTGATATTTCCAAAACACTACTTCTCTCCAAAACAGAATATACATTATTTTCCAGTGCACATGGAACATTTTCTAGGAAAGTTTATGTACTGAGGTACAGAAGAAGCCTCAACAAATTTAAGAAGATAAAAATTAGCATTTTATCAAAAAAAAAAAGCATCTTTTCTGAGTATAATACCAAGAAACTACAAATCAATCACAGAAATACAGGGAGAAAAAATGACAGCATATAAATTAAAAAACATGGTTCTATAACAAGTGGGGGAGGTGATGAATTAAAAGAAGAAATAAAAAATATCTTGAGAAATATGACACAACACTAAACAAAGTCTATGGAATACAATTAAAGCAGGCTTAAGTGGGAAGTTCATAGTGACAAGGTCCACCTAAATGTCGAAGAGAAATTTCAAATAACCAATCTAGCATTCTATGTTAACTAATCATGAAGAGAAGAGCAAACAATACCAAAAGTCAGCAGAAAGTGGGAAAATAAAGATCAAGGGAGAAAGAATTGAAATAAAGATTAAAAAATAGAAAAAATCAATCAAACTGTTTTTTGAAATAGTCAACAATACTGACAAAACTCAGGACAGGCTCACCAATAAGAAAAGATAGAGAACACATGTAGCATAAGAAATGAAAATGGGGAAACTACAAAGAGTACATCAAATTTGCAAAATATCATAAGAGAATACCATGAGCAACTGCATGGAAACAAACTGGATAACCTAGAAGAAATGGAGAAGTTTCTGGAAACATTCATCCCACCATTATTGCATCAAGAAGAAATTGACCATTTGAACAGACAGATCACCAGAAATGGAAGAGAATTATCAATAAAATAAAAAATATCTGCAAAGAAAAATTCAGACCCAAATAGCTTCACTGGGGAATTTGACCAAACATACAAAGGAAAATCCATACTAGTCCTCCTCAAACACTTCCAAAAGATTGATAAGGAGAGAGTACTCCAAAACTCACACCATAAGGCCAACATCAACCTGATAACAAAACGAGACAAAGACACTACCTAAAAAGAAAATTGTAGGCCAATATCATTGATAAACATAGATGTAAAAGTCCTTAAGAAATTATTAACAAACAGAATCCAACAGCAGTTAAAAAAAGATCATACAGCATTATCAAGTTAGGTTCATCCCAAGAACACAAGGATGGTGTAACGTATGCAAATTAATCAATCAATTGTGATACACCTTATCAAATAAAGAGAGGACACAAAACCACATGATAATCTAAGTAGATGCAGAAAAAACATTTGATAACATTTAAAACCTATCTTCAAAAAATGTTCTTATCACAGTGGGTACAGAGGGACCAAATCTCAACATAATAATAGCTATTTATGACAAATATATAGCCAGCAAAATACTCAATGGTGAAAAACTGAAACCCTTCTCACAAAAACCTGAGACAAGACAAGGTTGCCCATTCTCACAATTTCATACAATATCGTTTGGAAGTCCTAGCCACAATGATCAGGCAAGAAAATTTGATTTCCTATCAAATTATGCAAAACATTTCTTTTTAGGACTGAAACAATTGATACTAAGATTTACATAGAATCATAAAAAATCCATAGTTTCCAAAGAAATATTGAAGTAAAAGAAAGAGGCTGGAGGAATACCCCATCAGGTCTCCAAACCCTATTGCAGAGCTACAGTAATGAAAATGACATGATATTGGTACAGAAAAAGGCATATGGACCAATGGAAGAAAATAGAGAGCCTTGGAATAAATCTACAGGCCTATGTTCAATTTATTTTTGACAGCGTAGCCAAGAATATGACAGAGAAAAGACCATCTCTTCACCAACTGGTGGCAAAACTGGATAGCAGCATGCAGAGCAATGGAGTTAGAACACTCCTTCAATCCTTACACAAGAATAAACTCAAAATAGCTTGAAGACTTAAATATAAGCAAGACACAGTAAATCTCCTAGAATAAAACATAGGCAAAACACTCTGAGATAAATCTCAGCAATGATCTCCTAGAATAAACTACCCAGGGAAGGGATGTAAGAGCAAAATTAATAAATGGGACCTAATAAAACTTATAAGCTTTTGCACAGCAAAGGGAACCGTAAACATAGCAAAATGACAACCTGCAGGTTTAAACAAAATATTTAGAAGTGATGCAACTGACAAAGGCTAAATTTCCAAAATATAAAGACTTCATACAACCTAATAATAATAAAAAAAACAAGAAACCCAATCTGAAATTGTGCAGAAGCCGTAAACAAGCAATTCTCCAATAGAGACATTCAAATGCCACACAGATATATGAAAAAAAATTGCTCGCTATCATTATCAGAGAAGGGCAATTCAAAACTATAATGATGTATCACTTCCCAGTAGTCACAATGGTCATCATACAAAATTCCACAAACAATAAATGCTGGGAAGCTGTGGAGAAAGGAAACCATCCTGTACTGCTGGTAGGAATGTAGTTTGGTGCAGTCATTTTGGAAACCAGGATGGATTTTCCTCTAATGGATAAAAATAAATTTAACATATGATCCAGCAATTCCACTTCTGGGTATATATCAAAGGGAACCCTATTTCAAGAAGACACCTGCACCCCATTGTCTTTAGCAGTGCTTTATACAGCTGCCACAACATGGAAGCAACCTAATTGTCCAACAAAAGATGACAGTATACAGAAGTTATGCCATATTTACACAATGGAATAATATTCTGCAATAAAAAATGATAAAACAATTACAACTGTAGCAAAATAGATTTCTCCAAAAAGTGTCATTCTAATTGAAGTAAGCCAGAAAAAGAAAGAAATATAATACATGGCATTACATATGAAGAAGCTTAAAATAATATTTGGATAAGAACACTATGATTTCATCTACAAAACTGAAATACACTCGCAGATCTGCTAAACAATTTTATGAAAACTATGGAAAGGGGCTGCGAGAGGATATATTTGGGAGCTGTATATTTATAAATGTTATCCACTATATATAAAAATAGAAGTTTTCAAAATTTTTTTGTATGACACAGAGCAGCATGTTAAATATTGTGAAGTAGAGTTTTATAGGCACAGAAATATATGCATGTATGGGGACACTATGCTATACATAACAGATTGAAACATTGTAAATGGGATATTTCAATGATAAATAAATGAATAAATATGTAAATAAATAAATAAATAAATAATATTTAATAATAAAAGAAATACAAAGATTCACAATACTTAACTTTATACATCAAGAATCTAGGAGAAAACTGAAAGAATAAAGAAGAAAATTGAATCAATGAGAGTAAGGCAAATAACAAGAGAAACAATTGAAAAGATAAAAAACATACGAAAGTCTTTTTCTTTTAAACATAAAGTAGACAAACGTTTAGGTTGGATAAGAAAATAAAAACTCAAATAAATTCAGAAACAATAGAGAAGATATTACCACTGATGTTGTAGAGATGCATAGCATCATAAGAAATTAACACTAGCCAGCAATTTGAATGACCTAGAACAAAAGACAAATTCCCAGAAACATATCTCTTCCAATACTGAATGAAGAAGTAATTAGAAAGTTAAATAGGGCAAAATTGTGTATGAGTAAATCAGTAATTCAAACCTCCCAAACCAGAAAAAATTTACAAGATTACTTTGCCTGTGTATTCTGTCATACATTTGAAGACAATTTTTCACCAATTCTTCCAAAAATCTTCCAAGAATTTGAAGGGGTGAAAGATTCCATACGTGTTTTATGATGCCAGCTTTATTTGCATAACAATGCTAGAAAGGACATTAGATGCAAAATATGGAATATTATCCCTGATGAGCATATGTGCCAAAATTCTCAGCAAAACACAAGCAAAATGAATTCAACAACACATTTAATGTATCATACACATACATGAGTAAAGGGATTTATTCCTGGGTTTAAGGATACTTCAAAATATTCAGATCAATAAAGGTGACATGCCACACTAATAGAATGAGAAATTAAACTCACATAATCATTTCAATAGGTGCAAAAAGAGCATAGTATTTAATGCAACATCCTTTTAAGATACTCCCAACAAATTAAATTAACCCTGTCAGGGGCACGATATATTATACACACAAACACTGTGTGGAGAGAAGCGGAGCAGTTTTCTTTTTAATGATTTTTAGAAAAAGGGTTTATATAGGACATACACAATGCCTCACATATCATCTAAATTTTAAGAATGTTAATAATCTTAAGCTATATATGTCACCATACTCCTGCAGTAGGCACAGGATGTTAAATGATCAAGGATTGTTTTAAAGTTCACCACGGATCTTCATTAAGTAGGCCATCTCTTATCCAGCCAACTGTGCCTGTCTTAGGTTGTCCTCCTCTGGGGAACCCAGCATAGGTTCTCCAGCCATCCATACTGGATGCAATGATCAGGCCATTTCTTATCCAGCCTGGATATGTGACATTCCTCACAAATTGATTATCAGTTCAGCCCATGGGCTTATTCTCTAGAGGCTTCAGACAGGAGCCTACAAACTCAATATCCCTTGATAGAAAAATGGATGAATAAATTTTATGTATATATGCAATGGAAACAATACTTTGCATTCCTATCAACATTGTCCACAGTGATCTTTTTCTCCTCAATCTCACCAACATATATTAATTTTTTTTTTGATGACAACCTTCTGACAATTGTGAGGTCTTGTTTCATTTTTGGGTTATGACTTTCCTAATAATTTATAACTCTGAACATATTTTCATGTGTCATTTAGCCAACTGTATGTTTTCTACAGTTAATTGATTCAGATCTATCTATTCAGTTCCTACGGACATTTTTTTAATTGGATTGTTTGGTCTTTTTTGTTGTTGTTTTGGGGTAAGAGTTTGCCATATATTTGGATATTGACACTTAATTGGAAAATATCATATTCAAATATATTCTCCCAATGTGTTGGTTGACTTTTCATTTTATTAATCATTTCTTCTGAAGTGTATATCTGTTTAGAATGATACAATCATATTTTGTTAGTTTTGCTTCTGCTTCCTTTGCCAGAGGAGACATATGTAGAATCAATTTAAGTCCAATGTCAGAGTGTACTTCTTATGTTTTACCCTAGGATTCTTTGTTTTCAGGGTTTATGTTTTATATCCCCAGGAGTGGAATTGCTGGGTCATATGATAGGTTTATTTTAATTATTTAAAGAAACTTCCATACTATTTCCAAAGTTGTTGCACCAATATTCATTCCCACCAACAGCGTTGGAGAGTCCCTTTTTCTCCACAACTTCCCCAGTCTTTATTATTTGTAGACATTTTGATGATGGCCCTTCTCACTAGTGTGAGGTAAAACATTATTTTATTTTTGTCTTGCATTTGTATAATGATTAGCTTTGTGAGCATGTTTTTATGTCTCTGATTTTCATCTGTGTGCCTTCTTTAGAAAATTGTGTTCTGCTCATTTTCTGGCTGAGTTGTATGTAGATTTTTGAAATGGAGTTGTATGAACGATTTGTGTATTTTAGAAATCAGACTTTTGTTGATTGCATTGTTTCCTAATGTTTTCTCTCATTTGGAATTTCATCTTTTCATATTGTTTATTTTGCTGTGTAGAAGGTTTTAAGTTTAATTAGGACCTATTTGTTTATTTTGCTTTTATACTTTTCAGCTTGGGTGATTGACATAAGAAAATTTCGCTACAATTTATGTCTTGTTTTGCCTATGTTAGATTCCAGGGGTTTTATTGTGTCATGTATTAGATTCAGATATTTAAAACATTTTAAGTTTATTTTTGTACAGTGTGAGGGAGTGTTCTAATTTCATTTATTTACATGTAGCTGTCTAGCTTTCTCAACATCACTTGCTGAAGAGTGTCTTTTAGGCATTGTATATTTTTGTTTCCTTTGTCATAGTTTAGTTGTGTTCTGTTCCAGTGATATAGATATTTGTTCTTTTTCCATTATTGTGCTGTTTTGATTACTGTTTTTGTAATATAGTCTGAAATCTGGGGGGGATATGTGTTATGATCCCAACTTTGTTCTTTTTCCTCATTGTTTCTTCTGCAGTTCTGGTACTTTTGCAGTTCCATAAAAATCTTAAGATTGTTTTAATTTCTGTGCAAAATATCATGTATATCGATCTGAATCACTTTATATCTGTGGACATCTTTTGTAGTATGTATATTTTAACAATATTAATTCCTCTAAACTAAGACCTTGAGATTTCTTTCCATTTCTTTGCATCATCTTCAAATTTATTTATCAGTGTCCTATAGATTTTATTATCTTGGTTTTTTCATAGATTTTTCATTTTTTGATCTAATTTCATATGGATTTTTAAAATTATGGAGTATTTCATTGTTAGTGTAAAGAAATGTGACTGTTTTGGTATATTAATCATGAATCATGCTACTTTGCTAAATGTCTCTATTAGTTTTAGTTGTTTTGGTGTGGAGAATCTTTAGGGTTCTCTATATAGATTATCATGTCATCTAAATTGATAACAGTTTCACTTCATTCAATCCAACTTGAATAAATTTTGTCTTCTCCAATTGCTGTTGCTAGTTTCTTCCCATACTGTGTTTAATAGAAATGGTGGGAGTGGGCATTCCTTTCTTATTCCTTAATTTGCTTTTCAGTTATTCACTTTTGCATATTATGTTGTCTGTGTGTCTGTTATTAATGACTTTATTTATGTTGAGATATACTTCCTGAATCCTACTTTGGTAAGAGTTTTCTGTTGTTGTTGTTGTATTTTCTGATTTTTTTGTTGTTGTTGTTGTTGGTGTTGTTGCTGCTATTTTAATGAATAAAAGATGAAGTTTGTGAAATGTTTTTTATCAATTTATTGTGATGACCACGTCATTTTCCCTTTTTCTTTTGTTAATGTGATGTATCAAACTGATTGATTTCATGTATGTTCCACCTCTCTTATGACCCTGCAACGAAGTAAAGTTTATCATGATGTATAATTCATTTTATGTATTGCTGGATTTAGTTTGCTAATAATATTTTTAAGAATTTTTGAATCTATATCAATCAAAGATATTGGCTTGAAATTCTCTTTGCCTGTACTTTGTTTGTTGGCTCTGCTATCAGGGTGATGAATGCTTCACAGAATTAATATGTGAGTGTCCTACATCTTCACTATTTTTGAATGTTTAGAAGAGTATAAGTCCTGCTTTGTATATTTTCCACTGGAGATGTTTAAATCTGCACTTCTACTTAACGATTTTTTAATGCAGATTCTTTCTTTGTTCTATTAATGAATTTGTTCAAATTATTTGTTTCTCCTTATCTCTGTCTCTTTCTACACATATGTCTATTTCTTCTGAGTTGTCCAGTTTATTGGCATGTAAGAGTTGACAAAATGATCGCTTTTTTGTATATCTGAGGGAACAATTGTTATTTCTCCACATTTATTTTTGACTTTTTTTCTTTGAAGCATGTCTCTTTTCTTCATGATGCACCTGGCTAGAAGTCTTTTGATTCTGCATATCTTAAGAAGAAACCAAAAACAAAATCTATGATTTTACTGCTCTTTGGCATAGTTGTTTTTCTCTCTAATTTATATTTACACCTGTAATATTTAGGGTCATTTTTTTAACTTTTTTTTAATTTTTAATCATTTTAAATAGTTGTCTCCAAATTCCATTTTAGAACACAATTTTTTAATTACAATGAACATTTGCTGTCCCATTTTTCCCCGTGAGCAGCCTTAAGAAGTTTTATATATTTCCCTGTGCTATACAGTACAATCCTGTTTATCTATTTTACAATTTTAACATCCCAGCATATCTATTTCCACACCCCACTGACTTGGCAACCAAAACTTTGTATTCTCTGCCTGCGAGTCTATTTCTGTTTTGTATTTCTGCATTTTTTGTTTGGTTTGAAATTGTTTTTAGATTCCACACATGAGCCTTCTCATATGGTATTTTTCTTTCTCTTTCTGGCTTACTTCACTTAGACTGATTTTCTTCAGGAGCATCCATGTTGCTGAAAATGGCCTTATGTTGTCAGTTTATAAGTCTGACTACTATTCCATAGTATAAATATACCATCTCTTCTTTATCTAGTCAACTGTCAATGGACATTTAGGCTGTTTCCATGTCTTGGCTATTGTAAATATTGCTGGCTATGAACATTGATGTGCAGGTGTCATCCTGAAGTAGGGTTCCACCTGGATTTATGCCCAGGAGCAGGATTCTTGGGTTATATGCTAAGTCTATTCCTTGGCTTTTGAGGAATCTCTATCCTGTTTTCCAAAGGGGCTGCAACAAACTGCATTGCCACCAGCACTGAATGATGGTTCCCTTTATTCCGCAGCCTCTCCAGCATTTGTTATTTGTGGATGTTTAAATGATGGCCATTCTGACTGGTGTGAGGTGATACCTCATTGCAGTTTTGATTTGCATTTCTCTGATAATAAGTGTTATTGAGCATTTTCTGATGTGCCTTTTGATCATTTGTATGTCCTACTTGGAGAATTGCTTGTTTATGTCTTCTGCCCAATTTTGGATTGGGTTGTTTATTTTTTCTTATTCAGTTGGATGAGCTGCTTATATACTCTGGAGATCAAGTCTTTGTTGGTTTCATTTGCAATTATTTTTTCCCATTCCGTTGTCTGTCTTTTTGTTTTACTTCCGGTTTCTTTACTGTTCAGAAGCTTTTAGGTTTCATTAGGTCTCATTTGTTTTTTCTTGCTTTTATTTCTTCTACGAGAAAATTTTCGAGACTTATGTCAGATAATGTTTTACCTATATTTTCCTCTTGGTGGTTTAGTGTATCTTGTCTTATGTTTAAGTCTTTGATCCATTCTGAGTTTATTTTTGTGTATGGTGTTCTAGCTTCATTGGGAGTGTTCTAGCTTCATTGAATTTCATGCTGCTTTCCAGTTTTCCAAACACCAGTCGCTGAAGTGTCTATCCCTTTTCTATTGTAATTTCTTGCCTCCTTTGTCTAAGATTGATTGACTAAACGTTTTTGGGTTCATTTCTAGGCACTCTATACTGTGCCATTGGCCTATATGTATGTTTATCTACCAATACAGTGCTGTCATGTTGACTGTAGATCTATAGTATTATCTGAATCATTAGCGTTAAGAAATGCCACCTGATATTTATATGTTAATCTTGTAACCTGCTACCTTGCTGACTTCTTTAATCAGCTGTAGTAAATTCATTCTGAATCTTGAAGGGTTTTCTATAAATAGTAACTTATTATCTGCATATAGTTTGACTTTTATCTCTTCTTTCCAATTTGCATCCCTTTTACTTCTCTCTCTTATTTGATTGCTGTGGCTAGGACTTCCAAGACTATCTTGAGTAGGAGTCATGATGGTGTGCATCCTTTTCCTGTCCCAGATTTTAGCAGGAAGAATTTGACTTTCTCACCTTTGAGTACTATGCTGGCTGTAGGTTTGTTATCTATAGCTTTCATGATGGTGAGATATATTCCCTCTATGAACACTTTGGTGAAAGTTTTTATCATACGTGGGTGTTGAATTTTATCAAATGCTTTCCATGCATCTATTGAGATGATCATGTGGTTTTGGTCCTTTCTCTTGTTGATGTGCTGTATTACATTGATTGATTTGCATAAGTTGAACCACCACTGTGTCCCTGGCATAATCCCCACTTGGTCATGATATATAATCTTTTTTTCTGTGTTGTTGCATTCTATTTGCTACTATTTTGGTGAGGATTATGGTGTCTGTTTTCATCAGTGATTGTGGCCAATAATCCTCTTTTTTGGTAGTGTCTTTGCCTGGTTGTGGTTTCAGGGTGGTTGTGGTTTCATAGAATTTCTTTGGGAGAGTTCCTTTGTTTTCAATCTTCTGGAAGAGTTTGAGAAGGACTAGTATGAGTTCTTCTATGATTGTTTGGTAGAATTCCTCAGCTTATCCATCCAGTCCTGGACTGTTATTTGTATGGAGGTTTTATATTGCTATATTGATTTCATTTCTAGTGCTGTTTGTTCAAAGGGTCAGTTTCATGTTGATTCATTGTTGGTGGACAGTATGTCCAGAAACTTGTCCATCTCTTCTAGCTTATAAAACTTGGTTCCATATAGTGTTCATAATATTCTCGTATGATATTCTGTTTTTATGGTTTTTTTTTGTTGTAATTTCTCCATTCTCCTTTCTTATTTTGCTAATTTGTGCTCTCTCTCTTTTCTTCTTTTTGAGTTTGGCCAGAGGATTGTCGAATTAACTTACTTTTTGGACATAGCAGCTTTCGGTTTGGTTGACTTTTTTCCTATGGTCTTTTTAATCTCTTTTTTTTTATTTCCTCCCCAATATTGATGGTTTCTTCCTTCCGCTGCCTTTTGGTTTATTTGGTCTTGTTTTTCTACTTCATTCTGCTGGTGGGTTAAATTGTTTATTTTTGTTTGTTCTTCTTTTTTGAGGAATGCCTGTATCGCTATAAACTCCCCTCTCAGCACTGCTTTTGTTGTGTCCCATAAATTTTGTGTGGTTTTTCTTTCATTTTCTTTCGTCTCAAGGTACTTTTTCATTTCAGCTTTTATTTCTTCATTGCCCCATAAGTTTTTGAATAACATATTATTTAATCCCCATGATTTCTTTGGTTCTCCTGTGTTTCTCTATTGTTGATTTCTAGCTTCATGGCATTGTGGTCAGTAAAGATGCTTTAGGTAATTTCTATCTTCTTAAAATTGCTGATTTTCTTTTGTGCCAAAGTACATCATGAATCCTGGAAAATATTCCACGTGCACTTGAAAAGAATGTATATCCTATTTTGGGGGGGTTGCAATGTTCTGAAAATATCCACCAAGTGTAAAATTTCTTTTGTATTATTTAATTTTATTGTTGACTAATTTATTCCCTGTCTCAATGGTCTGTCCGTTGATGTTAATGCAATGTTGAAATCTTCAATTGGGACTCCCCCTTTATATCTGTTAGTTATTATTTTATGTACTTAGGTGCTCCTGTATTTGATGCATATGTATTAACGAGTGTGCTATCCTCATATTGTATCACTCCTTAAATCATTTTAAAATGTCCTTCTTTATTTTCTTTATGGCCTTTGTTTTAAAGACTATTTTGTCTGAAATCAGTAATGCAACAACTGTTTTTTGGTTTTTCCAATTGTATGGAATACCCTTTTCCATCCTTTCACTATCAATCTATATGTGTCCTCTCTGAAGTGGGACTCTTGTATTCAGCATATTGAATGTTCTTGCTTTATTATCCAGCCTGCCACTCTATGACTTTCGACTGGAGCATTTAGTCCATTAACATTTACAATAATTGATGATAGGCTTGTGTTTATTGCCAAATTTACCTTATTTTTGCAGTTGATTTGGTGTTTCCTCTTTGTTCGTTTCATCTTCCTTTTTTGGTTCGGTCATTTTCCTTTGTATTTTCATGAATTTTATTTAGTTTTAATGACTCTGTGATAAGTTTTTGTCTTCTTGTTACCCTTATATATAAGTCCATTAGACCTTTACTATAAGTGCTTTTATTAAACGGATAGTTAGATGATCTCAAACCCATCCTACCGAAAACAAAAAATTTTAAAATGAAAGACCAAAAAAAAAGAAATTCTCTATTTTCTTGCCTCCATCTCCACTCTGAATGATTTGTATGTCTTCTTTTAAAATTTTGTGTTTATTTTATTTGTAATTCATGAATTATCACCTTTCTAGCTGTGAGTTTCACATTTCTGTAGCATCTTGCAGCTTTTCTTTTTAGAGAAGACCTCTCAATAATTCTTTTAGCATGGGTCTAGTTTTGATTACTCTTGAAGCTTTTTCTTGTCTGTGAAATCCTTTATTTCTACTTCTACCAAAAAGAACAACTTTACTCGTCAATGTATCCTACAGTATATAATTTTTCTCATTCAGGACTTTGAATATATCTTTTCACTCCCTTCTGGGCTGTAGTATTTTGCAGAGAAATCAGCTGTAAGGCTTATGGGGATTCCCTTGTAACTCACACTTTACTATTCTCTTGCTGTCTTTAGGATCATTTTTTATCCTTGATTCTGGCCATCTTAATTATATGTCTTGGTGTGGGTGTATTTGTTTTCTTCCTGTTTGGCACACGGTGAGCTTCCTGTACTTGAATATCTGATTCCTACTTTAAGTTTCGGAAGTTCTCAGTCATGATTTCTACAAAAACTTTTGCAATTCCCTTTAATCATTGTTCCCCTTCTGGGACTTCTATCATGCCAAGATTGGCATGCTTTGTATTATTCCATAGGTCCCTTAGGCTTTTTTCATTTGTTTCTCATTGTTTCTCTTGTAGGTCTTCTGATTGGGTGCTATCTATTGTCCTGTCTTCTCAGTCACTAATTCATTTTTCTGCATTATCTAGTCAGATTTGCTACACTTTAAATCATTCTTCATCTCAGTCAACGGGTTTACCTGTTCTACTCGTCTCTTCTTTATAGCTTCCATTTAATTTTTGACATATTTTGTATCTCTAAACACTATCTCTTTTATTTCCATCAGTACTTAGATCACTCCATTTTTGAAATCTTGAATTATTTGGCTATCAATGTCTATTTCACTGATCGTACTTTCAGGGGATTTCTTCTGTTCTTTAATTGGGAATTGTTTCTCTTCTCCTTTGTCTTACTCCTTCCTCTCTGGCACTGTGGATTTTGGAGTATCAGTTATCTACTGTGGTATTAAAGGAGTTTAATCTACCTAATGCCTATGTAGCTATACATCTTAGAAAAGACAAAAAAGAGAGAGAGATAAAGAATTTTAAAGAAGGGAGAAATAAAGATTTGAAGACATTGTATAATGAATAATACAAAATGGATTTGAAGCAGAGTTTTGAAAAATAATAATAATAAAAATATTTTTAAAAGTTTCAAAGGGATTAAAATGGGGGTAATTATAATTGCCTAAGAAGTAAAAATTAAGAGGGTAATAGAAAATGGAACTGGTAAAAACTGATTAATACAAGGGGGTGGTCAGTGTTCTCCTGGAGACTGTGAACTTTTAATGTGAAGTCTTTCTTTTTTCATCCTGATTTGGAAGCTCAGTTTGTTGTTTCCAGGGACCCTCCTTTGGAGCCCTCATCTGTGCTGCTCCCAGGGCATGTCAGTAAGCAGATCGCTCCTACACCCATCACTGGGGCTGATGAAGTTCTCCTTACTCTGGGCTGGCTTGTAAATGCCCTGCCCGATGCTGCAGTCAGATGTTGCAGACTGTCTAGGCAGGATTGGGCATCATGCCCTCTCCAGCACCATGGTCAGGGGCTGTATTCCTGCCCAAAATTTGAGGGGCCAACCTCTACTTATGGTTGCCGATCACTCTGCTTCTCTGTTCCACTGTGTACTCTGCCTAGGGTTTGCACAACAGAAGTGGATTCAGGGAAGACTGAGGAACATCCCTGCCCCTGGTCTGGGCCAAAAACCAGCTCCATGTTTCTTTTGTCCGACAAGTTCTCTGAGGAACCGGACAGAAGTATTCAATATGCCTCTGGCTGTAGACAAGTCTCGGACTGGTCCTTGAGGCTGCTAATTCCTTAGGTGTAGATGCAGGTTTTGTCCCCGCTGCCACATGGGTTTAAACCACCAGAGGGTATGGTGGCTGTGTCTGAGCCCCAGCTCTCTTCACCTAGAAACTTTTTTGGAAATTCAGAGATGGGGAATGCACCCTTCCACCCATAGGGCACATCTGCTCTGTTGTTTTATGGAGGGCCCATGTTGTTCTGCCCTGTGCACCCACAGCCATGACACAAAGACAACTTCATTTCCCTGGGCCAACGCAGTGTAGCCATCCCCATCTACCACCCGGGTCGGGCAGCATGGCCCTGCCCCCAGCTTCTGGGCTGCATTTTCTGCTGAGTGTCACAGGGATCCTCTGTGCCTGTTTAACTTAGTTCTGCTAGTCAACTTATACTACATACATGTCCAAGACTTGGAGTCTCCCCCACCATTCTGCCAATCTCTCAGTTGGAGAGGAGAGACACAGGGAATGAGCACCAGTCCTTCTTTGCTGCTCCCTCCCTGTCTGACCTGTCCCAATCTGTTTTGCCTTTTCTTCTTTCTTTCTTACTTTTCTCCTACCGGATTTTTCACATCTTTATCTATTGAAGAGGAAAATGTTCTGTCAGAGTTCTGCAGGTTCTCTGGTTAGCTGAGTGGGATTGTGGATGTGAGTCTTGGTGCATTTGTGGGAAAGGGTGAGCTACGAGCATCTCTCTACTCCACCATCTTTATCTCCCCCCAAAAAATTCTCACTTTATGGTGGAAGATATACATAGTTTGGAAATAAGTGGAAAAGATATCCCATGGAAATGAAAAGAAAATGCAGGTTGCAATGCTCAACTCATGCAAAATACATTTTAAAAGAGGGGCCAAAATGAAAAATTTGAGAGTATATAAAGAAAAACAGATCAATATTAAAATAGGGTATTACACTCATTAAATTGTATATGGACCCAAAAAAATAGATCCTAAGAAGTTTTAGTAGACATGAAAGAATTAATTCATTATAAAATAATAACAGAAGATGATTTTAACACCTCACTATTCTGATAGCCAGATCATCCAGAAAGAATATCTGTAGGAAACAGAGATCTTAATATCATATTAGATCATTTGAACCTAAGCTAGATATTGGACACTGCATCAGAAAATCAGAACACATAAAGTTTTCAAGTGTGCACAGGATGTTTTCTAAGGAATTAACCACATATTATGTCATGAAATGAGCCTCAGGATCTTTAAGCAAATATAGGTTACAGCAAGTATTTTTCAATACACAAAAGTAAGAAACTGTGCATGAATTTTTGAAAGAAGAATAGGAAAAGCACAAACATGAAGTTAAAACACATTAATTAAAAAAATAAAATAAAACAAGGTCAATGATGAAATCAAAGAGGTAATAAAATCATACCTGGAGACAAATTACACTGAAAACACAACTTCATAAAATGTATGGGATGCACCAAAGACAAATCTAAGAGGGAAGTTGAGAACAAATCAGGACTTCTACAAGGAACAAGAAAAACCTCATAGAAAGGACAAAGCATGCCACCCAAAAGAACAAGAAATAAGAACAAGCAAAACCCAAAGCAGTAGAAGGAGAAATATTTAATCATTATGTTGAAAATAAATAAAATAATATTTGAAAATCAAATTACAAATCATAAAATCAAAAGCTTTACATTTTTTTAAAAATATTAACAAACAGGTAAGCATTTAGCCAGGCTTATCAAGAAATACATAGAGTGGACCCAAATAAAATAAGAAATGAAAGAGTAGAAATAATATCTCTTATTACAGAAATACAAAAAAAGATTATGGAAGCACTATGAGCTGTTATGTGACAACAAACTGGACGACCTAAAAGAAATAGACAAATTTCTAGAAAAGTACAGCCCGCCAACACTGAATAAAGAGAAAATTGAGAACATGAAAAGAGCCATCATTATAAGTTAAATAAAATGTATAATTTTAAAAACACCCCTTCAACAAAATGCCTGGATTCCTTCACTAAAAACCCTTTTCACAAACTATTTTAGAAAATGAAGGAGGAACGAATATTCCCAAAGTTATTCTATGAGGCCACCATTACCCTATTAACAAAACCAGTCAAAGACACTACCAAAATAATAAATGAAAATGAAAATCCAATATCCTTGATGAATGATGATATACATTCAAAAATCCTCGAAAAACATCAACAAATGAATCCAGCAATACATAGAAAGGATTATACACGATGATCAGTTGGATTCCTTCCAGTGTCACAAGGATGGTTCAACATACACAAGTCAATCAGCATGACACATATCTAATAAAGGAAGGACTAAATTCACAAGACCATGTCAATACACAAAGTATAAGCATTTGACAAAATTAAACATACATTCATCATCAGAATTCTCATAAATGTGAGTACAATGAGAACATCTCTCAACATACTAAAGGCCATTTATAACAAATTATAATACTTAGGGGAAATGGTGAAAGACTTCTGGGTAAATTCGTGAACAAGACAATGATTCCTACTCTCACCACTTCTGTTCAATAGTAATAGAAGAAAGGAAAAGGAAAAAAAAAGAAGATAAAGTAATACAAAATGGAAAGAAAAAGGCAAAATTGTCACTAGTATTGATGGCATAACAATCTACATAGACAGTCCTAAGGGCTCCACACTGACTATTATGAACAATAAATAATTTCATCAAGGGAGCAGGTTACAAGATAAATGTAAAGAAGTCTCTTGCATTTGTACACATTAATCATGAGATACCATAAAATGGACGTTGAAAGCAATAATATTTAAAACCTCATTCCCCCGAATATCTTGGAATAAATGTAACCACATATGTGAAAGATCTAATCACTGAAAATTATAAAACACTGACAAAGAAATTAAAAGTGATTCAAAGAAATGGAAAGATGTATTGTGCTCTTGGATTGAAAGAGTTAATATTGTTAACATGGCCGTACTACACAAAGAATCCTACAGATTTAGGGCAATTCCTGTTACGAAGCTGTAGTATTTTCCACAGAACCAGAAAATAAATAACTCTAAGTCTTACATGAAACCATTAAAAATTGCCAAAATGATCTTGAGAAACAACAACAAATCTGGAGGCATAACCCTCCCAGATACCTTACTATACACGAAACCTACAGTAATAAAAAGAGTATGACATTGGCAAAGAGATATAATCAATAAAAACAGATAGAGAGGCAAGAAATATTTCCACACACTTATGAGCAATGAATCTATGATAAAAGAAGCAAGAGTACACAATGGATAAAAGACAGTCACATCAATGGATGGTGTTGGGAAAGCTGGACAACTACATGTAAAACAATGAAATGAGAGCATTTCCTGACATCATATACAAAAATAAACTCCAAGTGTATTAAGGACCTAAATGTAAGACCTGATACTATAAAACTGATAGAGGGGAATATAGGTGATACCCTATTGGATAAAATCATAGGAATATTTTCTTATATCAGTCTCCTAAGGCAAATGATACAAAAGCAAAAATAAACAAGTGGGACCTAAATAAACTTAAAAATTTATGCACAGCTTAGGACAGAATCAATGAAATAAAAAGACTGCCTGTGTAATTGGAGAACATATCTGCAAACAATGCAAGTGACCAGGGGTTAATAGATGTAGGTTAATAGATGTAACAAGGATTTAGGTTACACAACTCAAGGTGAAAAACAAAAATCCAATCAAAAACAAGAACAGAGTACCTGAGTTAATATTTTTCCAAAGAAAACATACAGATGAGTAACAGGTAAGTGATAAAATTGCTCAACATTACTAATTATTAGGTAATTGCAAATCAAAACCAAAATGAGGTACCATTTCACACTGGTCAAATGGCTATTATCAAAATGTCTACAAATAGTAAGTGTTGCAGAAGATGTGAAGGTAAGAAATCTCTTGTATACTCTTGGTAGTAATGTAAATTGGTACAACTTCTTTTGAAAAGAGTATTCAGATTTGTTTAAACACTAAAAAGTTAACTACCATATGACCCAGTAATACCTCTCCTAGGAAAAATTTGGGGAAAACACCCTAAATTGAGAAGAACCAATGTTCACAACAGCACTGTTTATAATATGCAAGACAGGGAAGTAATCCGAGTACACAGTAGAGTATGGACTTAAGAATATATGATGTTTCTATAAATATGCAATGGAATAAAACTCAGCCATGGAAATGTATAACACATTGCTATTTCAGTATCCTGAGTGGACCAAGTAAAAATGTGCTTAATGGAGTAACTTAGACAAAGACAAATGTATATAATATTATTTATATGTGGAAACTAAAGAATAACAAAAATATGTGTACAAATATCTATAGCTTTCTATTGATTGATGACAGAATAATAGATAGAAGGATAATACATGATAGATAGAGAGATAGATAAATAGATACATAGATAGATATATAGATAATTAGATAGATAGATAGATAAATAGATGATAGATAGATAGATAGATAGATAGATAGATAGATAGATAGATAGATAGAAACATGTTGTAGAGGTAAAGAGATTAGATAGACAAGACTTAAGCAGACTCAAAGATATGGGAAAATATTTCTGTTTACCAAAGTGGAAGGGAAAGAGATTTTAACGGAAGAATATTGACAGATAGAAAGTAGTATATATAAAGGAGAGAAGCTACATTGATTATCTGTATAGATCATCGAATTATACACAATATCTTAAAATAATTGTTTGTTACAATTATTGTAATAATTCATAATGCATATAATCTACAAAGTGATTAGAATAACTATGCTGTACATCTGAAACTACACAATATACTACATGTACTGTACTTCAATTATAAATAAAACATCTCATGTATAATTTAGTCCTTTTTCCGCTGATAGAAGCTTCCTTTAATATTGTTTTAATTTATTCTTTACCTTTAATGATTACATTTCTAATTATTTCTTTTACTCTTGTGAATATGTTACCAGTTTAATTATCTATATTTATTGCCCCTGATTTCCTATTTTTCTCTCTTTAATCCATTTGGTATAATAGCATTTAAAAACATACCCAAATGAACAGATGCAAATTTCTCGTGGTCTCTCCTTAGGATTTTGGTCAATGTTTTGCCCATTTTTGCCACTTTATATTTCTTAGAAGACTTCTTTTCTGTACCTCTTATAAGGTTTCTTAGTTTTGTTTTTCTGTCACATTTAGGTTTGTTTTTCTGGTAAAGTCTTTATTTTCATTTTATATCTAAGTGATAACTGTGTAAGTATTTTTGGGTGAGTGATTTCTTATTTTAGATGATTGAAATTTAATGTTATTTACCGTGGCCTGTGTTTTCTTCTCAGAGGTCTACTGATAGCCTAATGGGGTTCCTTTGTAGATTATCATAACTATTTTTGGCTGCCTTTAAAATATTACTCTGTCATTGACTTGCCAATTTGCATATGACGTATCTTAAAGGAGGTCCCTTTGTCTTAAAGTTATTGGTGTTTTCTTGGCTCACGTACTTGTATATTAGTTCCTTACACAGGTTTGGGAGGTTATCAACTATTACTTCTTTAAATAAACCATCAGCTGCCTTCTAACTTTCTACTCCCTCCAGGATTCCACTGTAATGTGCACTTCCTGATGAAGTCTGATGGCTACTGTAGAATTTACACACTTTTTAATATCTTGAATCTCTGCCCTCTCCAATCATTTCTAGTTTTGTATTGGTGAGTTTGCTAATCTATCTTCCACAAAGACACTCTACCCCAATGCTTTCTGTTGCATTCTTCATCTCATTTATTAAGTTCTCATTGTCCTCCAATAATTTTTGGTAATTTTATAGTTTCAGTCTCTTTGGTAATGTATTCCTTATCATCATTTCATTTATTCCTGAGCTCATTAAAATGCTTTCTTAGTTTTTTTTTTGTTTTGAATTTCTTTATGTCACCTATTTGGATTCTCTATTAGTTATATGGCGATGTACCATGACTTTATGTTTGTTTGCTGCATGGATGACATTATGTGTATGTGCGTGTGCTCAGGTGCATGTGCGTGTGTGTCTGTGTCTGTGTTTGTGTCTGTGTCTGTGTATCTGTGTGTGTGCGTGCCCTATAAAGTTAGTGTGATTGGTCATGATCTTCACAAATTATTGCTGTGATGACACTTAATAACAAACTGTGAATTGGAGCCCTTGCTTTTGTTTTCTGGTAGTTTGCTATATTGCACAATTTTTGGTTTTACTTACCTGAGCTACCACTGATATTTCAAAATGGCACCTTCCTGTAGATACTGTCTGGATAAAAGATGTGCTTTCATTGTCACTTCTTAGACATCTCTGGTAGTTGATGTCACTGTTCTCACTGGGACGGTGAACCCTTCCTTTTATCTGATATCCCTTGAGACTCAGTGTACACATTGAGGAAATGTGTAAAAACAGGTGGATATTTGGAATCAGGCAAGTGCCTTTGCTATGTCCAGTGTTGCAAGGTATCTTGTCTCCACCACTGTGAATGGGGAGTAGGGACACTGTCATGAATGTCTGAGTGTCTGAAGGATGGAATTTCTGTCTCCATTGTGGCTCCCTCCTAGTTACATGCGACCATGAGTACTGGTGCAGTTGGAGGCTGAAGCTGTGTGAACCACTGAGACCATTTCTACTGGGTTCTCTGAACTTGATGACACATACAACCTAGTCAGGGGGCCTTGGTTGCAGACACCAACTCTGCTCTTCCTTCAGTTCAGCCTCTTTTGTGTGTTTTAGTCAACTAAACATTACCTGTTCACATGCGTTCCAGGGTATTGTTTTGTGTTGTGTTTTTTTGTTGAGATGTGAACGTTTTATTGACTGTAGATGTAAGGGTAGAGACAAAAATTGTTTAAACTTATGTCACTTTTAAAGCATATATTTTTTCAATTAAAAGCTTAAATTCTACTAAGGACATTATGAAAACAGTAAACAAAGTGAATAAATCACCTCCCTTAATATCAGAGTATTACAAAATATTTTGATTTTCCTGGGATTAATTTTTTAACGTTTTTCCCACCTACGTGCACATTTTACTATAATATATCCCTATACTCTCTTTAAAATCAATTAAATTATTAAAATATTTCTCTGTGCTGTAAATATAGCCCTGTTGTTTCTCTAATTTATTACTAGTAGCTTGCACATTTCTGTCTTCTCCATCCTTCTTCCCTGTCCCCACAGGAAACCACTTCTTGGTACACTACACATATATATATCATTCTGTTCCTGTTTTTTTTGTGATTATTTCTCTTATATCTTTATTTTCCTCATTTAAGTGACAACATAGAGTGTTTTTCTCCGTATGACTTATTTTCCTATAAGCAACACTCTCTGGGTCCAGTCATATTGTTCCAAATGGCAGAATTTTATTTTTTAATATGACAATGACTAATTATTTATTATGTTATCTATATCTCACATCTACTTCAGCCAATCATCTTTTGATGGGCAGTTGAACTGTACATCTTTCCTTGGGTAATATGAATGATAATGTTAAGAACATTGTGGGTAATAAATCTTTAAGTTAATGTTTTCATTTCTTTCAGATTTATACCAAAAACTGGAATTGCTGCAACATATAATGCTTCTATTTCTAGTTTTCTGTGCACTGTCCACAATTTTATAATAGTGGATGCATCATTTTTTTTCCACCAACAGTGTACCTGGGCTCCCTCTTCTCAACCTTCTTATTAAAGTTTGTCATTTGTAGACATTTTGTTAATAGCCGTTTTGGTTGCTGTGAGATTATATTTCATTCTGGTTTTCATTTATGTTTACCAAATGGATAGGAACATTATGTTTCTTGGTATGTGCATGAAAAATATCCACAAGTCTTATTTTGAAAATTTCCATTAACATCTTTCAACTGTTTTTAAGTTGGAGGTTTTTTTTTAAATACTGAGTCTAATATTATATATATGTAATATGGATATTAACGTCTTGTTGGTTAAATTGTGTGAAAATTTTCCTTCTATTCTGTCTGTTATCATATCTCTTGTTGAAGGTTTCCTTTGCTCTGCAAAAGGTTTTGCACTTCACACATATACAATAAGTAGAATCCCTGTATCGCATAGTAAATCTATTTTTTCCTCAGTAAACTAAAAACTGTAATTGTTACTTTTCATTTTATTTTTTAATTTGGAGACATATCAAAAATAAACATTGCTATGATTTATCTCAAAGTCAGTTCTGCTGCTTTTCTTTGTCTGAAATTGTACAATTTCGGGCTTTACATTTAGGAAATCAATCCATTTTTATCTTATGTTGTATACTATGGAAGGAAGTGCTCTTACACCTTCCTTTTACATGTACTGTCCTGTTTTCTCAGAACTACTTGTTGAAGAGACTGCTTTTTTTCCATTGTATGCTCTTGTATACTTCATATTAGACTAATTGACCATATGTGTGAGGGTTTATTTTAGGACTCTTAATTTTGTTCCATTTATCTATGTGTATCTTTAAGTGCCATATTTTGATGCATTTATTACTGTATCTTTGTGTTATGTTTTAAATTCAGGGAGGATAATACCCACAGCATTGCTCATTTTTAAATATAAATTTAGAAAATTTGGGTGTTTCAGATTTTTGTATAAATTTTATTATTTTTCTCCTTGTTTTGAGAAGAAACTAATGGAATCTGAGTGAATAGGAATATGCTAAAAGAAAAAACCTGAGAAAAATTCTAAACTGTGGAGGATAAATCATACATTATTAACAACAACTGGATTGCTGTATAAATCAAAGAAAAAATATATGAAAAAAAGACAACAAAAACAAAATCCATGGGTTATAACAAAAGCAGTATTAATAGGGATGCTTATAGCAAAATAATCCCACTTATACAAATAAGAAACATGTCTCTCTTGAAAAATATTCTTACAAACAAAAGTTGTAGCAAAATAGTAAACAATCATTTTAGTAGAAGGAAAGACAGCTGAAAGTTCAGAACATAATTAAATAAAATAAAGATTAAAGACAGAAACATTTAATCAAACTAAATAATGGATTTTGAAAGATAAATAATGTTGATAATCTTTAACCAGGCACATGAGCAAAAAAGATGGTACAGATTAATAAGCTCTGAAATAAATGAGAAGTTACAGCTAATATCAAAGAAATACAAAGCATCATATAATGATACAGCAAATTATATGCTAGTAAAATGGAAACCCTAGAAGAAATGGACAATTTCTAAGAAAGAACTTATCTATAGAATGGAATGAAAAGAAAATATGAACAGATTATCACTAATGAATTTGAATCAGTAATTAAACAAAATCTCCCACGAAACAAAATTCCAGGCCTAGAAAGATTCAGAGATGATTTCTGCCAAACATTTATAGAAGAGCTATCACCTATACTTCTCAGTGTATTCCAAAAATTTCGAGAGGAAGGGAGGCTTCCTACCCCAAATTTCTGTATCACACTACTACTAAAACAGGAACAAATACCTCAAAGATTACAGGTTACATACTACCAATAAGCATAGATGAAAAAATCATCATTAAATTGTTAGCAAGTCAAACAATACATTAAGAGGATTATACAATAAGATTAAGTCCATTTTACTCCAGGGATGCCAAAGTGATTCAATACCCGCAAATTAATCAGTATGTAACACCACACTAAAAACAGGAAGAATATAATTTATATGGTCACAACAGTAGAGCCGTAAAATGTTATGACAAAATCAGTATCTATTTATGAATAAATTTCTCCTCAAAGTGGGCATGAGGAAACATACCTCAACAAATCTAAGTTCTTATATGACAAGAACTTAGCTAACATGACATTCATTGATTAATAGCTGAAAGAATCTCCAATAAGAGCAGGAAGAAGACAAGAATGCTCACTCTAACCACTTTTAATAATTATAGTATTGGAAATTCTAGCCATACCTATTCAAAATAAAAGTAAGTAAAATATAGGTAATTAAGAAAAGGAGTAAAAGTATCTGTTTTCAGATGACAAAATTTAAACAGAAATCCTAAAAATGGTGCCACAAAACTAGTAAGGCTTATCAATACATTTGGTAAAATTTCCGAATGTAAAATTAACATACAGAAATCTTGCATTTCTACACACTAACAAAAAGCTAACTGATACAGAAAGTGAGGGAACTGTATCATTTACAGTTGCATTACAAAAAAAAATCAACAAATATATCCAAACAAGGTGGTAAAGGACATGTACTCAGAAAACTATAAAATATTTATAACAGTAATTGAAGATAATGCAAACAGATGAAAGGACATACTGTGTTCATTGATGAGGAAAATATATTGTTTAAATGACAGCATAAGCCAAGAAAATACACAAATTAAATTCAGTGCCTAACAAAACACCACAGGCATTTTCAGACACTTACAAGAAATAATTCTAAAATTTACATTTAAACACAAAAGAGTTGAAGTCACTAAAAAAAAAGAAAAGAAAGAAAACAAACAATAAACACAAAATATTTGACAAAGAACAGAGAAGATGTATCACTTTCCCTAATTTAAAACTATAATACAAAGCTACAGTAATAAAAATATTATGGTAGTGGCACAGAACAAACAGAATAATGGAACACAAATAATGCCTGGAAATGAAATCAGACAGTTATGATCATTTAGCCCATTAGAAAAAATGAATATACAGTGGGGGAAATGTTACCAACAGCACATGAAACCAATCAACATTACTAACCATCAGAAAAATGCAAGTCCAAAACATAATGAGATTTTATGTCACTCCCGTCAGAATGACTATTATCAGAAAGACAACAAATATAAGTGTTGGTGTGGATGTAAGAAAAACAACCCTGATGAACTGCTGGAGTGAATGGAAATATGTGCTGCCACTGAGGAAAGCAACATGGAGATTTATCTAAAAACAAAAAATGAAATATAATTCTACATTTCCATATCTGGATACTAATTCCAAGAAAATAAAAACACTAATTACTAAAGATAAATTCAACCCTATATTCACTGTAGCATTATTCACAATAGATAGGATATAGAAGCAAATTATTTGTTCATCAAAGATGATGGATAAAAAGATGAGTGTTTATAATATATTTACCCATCTTAACTACAGATTTATCTATATTTTTATATATATATATATATATATATATATGCACACACACACATAAAAATACAATGGGTTATTATTCAGCACCAAATAGAATAAGATTTTGTCATTTGCAACAAATAGGTAGACCAAGAGTGTAATATGCTAAGTGAAATAAGTCAGAAAGAGAATGACAAGTGCTGAATGATTTTAATCACATTTTGAATTTTAAATAAATGAAAATAAGAACACAGAAAAGGAGTTATACACATAGAAAGCAATAGGTTGTTCACAAGAAGGAGGGAAATGGGGTGAGGAAAAGAAAAATTTGAGGAAAATTAAGAGAGAAAATTTTCCAGTTGCAAATTAAATGAATCAGGGACAAGAAATATACTGTATGGTGAATAGTCAAAAACTATGAAATATACTTACATAGCAACATATCGTAACTAGATATATCCTGGTGAACAGTTTGAAATTTATTAAAAATAGCGAACAGTATGTTGTGTAGGAGAAACTTACACAGTGTTATAGATTAAAGTACACTTCAAAAACAAACAAAGATACTTATAGAAAAAGAAATTATATTTGTAATTAACAGAGGCAGGGGTTGGAAAAGGAGAATTTGACTTTGCACTCAAAAGCTACAAATTTCCAGCCATAAAATAAACGTGTTCTAGGGATGCCAAGTAATAACATGAAAATTAGAATTAATAATGCATTATGTTCTATATCAATGTTGTTAAGAGAGTAGACCATAAGGTTTCTCAGCACAACCAAAAGACAAATTGTATTTCTTTAAAATTTTAGCAAAATGAGATAATGAATTCTCCCTAAAGTTGCTATGATATTTATTTCATGATAGTTATAAATCAAATCACTATCCTGTGCACCTAAACTTACACAATGTTTTATGCCAGTTATATCTCAATAAAAGCGAAAGTGAAAATGGAAAGTCAATGGTCATTTTTTCCCTTGTCATTTCTCATGATTGTTTTTGCAGCAAGTAAACTTGAGACATGATATACTTAACCAAGCTAAAGATACTAATAAATAAGTGATTATAATAAATTATGCATAAAGATATGAATAAAATTATTGTTTTACCATGCCTAAAAATTTCTTCATGTTAACAGACCAGTGCTTCTGTAGGCATCAAAATTTCACTCTGTGTATTCATCTGAGATTAGGGAATGGATACAAATTTAAAACTGGCTGCCCTTGCTGTCAGTGATAAAGTTCACTGTCTCTGACCGATGGTCTCAACTCCCCGACAGCATCTGTAAGAAAAGAACATGTTAGGTTGCTAAAAATCTCAGTATGGTAAAATCTCAGAACTCTTACAATTCTTAACTGTTTTGCAATGGGAATGCAATACTGACAAGACTTGATTTTGGATAACAATTTGGGGTTTTCTCATGGTTGCGTAAGGGAATGTGAGGATAATCCCTGAGATCCACAACAAACATTCTTGCTCAAGTGCTGGGCAAGCAAGTGTAAAGATTCTGCAATATTAGGACAGAGGACTACTTTCAAAATGATGAGTGTGCTCACTCTGTTCCAGGTAGACCAAGGGAAGAAAGATTATTGCAATTGCTTGGTGAACGGGAATAAGTCAGTTGTTCAGACTATATAAATTAGTCAAAGTGTGTTCAAAGCCAAAATAAGTTGTGTCAACAATGAGAATTAAAAGAAATAAATCAGACATAAGCTTAAATTAAAAAGGTGATACAGTCCTGTGCTGGGTTCTGGGGACTGGAGAATGTATATGCCTCAATCCCATTCAAGGGTTCAGGGGCTTGGCCGTAGCATCAGCTTGGGATTCAATGAACATGTAACAATTAGTATACTGGGAGAAATATAATCTACCCCTCCCTGATCGGAAGAAAATCTGGTGGCTCAATGAAACTCTTAATTCACAGAGATTCTGCCAGATGCAGAGGAATAATTCACTGATGACTCAACTAAGACAAACTTAGTTACTGCTTAACAATCCATCTTCACACACACACACAGTGGTACAGAGATCTGTAGTATTTAGTGGGAAGAATTCAGTGGGCAGAACTCAGAGAAAAGTTTTCAAAGCACCAGCCTACTTTTGTAGTTTTGCCAATAGTCTAGATTTTCCCAGGTAGAAAACTACAGATGGACAAACAAGATTCTTCTTTAGGATTTCTCACTTTGAATGTAAACTGTAACTTTTGACTTATCAGCATAAAACCTTGTTAAGATGATCACGGTAAGAACCACTGTCTGATAAGAGAGCTGGAAAGTAGCTGAACCAGCCCATCTGAACCCCAGAATGCTAATGTAAGCAACCACATAGCCACCATCAGAATTTTGCTGACAATCTTAAAGCTTGATGTTTCTGTTATAGGAAGAACCACTGCTGTGCAGACACAGTTCTCCAGCTGTAAGTGGTCTCTATCCTTCTCTTGGTAAATGTCATATTGGTGGCATGTTGCTAGAGTTCACCCAGGCCCATTTGCCCTTTCTCCAGGTTATCAAAGGCTTTCTTTACAACAGGTGACATGTTTTCAGAACTCAAATCTGCCATTCCAGTCTTATCAGCTGACACTGGCTGCATCATTGTGAGCAGAAGAAGTAGGCTCCTTGACATTGCCTACAATTGTTCCAGCAATTTAGGGCATTTCCAATTCTGAAAATGCTTCACATTTTATTTTAAATTAGTGGGAAATAGTCAAAGACTTCCATGAATATTTTATATTTCCTAATATCAGTATAAATTTGGTATTCTTGCAGTTGGACAAATTTTTAATTCTACCACCCTCACCTCCTTCTAGTCCACACATTGTAGATTGCAATTTGGTTACTGAATACGACCACACCAACCAAGGCGCTATTACATTTTATATACATCCTGTGTGAAGGTTAGAAGGGGCACAAGATATGTGGGGTGTATAAACCTATATTAAATACTTGCAATGGCACTTTCTCTTCTGGACAAATCTCTGATTCTAAGAAGCAAATTAATTGGTAGTCAGTATAGTTATTGGTATGGGGAAGAGTATCAGCTATTTTGGGATGGGTGGGTGATGAAGAGACAGGAAAATATACAGCAAATGAGAATGGAATATTTTAGGCCTCTGGAGGCATTAATTAAGAAGAAAATAATAACTTGTCTCCTGTACCTACCTCCAATTACTGTCTTGAGTGATTAGTCCTTGGGCTATGAAAAGAGCTTGTTTGTGGTGAAGAGTATGTACCATAATGAAATAGTTTGAAAATCATGAGAGTTCTGTTGTTTCAGGAAAGTAAATTTTGCTTAAAGTCAACAGGTATTTTTCACTCACTAAATACTAAAATGCATCCTGTGGCATGTGCTGTGTTTACTGTGCTGGTATCCAAGTTAGACAAGGAGAGGTTGAGAGACAGAAAACATCTGGAGGAGGTGGTATCTGTGCTGAGACCGGGATAGTCTAAGTAGGTAAAAGGAGAACAACCAAAGTCCAAGGATGAGCTGGAGTAAAAGTGTTGAGGTTGGAACTAACACTGTTGACAAGCATTTCCTTTAATGTACCTCCAGATACAGTGAAACATAAAGATATGCTAAGGTAGTCAGTTGCCAGATTTATAAAGAAATGACTAAACTATGTTGAGTTTGTGGGCTTACATTTGGAAAGGCATTAACTGCCACCCTGAGGATGCAAGTTTGTCTTTGGCTGGAATATAAAAGCAACATAAATTATTGACTAGAAAATGTAGTGTAGACTCTTGAGTGCAGGAAATGAAAGCACCAATTGGAATGCTTTGAGAACAGCACAAAGAAGACCATAGATAAAATTACTTCTTTAATTCTACCACATGCTGTATGTGCCATCTAAGACTACATAATTTGACCTTTTTGATTCCAGGGATGACATAATAGACCACGATCCCTGGGCCGGTTCCAGCATTTATGTACTGTCCAACCTATCCAAACTTAACACATTTCATACTTTCCAGGTTGAACCAGAAACCAATTAGTAATTTTCCCTCTCTCCATGTTTTATTCTTTTTCCAAATTTTTCCATTTTTTCTTCCTCCTTACAAGAAATTACTTAAATTTACTCCCATAGTGTTCAATAAAAAGATCATAACAATCAAATATCTACTTTTCTCTTTTAATGGTATCTTAGCCTCTCATTTAACTCTTTACTATATTTTAAAAAAATAAGGAAAATACAGGTACGCATCTATGTTTATTGTTCAAATAAGAAAATTGCAGTTATTTGTCAACATATGCCAACATCAATTTCAATCTTTGTTATCCTGTATAATCTGGTAGTCCTCTGGTAGATCAGTTGTAATTAGGATGACATTCATAAACTGAAGATGTCTGATGAGTTGGCTTTGAAAGAGATGTAGCTGATGTACCAGCTATCACTGGCACTGGAAAGCGTGGGTTGATCCCTGGTTGAAGTTTAGGAAAACGAATTTCATTGGCAGATATGTTGTGATATCTATTTGGAAAAGTAGAAGGCTCCAACATCAGTCCAAATTAATTGCTCTGTATGGGACAGAAGATGCTGTACTGAGAAGTACAAGTTGTAGTTGAAATGGAGTTCACCACACGGCCATTTGTTTCAATGTAGCTGCTTTGAGAGTGCCTGTGGACAGTGGTCAACTGATTTAAAATAACTCGTTGATCCACTGCAATTTTTTCTGATGGTCTAACTGACATTGATGACAGAGGAGAAAAATCACTTCTGATCGGGGTAGTTGTACCACCAATTATGTGGCTAGTAGAGGGCTTTCTTATTAGAGACATGTTTAAAATTGCAGAAGGTAAAAATGCACTTTTTCTATTAGTGTCAGCCACAAAAACAGAATTATGATTATCCATATTGCCCCCTGCATTAAAGTGCTTCTTGTTGAAATCTTCAGCAAATGAAGACACCAGAGAAGAATTTTTAATCCCAACTCTTCTATTTATTCTCACTAAAAGCTGGGGAAAGCCTCGTTTAAAATTTGGATTATGATAGAAATGCAGCTACAACAAAATGATAAACATTTTAGTAATATTTTAAACCATAATACAAGACTACAATAATCCTAACCTATAAAACCTCAGATTCCCAGTTTACTATGCAAAGATAATATCATCAAAATATGAACATTGCTGACGACATTTTGAAGTTCCTTATTTGGAAACTACACATTTAAATAGTGTACTGATCAAATTTAAGAAGTTAACAATTGCTTTAATGGTGAATGGCACTTTTTAAAAGCAGCCTTAATACCTTTATTTAGATTTCTGGAAAGACTCATTGTTGCAAGCATAGGTTCTCATCATCTAGACTACTTAAGGCACTGTCCTCATTTTTTAGAAAAAATAAATTATTTTAGTCTTAGTAGATTTATAAAATTTTGAAAATCTAGCTTTACATTTATATTACCATTGACTGATGTGCAAAATAAAATTTTATATGTAAGTTACCAAGTGGTAACTAAAATTTCTGAATACCTTTCTTAAAACAGAGACTTCTTTTTCTTCTGTCAGAAAGTCAGATAGACAAGCAGACCTTTGAAAATTCTGCCACACTTTCCTAAACCGATGAAGGTTAAGCTGACTAAGTAAACTTTCCATTCTTCCAGTTTCAAATATTCTGAAAGGGGCCTATCTTTCCAAATCTTCCTTCTTAAAGACATCTTCATCAATCACTATGAAAGATTCATTATCATCCCAACAGATGGATTTCAATTGGTCACTCCCAGCCATTTTCCAGAGATTTCTTGGAAATGTCAGAGAACGAAAATCATTATATTCACCTGGTTCAGAAACACAATGTGTGTAACATGGTGTTTTTATCAAGGATTCTTCAGACAAAGTCTGAAAAGCATTTTCTTCAATCATAGACCTCACGTCCAAGTCCTCAGAGAATGTTTGATCACACAATAGAGATCTACCGGAGTTTCCTAAACCAGTTGGTCCATCTTTATGAGACACATCTTGAATTTTTGAAGAAATATGTGCCATCTCAAATAACTTTTTCTACAGCTACTTTTCTAATCTGCATGATTTTGAGCACTGCAGCTTCAAATGGTGTTTTTGCAGTCCTGCACAGATAAACTGCTAGGCCTTCACAATGGTTCTCAACTTGAGTAGCTGTGACATCACAAAACGACTGGTCTCCCAGCAACTCAAGTGTAACTTCCAGTCAGTGATTATTTCTCATTCATCCAGTTAAAATGAAATATATAGTACATTTATTTTTACAGTGTGATCTCCAAAAATTTTCCCAACAAAATCTTTTAAAATAATTTAATTTTGGGGTCTATGAAATTAAACCAATCTCCATTCTTTTGTACAGAAATTTATACCACATGGTTGAACAGAGTATAAATAATGAACAAAAAATATAAAATAAATTTAAAGTTTTGGAATTTAAAGTTAAATTTGTGTAAAACCTGTACAGAATATGTATACCTATTTCAATATCATTTGTAATTAAAGTGAAACATAATTTGATTTGGAAATGGAAGTAAGTATTTTTCTGTGTACTTTATAATAAGTAGCTCTATATTCAGAACATGAGCAGAATAAATATCAGTTTATTTGTTTTGTATATAAATAAATGGTAAATAATTAGATAAAAATAATGAATCAAATGTAAGAAATCCCAAGGGGCGGAAATTTTGTTTCAAATTGTAATTCAGTTCTATAAGTAAAACAAATGTAATTTTATATTCTACTCTAAAATTACAAAAGAGAAAATCTTATTGTATATTTACAAATATGTATTTTTGCTATTCTTTCACTCAAAGGGTTTTCAGTCCCTAGAAGGAATAAATTTTCTTGTCATCTTTATAATCCATACTCTTGTGGCTTTTGTTTAGTATTCCAAAATGATGTTCATAAATACACTTATGCACAAGATCCAGGGTTCAATAAGCAGTGCCTCCATTAAGGGGCAAACAAACAAACAATCAACAAACTAAGAAATAACTTTATATGTGTGTTGGGGTGGAAAAGACCAGGTAATGCATTTTAGGAAGTAATATGTATCTCAGTCCTGAAACAGTTTATTTTGTCAGTAAAATACGGCATTTTAAGGCAAGTGTTTTGTTCACTAATTGTAAATAATAGTTACGTTGTGTATCAGTAAACCGTAGAAGATCCAGTTCTACCAAAAGTTATATTCTTTATTTAGAAATAAATTCCATTAAACATAAGCCAAATTCAAAATGAGGGAAAAAAATTTTAAATAAATAAATGTACACTCAATTTACAATGTAAATTTTTCTTTCATTATGTGTACATTCCATTCTAACTAAACATTAGCAACCAGAATTAATTGCATATTATAAGTACTGTAAACTATAGTTTAGCTGGGTTTAGTCCTAATTCATAAATATTACTTATCAAATGCAAATCAATATATGTGATACAATCCCTTAAAAAGCAGAGAATTCAAAAACAACTTTCTCAAAATAGTAGGAAAATTATTCACAGATCTGATCTTTACTTTTTCATAAAAATATTCTTAACAAATTCACTTTAAATAGAATGTTACTAAACATAATAAAAGCCATATATGAAAAATCCATGACTAACATCAACTTCAATGTTAACATACAGGAAGGTTTTTCCCTGGTCGGTCCATTAATAAGAAAATGTAGCTCATTCTCACAAGTACTAAATTACACTACTTGAAGTCCTAGCCAGAACAACTAGTCAAGAAAAATTATAAAAGGCATTCAACTTGTAAAAAAGCAGTAAAATTTTTACAGATGACATAATTAGGCATAGACAGAAAACCATAGACTCCTCCAGTGGCTGTTTCAAATAATGAACAAACTTAGTATACTGGCAGAATACAAAATCAATATGCAAATATCTGTTGCATTTTTATATAGTAAGAACAAATTATCACAAAGTGATATTAGGAAAAATATTGTGTGTATATATATACCACAAGGAATAAACTAGGAATACATTTGCTAAGTGAAATAAAAGGACTAAATATAGACCTATAAATTGCAGGTGCAAGAAATATAAGTAAACAAAATAAGTAGAAAGATATTCGCTGCTTATGGATTGTATACAATTTGAGGAGCTATTCTAATCTATCATTTACATGTTCAGTCTCCCCTGCATTACTTATTGAATAGATGTCTATTCTTCATTTTATACTCTTGCTTCCCTTTTCATGGGTTAATTGATCATAGGTGTGAGGGATTATATCTGGTTGCTCTATCCTCTTCTATTGATTGGTGTCTGTTTTTGAGCCAGTATCATGTTATTTAAATTACTAAAACTTTGTTGGACTGTTTAACATCAGAGAACTAGTCACTATTAGATTTAATACACTTTTTCAAGATTATCTTGGCAACTCATGATCTATGTGGTTACATATAAATTTTGAAATTATCTGTTCTATTTAATGGAAAAATCTCATGGGTACTTTTACATGAATCACACTAAATTAGATTGCTTTGTGTAGTATGGTTCTTTCAACCACATTGTTTCACATCATTAACATAAGAGATCTTTTCATTTCTTTGGATCAGTTTTAATTTCCTTCATCAATATTTTCTATTTTTTAACGTATACATTTTCCCCTTACTTCTTAAATTCATTTTTATATATTCTATTCATATATATATATACTTATATATATTATATTTGGAAACACATTTCTTACACAAATACAACAGGCAGAAGGCAGTGGCAAGACGTATTCAAAATCCTGAATGAAAGGAACCTGTAATCTAAGATAATTTATCAAGCAAGGATATCCTTTAGATTAGAAGGAGAGATAAATAACTTCCACAAAAGCAAATACTAAAAGAATTTAGCAACAACAAAAAAATAATGTAATATTTACTCTGAAACAAAAAGCAGGATGCTGTGGAAAGGAGAAAGGCATAATTAGACTGGCAATATCTACAATGTATTACAATAGAATAAACATGATGTTGTAAAACAGGACATCAAAATTTTTATGGGTCAGAGAGTGAAACAGAACAATACAGAGAATTTTCTTCTTGTTTCTGTTCTCTATAGGACGGGTTAGAATTTCTATTCCTATCAGTTAAAATAAAAAGATATAGTAATATGTCAATATACATACAAAACAGAGTAACCATAATTCAAAATCTTACAATGAAGTCACAAAGCCAAAAAGAAACCAAGATAGTAACAGAAAACTTATCAAGCCACAAAAAGAAAAAGAAATGAACAAAAAGGAAATATCAAATCAACTGGGAAATGAAGTTCAAAATGTAAATAAACACCAGTCTATCAATAATTATCACAATTATTAATGGACTTAGCACTTCAATCAAAAGATATATATTGTCAGATGGGATAATATAACACACTCTACATTATGATGCAGAGAAGAGACTCACTTTAGTAAAAGGAACACAGATTAATTGAAATTCAGAAGATGGGAAAGTATATTCCATGCAAAGGGACATGACAAGAAAGCAGGACTAGCAGTACTGACTTCACACAAAATAGACTTTACAACAAAGGCCGCAGAGAAAGATAGACAAGGACATGACACAATGATTAAAGGAGCAATAAAATATGAAGTTATTAAACTCATTAAGATATATGCACTCAAAATAGGAGCACCTAAATACATAAACAAATACTAATAGATAAAAGGGAGAAATGGATAGGAACACAATCACAGTCGGAGAATATAACTCCCCATTACCATCAATAGACTTGTCTTTCAGACAGAAAATTAATAAGGAAACCAAGATACAAAAATATATGATAAAATAATTGGAGTTCGTTGATATTTTCAAAACAGAACTCCTCCCCAAAGAGAATATACATTCTTTTCCAGTTCAGATGGAATATTTTCTAGGAAAGATTATGTACACAGGCACAGAAGAAGCTTCAACAAATTTAAGAAGATAAAAGTTATTTCAAGCAACTATTCTGAGTATAATAGCATGAAACTAGAAATCCTTCACAGATAAAAAGGGAGAAAAAATTACAGCATATAAATTAAACACCATGGTACTATAACAAGTCGGGGAGATGAAGAAGTAAAAGAAGAAATTAAAAAATATCTTGAGAAATATGTCAAAACACTACACAAAGTCTATGGAATACAGTAAAAGAATGCTTAAGAAGGAATTTCATAGTGACAAGGCCCTCCTCAATGTAGAAAATCAATTTCAAATAAATGATCTAACATTCTATGTAAACTAATCATGAAAAGAAGAGCAAAGAAAACCAAAAGTCAGCAGAAAGAGAGAAATTAGAAAGATCAAAGAAGAAAGAATTGAAATACACATTAAAAAAAAGAAAAAATCAATCAAACTATTTTTTGAAATAGTAAACATAATTGACAAAACTCTGATCAGTCTCAACAACAAGAAAATGGAGAGAACACAAATAACATAAGAAATGAAAATGGAGAAACTAAAAAGAGCAAAACAATTTTGCATAGTATCATAACTGAATACCATCAACAACTGTATGGAAACAAAGTGGATAACAAGGAAGAAATGGACAAGATTTTGGAAACATTCAGCCCAACAGTATTACATCAAGAGCAAATTAAACATTTGAAGATACAGATTACGAGAAATGGAATAGAAGTATTAAAAAAATAAAAAAATTCTGCAAACAAAAATTCAGACCCAAATAGCTTCATTGGGGAATTTGACCAAACATACAAAGAAAAATCCATACCAGTCCTCCTCAAACTCATCCAAAAGATTGATATGGAGAGAGTACACCCAACCTCACACCGTGAGGCCATCAACCTGATACCAAAACCAGACAAAGACACTACCCCAAGAGAAACCTACAGGCCAATATCATTGATAAACATAGATGTAAATTCCCTTAAGATAGTATTAACAAACAGAATCCAACAACATGTACAAAAGATCATACACCATGGTCAAGTTAGGTTCATCCCAGGAACACAAGGGTGGTTAAACTTATGCAAATCAATCAATAAATTGTGATAAACCATATCAATAACAGAGAGGACAAAAAACCACATGATCACCTCAGTAGATGCAGAGAAAGCATTTGATAAAAATTAACACCTATTTGCAATAAAATTCTTATCACAGTGTGCATAGAGGGACCATATCTCAACATAATGAAAGCTATTTATGACAAACATATAGCCAGCAAAATACTCAATGGTGAAAAACTGAAACACTTCTCACAAAAACCTGAGACAAGACAAAGTTGCCCATTCTCACAATTTCAATTCAATATAGTCTTGAAATTCCTAGTCACAGCAATCAGGCTAGGAACAGAAATAAAAGGATACAGACTGGAAAAGAAGAGGTAAAGTTGTCATGATAGGCAGACATGACACCATATGGAGAAAACTGTAAAAGCTTCACAAAAAAAACTTAGGCTAAAAATGGAACTGGGCAAGGTACTCAGAGTAATGTACAAAAAACCAATTGCATTTCTGCGGGGGGCCACTCATGACCTGAGGGCTGCCGAGCACAGAAACTGGGCCTAAACTCCCAGAGTGCGGGGCGTCAGGCTCTCAGGTGCCATTGAGTTATTAAGAACAGGGGCTTCTGGAAAGAGAGATACAAGTCACACAAGTTAGTGATCTTAGTAACAATCACCTGAGTTACTAATACACAAGTCACACAAGTTAGTGATCTTAGTAACAATCACCTGAGTTACCAATACACAAGTCACGATGTTAGCCTAGAGGAACAATAACCGTAATTAATGATGTTGGCTCTTGGGGAACGGTTAGTCTTGATTGATGAGAACTATAAACAATAATGGTGCATGTAATAATACACAAGTTAGTGATTTTAGTACACATTGTTAATAGATCATAAAAACAATACCGTTGCCTACGATACCGTTGCCTATGGTTAATAGATCATAAAAACAATACCGTTGCCTATGATACCGTTGCCTATGGGTTAAAAGCATATAAATTAACTGCTGGAAATAAACTCGAGGTCCACTCTTGACCTAGCATCTTGCGGGCTAGAGTGAGACCCTCTCAGCCCCACCTTTTAGTCTTGTCTTTAGTCTTGTCTTTCTTTTCTCAGTCCTGCTGCACAGGTTTCTGGACCTGATCGATTGTCGGCTGGCTCCGACACATTTCTTTACACTACCTTTGAATCAACAGGAAAACAAATTATAGAGACAACCACTTTTATAACTGCACCCAAAACTATAAAATGCTTAAGAATAAATCTGACCATGTAGGTGAATGAATTATACATGGAGAACTAGAAAACTTTGATTGAGGAAATCAAAAAAGAATTGAAAAGATACCCAATGATCTCATAATGGAAGAAACAAAATGGTTAAAATGGTCATACATCCAAAGGCAATCCCCAGACTTAATGGGATTTCCTATCAAATTATGCAAAACTTTTCTTTTTGGGACTGTAACAAATGATCCTAAGATTTACATAGGGTCATAAAAGATCCATAATTTCCAAAGAAATATTAAAGAAAAAGAAAGAGGCTGGAGGAATAAACCACCAGGTCTCCATACACTATTGTAAAGCTACAATAATCAAAATGACATGATATTGGTACAGAAACAGGCATATGGACCAATGGAACAGAATAGAGAGCCTAGGAATAAATCTAAATGCCTATGTTGAACTAATCTTTGACAGAGTAGCCAAGAATATGACAGAGAAAAGACCATCTCTTCACCAACAGGTGTTGGGAAAACAGGATATCAGCATCAGAGTAATGGAGTTAGAAAAATCATTCACTCCATACACAAGAATAAACTCAAAATGGCTTGAAGACTACAAGGTAAGGCAAGACACAGTAAATCTCCTAGGAGAAAATATAGGCAAAACACTCTGACATAAATTTCAGCAATGATCTCCTAGAATAGACTACCCAGGTAAGGGATATAAGAGCAAAATTAATAAATGGGACCTAATTTAACTTATAAGCTTTTGCACAGCAAATGGAACCACAAACAAAGCAAAAAGACAACCTAGAGTTTTAAAGAAAATATTTTGAATTGATGCAACTGACAAAGGCTAAGTTTCCAAAATATAAAGATTTCATACAACCTAATAATAATAATACATAAAAAAACAAGAAACACAATATGAAAATGGGCAGAAGAACTAAACAATCAATTCTCAAATAGAGACATACAAATGACAGACAGATATATGAAAAAAATTGCTCACTATCATTATCAGAGAAGGACAATTCAAAACTCTAATGAAGTATCACTTCCCAATAGTCACAATGGCCATCATTCAAAAGTCCACAAACAATAAATGCTGGGGAAGCTCTGGAGAAAGTTATCCCTCCTACACTGATGGTAGGAATGTAGTTTGGTGCAGTCACTGTGGAAAACATGATGGGGATACTTCTAAAGTATAAAAATAAACTTAACAAATGATCCAGCAATCCCACTTCTGGGTATATATCAAAGGGAACCTTATTTCAAAAAGAAACCTACACCCCAATGTTCTTAGCAGTGCTATATACAACAGCCACGACATGGAAGCAACCTAATTGTCCAACAACAGATAACAGTATACAGAAGTTATGCTGTATTTACACAATGGAATAATATTCTGCAATAAAAAATGATAAAACAATGACATTTGCAGCAAAATGGATGCTCCAATAAGTGTCATTGTAATTGAAGATAGCCAGAAACAGAAAGAAAAATAACACATGACATGATATATGTAGAACTTAAAAAAAAAATTTGGATGTGAACACTATGATTTCATCTACAAAACTGAAACACACTTGCAGATTTACTTAATAATCTTATGTTTACTGCAGAAAGTGACTGGTAGAGGATATATTTGGGAGCTGTATATTTATAAATTTTATCCACTATATACAAAAATAGATGTTTTCAAAATTTCTTTTGTATGACACAGGGCAGTAAGTTAAATATCGTGAAGTAACGTTTAAGAGGCACAGAAATATATGCTTGTACGGGGACACTGTGCAATACACCACAGATTGACACATTGTTAATGGCATAATTCAATGATAAATAAATGAATAAATATGTAAATAAAGAAATAAATAAGTAAATAAATAATATTTAATAATAAAAGAAATACAAAGATTCACACTACATAACTTTACACATCAAAAATCTAGGAGAAAACATAAAGAATAAAGAAGAAATTTGAATGAATGGGAGCAAAGAAAATAACAAGAGAAACAATTGAAAAGATAAAAAAATTATACCTAAGTCTGTTTCATTTCAACATAAAGTGGACAAATGTTTTGATTGGCTAAGAAAATAAAGACTCAAATATAATTAGAAATAAAAGAGAAGATATTACTCCTGATGTTGTAGAGGTGCATAGCATCATAAAAGATTACCACTAGCCAACGATTTGAATGACCTAGAACAAAAGACAGATCCCCAGAAACATATGTCTTCCAACACTGAATCAAGAAGAAATTAGAAAGTTAAATACATCAAAAGTGTGTATGAGTAAATCAGTAATCCAAACCTCCCAAACTAGAAAAAGTTTACAAGATGACTTTACTGGTGAATTCTGCCATACATTTGTAGACAATTTTTCACCAATTCTTCCCCAAAACTTTCAAGAATTTGAAGGGGGTGAAAGATTCCAAAGTTGTTTAATGATGCTATCTTTATTTGCATAAAAAAGGACATTAGATGCAAAATATAGAACATTATCCCTGATGAACCTATGTGCCAAAATCTCAACATAACACAAGGAAAATGAATTCAACAACACATTTAATGTATCATACACATACATATGTAAAGGGATTTATCCCTGGGTTTAAGGATAAGTCAAAATATTCAAATCAATAAAAGTGACCTGCCACACTAATAGAATGAGAAATAAAACACACATAATCATCTCAATAGGTGCAGAAAGAGCATTATATATAATGCAACATCCATTTAAGAAACTCTCAACAAATTAAATTTACCCTGTCAGTGGCACGATATCATATATACACAAACACTGTGTGGACAGAAGCGAAGCAGTTCACTGTTTAGTGATTCTTAGAAAAAGGGTTTATATAGGACATGCACAGTGCCTCACATATCATCTAAGTTATAACAATGTTAATAATCTTAAACTATTTATGTCCCCATGCTCCTGCAGTAAGCACAGGATGTTAAATGATCAAGGATTGTTTTAAAGTTCATCACAGAACTTCATTAAGTAGATCATTTCTTATTCAGATGGCTGTGCCTGTCTTAGGTAGCCCTCCTCTGAGGATCTTACCCAGAATAGGATATCCAGCCAATCATACTTGATATATTGAGAAGACCATTTGCTACCCAGACTTTATATGTGACATTCCTCACACCTTGTTTATCAGTTCAGCCCATGGGCTTATTCTCTAGTGCAGACAGGGGCCTACAAACCAAACATCCCTTGACAGAAAACTGATGAAGAAAATTTTATGTATATATGCAGTGTAATCAATACTTTGCATTCCTAACAACAGTGTCCATGGTGTTACTTTTTCTCCACAATCTCACCAACATCTATATATTTTCTTTTTGATGAGAGCCTTCTGACAAGTGTGAGGTCTTGTCTCATTTTTGGCTTATGACTTTCCTAATAATTTATAACTCTGAACATATTTTCATGTGTCATTTAGTCAACTGTATGTTTTCTACAAAAAATTGATTCAGATCTATCTATCCAGTTCCTGCGTATATTTTTTTTAATTGGATTGTTTGGTCATTTTTTTTGTGGTGGTGTATGATTTTGCCATGTAGTTGCATATTAACACTTGATTGGAAAATATCACTTCTCCCATTGTGTTGGTTGACTTTTCATTGTATTTTTCATTTCTTCTGCAGTGTAAATCTGTTTAGAGTGATACAATCATATTTTGTTAGTTTTGCTTCTGCTTCCCTTGCCAGAGGAGACATATGTAGAATCAAATTAAGTCCAATGTCAGAGTGTACTTCTTATATTTTACACAAGGATTCTTTGTTTTCAGGTTTTATGTTTTATATGCCCAGGAGTGGGATTGCTGTGTCATATGATAGGGCTATTTTTATTATTTAAAGGAACTTCCATACTGTTTCCAAAGTGGTTGCACCTATTTTTATCCCACCAACAGCATTGGAGAGTCCCTTTTTCTCCACAACCTCCCGAGTACTTATTATTTGTAGACATTTGGATGACAGCCCTTCTCACTAGTGTGAGTTAAAACATTATTATATTTTTGTCTTGCCTTTTTATAATGATTAGCTATGTGAGCAAGTATTTATGCTCCTGTTTGTCGTCTGTGCGTCTTCTTGAGGGAATTGTCTTTTGCTCATTTTCTGGCTGTGTTGCTGTAGATTTTTGAAATGGAGTTTTATGAATGATGTGTGTATTTTAGAAATTAGCCTCTTATTGATTGCACTGTTTCCAAATGTTTTCTCCAATTTGGAATTTTATCTTTTCATTCTGTTTATTTTGGTGTAGAGAAGCTTTTAACTTTAATTTGGATCTGTTTGATTATTTTGCTTTTTTTTGTTTTCAGCTTGGTAGTGTGACATAAGAAAATTTCGCTACAATTTATGTCTTGTTTTGCCTATGTTAGTTTCCAGGACATTTATTGTGTCATGCATTAGATTCAGATACTTAAAGCATTTTTAGTTTATATTTGTACAGTGTGAGGGAGTGTTCTAATTTCATTGATTTACATGTAGCTGTCTATCTTTCTCAACATCACTTGCTGAAGACTGTCTTTCGGCATTGTATATTTTTGGTTCCTTTGTCATAGTTTAGTTGACCATAGGTGTGATGTTTTATTTCTGCCTCTGTGTTCGTTTCCAGTGATATAGATGTTTGCTTGTTTTCCAGCATTGTGCTGTTTCGATTACTGTTTTTGTAATATAGTCTGAGATCTGGGAGGGATATGGGTTATGCCTCCAACTTTGTTCTTTTTCCTCATTGTTTCTTTTGCAGTTCTGGTTCTTTTGCTGTTCCATACAAATCTTAGGACAGATTTAAGCTCCGTGGAAAATAACTTGTAGGTCGATCTGAATCACTTTATATCTGTAGACATCTTTTGTAGTATGTATATTTTAATATTAATTCCTCTAAACTAAGACCTTGAGATTCCTTTCCATTTCTTTGCATCATCTTCAAATTTATTTATCAGTGTCCTATTCATTTTATTATTTTGGATTTTTCATAGGTTTTTCATTTGATCTGATTTCATATGGAATTATTAAAATTATGGGATATTTCACTGTTAGTGTAAAGAAATGTGGCAGTATTTGTATATTAATCATGAATCATCCTACTTTGCTAAAGGTCTTTATTAGTTTTAATTGTTCTGGTGTGGAGAATCTTTAGGGTTCTCTATATAGATTATCATGTCATCTAAAATAATAACAGTTTTACTTCATTCAATCTAACTTGAATAACTTTTTTTCTTGTCCGATTACTGTTGGTAGGAATTCCCATAATGTGTTTAAGAGAAATGGTGAGAGTGGGCATCCTTGATTTATTCCTTAATTTGGCTTTGAGTTATTCACTTTTGCATATTATGTTGTCTGTCTGTAATTAATGACTTTATTTATGTTGAGATATATTTCCTGTATCCTAATTTGGTAAGAGGTTTCTGTTTTTGTTGATTCTGTTTTTCTTGTTGTTGTTGTTGCTGCTGTTTTAATGACTAAAAGTTGAAGTTTGTGAAATGCTTTTTATCGATTTATTGGGATGACCACTTCATTTTCCCTTTTGCTTTTGTTAATGTGGTGAATCAACTGATTGATTTCATGCAATTTCAACCCCTCTTATGACCCTGCAATGAGTTAAAGTTGATCATGTTGTATGTTTCACTTTAAGTATTGCTGGATTTAGTTTTCTAATAATATTTTTTGACTTTTTTTTCTATATCAATCAAAGATATTGGCTTGAAATTCTCTTTGCTTGTATTTTGATTGTTGGCTTTGCTTTCAGGGTAATGAAAGCTTCATAGATTTAATTTGGGAGTTTCACACATCTTCACTATTTTTGAACAGTTTGAAGAGTATAAGTTCTGCTTTTTATTTTTGTACAGTTCTCCACGTGAGCTGTTTATATCTGCCCTAATATTTCAAGATTTTTTTAAATGCAGATTCTATCTTTCTTCTTGTAATCAGTTTGTTCAAATAATTTGTTTCTCCTTATCCCTGTCTATTTCTAGACATTTGTCTATTTCTTCTAAGTTGTCCAGTTTATTGGCATTTAAGAGTTGACCAAATGATCTCTTTTTTGTATATCTGAGGGAACAATTGTTATTTGTACAAATTTATTTCTGAATTTATTTTTTTGGAGCGTCTCCCTTTTCTTCATGTTTCACCTGGCTAGAGGTTTTTTGATATTGCTTATCTTAAAAAGAAACAAAAAACAAAATCTTTGGTTTTATTACGCTTTTGCATAGTTGTTTTTACTCTCTAATTTATATTTACACTTGCAATATTTAGGATTATGTTTTTTCTTTATTTTAATATTTTTTAAATTGATTTTTATTTATTTTACAAAGTTGTCTCTAATTCCAATGTAGAGCATAATTTTTTAGGTACAATTAACATATATACATTTGTTGTCCCATTTTTTCCATGTGGGCTGCCGTGAGATCTTTTATATATTTCCCTGTGCTGTACAGTAGAATCATGTTTATCTATTCTACAGTTGTGACCTCCCAGTTTATCTCTTACCAACCCCAAACTTTGGTAACCTAAACTTTGTATTCTCTGCCTGCGAGTGCATTTCTGTTTTGTATTTATGCGTTTTTAGTTTGGTTTGGTTTTGTTTTTAGATTCCACTCATGAGCCATCTCATATGGTATTTTTCTATCTCTTTTTGGCTTACTTCACTTAGACTGATTTTCTCCTGGACCATCCATGTTGCTGAAAATCGCATTATGTTGTCAGTTTATAAGAATAACTTCTATTCCATTCTATAAATATACCACAACTTCTTTATCCAGTCAACTGTTGATGGACATTTAGGCTGTTTCCTTGTCTTGGCTATTGTAAATATTGCTGGCTATGAACATTGGGGTGCAGGTGTCTACCTGAGTAGGGTTCCTTCTGGATTTATGCCCAGAAGCGGGAATCTTGGGTTACATGGTATGACTATTCCTAGGCTTTTGAGGAATCTCCATCCTGTTTTCCACAGTGGATTCACCAACCTGCATTGCCACCAGCAGTGAAGGACAGTTCCCTTAAATCCACAGCCTCTCCAGCATTTGTCAAATTGTGGATATTTGAATGATGGCCATTCTGACTGGTGTGAGGTGATATCTCATTGCAGTTTTGATTTGCATTTCTCTGATAATCAGTGATATTGAGCATTTTCTGATGTGCCTTTTGATCATTTGTATGTCTTCCTTGGAGAATTGCTTGTTTAGGTCTTCTGTCCAATTTTGGATTAGGTAGTTTATTTTTTCTTATTCAGTTGGATGATCTGCTTGTATACTCTGGAGATCAAGCCTTTGACGGTTTCATATGCAAATTTTTTTCCCATTCCGTTGTTTGTCTTTTTGTTTTACTTTCAGTTTCTTTACTGTTCAGAAGCTTGTAAGTTTCATTAAGTCTTATTTGTTTATTCTTGATTTTATTTCTTCTATGAGAAAATTTTCCAGACTTATGTCAGATAACGTTTTGCCTATATTTTCCTCCTGGAGGTTTATTGTATCTTGTCTTATGTTAAAGTGCTTTATCTATTTTGAGTTTATTTTTTTGTATGGTGCTCTAGTTTCATGGGAGTTTTCTAGCTTCATTGAATTACATGCTGCTGTCCAGTTTTCCCAACACAAGTTGCTGAAGAGACTGTCTTTATTCCATTGTATATTCTTGCCTCCTTTGTCGAAGATTAATTGACCAAACGATTGTGGGTTCTTTTCTGGGCTCCCTATTCTGTTGCATTGACCTATATGTATGTTTTTCTACCAATACAGTGCTGTCATGTTGACTATAGCTCTATAGTATTTTCTAAATCGTTAGCGTAAAGAAATGCCACTGATATTTGAACCTTAATCTTGTAACCTTCTACCTTGTTTAATTCTTTGATCAGCTGTAGTAAATTTTGTCCGGATCTTGCAGGGTTTTCTATATATAGTAAGATATTCTCTGCATATACTGAGACTTTTACCTCTTCCTTCCAATTTACATCCCTTTTACTTCTCTCTCTTGTTTGATTGCTGTGGCTAGGACTTCCAAGACTATCTTGAGTAGCAGTCGTGATTGTGTGCATCCTTGTCTTGATCCAGATTTTAGTGGGACGGGTTTGACTTTCTCACCATTGAGTACTATTCTTGCTGTAGGTTTGTTATCTATAGCTTTCAAGATGCTGAGATATATTCCCTCTATGCCCACTTTGGTGAGAGATTTTATAATACGTTGGTGTTGAATTTTATCAAATGCTTGTCCTGCACCTTTTGAGATGATCATCTGGTTTTGGTTCTTTCTCTTGTTGATGTGCTGTATTACTTTGATTGATTTGCATATGTTGAACCACCCCTGTGTCACTGGCATCATCCCTACTTGGTCATGGTGTATAATCTTTATTCTGTGTTGTTGGATTCTATTTGCTACTATTTTGGTGAGGATTTTGGCGTCTGGGTTCATCAGTGATATTGGCCTATAATCCTCTTTTTTGGTAGTGTCTTTGCCTGGTTGTGGTATCAGGGTGATTGTGGTTTCATAGAATGACTTTGGGAGTATTCCTTCCTTTTCAATCATCTGGGGATTTTGAGAAGGACTGTTATGAATTCTTCTTTTATGTTTGGTTGAATTCCTCAGTGAATCCATCCAGTCCTGAACTGCTATTTGTAGGGAGGTTTTATATTGCTATTTTGATTTCATTTCTAGTGCTCTGCTTTTTCCATGGGTTAGTTATATATTGATTCAGTCTTGGTGGACAGTATGTTTCCAGAAACTTGTTCAACTCCTCTAGGTTATACTTTTGGTTCAATATAATTTTCATAATATTCTCATAAGATATTCTGTATTTCTAATTTTTTATGGTATTTTCTACATACTCCTTTCTTATCTTGGTAATTTGTGCTCCCTGTCTTTTCTTCTTTTTGAGTTTGGCCAGAGGTTTTTTGGATTTTCTCACTTTTTGGAAAAACCAGCTTTTGAATTGGTTGATATTTTCATATGGTCTTTTTAATCTCTATTTTATTTATTTCCTCCCCAATATTTTAGGTTTCATTCCTTCCGCTGACTTTTGGGTGTTTTTGTTCTTCTTTTCCTAGTTCATTCTGTTGATGGGTTAAATTGTTTAATTCTGATTGTTCTTCTCTTTTGAGGAAGGCTTGTATCACTATAAACACCCCTCTCAGCAATGCTTTTGCTGTGTCCCATAAACTTTGTGGGGTTTTGTTTTCATTTTCTTTTGTCTCAAGGAACTTTATTTTTTCAGCTTTGATTTCTTCATTGACCCATTTATTTTTTAATAACATATTTTTTAATCCCCATGTTTTCCATTTGTTCGCCTTTGTTTCTCTGTGTTGATTTCTAGCTTCATGACATTGTGTTCAGTAAGCATGCTTTAGGTAAATTCTATCTTCTTAAAATTGCTGAGGTTTCTTTTGTGCCCATGTCCATCATGAATCCTGGAAAATGTTCCACGTGCACTTGAAAAGAATGTATATCCTATTTTGTGGGGGGTGCAATGCTCTGAAAATATCCACCAAGTCTAATAATTCTATTGTATTATTTAACTTCTCTGTTGCCTAATTTATTTTCTGTCTCAATGATCTGTCCAGTGATGTTAATGCAGTGCTGAAATCTCCAAATATGAATCCCACTTTAAATGTGTTAGTAATTATTTTATGTACTTATGTTCTCCTGTATTTGGTGCATATGTATTAACGAGTGTGCTATCCTCATATTCTATCACTCCTTAAATCATTATAAAACGTCCTTCTTTATTTTCTTTATGGCCTTTATTTTAAAGACTATTTTGTCTGAAATCAGTTCTGCAACACCTGCTTTTTGGCTTTTCAAATTTTATGGAATACCCTTTTCCATCCTTTCACTCTCAATTTTTATGTGTCCTTCTCTCTGAAGTGGGTCTCTTGTATGCAGCATTTGAAGGTTCTTGCTTTATTATCCATCCTGCCACTCTATGATTTTCGACTGGAGCGTTTAGTCCAATAACATTTACATTAGTTGATGATAGGCTTATGTTTATTGCCAATTTGACCTTATCTTTGCAGTTGATTTGGTATTTCCTCTTTGTTTCTTTCATCTTCCTTTTATGGTTTGGTAATTTTCCTTTATATTGTCATGAATTTTCTTTAGTTTAGTGACTCCCTGATAAGTTTTTTTCTACTTGTTACCCTTTTTTAAAAGTCCATTATACCATTACTATAACTGCTTTTATTAAATGGATAGTAACATGATCTCAAACCCATCCTACCGATAACAAAACATTTTAAAAAGAAAGATAAAAAAATTCTCTATTTTCCTGTCTCCCTCTCCCACTCTCAATGTTTTGTATGTCTTGTTTTCAAATTTTCTGTTTATTTTATTTGTAATTCATGAGTTATCACCTTTCTAGCTGTGAGTTTCACATTTCTGTAGCATCCTGCTGCTTTTCTTTTTAAAGAAGACATTTCAATAATTCTTTTTGCATGGGTCTAGTTTTGCTGAACTTTTGAAGCTTTTTCTTGTCTGTAAAATACTTTATGTCTCCTTCTACCAGAAACGATAGTCTTGCTGTTAAAGTATCCTAGGATATAACATTTTTATCATTCAGGACTTTAAATATATCTTGCCACTGTCTTCTGTCCTGTAGTATTTGTGTAGTGAAATCAGCTGGGAGCCTTATTGGGATTCCGTTGTAACTCACTCTTTGCTATTCTCTAGCTGTCTTTAGGATCATATCTTTATCATTGACTCTGGCCACCTTAATTATATGTCTTGTTATGGGTGTATTTGTCTTCTCCCTGTTTGGGACACCCTGAGCTTCCTGTATTGGATATCTGATTCCTTCTTTAAGTTTCGAAAGTTTTCAGTCATGATTTCAACAAAAACTTTTGCAATCCACCTTGATCTTTCTTTCCCTTCTGGGACTTTTATTATGCTAAGTTTTGCATGCTTTCTATTATCCCATAGGTCCCTTACGCTTTTTCCATTTGTTTCTCATTGTTTCCCTTGTCACCCTACTGATTGGGTGCTTTCTATTGTCCTGTCTTCTAAGTCACAAATTTGTTACTCCGCATTATCTAGTCAGCATTGTGAACCCTTTAGATCATTCCTCATCTCAGTCAATGGGTTTACCTATTCTACTCGGCTCTTCTTTATAGCTTCCATTTCATTTTTGACATATTTTGTATCTCTAAACACTATCTATTTTCTTTCCTTCAGTATTTAGATGTCTCCATTTTTGAAATCTTCATCTAGTAGGATATCGATGTCTATTTCACTGATCGTTCTTTCAGGGGATTTCTCTTATTCTTTTAATTGGGAATGGTTTCTCTGTTTCTTCATCTTTCTTCTACCTCTCTGGCACTGTGGTTTATGGAGTATCAGTTATCTACTGTGGTCCTAAATGAGAATATCTACCTAATGCCTACGTAGTAATACAACTTAGAAAATAGAAAAAAGAGAGAGAGACAATAAGAATTTTAAAGAAGGGAGAGATAAAGCTTTGAAGACGTTGTATACTGAATAATATTAAAACAAGTTGAAGCAGAGTTTTGAAAAATAATAATAATAAAAATATTTTAAAAAATTTCAAAGATTGAAATGGGGGTATATATAATTGCCTAAGAAATAAAAATTAAGAGGGTAATAGAAAATGGAACCGGTAAAAACAGATTAAAACAAGATGGTGGTTGTGTCCTCCTGGAGACTGTGTACTTTTAATGTGAAGTCTTTCTATATTCATCCTGTTTTGGAAGCTCAGCTTGCTGTTTCCAAAGGCCCTCCATTGGAGCCCTCATCTTTGCTGCTCCCAGGGCATGTTGTCAAGCAGATCGCTCCTACACCCAACACTGGGTCAAGTTCAGCTCATTTTACTGTGGGCTGGCTTGTCACTGCCCTGCTCGATGCTGCAGTCAGATGTTGCAGACTGACCAGGCTGGATTGTGCATCACGCCCTCTCCCAGCACCATGGTCAGGGGCTGCATTCCAGCTCAAAAGTTGAGGGGCCACCCGCGCCCTCATGTTGCCGATCGCTCTGCTGCTCTGTGCCAGTATGCGCTCTGCCTCAGGGCTGCAAATCAGAAGTGGGCTCAGGGAAGACTGAGGAACAGCCCTGTACCTGGTCTGGGCCAAAATCCACCACCTTGTTTGTCTTGGCAGACATGTTCTCTGAGGAACCAGGACAGAATGGTCATATTTGCTTCATGCTGTTGACAAGTCTCAGTCTGGCCCTCGATGCTGCTAAGTCCTTAGGTGTAGATGCAGGTTTTGCCCCCACTGCTGCCTGGGTGCAAAGCACCTGAGGCTATGGTGGCTGTGTCTGAGCCCCAGCTCTCTTTACCTAGAAACTTTTGTGGAGTTTCAGAGATGGGGATTGCACCCTTCCCCCAACAGGGCACATCTACCCTGTTGTTTTATGGAGGGCCCATGTTGTTCTGCCCTGTGCACCCACAGCCAAGGCTCAAAACCCACTCAATTCTGCTGGGCTGCCGCAGTGCAGCCATCCCCATCACCACCCAGTTCAGGCAGCATGACCCAGCCCTCATCTTCGGGGCTGAATCTTGGGCTGGGTGTCTGTGCCTGTTTAACTTAGTTCTGTCAGTCAACATATACTCTGTAAAGATCCAAGACTTGGAGGCTCCCCCTCCATCCTGCCAAACTCTCAGTTGGAGAGGGGAGACCGAGTGAATGAGTGCCAGTCCATCTTTGCAGCTTCCTCCCCAAGGGACCTGTCCCACTCTGTTTTGCCTTTTCTTCTTTCTTTCTTCCTTTTCTCCTACCAGATTTTATGCATCTTTACCTTTTGAAGTGGACAATGTTCTGCCAGATTTCTGCAGGATCTCTGGTTAGCTGAGTGAGTCTGTGGATGTGAGTCTTGGTTCATTTGTGGGAAAGGGTGAGTATCGAGCATCCTTCTACTCCACCACTTTGGCCTCCACCCCCAAAATGGCTCACTTTATGGTGGAAGATAAACACAGCCTGGAAGTAGATGGAAGAGACATTTCATGGAAATGATAAGAAAGTGCAAATTGCAATGCTCAAGTCATACAAAATACATTTCAAAGTAAGGGCCACAGTGAAAGATACATCTGAGATTATATAATGAAAAAGAGATCAATATTAAAATAGGGTTTACACTCATTCAATTATATATGGACCCAACACCATAGATTCTAAGTATATAAAGAAATATTAGTAGACATGAAGGAATTAATTGATTATAAAACAATAATAATAGATGAATTTAACACCTCAATATTCTGATAGCCAGATCATCCAGAAAGAATATCTGTAAGGAAATAGAGGTCTTAATAATATATTAGATCATTTAAACCTAACTGGGTTATTGGACACTGAATCAGAAAAGCAGAACACATAAACTTTTCAAGTGTGCACAGGATGTTATCTAAGGAAATAACCACAAATTATGTCATGAAATGTGCCTCAGGATCTTTAAGCAAGTATAGATTACAGCAAGTATTTTTCCATACACATAAATATGAAACAATGCATCAACTCTAGAAACAACAAGAAAAGCCCAAACATGCGATTAAACAACATTCTTTAAAAAAATAAAATAAAACAAGGTCAAAGATGAAATCAAAGTGGTAATAATATCATACTTATAGACAAATTACAATGAAAACATAGCTTCATAAAATGTATGGGATGCAGCAAAGACAAATCTATGAGAGAAATTTAGGACAATTAATGCCTTCTACAAGGAACAAGAAAAACCTCACACAAAGGACCAAGCATACCACACAAAATAACTAGAAATAAGAACAAAACCCAAAGGCATTTGAATGAGAAATCTTTAATTAGTAGGTTTAAAATAAATGAAATAAAAATCAAAAAATAAGTTAAATATCCTAAAGTCATGAGCAATTATTTTCTTAAAAATATTAACGAACTGGTAAGCATTTAGCCCTGCTTATCAAGAAATACACAGAGTGGACCCAAACAAAATAAGAAATGAAAGAGCAGAAATAACATCTGATATTACAGAAATGCAAAAAAGATTATGAAAACACTATGAGCTGTTACGTGACCACAACTTGGGCGACCGAAATCTATTGGACACATTTCTAGATACGTGCAGCCTACCAACACTGAATAAAGAGAAAACAGAAAACTTGAAAAGGGCAATCAGTATAAGCTAAATAAAATGTATAATTTTGAAAACACCCCTTGAACAAAATGCCTGAATGCCTTCACTTAACCTCTTTCCCCCCAACTAGTTTAAAAAATGAATGAGGAAGGACAATTCCCAAAGTTATTCCATTAGGCCACCATTACCCTGATAACAAAACCAAAGACATTACCAAAAAAAAAAAATGAAAATGAAAATCCAATATCCTAGATGAATATACATTGAAAATCCTCAAAAGAACATCAACAAATCAATCCAGCAATACATAGAAACGATTATACATGATGATCAGTTGGATTTCTTTCAGAGTCACAAGGATGGTTCAAAATACACAAGTCAATCAGCATGACACATATCTAATAAAGGAAAGACAAAATTCACAGGACCAGGTCAATACACACAGAAAAAGGATTTGACAAAATTCAACATACATTCATGACCAGAACTCTCATGAAAGTGTGTATAATGGGAACATCTCGCAGCATAGTAAAGGCCATTTATAACAATTTATACTACTCAGAGGGAAAAGCTGAAAGCCTTCTGGGTAAATTCGGGAAGAAGGCAAGGACTCCAACTCTCACCACTTCTGTTCCATAGTAATACAAGGAAGGAAAAGGAAAAGAAAAAGAAGTAAAAGAAACACAAAATGGAAAGAAAGAAGCAAAATTGTCACCAGTACTAATGGCATAATCATCTACACAGATAGTCCTAAAGGCTCCACACTGACTGTTATGAATAATAAATAATTTCAGTAAGGGAGCAGGGTACAAGTTTAAAGTAAAGAAGTCTCTTGCATTTCTACACATTAATCATGAAATACCCTAAAACTGACATTTAAAGCAATACTATTTAAAATCCCATTCCATGGAATATCTTGGAATAAATGTAACCACATATGTGAAAGATCTACACACTGAAAATAATAAAACATTGACAAAGTATATAAAAATGATTCAAAGAAATGGAAAGATGTCTTGTGCCCTTGGATTGAAAGAGTTCATATTGTTTACATGGCCGTAACACAGAAAGAAACCTACAGATTTAGTGAAATTAATGTTATGTAGCTGTAGAATTTTCCAAAGAAGCAGAAAAAAATAACTCTAAGTTTTACATGAAACCATTAAAAATAGTCCAATTGATCTTGAGAGAAAACAACAAATCTGGAGATACAACCCTCCCAGATACCTTACTATACTAAAATCCTACTGTAATAAAATCAGCATGACATTGAAACAGAGACATAATCAATAAAAACTGAGAGCCTAGAAACATTTCCACACACCTATGAGCAATGAATCTATGATAAAAGAGGCAAAAGTATACAATGGATAAAGACAGTCTCGTCAATGTTTGGTGTTGGGAAAGCTGGACATATACATGTAAAACAGTGAAATGAAAGCATTCCCTGACATCATATACAAAAATAAACTCCAAGTGTATTAAGGACTTAAATGTAAGACCTGATCATATAAAACTGATAGAAGGGAATATAGGTGATACCATATTGGTAAAATATCATAGGAATATTTTCTTATATCAGTCTCCTAATGCAAAAGAAATAAAAGCAAAAATAAGCAAGTGAGACCGAAACAAACTTCAAAACTTCTGCACAGCTAAGGAAACAATGAATGAAATGAAAACACTGTCTGTTAATTGGAGAACATTTTGGCAAATAATTCAAGTGACCAGGTTTTAATAGAAGTAACATGGATTTAGTTTACACAACTCATTGTGAAAAGCAAAAACCCAATCAAAGACAAGAGCAGAGTAACTGAGTTAATATTTTTCCAAAGAAAACTTACAGATGAGTAATGGGCAGGTGATAAAATTGCTCAACTTTACTAATTATTAGGTAATTGCAAATCAAAACCACAATGAGGTATCACTTCACACTGGTAAAATGGGTATTATCAAATAGTCTACAAATGGAAAGTGTTGGAGACGATGTGGAGGTAAGAAATCTCTTGTATACAATTGGTAGGAATGTAAATTGGTACAGCTTCTATGGAAAACAGTATTCAGATTTCTTTAAAACCTAAAACAGAACTACCATATGAAACAGAAATACCTCTCCTAGGAAAAATCTGGGGAAAGAACCCTAAATTGAGAAGAAACAATGTTCACAATAGCACTGTTTTTAACATGAAAGACTGGGAGGCAATCCAAGAGTCCATAGTAGAGTATGGACTTAAGAAGATATCATGATTCTATGAATATGCAATGGAATATTAATCAGACATTAAAAAGTACAACACATTGCTATTTCAGCATCCTGAATGGACCTAGTAAATTTTGTGCTTAGTGAAGAAAATTAGACAACGACAAAAGTATCTAATATAATTAATATGTTGAATCTAAAGAATAACAAATATCTATGTACATCTATCTATAGGTATCTATTGATAGATGACAGATAAATAGAAGGATAGACACATAGATACATGGTAGATAGATAGATAGATAGAAAGATAGATAGATAGATAGATTGATTGATAGAGACAGGGTAAAGAGAGAGAGATTAGATAGGCAAGACTGAAACAGACTGAAAGATATGGGAAAAAATTTATGATTACCAAAGTGGAAGGGAAGGACAATTTTATGGTACTATATTGAGACATATAAAGTAGTATACATAAATGAGAGAAGCAACAAGGATAATCTGTATAGATCAGGGAATTATACATAATAACTTATAATAATTGAATGTTAAAGGTATTCTAATAATTTATAATGCAATATAATCCACAAAGAGTTTGGAAACTTTATGCTGTACATCTGAAACTACACAATATAATACATTTACTCTACTTCAATTAAAAATAAAACATCTCATGTATAATTTAGTAATTTTTCCACTGATAGACGCTTCCTTTAATATTGATATATTTTTACTCTTTACCTTTTATGATTTCTGTCTCAAATAATTTCTATTACTCTTGTGAACATGTTACCAGATTGATGTATATATATTTATTGCCCCTGATATCCTATTTTTCTCTCATTAATCCATATATTATAATAGCATTTAAGAACATACCCAAAGAAACAGTTGTAAATTTCTCGTGTCTGCTTAGCATTTTGTTCAATGTTATGCATATTTTTGCCATTATATTTTTCTCAGAAGAGCTCTTTTCTGTACCCCATGTAAGGTGTCTCAGTTTTGTATTTTTCATCTCATTCATGTTTTGTTTATCTGGTAAAGTCTTTATTTTCACTTTATATCTAAGTGATAACTGTGCAAGGTAGAGTATACTTGGGTGAGAGATTTCTTATTTCAGTAGTCTGAAAATGCCATTTAATTTAAACTTGGCCTATGTTTCCTGCTTAGAAATCTGCTGAAAGTCTAATGGGGGTTCCTTTGTAGATTATCATAACATTTTTTGGCTACCTTTAAAATTTTCCTCTGTCATTGACTAGCCAACTTGCATATGATGTATATTGAAGGAGTTCTCTTTGCCTTAAACTTATTGGTGTTTTTTGGCTCACGGACTTGTATATCAGTTCCTTACACAGGTTCAGAAAGTTATCAACTATTACTTCTTTAAATCATCAGCTACCTTCTAATTTTCTTCTCCCTCCAGGATTTCACTCTAAAGTGCACTTCCTGAAGAAGTCTGTTGGCTAGTGTAGAATTTCCTCACTTTTTAATATCTTGTATCCCTGCGCTCCTCCATCATTTCAAGTTTTGTATTGGTGAGTTTGCTAAAGTCTCTTCCACAAAAGCAGTCTGCTCCCAATGCTTTCTGTTGCATTCTTCATCTCAGTTATTAAGTTCATTTGGTCCTCCAATAATATTTGGTTATTTTTTAGTTTCAGTCTCTTTGCTAATGTATTCCTTATCATCATTTGATTTATTCCTAAGCTCACTAAACTGCTATCTGAGTTTTGTTTTTTGTATTGAGTTTCTTTATGACACCTATTTGGATTCTCTATTAGTTATATGGCAATATACCATGACTTTGGTTTGTTTTCTGCACGGTTGACATTGTGTGTCTGTGTGCGTGTGCTTATTCGTGTGTGTCTGTGTCTGTTTTGGTGTCTGTGGCTGTGTAACTGTGTGTGTGCGTGCACTATAATGTTACAGTGATTGGTCATGATCTTGGTAAATTATTGCTCTGATGACACTAAATAACACTTCTGGAGTTGGAGCCCTTGCTTTTGTTTTCTGGTAGTTTGCAATATTGCACAATTTTTGGTTGTACTTACCTAAGCTTCCTCTGATAATATTTCAAAATGTCATTTTCCAGTTGCTACTGTCTGGATAAAGATATGCTTTCATTGTCACTTCTTAGACTTCTCTGGTAGTTAATGCCACTGTTGTCACTGGTATAGTGAACCCTTTCTTTTATCTGATATCCCTTGAGACTCAGTTTACACATTGAGGAAATGTGTAAAGACAGGTGGGTATTTGGAATCAGGCAAGTGCCTTTCCCATGTCCAGTTTTGCAAGGTAACTTGTCTCCACCAATGTGAATGGGGAATTAGGACAGTGTCATGAATGTCTAAGTGTCTGAAGGATGGAATTTCTGTCTCCATTGTGGCTCCCTCCTAGTTATCTGTGACCATGAGTACTGGTGCAGTTGGAGGCCGAAGCTGTGTGAACCACTGAGATGCAGTTTCTTCTGGGATCTCTGAGCCTGTGGACTCAGATACCCTAGTAAGTAGGCCTTGGTTACAGGCACCGAAATTGCTCTTCCCTCAGCTGAGCCTCCTTTATGTGTTTTAGCCCACCAAACTTCAGCTTTACACATGCATTCTGGAGTATTGTTTTGTGATGTAGTCATTTTTGTTGAGATGTGAACTGAAGTTGTAAGGGGAGAGATAAAAATAGTTTAAACTTATGTCACTTTTTTCAAAGAATATACATTTTCATTTAAAAGCTTAAATTCTAATTAGGACATTATAAGAACAGTAAAGAAATTGAACAAATCACCTCCCTTAAGGTCATAGTACTACAAAATATTCTGAGTTTCCTGGGTTATTTTCTTCATTGTTTTTCCCACATACATGCACATTTTACTAAAATATATGCCTATAATCTCTTTAAAATCATTTAAATTATTAAAATATATCTCTGTGCTGTAAATATAACACTGTTGCTTCTCTAATTTATAACTGGTAACTTGCACATTTCTGTCTTCACCATCCTTCTTGTCTGTCCCCAAAGGAAAACACTACTTGCTACACTACACATATATATGTGATTCTGTTCCTGTTTCTTTTTGATTATTTCCCTTATATCTTTAGTTTCCTCATATAAGTGATAACTTAGAGTATTTTTCTCAGTATGATTTATTTTCATATGTAAAACACTCTATGATTCCAGTCACATTTTTCCAAACGAAAGAATTTTATTTTTTTGATATGACAATGACTAAGTATTTATTATGTTATCTATATCTCACATCTACTTCAGCCAATCATCTGTTGATGGGCAGTTGAGTTGTGTATTTATCCTAGGCTACTTTAAATGATGATGTTAAGAACATTGGGGGTAATATATCCTTTAAAGTCAATGTTTTCATGTTTTTACAGGTTTATGTCAAAAACTGGAATTGCTGTAACATATAATACTACTATTTCTAGTTTTCTGTGCACTGTTTACACTTTTATATTAGTGGATGAATCAATTAATGTTTCCACCAACATGCACCTGGGTTCCCTTTTATCAACATTCTTATTAATGTTTGTCATTTGAAGACTTTTTTAATAGCCATTTTGTTTGCTGTGAGATTATATTTCATTCTGGTTTTTATTTAAGATTTCCTAATGAATAGCAATGTTATGTTTCTCTTTACGTAAATGAAAATCACCCACATATCTGTTTTTGAAAAGTTTCCATGAAGATCCTTAAACTGTTTATAGTTGGGGCCTGTGTTTTAAAATATTGACTCTAATATGCTACATATATACTATGGATATTAACACCTTGTTGATCTCATTGTCTGAAATTTTTCCATTTATTCTGTGTGTTGTCATATGTCTTGTAGAATGTTTCCTTTGCTGTGCAAATGGTTTCACACTTCACACTTATACAAGAAGTAGAATCCCTGTATCCCTAAGTACATCTAATTTTTCCTACATAAATTTAAAACTATTATTGATAATTTTTCTTTTTTTTTTAATTAAGAGACAGATCACCAATTAATATTGCTATGATTTAACTCAAAGTCAGTTCTCCTCATGTTTTTGGTCAGAAATTGTACAGTTTCAGGTTTTACATTTAGGAAATTATTCCATTTTTATCTTATTTTGTATTCTATGGAAGGAAGTGCTCATAAATCTTCCTTTTACATGTACTGTCCAGTTTTCCCAGAACTACTTGGTGAAGAGACTGCCTTTTTTCCATTGTATACTCTAGCCTCCTTCATTGTAGACTAATTGACCTTATGTGTGTGGGATTATTTTTGTAATCTTTACTTGTTCCATTGATCTATGTGTCTCTTTCAGGGATATATTTTGATGTTTTGATTACTGTAGCTTTGTAGTACGTTATAAATTCAGGGAGGATATTACCCACATCTTTGTTCATTTTTCAAAGATAATTCTAGAAAATTTGGGTCTTTCCTATTTTTGTTTAAATTTTATTGTTTTTCACCTTGTTTAGAGAAGAAACATATGGATTTTGTGAGAATAGAAATTTATTAAAAGTAAAAACTTAAGAAAAATAGTAAAATTTGGAGGATAAATCATACAATATTAAACAACCTGTGGATTGCTGTAAAAATCAAAGGAAATATATATAAAGAAAAAGGACAACAAAAACAACGTCCATGGGGTTTAGCAAAAGCAGAATTAATAGGGATACTTATAGCAAAATAATCCCACTTATAAAAATAAGAAACATCTCTCTCTTATAATATAATCTTACAAACAAAAGATGTAGCAAAATAAGAAATAAATTGTTAGTAGAAGAAAAGAAATCTGAAAGGTCAGAACATAATTAAAATGAAGATTAAAAATAGAAACATTCAATCAAACTAAATAATGGCTTTTGAAAGATAAATAAAATAGATAAACTTTAACCAGACTCATGAGAAAAAAAGAGTACAGATTAATATGCTCAGAAATAAATGAGAAGTTACAGTTTATATCAAAGAAATACAAAGCATCATAAGAAGATACAGGAATGAGCAACAGAAAATATGAACAGATTACCACTAATGAAATTGAATAAGTAATTAAACAAATTTCCCACGAAACAAAATTCCAGGCCTAGATATCTTCACAGGTGAATTCTGCCAAACATTTTGAGAAGAGCTATCACCTATTCTTCTCAAAGAATTCCAAAAATTTGCAGTGGAGAAAAGGCTTCCTACCCCAACTTTCTTTATCACACTACTACTAAAACTGGAACAAATACCTCAGAAAATTACAGGTTAAATACTACTGATAAACATTGATGAAAAGCTCATCACTAAATGTTTGCAAAGCAAAAAATACATTAACAGGATTATATATTATCATTAAGTCCATTTTAATCCAGGGCTACAAAAGTGATTCATTTCCTACAAGTTAATCAATAAGATACACCACAGTAAGAAATTAAAAGTGATTCATTTCCTACAAGTTAATCAATAAGATACACCACAGAAAGAAATTAAAGAATAAAAATTATATAGTCGCATCAATAGTGTCATAAAATATTTTGACAATTCATTAACTATTTAAGATTAGATTTCTCCTCAAAGTGGACATGAGGAATCATACAACACAGTTAAGGTCATATATGACAAGAACTCAGCGAACATGACACTCACTGATTTAAAGCTGAAAGCATCTCCTGTAAGAGCAGGGAGAAGACAAGAATGAACACTCTTACCGCTTTTATTTAGTATAGTATTGGAAATTCTAGCCATAGCTATCCAAAATAAATGGAAATATATTATAGCTAATTAAGAATAGGGGTAAAAGTATCTGTTTGCACAGGACATACTTTAAACAGAAATCCTATAGATGGCACCTCAAAACTACTAGGACTTATGAATGCATTTGGTAAAATTTCAGAATGTACAATTAACATACAGAAATATTGCATTTCTGCACACTAACAACAAGCTAACAGATAGAGAAAGTGAAGGAATAGTCTCATTTACAGTTGCATTAAAAAAAAAAAACGAAATATATCTAACCAAGGAGGTAAAAGACCTGTACACAGAAAACTATAAAATATTTATAACAGAAATTGAAGATAAATTAAACAGACAAAAGGATATACTGTGTTCATTGATGAGGAAAAAATTATTGTTTAAATGATGGTACTAGCCAAGAAAATACATTAAATAAATTCATTGCTTATAAAAATACCATGGGCATTTTCAGAATTTACAATAAATAATACTAAAATTTACATGTAAACACAAAAGAATTGAAATTACTAAAAAAAAAAATGAAAAGGATACAAACAATAAACACAAACATATTTGACAAAGAAAAAAGAGGAGGTATCACTTTCCCTGATTTAAAACTATAATTCAAAGCTTCAGTAATAAAAATAATATGGTAGTGGCACAGAAAAAAGAAAATAATTGAACACAAAGAATGCCTGAGAATGAAATCAGATAGTTGTGGTCATTTAGCCCATTACAAAAGAAATGAATATACAGTGGGTGAAAGGTAATCAACAGGCATATGAAACCGATCAACATCACTAACCATCAAAAAAATGCAAGCCTAAAACACAAAAAGATTGTATGTCAGTCCTGTCAGAATGAATATTATCAAAAAGATATCAAATATAATTGTTGGTGATGATGTAAGTGAAACAACACTGATGCACTGCTGGAGTGAATGTAAATTTGTGCTGCCACTTTGGAAAACAGTATGCAGTTTTATTTAAAAATTAAAAATGAAATATAATCCAACATTTCCATATCTGGATACTTATTCCAAGAAAATAAAAACATAAACTAGAAAAGATAAATTCAAACCTATATTCACTGCAGCATTATTTACAATAGAGAGGATATAGAAGCAAGTTAATTGTTCAACAATAGATGATGGATAAAGAAAATGTGTGTTTATAGTATATATATCTACCCATCTATATTTTTTATTTTTATATTTTATAGATTTATCTATCTATCTATCTATCTATCTATCTATCTATCTATATGTACACAAACAGATAAAAATACAATAGGTTATTACTCAGCTATAAAAAGAATAACTTCTTCATTTGCAAACAATAGTTAGACCAAGAGGGTAATATGCTAAGTGAAAAAAGTCACAAATAGAATGACAAATGCTGTATGATTTTACTCATATTAGGAATTTAAAAGAAATGAGCATAACACAACACAAAATGAGATATAGGTATAAAAAGTAACAGCTTGTTCAGAAGAAGGAGGGTAATTGTGTGAGGAAAAAGAAATATTTGACAATAAAGAGAGAAAATTTTCCGCTTGCAAATTAAATGAGTCAGGGGCAAGAAATGTGCTGTATTGGGAATAGTAAATAACTATGAAATATCTTTAAATAGCAACATATAATAACTAGATATATTCTGGAGATCAGGTTGAAATGTACTAAAAATATCAAACAGTACGTTGTGTAAGAGGAACTAACACAGTTTATGGATTAAAGTACATTTCAAAAACAAACACACTTATAGAAAAATATTAGATTTGTAGTTAACAGAGGCAGGGGTTGGGAAAGGACGATTTGTTTAATGCACTTAAAAGCTACAAACCACCAGCCGTAAAATAAATGTGTCCTAGGGATGCCCCATAGTAACATGAAAATTAAAATTAATACTGCTTTATGTTATATATGAATGTTCTTAAGGGAGTAGACCCTAAGTTTTCTCATCACAACTAAAAGGCAAATTGTATCTCTTTAATATTGTATCTAAATGAGATAATGAATTCTCCGTAAAGTTGTTATGATATTTATTTAATGATACTTGTATATCAAATCAGTTTCCTGTGCACCTAAACTTATACAATGTTTTATGCCAATTATATCTCAATAAAAGTGGAAGGAAATATGGAAAGTCAATATTCACTTATTCCCAAGTCATTTCTCATGATTGTTTCTGCAGCAAGTAAACTTGAACCATGATATACTTAACCTAGGTAAAGATATTAATAGAGTGATTCCAATAAATAATACATAAAGATACTAATAAAATTAGTGCTTTACCATGCCTTTAACTTTCTTCATGTTAACAGCCCACTGCTTCTGTAGGCATCAAAATTTCACTCTGTGTATTCATCTGAGATTAGGGAATGGATACAAATTTAAAACTGGCTGCTCTTGCTGTGAGTGATAAAGTTCACTGTCTCTGACCAATGGTCTCAACTCCAAAACAGATTCTGTAAGAAATGACATGTTAGGTTGCTAAAAATCTCAGCATGGTAAAATCTCAGAACTCCTACAATTCTTAACTGTTTTGCAATGGGAATGCAATATTGATAAAGACTTGATTTTGCATAACAATGTGGTGTTTTCTCATGGTTGCATTAGGGGTTGTGAGGATAATTCCTCAGATCCACAACAAACATTCTTGCTCAAATGCTAGGCAAAGAAGTGTAAAGGTTCTGCATTATTAGTACTGAGGACTGCTTTCAAAATGATGACTATTCTCACTTTATTCCAGGTAGTCCAAGGAAAGAAATGTTTTTGCAATTTCTAGGTGAACGGGACTAAGTCAGTGGTTCAGTCTCTATAAATTTGTCAAGGGGTGATCAAAGCCAAGATAAATTGTGTCAACAATGAGAATTAGAAGGAAAAAGAAATTAGACATAGGCTTAAATTAAAAAGGAGACACAGTCCTTTGCTGGGCTCTAGGGACTGGAGAATGAATATGCCTCAGTCCAATTCAAGGGTTCAGTGGCTTGGCCCTAGCATCAGCTCGGGGTTCAATGAAAAGTTAACAATTAGTATACTGGGTGAAATATAATCTACCTCTCCCTGATCAGAAGAAAATTTGGTGGCTCAATGAAACTCTTAACTCAGAGAGATACTGCCAGATGTAGAAGAAGAATTCACTGATGACCCAACTAAGACAAACTTAGTTACTGCTTGACAATGCATTTGCATACACACAAACAGTGGTAGACAGATTTATAGTAGTTAGTGGGAAGAGTTCTGTGGGCAGAGCTCAGAGAATAGTATTCAAATCACCAGCCAACTTTTGTACTTTTGCCAATAGTCGAGGTTTCCCAGGTAGAAAATTAGAGATGGAGTAACCAACAATATTCTTCTTTAGGATTTCTGATTTTAAAAGTAAACTGAAGCTTTTGACTAATCAGTATAGAACCTAGTTAAGATGATCACGGTAAGACCCAGTGTCTGATAAGGGAGCTGGAAATTAGCTGCTGAAGCAGCCGATCTCAACCCCAGACTGCTAATATAAGCAACAAAATAGTCACCATCATAATTCAGCTGACAAGTTTAAAGCTTGATGTTTCTGTTGTAGGAAAAACCACTGTTGTTCAGACACAGATCTCCTACTGCAAGTGGGCTCTTTTCTTCTCTTGGTAATGGTCATATTGGTGGGATATGCAAAAGATTACCCTGGCGCATTTGCTCTTTCTCCAGATTATCAAAGACTCTCTTCACAACAGGTGACATATTTCAGGACTCAATTTTGCCATTCCAGTCTTATCAGCTGACACTGGCTGCATGATTATGAGCAGAAGCCTTAGAAACCCTGACCTTGCCTACAATTTTTCCAGCATTTCAGGGCATTTCACATTCTGTAAATGCTTCACCTTTTATTTTAAAATAATGGGAAATAGTCAAAGTCTTCCATGAATATTTTATATTTCCTAATATCTGCAGAAAATTGTTACTCATGCAGTTGGACAAATTTTTAATTCAACCACCCTCACCTCCTTCTAGTCCACACAATTTAGATTGCAGTTCGGTTACTGTATATGACCACCCCAACCAAGGGGCTATTACCTCTTTGATACTTCCTGTGTGAAGGTTAGAAGGGGCAGAAGTTATGTAGTGTGCATAAACCTACATTAAATATTTGCAATATCACTCTCTCCTCTGGTAAAGGCTCTGATTCTAATAAGTAAATTAATAATAAGGCAGTATAGTTATTAGTATGGGGAAGAGAATCAGCTATTTTGGGGTGGGTGGGGGATGAAGTGTCAGAAAAAAATCCAGCAAATGGGAATGAAATGCTTTAGGCCTCTGGAGGCGTGAATTAAGTAGAAAATAATACTTTGTCTTCTGTACCTACCTCCAATTACTGTCTTGAGTGGCTAGTCCATGGGTTATGAAAAGAGCTAGTTTGTTGTGAAGAGTAAAGACAATAACGAAATAGTTTGAAAACCATGAGAGTTTTGTTGTTACAGGAAAGTAGATTTTGCTTAAAGTCAACAAGCATTTTTCTTTCAATAAATACTAAAATGCATCCTGTGGCATGTGCTGTGCTTACTGTGCTGGTATCCAAGTTAGACAAGGAAAGGGGGATAGACCAAAAACATCTGGATGAGGTGGTATCTGTGCTGAGACTGGGAAAGTCTAAGTTTGAAAAAGGAGGACACCCAAAATCCAAGGATGAGCTGGAGCAAAATTGGTGAGGTTTCATCTAACACAGTTGACCAGAATTTGCCTGGATGTATCTCCAGATACAGAGAAACATAAAGACATGCCAAGGTAGTCAGATGCCAGATTTATAAAGAAATGACTAAACTAAGTTGAGTTTGTGTGCTTAGAGTTGGAAAGGCATTAAGTGCCACCCTGAGGATGTAAGCTTGTCTTTGGCTGGAACATAAAAGCAACATAAAGTATCGACTAGAAAATATAGTGTAGACTCTTGAGGGCAGGAAATGAAAGCACCAATTGTAATGCTTTGAGAACAGCACAAAGAACACCATAGATAAAATTACTTCTTAAATTCTACCACATGCTGAATGTGCCTTCTGAGACTACATCATGGGACTGTTATGATACTAGGAATGATATAGTAGAGACCATTACCCCTGGGCCGGTTCCTGCCTTTAACTCCTGTTCCAACCTATCCTAACTTAACACTTTGAATACTTTCCAGGATGAACCAGAAACCACTTAGTACTTTTCCGTCTCTTCATGTTTTAGTCTTTCCCCAAATTCTTCCATTTTCTCTTATTCCTTACAAAACATTATTTATATTAACTCCCATATTGTTCTATCAAATGATCATATCAAACAAATATATTTTTTTGTTTAAATGTTAATTTAGTCTCCCATTTAACTCTTAACTCAATTAAAATAAAAATAGGTAAATACAGGTACACATCTATGTTTATTGTTGAAATAAGAAAATTGGAGATATTTGTCGACATTTGCCGACATCAATTTTAATCTTGTTATCCTGCATAATCTGGTAGTCCTCTGGTAGATCAGTTTTGATTAGGATGACTTTCATAAACTGAAGATATCTGATGAGTTGGCCTTGAAAGAGAGATAGCTGATGCATCAGCTATCACTGGCGCTGGAGGCCGTGGGTTGATCCCTGGTTGAAGTTTAGAAAAACGACCTTCATTGGCAGATATGTTGAGATATCTATTTGGAAAAATAGAAGTCTCCACCATCTGTCCAAAATAATTCCTCTGCAAGGGAGACAAGTTGCTGTACTGAGAAATACATGTTGTAGTTGTAATGAAGTTCACAACACGGCCATTTGCTTCAATGCTGCTGCTTTGAGAGTGCCCGTGGAGAGTGGTCAACTGACTTAAAATAGCACGTTGATCCACTGTAATATTTTCTGGTTGTCTAACTGACATTTATGATGGAGGAGAAAAATCACCTCTGATCGGGATAGTTGTATCACCAATTATGTGGCTAGTAGAGGGCTTTCTTATTAGTGGCATGTTTAAATTTACAGAAGGTAAAAATGCACTTTCTCCACTACTGTAACCCACAAAAAAAGAATTATTATTATCCAAATTACCCACTGCATTATAGAGCTTCTTGTTGAAATCTTCATCCAATGAAGGTAACAGAGAGGCAGTTTTAATACCACTCTTCTTTTTATTCTCACTAAAAGCTGGGGACAGCCTCGTTTAACATTTGGGTTATGATAGAACTGCAGCTACAACCAAAGTTGAAAGATTTTAGTAATAATTTAAACCAAAATACAACACTATAATAAGCCTAACCTATAAAACCTCAGACTTCACGTTTACTATGCAAAGATAATATCATCAAAATAAGAACATTGCTGATGACATTTTGAATTTCCTTGTTTCGAAAATACACATTTATATAGTATAGTCATCAAATATAAGAAGTTAGCATTTGCAGTAATGGTGAATGCCACTTTTTAAAAGCAGCTTAAATACCTTTATTTGGATTTCTGGTAAGATTCATAGTTGCCATCAAAGTTTCTTATAATCAGTATAGTTTATACACTGTCCTTATTTTTTAGAAAAAATAAAGGATTTTAGCCGTAGTAGTTTTATACAATTTTCAAAATCTAGCTTTACATTTATATTACCATAGATTGATGTACAAAATAAAATTTTATATATAAGTTACCAAGTAGTAACCAAAGTTTCTGAATACCTTGCTTAAAAAAGAGACTTCTTTTTCTTCTGCCAGTAAGTCTGGTAGAAATGCAGATCTTTGAAAATTCTGCTGCACTTTCCTAAACCCATAAAGTTTAAGCTGTCTAAGTAACCTTTTCATGCTTCTAGTTTCAAATATTCTGAGAGGGCCTATCTTTCCAAAATTTCCTTCTTAAAGACATCTTCATCAATCACTATGGAAGTTCCATTATCATCCCAACAGATGGATTTAAACTGGTCACTCCCTGCCATTTTCCAGAGTTTTCTTGGGAATGTCAGAGAACGAAACTCATTATCTTTCTCTGGTTCAGAGACACAATGTGTGTAACATGGCCTTTTAATTAAGGATCCTTCAGACAAAGTGTGAAAAGCATTTTCTTCAGTCATAGACCTCAAGTCCAAGTCCCCAGAGAATGTTTGATCACACAATAGAGTTCTACCAGAGTTTCCTGAACCAGTAGGTCCATCTTTACGAGACACATCTTGATTTTCTGAAGAAACATGTGCCACTTCATATAAATTTTTCTACAGCTACTATTCTAATCTGCATGATTTTGAGCACTGCAGCTTCAAATGGTGCTTTGGCAGGACTGCACAGATAAACTGCTAGGCCATCACAGTCATTCTCGATCTGAGTATATGTCACATCACAAAACGACTGGTCTCCTAGCAACCCAGGTGTACCATTTAGCCAGTGTTTAGTTCTCATTTATCCAGTAAAAATGAAACATATAGGATGCTTATTTTTATAGTGTGATCTGCAAATATTATCTGCACAAAATATTTTTAAAGAATTTAATTTTGGGGTCTTTTTAATAAAACCAAACTCCATCCTTTTGTACACAAATTTATGACAGATTAGTGAACAGAGTATAAATACTGCAGAAAATATATAAAATAATTTTAAAGTTTAGGAATTTAAAGTGAAATTTGTATAAAACCTGTACAGAATAGGTATAACTATTTCATCATCATTTGTAATTAAAGTGATACATAATTTGATTTGGAAATGGAAGTTGGTATTTATCTGTGTACTTTACAATAACTAGCACTATATTCTAAATATGAGTAGAATAAATATCAGTTTATTTGGTATGTTTATAAATAAATTGTTAATATTTATGAAATAAAATTAGACTAAAGTAATCAATCAAATTTAAGAAATCAGAAAGGGGGAATTTTTGTTTTAAATTGTAATTCAGTGCTATAATTGAAACTAATGTAATTTAATATTCTACATTAAAATTACAAAAGAGACAATCTTATTGTATATTTACAAATGTTTATTTTTGCCATTCTTTCACTCAGAGGTTTTTCAGTCCCTAGAAGTAATAAATTTTCTTGTCATCTTTCTAATCCATACTCTTAGGGCTTCTGTTAAATGTTCCAAAATTATGTTGATAAATACACTTATGCACAAGATCCTGGGTTCAATAAGCAGTGCCTCCATTAAGGGGCAAACAAACAAACATTCAAAAAACAAAGATATAACAGTTTATGTCAGTTGGGGTGGAAAAGACCAGGTAATGCATTTTAGGAAACAATACATTTCTCAGTCCTGAAACAGTTGGCATTGTTAGTATAATATGGCATTTTAAGGCAAGTGTCTTGTGCACTAATTGTAAATAATACCTATGTTCTGTATCAGTAAACAGCAGTAAATCCAGTTCAACCAAAAGTTATATTATTTATTTAGAAATAAAATCCATTAAACATAAGCCAAATTCAAAATAAGAGATAAAATTTTTAAATATATAAATGTACCCTCAAACTACAATGTAAATTTTTCTTCAGTATCTGTAATTTCCATTTTAAATAAATATTAGCAACCTGAAATCATGGCATATTTTAAGTATTATAAACTATAGTTAAGTTGGACTTAGTTCTGATTCATAAATATTATTTAACATATACAAATGAATATATGAGATAACATCCCTTTAAAACACAAAGAATTCAAAAATAACAATCTCAAAATATGTAGGAAAATTATTGACAGATCTGATCTTAACTTTAATATTAAAATATTCTTAAATTCGCTCTAGATAGAATGTAACAAAACATAATAAAAGCCATATATGAAAAACCCATGGCTTACGTCAAGCTCAATGTTAACATACAGGAAGGTTTTCCTCTGGTCCAGTAATAAGAAAAAGTAGCTCATTTTCACAAGTCCTAAATTACACTACTAGAAGTCCTAGCCAGAACAACTAGTCAAGAAAAAATATAAAATTCATCCAACTTGTAATAAAGTAGTGAAGTTTTTACAGATGACATAATTAGGCATAGATAGAAAACTCCATAGACTCCTGCAGTGGCTGTTACAATTAATGAACAAACTTAGTAAGCTTGCAGAATACAAAATCAATATACAAATATCCATTGCATTTTTGTATAATAACAACACATTATCAGAAATAAAAATTATGAAAACTATTGTGTGTAAATTTATACCAAATAGAATACAATAGGAATAAATTTGATAAGTGAAATTTAAGTTCTAAACATAGATCTATGTATTACAGGTGCAAGAAATATAAGTAAATGAAATAAATAGAAAGATATTCTGAGCTCACGGATTGTAAACAATGTGAGGAAATAAACTAATCTATATTTTACATTTTCAATCTCCCCAGCAGTAATTATTGAGGTGAATGTCTTTTCTTAATTTTATACTCTTGCTTCCTTTATCATGGGTTAATTGATCATATGTGTGAGGAATTATATCTGGTTGCTCTATTCTCTTCCATTGATTGGTGTCTGTTTTTAAGCCGGTATCATGTTGTTTTAATTAGTAAAGCTTTGTAGGACTGCTTAACACCAGAGAACTTTACACCATTACATTTAATACCCCTTTTCAAGATTATTTTGGCAACTCATGCTCTTTGTGGCTACATATACATTTTAAAATTATTTGTTCTATTTATTGGAAAAATTTCATGGGTATTTTCACATGAATCACACTAAATGTAGATTCCTTTGTGTAGTATGGTTGTTTCAAACACATTGTTTCACATCTTCAATGTAAGAGATCATTTAATTTCTTTGGATCAGTTTTTATTTCCTTTATCAATGTTTCCTGTTTTTTAATGTATAGGTTTTCACCATATTTGTTAACTTCATTTGTATGTGTTTTTACATATATATATTATTATATACATTATACACATAAACTCGATTCCTACATAAATACAGCAGGCAGAAGGCAGTGGCAAGACATATTCAAAGTCCTGAAGGAAAGAAAGCTGTAATCTAAGATACTTTATCAAACAAGGCTAACTTTTAGAAGAGTAGGAGAGATAAATAACTTCCACACAAGTAAATACTTAAGAATATAGCAAGAGAAGATGAAATATAGAAAGATATACTCTAAATAAACAGAAGCAGGATGCTATAGAAAAGAGAAAGGCATAATTAGAAAGGCAATATCTACATTGACTTACAACAGAATAAATATGATGTTGTATTAGAGGACATCAAAATTTTTAAGAGTCACAGAGTGAAGCAGGAAAATACAGAGTGTTTTCCTCTTGTTTCTGTTCTCTTTAGGATGGGTTTGAGTTTGTATTCTTATCAGATAAAATAAATAAATATAGTACGGGTCAATATACATACAAAACAAAGTAACCATAAGTCAAAAGCATACAATGAAGTCACAAAGCCAAAAAGAAACCAAGATAATAAAAGAAAACTTATCAAGCCACAAAAACAAAAAGAAATGAACAAAAAGAATATACCAAATCAACTGGAGAATGAAGTTCAATATGGAAATAAACACTAGTCTAGCAATAATTATCGCAAATGTTAATGACTTATCAATATAATCAAAAGATATATATTATAAGATGGAATAATATAACAAGAACGTATATTATGAAGCATAGAAGAGACCCACTTTAGTAAGAGGAACACGCATCAATTGAAAGTCAGAAGGTGGAAAAATATATTCCATGCAAATGCACATGACAATAAAGCAGGACTAGCAGTATAGACTTCACTCAAAGAGACTTTACAAAAAAGGCCAAAGAAAAAGATAAACGCGGACATGATAAAATGATTAAAGAAGCAAATCAAAATGAGGGTATTATACTCATTAAGATATATTCCCTCAATATAGGAGCACTTTAATATATAAAGCAAACACTAATAGATAAAAAAAGAGAAATCCCTGGGAACACAATCAAAGTAGGAGACTATAATTTCCCATTACCATCACTGGACTGGTCTTTCACAGAGAAAATTAATAAGGGAACAAAGATACTAAATTACATTATAAAATAATTGGAGATGCTTGATATATTCAAAAGAGTGCTTATTCCCAAAACAGAATATAAATTCTTTTCCTGTGCACAAGGTATGTTTTCTATGAAAGGTTATGTAATCAGGCACAGAAGAAGCCTCAAAAAATTTAAGAAGATAAAAATTATTTTAAGCATCTTTTCTGAGTATAATACCATGAAACTAGAAATCAATCACAGAAAAACTGGGAGAAAAAAAGACAGCATCCAGATTAAAAAATATGGTACTAAAACAAGGGGTGGAGGTGATGAAGTAAAAGAAGAAATTAAAAAATATCTTGAGAAATATCACAAAACACTACACAAAGTCTATGGAATACAGTGAAAGCAGGCTTAAGAGGGAAGTTCATAGTGACAAGGCCCTCCTCAAAGTAGCAGAACAATTTCAAAATATAATCTAACATTCAATGTAAACTAATAAAGAAAAGAAGTGCGAACAAAACCAAAAGTCCACAGAAAAAGGGAAAAAATAAAGATCAAGGGAGAAATAATTAAAATAGAGATTAAAAAAAGAAAAAAATTAATCAATCTCTTTTTTGAAATTGTAAACAAAATTGACAAATCTCTGGACAGGCTCACCAACAAGAAGTGAAAACACAAATAATATTAGAAATGAAAATGGAGAAACTACAAAGAGTACAAGAAATTTACCAAATATCATAAGGGAATACCATGAGTAACTGTATGGAAACAAACTGGATAACCAGGAAGAAATGGAGTTTTTGGAAACATTCAGCCCACCAATATTGCATCAAGGAGAAATTAGCCATTTGAACAGACAGATCACAAGAAATGGAATAGAATCATCAATAAAATAAAAAACCTCTGCAAAAAAATTTCAAAACCAAATAGCTTCACTGGGGAATTTGACCAAACATACAAAGAAAAATCCATACCTGTCCTCCTCAAACTTTTCCAAAAGATTGATATGGAGAGAGTACTCCCAAAGTCTCACCATAAGGTCAACATCAACCTGATACCAAAACCATAATAACACACTACCCCAAAAAGAAATCTATAGGCCAATATCTTTGATAAACAAAGAAGTAAAAGTCCTTGAGAAATTATTAACAAACCGAATGCAAAAGCATGTAAAAAAAGATCATGAACCATGGACAAGTTAGGTTCATCCCAGGAACACACGGATGGTTGAACATATGCAAATCGATCTATCAATTGTGATACACCGTATCAACAAAAGAGAAGACAAAATAGATATGATCATCTCAGTAGATGCAGAAAAAGCATTTGATAAAATTTAACACCTATTTGCAATAAAAGTTCTTATCACAGTAGGCAGAGTACAACCATATCTCAACATAATGAAAGCTATTTACAACAAACATATAGACAGCATAATACTCAATGGTGAAAAACTGGAAATCTTCCCACAAAAACCTGAGAGAAGACAAGGATGCCCGTTCTCACAATTACAATTCTATATAGTCTTGGAATTACTAGCCACAACGATCAGGTAAGAAAAAGGAATAAAAGTATTCAGACTGGAAAAGAAAAGGTAAAATTGTCACAATATGCAAACATGACACTATATATAGAAAACTGTAAAAGCTTCACAAAAATATACTTAGGCTAAAAAGGAACTGGGCAAGGTAGCCAGATTAATGTACAAAAACCAATTACATTTCTTTACACTAACATTGAATCAAGGTGAAAAGAAATTATAGAAACCACCCCTTTTATAACTGCACCCAAAATTTTAAAATGCTTAAGAATAACTCTGACTAAGTTGGTGAATGACTTGTACATGGAGAAAAAGAAAACACTGATTGAGGAAATCAAGAAAGATTTGAAGAATTGAAAAGATCCCCAATGGTCTCGTAATGGAAGAAATAATATTGTTAAAATGGCCATACTACCCAAGGCAATCCACAGATTAAATCTGAGTTCCTATCAAATTATTCATAACATTTCTTTTTAGGACTGAAACAAATGATCATAAGATTTATATAGATACAATAAAGATCCATCATTTCCAAAAGAATATTGAAGACAAATTAAGAGGCTGGAGGAATAACCTGCCTGGTCTCCATAAACTATTGCAGAGCTACAATAATCAAAATGTCATGATACACGTACAGAAACAGGCATATGGTCCAATGGAACAGAATAGAGGGCCTAGGAATAAATCTACAGGTCTTTGTTGAATTAATCTTTGACAGAGTAGCCAAGAATATGACAGACAAAAGACCATCTCTTCACCAACTGATGTTGGGAAAGCTGGATAGCGGCATGCACAGCAATGGAGTTAGAACAATCCTTCACTCCATACACAAGAATAAACTCAAAATGGCTTGAAGACTTAAATGTAAGAGAAGACAAAGTAAATCTCCTAGAAGAAAATATACGCAAAACACTCTGAGACAAATCGCAGCAATGATCCGCTGGAACAGCCTACCCAGGTAATGGATGTAAGAGCAAAATTAATAAATAGAACCTAATTAAACTTATAAGCTTTTGCACAGCAAAGGGAACCATAAACAAAGCAAAATGACAACCTACAGAATTAAAGAAAATATTTAGAATTGATGCAACTGACAAAGGCTAAATTTCCAAAATATAAAGAGTTCATACAAACTAATAATAATACATAAAAAAAACAAGAAACCCAATTTGAAAATGGGCAGAAGCCCTAAACAAGCTATTCTCCGTTAGAGACATACAAATGCCACACAGATATATGAAAGAAAAAATTGTTCACAATAAATATCAGAGAAGGGCAATTCAAAACTATAATGAAGTATCACCTCACAATATTCACAATGGCCATCATTCAAAAGTCCACAGACAATAAATGCTTGGGAAGCTGTGGAGAAAGGGAAACCTCCTACACTGTTGTTAGGAATGTAGTTTGGTGCAGTAACTGTGGAAAACAGGATGGGGATTCCTCAAAAGAATAAAAATAGACTTAACATATGATCCAGCAATCTCACTTCTGGGTATATATCAAAGAGAACCCTAATTCAAAATGTCATCTGCACCCCAATGTTCTTAGCAGTGCTATATACAACAGCCACGACATGGAAGCACCCTAATTGTCCAACAATAGATAACAGTATACAGGATTTATGCCATATTTATGCAATGGAAAAATATTGTGCCATAAAAAATGATAAAACAATGATATTTGCAGCAAAATGAATGTCACCAATAAGTGTCATTCTAATTGAAGTAAGCCAGAAAGAGAAAGAAAAATAATACATGACATGATATATGTAGAACCTTAAAAAAAAATTTGAATGAGAACACTATGATTTCATCTACAAAACTGAAACACACTTGCAGATCTAATTAATAATCTTATGGTTACTTCTGAAAGGGGATAGTAGAGGATATATTTGGGAGCTGTAGATTTATAAATGTTTTCCGCTATATATAAAAATAGATATTTTCAAAATTTCTTTTGTATGACACATGGCAGTATGTTAAATATTGTGAAGTTAACTTTAATAGGCACACAAGTATACGCATGAAGTTTTACACTGTGCTATACACCACAGTTTGACACATTGTAAATGGCAGTAATTCAATGATAAATAAATGAATAAATAAGTAAATCAGAAAGTAAGAAAGAAAGTAAATAAATAAATAAATAAATAATATTTAATTATATTAGAAATACAAATATTCACACTACTTAACTTTAAACATCAAGAATCTAGGAGAAAACAGAAAGAATAAAGATGAAAATTGAATGAATGAGATTAAGGCTAATAACAAGAGAAACATTTGAAAAGATAGAAAAAATTCCTAAGTCTGTTTGTTTTAAACATAATGTGGACAAACTTATAGTTTGGTGAATAAAATAAAGACTCAAATGAAATTATAAATAAAAGAGAAGATATTACAACTGATGTAGAGATGCATAGCATCATAAGAAATTACCACAAGCCAACAATTTGAATGACCTAGAACAAAAGACAAATTCCCAGAAACATATGTCTTCCAATACTGAATCAAGAAGAAATTAGAAAGTTAAATAGAGCAAAAATGTGTATGAGTAAATAAGTAATCCAAACCTCCCAAACCAGAAAATATTTACAAGATGACTTCACTGGTGAATTCTGTGATACATTTGAAGAAAATTTCTCAACAATTCTTCCCCAAACCATCCAAGAATTTGAAGGGTGTGAAAGTATCCAAACTTGTTTTATGATGCCAGCTTTATTTGCATAACAATACTATAAAGGACATTATATGCAAAATATAGAATATTATTCCTGATGTATGTGCCAAATTTCTCAGCAAAATACAAGCAAAATGAATTCAACAACACATTTAATGTATCATACACATACATGAGTAAAGGGATTTTTCCCTGTGTTTAAGGATACTTCAAAATATTCAAATCAATAAAGGTGACATGCCACACTAATAGAATGAGAAATAAAACTCACATAATCATCTCAATAGGTGCAGAAAGAGCATTGTATATAATGCAACATTCTTTTAACATAATCCTAACAAATTAAATTAACAGTCAGTAGCAGGATATCATATACACACAAACACTGTGTGGACAGAAGTGGAGCAGTTCTCTGTTTATTGATTCTTAGAAAAAGGGTATATATGGCACATGCACAATGCCTCACATATCATCTAAGTTACAACTATGTTAATAATCTTAAGCTATTTATGTCCCCATGCTCCCACAGTAATCACAGAATGTTAGATGATCAAGGATTGTTTTAAACTTCATCACGGAACTACATTAAGTAGGCCATCTCTTATCCAGCTGGCTGTGCATGTCTAAGGTTGTCGTCCTCTGAGGATCTTACTCAGCATAGGCTCTCCATCCATCCATAATTGATACATTGAGTAGGCCATTTCTTATCCAGCCTGGATATGTGACATTCCTCAGAGCTTGTTTGTCAATTCAGCCCATGGGCTTATTCTCTAGAGCATTCAGACAGGGTCCTACAAACACAACATCCCTTGACAGAAAAATGTATGAAGAAAATTTGATGTTTATATGCAATGGAATCAATACTTTGCATTCCTATCAACAGTGTCCACGGTGTTTCATTTTCCCCACAATCTCACTGACATCTATTAGTTTTCTTATTAATGAGAGCCTTCTGACTTGTGTGAGGTATTGTCTCATTTTTGGTTTATGACTTTCCTAATAATTTATAACTCTGAACATATTTTCATGTGTCATTTAGCCAACTGTATGTTTTCTACAGAAAATTGATTCAGATCTATATATTTAGTTCCTATGGCATTTTTTTAATTGCATTGTTTGGTCTTTTTCATTGTTGTGTATGAGTTTAACATATATTTAGATATTAACACTTGATAGGAAAATATCACTTGCAAATATATTCTCCCATTGTGTTGGTTGACTTTTCATTTTATTGAACATTTCTTCTGCAGTGTAAATCTGTTTAGACTGATACAATCATATTTTGTTAGTTTTGCTTCTGCTTCTTTGCCAGAGGAGACATTTGAAGAATCAAATTAAGTCAAGTGTACTTCTTATATTTACCCTAAGATTCTTTGTTTTCAGGTTTTATGTTTTATATGCCCAGGAGTGGGATTGCTGTGTCATATGATAGGTCTATTTTTATTATTTAAAGGAACTTCCATACTGTTTCCAAAGAGGTTGCACCAATTTTCATTCCCAACAACAGCGTTGGAGTGTCCCTTTTTCTCAACAACCTCCACAGTCTTTATTATTTGTAGACATTTTGATGACAACCCTTCTAACTAATGTGAGGTAAAACATTATCTTATGTTTATCTTGCCTTTGTATAATGATTAGCAATGTGAGCTTGTTTTTATGTTCTTGTTTGTCATCTGTGTGTCTTTTTTTAGAGAACTGTCTTCTGCTCATTTTCTGGCTGATCTGTTTGTAGATTTTTGAAATGGAGATGTATGAACGATGTGGGTATTTTAGAAATTATCCTCTTTTTGATTGCATTGTTTCCTAATGTTTTCTCCCATTTGGAAGTTCATCTTCTCATTCTGTTTATTTTGTTGTGTAGAAGGATTTATGTTTAATTAGGACCTATTTGATCATTTTGCTTTTATTGTTTTCAGCTTGGGACAGTGACATAGGAAAGTTTTACTACAATTTATCTATTTTTTTCCTATGTTAGTTTCCAGGAGTTTTATTGTGTCATGTATTAGATTCAGATTTTAAAACATTTTGACTTTATTTTTGTACAGTGTGTAGGAGTGTTCTAATTTCATTGATTTACATGTAGATGTCTAGCTTTCTCAACATCACTTGCTGAATGCTGTCTTTTAATCATTGTATATTTTTTCCTTTGTCATTATTTAGTTGACCATAGGTGTGATGTTTTATTTCTGCCTCTGTGTTCTGTTCCAGTGATATAAATGTTTGTTTGTTTTCCAGAACTTTGCTGTTTTGATTACTGTATTATTGTAATAAAATCTGAGATCTGGGAGGGTTATGGATTATGCCTCCAACTTTGTTCTTTTTCTTGATTGTTCCTTTTGCAGTTCTGGATCTTTTGCACTTAATTACAAATCTTAGGACTGTTTTAATTTCTGTGGAAAATATCACGTATTTCGTTCTGAATCACTTTATATCTGAAGACATCTTTTGTAGTATGTATGTTTAACAATATTAATTGCTCTAAACTAAGACCTTGAGATTTCTTTCCATTTCTTTGCATCATCTTCAAATTTATTTTTCAGTGCCCTTTCGATTTTATTATCTTGTTTTTTTCATAGGTTTTTCATTTTTTGATCTGATTTCATATGGATTTTTTTAAATTTGGAATATTTCATTGTTAGTGTAAAAAAATGTGACAGTTTTTGTATATCAATCATGAATCATGCAAGTCTGTTAAATGTCTTTATTTGTTTTTGTTGTTTTGCTGTGGAGAATCTTTAGGGTTCTCTATATAGATTTTTATGTCCTCTAAAATAATAACAGTTGTAGTTCATTCAATCCAACTTGAATAATTTTTTTCTCTTCTGATTGCTGTTGCTAGGACTTCCCATACTGTGTTTAATAGAAATGGTGAGAATGGCATCCTGGTAGTATTTCTTAATTTGGCTTGATTTTTTTCACGTTTTCATATTATGTTGTCTGTGGTTCTGTAATAAATGACTTTAGATATGTTGAGATATATTTTCTGAATCCTACTATGTTAAGAGTTTGTATTGCTGTTTTTGTTGTTGTTGTTGTTGTTGTTGCTGTTGTTGCTGTTCTAATGAATAAATTTTGAAATTTGTGAAATGCTTTTGATGGATTTATTGGAATAACCACGTCATTTTCTCTTTTAGTTTTGTTAATGTGGTGTATCAAACTGATTGATTTGTGAATGTTGAACTTCTCTTGTAACCCTGCAATAAATCCAAGTTGATCATGGTGTATGATTCATTTTTGGTATTGCTGGATTTAGTTTGCTAGTAATATTTTGTAGAATACTTGCATCTAAATCTATCAAATATATTGGCTTAAATTTGTCTTTGCCCATACTTCGTTTGTTGGTTTTGCTATAAGGGTGTTGAAATCTTCATAGAATTAATTTGGGGGTTTCCCACATCTTCAATATTTTTGAATAGTTTGAAGAGTATAAGCCCTGCTTTGTATTTTTGTACAGTTCTCCACGGGAGCTGTTTAAATCTGAACTAATATTTAATGATTTTTTTAAATGCAGAATATTTCTTTCTTCTAGTAATCAGTTTGTTCAAATTATTTGTTTCTCCTTATCTCTGTCTCTTTCTAGACATTTGTCTATTTCTTCTAAGTTGTCATTGGCATATGTTATTGGCATATAATTGTTGACAAAATGAACACTTATTTGTATATCTGAGGGAACAATTGTTTTTTCTCTTCTTTTATTTCTGACTTTATTTCTTTGGTGCTTTTCTCTTTTGTTCATGATGCACCTGGCTAGAGGTTTTATGATTTTGTTCATCTTAAAAAGAAAACATAAAACAAAATGATTGGTTTTACTACACGTTGCAGAGTTACTTTTCCTCTATAATTTATATATGCACCTGTAATATTTAGGATCATGTTTTTTTCTTTTTTTTTTACTTTTTTTTTTATTGGTTTTAAGTCTTTTTACAAAGTTGTCACCAATTCCAGCATAGAGCACAATTTTTCAGTTACAATGAATATAGATAAATTTGTTGTCCCATTTTTTCTTCTGTGAGCTGCCGCAAGATCTTTTATATATTTCCCTGTCTTATACACTACAATCCTGTTTATCTATTCTATAATTTTGACCTCCAAGTCTATCTCTCCCCACCCTCCGACCCGTGGGCAACCTAAACATTGTATTCTATGTCTGTGAGTTTATTTCTTTTTTGAGTATGTGCTTTTTTTGATTTGTTTGTTTTGTTTTTAGATTCCACTGATAAGCCATCTCATATGGTATTTTTCTTTCTATTTGTGGTTTACTTCACTTAGACTGATTTTCTCCAGGAGCATCCATGTTGCTGAAAATGGCATTATGTTGTCGGTGTATATGGCTGAATTGTATTCCATTGTATAAATATAACACCTATTCTTTATTCAGTCAACTGTCGATGGACAGTTAGGCTGTTTCCATGTCTTGGCTATTGTAAATTGTGCTGGCTATGAACATTGGGGTTCAAGTGTCATCCTGAAATAGGGTTCCTTCTGGATTTATGCCCAGGAGTGGAATTCCTGTTTCTTATGATATGTCTATTCCTAGGCTTTTGAAGAATCTCCATTCTGTTTTCCACAGTGGCTGCACCAGACTGCATTGCCACCAGAAGTGAAGACGGTTCCCTTTCCTCCACAGCCTCTCCAGCATTTATCATTTGTGGATTTTTGAATGATGGCCATTCTGACTGCTGTGAGGTGATACCTCACTGTAGTTTTGATTTACATTTCTCTGATAATCAGTGATATTGAGCATTTTCTGATGTGTCTTTTGATCATTTGTATGTCTTCCTAGGAGAATCGCTTGTTTAGGTTTTCTGCCCATTTTTGGATTGCGTTGTTTATTTTTTCTTATTCAGTTGGATGAGCTGCTTATATACTCTGGAGATCAAGCCTTTGTTGGTTTCATATGCAAATTATTTTCCCATTCCGTAGGTTGTCTTTTTGTTTTACTTCTGATTTCTATACTGTGCAGAGGCTTGTATGTTTCATTACGTCTCAATTGTTTATTCTGGCTTTTATTTCTTCTACAAGACGATTTTTGAGACTTATGCCAGATAACGTTTTGCCTATATCTTCCTAAAGGAAGTTTATTGTATCTTGCCTTATGTTTAAGTCTTTGATCCATTCTGAGTTTATTTTTGTGTATGGTGTTCTAGATTCATTGGGAGTGTTCTAGCTTCATTGATTTACATGCTGCTGTCTAGTTTTCCCAACAGAATTTGCTGAAGGGACTGTCTCAATTCCATTGTGTTTTCTTGCCTACTTTATCAAAGATTAATTGACCAAAAGTTTGTGGGTTCATTTCTGGTGTCTCTATTCTGTTCCATTGAATTATATGTGGGTTTTCCTACCAATAAAGTGCTGTCATGGTGACTGTAGCTCTATAGTATTATCTGAATCATTAGCATAATTATATGCCAATGATTTTTGAACCTTAATCTTGTAACCTGCTACCTTGCTGAATTCTTTGATCAGCTGTAGTAGATTTTGTCTGGATCTTGCCGGGTTTTCTATATGTAGTAACATATTTTCTGCATATAGTGAGAATTTTATCTCTTCTTTCCAATTTGCATTCCTATAAATTCTCTCCCTTGTTTGATTGCTGGGCCTTGGACTTCCAAGATTATATTGAGTTGGAGTGGTGATAGTGTGCATCCTTGTCTTGTCCCAGATTTTAGTTGGAAAATTTTGACTTTCTCACCGTTGAGTACTACGATGGCTGTAGTTCTGTTTTCTATTGCTTTCATGATGCTGAAATAAGTTCCCTCTATGCCTTGTTTGGTGAGATTTTTTATCATATGTGGGTGTTGAATTTTACCAAATGCTTTTCCTGCTTATATTGAGAGGATCATGTGATTTTGGTCCTTTCTCTTGTTGATGTGATGTATTACACTGCTTAATTTCTATATGTTGAACCACCCCTCTGTCCCTGGCATAATCCCCAATTGGTCATGAAGTATAATCTTTTATCTGTGTTGTTGGATTCTATTTGCTACTATTTTGGTGAGGATATTGGCGTCTGTGCTCATCAGTCATATTGGCCTATAATCCCCTTTTTCGGTAGTGTCTTTGCCTGGTTGTGGTATCTGGGTGATTGTGGCTTCATAGAATGACTTTGGGAGTGTTCCTTCCTTTTCAATCTTCTGGAAGAGTTTGAGAAGGAATGGTATGAGTTCTTCTTTGTAAGTTTTGTAGAATTCTTCAGTGAATCCGTGCGGTCCTGGACTGCTATTTTTAGGGAGGTTTTACATTACTATTTTGATTTCATTTCTAGTGCAATGCTTGTTCAAGGGGTCAGTTTCTTCTTGATTCAGTCTTGGTGGACAGTATGTTTCCAGATAGTTGTCCATCTCCTGTAGGTTATACAGTTTATGTCCATATAATATTAATAATCTGTTAATTAATAATTAAATCTGTTAGTAATTATTTTATGTACTAATTTGCTCCTCTATTTGGTGCATATGTATTAACGAGTGTGCTACCGTCATATTGTATCACTCCTTCAATCACTATAAAATGTCCTTCTTTATCTTACTTTATGGCCTTTGTTTTAAAGAGTATTTTGTCTGCAATCAGTACTGCAACACCTGCTTGTTTGGCTTTTCCAATTTTATGGAATACACTTTTCCATCATTTCACTCTCAATCTATATGTGTCCTTCTCTCTGAAGTGGGTCTCCTGTATGCAGCATATTGAAGGTTTTTGCTTTCTTATCCAACATGCCACTCTATGACTTTCAACTGGAGCCTTTAGTCCATTAACATTTATTTTAGTTGATGATAGGTTTGAGTTTATTGCCATTTTCAACTTATTTTCCAGGTGATTTAGTATTTCCTCTTTGTTCCTTTCATCTTCCTTTTATGGTTAGGTAATTTTCCTTTGTATTATCATGAATTTTATTTAGTTTTAGTGACTCCCTGATAAGTTTTGCTTTCTTGTTACTCTTTTTTATAAGTCTTTTAGACCATTATTATAACTGCTTTTATTAAACTGATAGTAACATGATCTCAAACCCATCTTACCAAGAACAAAAAATTTTAAAAAGAAAGAAAAAAATTCTCTATTTTCCTTCCTCCCTCTCCCACTCTCAATGATTTGTATGTCTTGTTTTAAAATTTTGTGTTTATTTTACTTGTAATTCATGAGTTGTCACCTTTCTAGCTGTGAGTTTCACATTTCTGTAACATTCTGCTTCTTTTCTTTTTAGAGGAGACCTTTCAATATTTCCTTTAGCATGGGTCTAGTGTTGCTAATCTCTTGTAGCTTTTTCTTGTCTGTGAAATTCTTTATGTCTCCTTCTACCATAAAGGATAGCCTTGCTGGTTAAAGTATCCTATGGTGTATCATTTTTTTCATTCAGGATTTTGAGTATATCTTGTCACTCCCTTCTGACCTGTAGAAATTGTGTAGTGAAATCAGCTGGAAGCCTTCTGAGCATTTCCTTGTAACTCACTATTTGATATGACCTTGTTGCCTTTAGGATCATTTCTTTATCCTTGACTCTGGCCATCTTAATTATATGTCTTCCTGTGGGTGTGCTTGGGTTCTTCTTGTTTGGGACACTGAGCTTCCTGTACTTGTATATCTGATTCCTTCTTTAAGTTTGGAAAGTTCTCAGTCATGAATTTTTCAAACACCTTTACAATCCCCTTTGATCTCCCCTCCCCTTCTGGGACTTCTACCACGCCAAGTTTGGCATGCTTTCTATTATCCCATAGGTCTCTTCTGCTTTTTTCATTTGTTTCTCTTTGTTTCTCTTGTAGATCTTCTAATTGGGTGCTTTATATTGTCCTGTCTTCTTAGTCACTAATTCATTCCTCTGTGTTATCTAGTCAGCTTTGTGACTCCTTTAGAGCATTCCTCATCTCAGTGAACGAGTTTATCTATTCTACTCGGCTCTTCCTTATTGCTTCCATTTCATTTTTGACATATTTTTATCTCTAAACACTATCTCTTTTATTTCCTTCAGTACTTTGATCACTTCTTTTTTGAAATATTGATCTACTAGGATATCAGTGTCTATTTACTGATCATACTTTCTTGGGATTTCTACTGTTCTTTTAATTGGGAATGGTTTCTCTGCTCCTTCGTCTTGCTCCTACCTCTCTGGCAATGTGGTTTTTGGAGTATCAGTTAACTAGTGTGGTCCTAAAGGAGTTTATCTACCTAATGCCTATGTAATAATACATGTTAGAAAAGAGAAAACAGAGAGAGAGAGATAAAGAATTTTAAAGAAGGGATAAATAAATGTTTGAAGACATTGTATAATGAATAATAGAAAAGCAAGCTGAAACAGAGATTTGAAAAATATTAATAATTAAAATATTTTTAATTATTTCATAGGATTATAATGGGGGTATATATAATTGTATAAGAATTAGAAATTAGGAGAGTAATAGAAAATGGAACCTGTAAAAACTGATTTAAACAAGAGGGTTGTCAGTGTCCTCCTGGTGACTGTGTACTTTTAATGTGAAGTCTTTCTGTATTCATCCTGTTTTGGAAGCTCATCTTCCTGTTCCAGAGGCCCTCCATTGGAGCCCTTATCTGTGCTGCTCCCAGGGCATGTTGGCAAGCAGGTCGCTCCTAAACCCAACACTGGGTCAGGTGCAGCTCTCTTTACTCTGGGCTGTCTTGTCACTGCCCTGCCTGATGCTGCAGTCAGATGTTGCACACTGACCAGTAAGGATTGGGCATCACGCCCTCTCCCAGCACCATCATCAGAGGCTGCATTCTAGCAGAAAATGTGGGGGCCACCCGCCCCCTCAGTGTGCCAACCACTCTGAAGCTCTGTGACACTGTACGCTCTGCCTTGGGTTTGCACAACAGAAGTGGGCTGAGGGAAGACTGAGGGACTGCCCTGTCCATGGTCTGGGACAAAATCCAGCTCCTTGTTTTCTTGGCAGACAAGTTCCCTGAGGAACCATTACAGTAGGATCCTATGTGCCTCATGGTATAGACAAATCTCCGTCTGACACTTGCGGCTTCTAATTCCTTAGGTGTAGATGCAGTTTTTGCCACACTGCTGCCTGGGCGCAAAGCACCAGAGGCTATGGAGACTGTGTCTGAGCCCCAGCTCTCTTCACCTAGAAACGTTTGTGGATTTTCAGAGATGGGGAATGCAACCTTCCCCCCACAGGGCACATCTGTGCTGTTGTTTTATGGACGGCCCATGTTGTTCTGCCCTGTGCACCCACAACCATGGCACAAAGCCCACACCATTCCCCCAGGCTGCCACAGTGCAGCCATCCCCATCTACCACCCAGCTCGGGCAGCATGGCCCTGTCCTCAGTTTCCAGGCTACATCATTTGCTGGGCCTCACAGGGATCCTCTGTGACTGTTTATCATAGTTCTGTTAGTCAACTTATACTTTGTACAGGTCCAAGACTTGAATGCTCCCCCTCCATCCTACCGAAATCTCAGTTCTAGAGAGGAGACTTAGTGAATGAGCACCAGTCCTTCTTTGCTTCTCCCTCCCCGAGGTACCTGTCCCACTCTGTTTTGCCTTTTCTTCTTTCTTTCTTACTTTTCTACTGCCAGATTTTTTGCATCTTTATCTATTGAAGAGGACAATGTACTGTCAGAGTTCTGCAGGTTCTCTTGTTAGCTTAGTGGGTCTGTGGATGTGAGTCTTGGTGCATTTGTGGGAAAGGGTGAGCTAAGAGCATCTTTTTGCTCCACCATCTTTGCCTCCCCCCAAAAAATTCTCACTTTATGGTGGAAGATAAACATAGTCTGGAAATAAATGGAAAAGGTATACCATGGAATTGACAAGAAAGTGCAGATAGCAATGCTCAAATCATACAAAATACATTTTAAAATAAGGGCCAAAATGAAAGAGATATGAGATAATATAAAGAAACTTACATCAAGAAAAAAATTTGGGAATTACGTTCAGTAAATTATATATGGCCCAACAGCATAGATCCTAAATATAAAAAGAAATTTTAGTAGACATGAAAGAATTAATTCATTATAAAACAATAATAGTAGATGAGTTTAACACCTCACTCTTCTGATGATCAGATCATTCAGAAAGAATATCTGTTAGAAAACAGAGGTCTTAATTGCATATTAAATCATTTGAACCTAACTGAGCTATTGGACACTGCATCAGAAAAGCAGAACATATAAACTTTTCAAGTAAGCACAGGATTTTATCTAAGGAATTAACCACATATTAGGACATGATATAAGCCTCAGAAATTTTAAGCAATTATAGATTATATCAAGTATTTTTCCATACACAAAAGTATGAAGCTATGCATCAACTCTAGAAAGAAGAATAGGAAAACACAAACATGAGGTAAAACCACATCTTTTAAAAAAATACAATAAAACAAGTTCAATGGTGAAATCAAAGGGGAAATAAATTCATACCTGGAGACAAATTACAATGAAAACACAGCTACATAAAACATTTGGGATGCATCAAAGACAAATCTAAGAGGTAAGCTGAGAACAAATCAAGCCTTCTACAAGGAATAAGAAAAACCCCATACAAAAGTCCAATCATACCACCCAAAACCACAAGAAATAAGAACAAACAAAACCCAAAGGCAGTAGAATGAGAAATCTTTAATGATTAGGTCGAAAATAAATAAAAAGTTGAAAAATAAATTACAAATCATAAAACCAACAGCTTTAATTTTTCTTAAAATGTTAACATACAGGAAAGCATTTAGCCAGGCTTATCAAGAAATACAGAGACTGCACCCAAACAAAATGAGTAATTAAACAGTAGAAATAATATCTGATATTATAGAAATACAAAAAAAGATTATGAAAGCACTATAAGCTGTTACATGACAACCAACTGGATGACCTAAAAGAAATGGACAAATTTATAAAAACGTACAGCCTGCCAAGACTGAATAGAGAAAACTGAGAACTTGAGTAGAGCAATCAGTATAAGTTAAATAAAATTTATAATTTTAAAAACACCCTTTGAACAAAATGCCTGGATTCCTTCACTAAAACCCCTTTCCCCCTAACTAGTTTAACAAATGAAGGAGTAAGGACATTTCCCAATGTTATTCCATGAGGCCACCATTACCCTTATAACAAAACAACTCAAAGACAATCCCCCCAAAAATAAAAATGAAAATGAAAATCCAATACCATTGATGAATAGAGATTCAAAAATCCTCGAAAAATTTCAACAAATTAATCCAGCAATTCATATAAAGGATTATACATGATGATCAGATGGATTCCTTCCAGATTCACAAGGACGGTTCAACATACACAAGTCAAGCAGCATGACACATATCTAATAAAAGAAGGACAAAATTCACAAAACCATGTCAATACACAAAGAAAAAGCATTTGACAAAATTCAACATACATTAATCATCAGAACTCTCATGAAAATGTGTACAATGGGAACATTTCTCAACATACTAAAGGACATTTATAACAATTTATAATATTCAGGGGAAAGGCAGAAAGCCTTCTGTGTAAATTCGGGAACAAGACAAGGATTCCTACTCTCACCACATCTGTTCAATTGTAATAGAAGAAAGGAAAAGGGAAAGAAAAAGAAGTAACAGAAACACAAAATTGAATGAAAGAGGTAAAATCATCACCAGTACTGAAGTCATAAAAATCTACACAGAGAGTCCTAAGGGCTCCACACTGACTATTATGAACAAAAAATAATTTCATCAAGGGAGCAGAGTACAAGATTAATGTAAAGACGTCTCTTGCATTTGTCCACATTAATCATGAGATACCATAAATTGGACTTTGAAAGCAAAAACATTTAAAACCCCATTCCCCTGAATATCTTAAAATAAATGTAATCACATATGTGAAAGATCTACACACTGAAAATTATTAAACATTGACAAAGAAATTAAAAATGATTCAAAGAAATGGAAAGATGTCTTGTGCTCTTGGATTGAAAGAGTTCACATTGTTAACAAGACAGTACTACACAAAGAAACATAAGGATTTAGTGCAATTATTGTTACGAAGCTGTATTTTCCACATAAGAAGAAAATAAATACCTCTAAGTTTTACATGAAACCATTAAAAATTGCCAAAATGATCTTGAGAATAAACAACAAATCTCGAGGTATAAACCTCCTGGATACATTACCCTACTAAAAACTTACAGTAATAAAAACACTATGGCATTGGCACAGAGATATAATCAGTAAAAACAGATAGAGACCCTAGAAATAATTCCAAACTCCTATGAGCAATGAATCTATGATAAAAGAGGCAAGAGTTCACAATGGAGAAAAGACAAGTCTCGTCAATGGATGGTGTTGGGAAATCTGGACATTTACATGTAAAACAGTGAAATGAAAGCTTTCCCTGACATCATATACAAAAATAAACTCCAAGTGTATTAAGGACCTACATGTAAGACCTGATACTATAAAACTGCTAGAAGGGAGTATAGGTGATACACTTTAGGATATACATCATAGGAATATTTTCTTATATCAGTCTCCTAAGGTAAAAGAAATAAAAGCAAAAATAAGCAAGTGGAACCTAAACAAACTAGAAAATTTCTGCACAGCTAAGGACACTATCAATGAAATGAAAACACTGCCTATGTAATTGGAGAACATATTTGCAAACAATGCAAGTGACCAGGGGTTAATAAATGTAGGTTAATAGATATAACATGGATTTAGGTTACACAGCTCAAGATGAAAAACAAAAACCCAATCAAAAACCAAAGTAGAGTACCTGAGTTAATATTTTTCCAAAGAAAACATTCAGATGAGTAACAGGAAAGTGATAAAATTTCACATTACAAATTATTACATAATTGCATATCAAAACAACAATGAGGTATCACTTCACTCTGGTCAAACGGCTATTATCAAAAAGTCTACAAATAGTAAGTGTTGGAGACGATGTGGAGGTAAGAAATCTCTTGTATACTCTTGGTAGGAATGTAAATTTGTACAACTTCTAAGGAAAACAGTATTCAGATTTGTGTAAAAACTAAAATGTTTACTACCATATGATCCAGTAATAACTCTTCTAGGAAAAATCTGGGGAAAACCCCCTAAATTGAGAAGAACCAATGTTCACAACTGCACTGTTTATAATATGCAAGACAGGGAAGCAATCCAAAAGTGTACTGTAGACTATGGACTTAAGAAGATATGATGTTTCTATAAATAAATGATGGAATAATACCCAGCCATGGAAAAATATAACACATTGCTATTTCAGCATCATGAAAGGACTTAGTAAATATTGTGCTTAGTGAATTAACTTAGACAAAGACAAAAGTGTATAATTTAATTTATCTGTGGAATCTAAAGAATAACAAATATCTGTGTACATCTATCTATAGCTATTTATTGATATATGACAGATAAATAGTTAGAAGTATAGATATATACATACATGATAGATAGATATATAGATAAATGATAAATAGATAGATAGATAGGTAGATAGATAGATAGATAGGTAGATAGAGCTATAGAGAGATAGATAGAGACATGATGGAGAGGTAAAAAGATTAGATAGACAAGACTTAAGCAGACTCTAAGATATGGGAAGAATTTATATTTACCAAAGTGGAAGGGAAAGAGAATTTAATGGTAGGAGATTGACAGATGCAAAGTAGTATATATTAAGTAGAGAAGCAACAACGATAATCTGTATAGATTAGGGAATTATACACAATAGCTTAAAATAATTTTATGTTACAATTATTGTCATAATTCATATTGCAATATAATCTACAAATTGGCTGGAATCATTATGCTATACATCTGAAACTATGCAATATTATACATCTACTGTACTTCAATAAAAAATAAAACATATCATATATAATTTAGTCCTTTCTCCATTGATAGAATCTTCCTTTAATATTGTTTTATTTCACTCTTTGCTTTTAATGATTACTGTTTCAAATTATTTCTTTTAAACTTCTAAACATGATACCAGTTTGAAGTATCTATATTTATTGCCCCTAATTCTTATTTTTCTCTCTTTAATCCATATAGTATAGTAGCATTTAATAACATAACCAAAGAAAAAGTTGCAACTTTCTCATGGTCTCTTCTTAGAATTTTGGTCAATGTTTTGCATATTTCTGCCATTTTATATTTCTTAGAAGACTTCTTTTCTACACCTCTTATAGGGTGTCTCGGTTTTGTTTTTTCATCTCATTCAGGTTTTGTTTGTCTGTTAAAGTCTTTACTTTCACTTTATATCTAAGAGATAACTGTGTAAGTATTATTGTGTGAGTGATTTCTTATTTCTGTAGTTTGAAAATGCAATTTTATTTACCCTTGGCATATGTTTTCTGCTCAGAATTCTGCCGAAAATCTAATGGTGGTTCCTTTGTAGATTATCATATCTTTTCCTGGATGCCTTTAAAATTTTACTCTTTCATTGACTTGCCAATTTGCATATGACGTATCTTGAAGGAGGTCCCTTTGTCTTAAAGTTATTGGTGTTTTTTTGGCTCACAGACTTGTATATCAGTTCCTTACACAGGTTCAGGAAGTTATCGACAATTACTTCTTTAAATAAACCATCAGCTGCCTTCTAACTGTCTTCTCCCTCTAAGGTTACAGTCTAAAGTGCACTTCCTGAGGAAGTCTGATGGCTACTGTAGAATTTCCTCACTTTTTAATATCTTGAATCTCTGCCCTCTCCTATAATTTCTAGTTTTGTAATGGTGAGTTTGCTAATCTCTCTTCCACAAAGACAGTCTACATCCAATGCTTTCTGTTGTACACTTCATCTCATTTATTAAGTTCTCCTTGTCCTCCAGTAATGTTTGGTTATTTTATAGTTTCAGTCTCTTAGGTAATGTATTCCTTATCATCATTTCATTTATTCCTGAGCTCACTAAACTGCTTTCTCAGTTATGTATTTTGTATTGAGTTTCTGTATGACATCTATTTGGATTCTCTACTAGTTTTATGGCAATATACCATGGCTTTAAGTTTGTTTGCTGCAGGGTTGTCATTGTGTGTGTGTGTGTGCAGGTGTGTGTCTGTGTTCATGTGTGTCTGTGTCTGTCTCAGTGTCTGTGTGTGTCTATCTGTGTGTTAGCATGCCCTATAATGTTACTGTGATTGGTCATGATCTTGATAAATTATTGCTCTGATGGCACTTAATAACAGATTGGGAGTTGGAGTCCTTGGTTATGTTTTCTGGTAGCTTGCACACTTTTTCGTTTTATTTACCTGAGCTACCTCTGATAATATTTCAAAATGGCACTTTCCAGTCGCTACTGTCTGGATAAAATATGTGCTTCCATTGTCACTTCTTAGAATTCTCTGGTAGTTAATGCCTCTGTTGTCACGGGGCCTGTGAACCCTTCCTTTTATCTGATATCCCTTGAGAATCAGTGTACACATTGAGGAAATGTGTAAAAACAGGTGGGTATTTGGAATCAGACAAGTGCCTTTGCCATGTCCAGTGTTGCAAGATAACTTGTCTCCACCACTGTGAATGGGGAGTAGGGACAGTTTCATGAATGTCTGAGTGTCTGAAGGATGGAAATTCTGTCTCCAATGTGGCTCCCTCCTAGTTACCAGTGATCATGATACTGGTACAGTTGGAGGCCGAAACTCTGTGAGCCACTGAGACTCTGTTTCTACTGGGTTCTATGAACTTGTGGACTCAGATATCCTGCTCTGGTGGCCTTGGTTGCAGACACCAACACTGATCTTTCCTCAGTTCAGCTTCCAATGTGTGTTTTAGTCCACCAAACTTCACCTGTTCACATGCGTTGTGGAGTATTTTTTTGTGTTGTAGTTATTTTTGTTCAGATGTCAATGTTTTACTGACTGTAGATGTAAGGGGAGAGTCAAAAATAGTTTAAACTTATGTCAGTTTTAAAAGTATATACCTTTTCAATTAAAAGCTTAAATTCTAATTAGTACATTATAAGAACACTAAATAAAGTGAACAAAACACCTCCCTTAATATCATAGTACTACAAAATATTTTGATTTTCCTGGGTTTTTTCTTCAATGTTTTTCCCACCTACATGCACATTTTACTAAAATATATCCCTATAATCTCTTTAAAATCAATTAAATTATTAAAATAATTCTCTGTGCTGCAAATATAGCCCTTTTGGTTCTCTAATTTATTATTTGTACCTTGCACATTTCTGTCTTCTCCATCCTTCTTCCCTTTCCCCACAGGAAACCACTATTTGTTACACTACACATATATATGTCATTCTTTTTCTGTTTTTTTATGATTATTTCTCTTATATCTTTATTTTCCTCATTTAAGTGACAACATAGAGTGTTTTCCTCTGTATGACTTATTTTCCTATATGCAACAATTTCTGGGTCCAGTCACATTGTTTCAAATGGCAGAATTTTACTTTTTAATATACAATGATGAAGTATTTATTATGTTATCAATATCTCACATCTATTTCAGTCTATCATCTGTTGATGGGCAGTTGAGTTGTGCTTCTACCCTTGGCTACTATAAATGATGGTGTTAAAACATTTGGGGTAATATATCTTTTAAGATAATCTTTTCATTTTTTTCTCAGATTTATATTGAAAACAGGAATTGCTGCAACAGATAATGCTTATATTTCTAGTTTTCTGAGCACTGTCCACAGTTTTATAATAGTGAATGCATCAATTTATGTTTTCACAATCAGTGTACCTGGGTTCCCTCTTATCGACATTCTTATTAATGTTTGTCATTTGTAGACATTTTGTTAATTTCCATTTAGGTTGCTGTAAAATTATGTTTCATTCTGGTTTGGATTTATGTTTCCTAATTAATAGCAATGTTGTGTTTCTTTTTATGAGCATGAAAATCATCCACATGTCTGTTTTTGTAAAGTTTCCATAAAGATTGTTTAACTGTTTTTACTTTGTGGTCTTTATTTTTAAATATCGAGTCTAATATGCTATATATATATATATATTATTGATATTAACATCTTGTTGGTCCCATTGTGTGAAATTCTTCCTTCTATTCTGTCTGTTATATGTCTTGTTGAAGGTTTCCTTTGCTCTGCAAAAGATTTTGCGCTTCACACTAATACAAGAAATAGAATCCCTATATCGCATAGTACATCTATTTTTTCCTCAGTAAACTAAAAATTGTAACTATTAGTGTTTTTTTCTTTAATTTGGAGACAGATCAAAAATAAAGATTGCTATGATTTATCTCAAAGTCTGTTCTGCTCATGTTCTTGGTCAAAAATTGTAAATTTTCAGGCTTTACATTTAGGAAATTAATCCATTTCTATCTCATTTTTTATACTATGGAAGGAAGTGCTCTTACATCTACCAATTACATGTACTGTCCTGTTATCTCAGAACGACTTTTTGAAGAGACTGTCTTTTTTCCATTGTATACTCTTGCCTCCTTCTTTGTACACTAATTCACCATATTTTTGTGGGTTTATTTTCTGACACTTTGTTTTGTTCCATTGATCTATGTGTTTCTTTAATTGCCATATTTTGATGTATTGATTACTGTAGCTTTGTATTATGTTCTAAATTCAGGGAGGGTATTACCCACAGCTTTGTTTATTTTTTAAAATAATTTTGGAAAATTTGGATCTTTCAGATATATGTATAAATTTTATTATTTTTCTCCTTGTTTGGTGAAAAAACTTATGGATTCTGTGAGAATAGAAATTTACTAAAAGAAAAAACCTGAGAAAAATACTAAATTGTAGAGGATAAATTATTCAATATTAACAACAACTGGATTGCTGTATAAATCAAAGAAAATATATAAAGAAAAATGACAACAAAAACAAAATTCATGGGGTATAACAAAAGCAGTATTAGAAGGGATGCTTATAGCAAAATAACCCCACTTATACAAATAAGAACAATTTCTCTCTTATATTCTTACAACCAAAAGATGTCACATAATAATAAAAAAAAACTTGTTAGTAGAAGGAAAGACAGCTGAAAGGACAGAACATAATTAAATAAAATACGGATTAAAAATATAAATATTTGATCAATCTAAATAATGGCTTTTGAAAGATAAATAATGTTGGTACAGTTTAACCAGACACATGACCAAAAAAGAGAGTTACAGATAAATAAGCTGAGAAATAAATGAGGAGTTAGAGCTTATATCAAAGAAATACAAAGCATCATAAGATGATACAACAAATTATATGCCAATAAAATGGAAACCCTAGAAGAAATGGACAAATTCTTAGAAAGACTTAATCTCCAGAATGGAATGATAAATAAAATATGAACAGATTATCACTAATGAAATTGAATAAGTATTTAAACAAAATCTCCCAAGAAACAAAATTCCAGGCCTAACAGCTTCACAGGTGATTTCTCCCAAACATTTAAAGAAGAGCTATCATCTATATTTCTCAGAGAATTCCAAAAATTTCGAGAGGAAGGGAGGCTTTCTACCGGACATTTCTGTATCACATTGCTACTACAGCTGGAACAAATACCTCAAAAAATTACAGGTTAAATACTACTGATAAGCATAGATGCAAAAATCCCCACTAAATTGTTAGCAAATCAAACAATACATTAAGAAGATTATACATTATGATTAAGTCCACTTTATTCCAGGGATGCAAAAGTGATTGAATACCCAAAAATTAATCAGTATGATACACCACACAAACAACCTGAAGAATAAAAATTATATGGTCACCTCAATAGACTCATAAAGTGTTTTGACAAATTCAGTATCTATTTAAGATTACATTTCTCTTCAAAGTGGGCATGAGGAAACATACCTCAACACAGTTACGGTCTTATATGACAAGAACTCATCTAACATGACACTCACTGATTAAAAGCAGAAAGCATCTCCAATAAGAGCAGGAGGAAGACAAGAATGCTGACTCTTACCACTTTTATTCAGTATAGTATGGAAATTCTAGCCATAGCTATCCAAAATAAAAGTAAATAAAATTTAGCTAATTAAGAAAAGGAGTAAAAGTATCTGTTTGAAGATGACATACTTTAAACAGAAATCCTAAAAAGGGTGCCACAATACTACTAGGGCTTATCAATGCATTTGGTAAAATTTTCAAATGTAAAATTAACTCACAGAAATCTTGCATTTCTACACACTAACAAGAAGCTAAATGATACAGAAAGTGAGGGAACTGTCTCATTTACAGTTGCATTACAAAAAAAATCAAAAAATGTATCCAACCAAGGAGGTAAAAGACCTGTACTCAGAAAACTATAAAATATTTATAACAGAAATTGAAGGTAATGCAAACAGATGAAAGGATATAGTGTGTTCATAGATGAGGAAAAATATAGTTTTTAAATGACAGCATAAGCCAAGAAAATGCACAAATTAAATTCAGTGCCTATCAAAATACCAAGGGCATTTTCAGACACTTAAAATAAATAATTCTAAAATTTACATGTAAACACAGAAGAATTGAAATCACTAAAAAAAAGAAAGAAAAGAATACAAACAGACTGAAAACAGAAACAACTTTAACAAAGAACAAAGAGGATATATCACTGTCCCTCATTTTAAACTATAATACAAAGCTACAGTAATGAAAAGAATATGGTAGTGGCACAGAACAAACAGAATAATAGAACACAAAAATGCCTGAAATTGGAAACAGACACTTATGGTTATTTAGCCCATTACAAAAAATGAATATACAGTGGGGGAAAGGAAACCAACAGGCACATGAAACCGATCAACATCACTAACCATCAGAAAAATGCAAGTCCAAAAACCAATGAGATTTTATGTCACTCCTGTCAGAATGACTATTATCAAAAAGATAACAAACGTAAATATTGGTGAGGATTTAAGAAAAACAACCCTGATGCACTGCTGGAGTGAATGGAAATATATGCTGCCACTGTGGAAAGCAACATGGAGATTTATCTAAAAATAAAAAATGAAATATAATTCTACATTTAAATATCTGGATACTAATTCCAAGAAAATAAAGATACTAATTAGAAGAGATTAATTCAACCATATATTCACTGCAACATTATTCACAAAAGACAGGATATACAAGCAAATTAATTGCTCAATAGATGATGGATAAAGAAGATATGAGTTTATAAAATATGTATCTATCCATTTAACTACAGATTTACCTATATATATATATATATATATATATACACACACACACATAAAAATACAATGAGTTATTATTCAACTCCAAATAGATTAAGTTTTTGTCATTTGCAGCAAATGGGTAGACCAAGAGTGTAATATGCTAAGTGAAATAAGTCAGAAAGAGAATTACAAATACTGAATGATGTTATTCACATTTGGAATTTTAAACAAATGAACTTAACAACACAGAAAAGGAGTTATACATATAGAAAGAAAGAGTTTGTTCACAAGAAGGAGGGAAATGGGTTAAGGAAAAGAAAAAGTTGAGGAAAATTAAGAGAGAAATTTTTCCAGTTGCAAATTAAATGAAACACGGACAAGAAATATACTGTATGGGGAATAGTCAATAACTATGAAATATCTTTAAATAGCAACAAATCATAACTACATATATTCTGGAGAACAGTTTGAAATGTATTAAAAATAGTGAACAGTATGTTGTGTAGGGGAAACTAACGCAGTGTTATAGATTAAAGTACACTTCAAAAACAAACAAACATGCTTACGGTAAATGAAAATAGATTTCTAATTAACAAAGGCAGGGGTTGGAAAAGGAGAATTTGATTAATGCACTCAAAAGCTACAAACCTCCAGCCGTAAAATAATCGTGTTCTAGGGATGCCCCATATTAACTTGAAAATTACAAGCAATACTGATTTATGTTCAATATAAATGTTGTTAAGAGAGTAGACCATAAGATTTCACATCACAACCAAAGACAAATTATATTTCTTTAAAATTGTATCTAAATGAGATAATGAATTCTCCCTAAAGTTGCTATGAAATTTATTACATGATAGTTGTATATCAAATCACTATCCTGTGCACCTAAACTTACACAATTTTTTATGCCAATTATATCTCAATAAAAGCAGAAGGAAAAATGGAAATTCAATGGTAATTTTTCCCATGTCATTTCTCATGTTCGTATTTGCAGCAAGTAAACTTATGTCATGATATACTTATCCTAGATAATGATACTAATAAATAGGTGATTCTAATAAGTTATAAATAAAGATAGTAATAAAATTAGTGTTTTACTATGCCTAAACTTTCTTCATTTTAACAGCCCACTGCTTCTGTAGGCGTCAAAATTTCAATTTGTGTATTCATCTGAGATTAGGGAATGGATACAAATTTTAAACTGGCTGCTCTTGCTGTGAGTGATAAAGTTCACTGTCTCTGACCGATGGTCTCATCTCCCCGACAGCATCTGTAAGAAATGAACATGCTAGGTTGCTAAAAATCTCAGCATGGTTAAATCTCAGAACTCCTACAATTCTTAACTGTTTTGCAATGGGAATGCAATACTGACAAAGACTTGATTTTGGATAACAATGTGGTGTTTTCTCATGGTTGCATTACGGAATGTGAGGATAATCCCTGAGATCCACAACAAATATTCTTGCTCAAGTGCTGGGCAAAGAAGTGTAAAACTTCTGCATTATTAGGACTGAGGACTGCTTTCAAAATGATGACTATGCTCACTCTATTCCAGGTAGTCCAAGGGAAGAAAAGTTATTGCAATTTCTATGTGAACGGGAATAATTCAGTGGTTGAGACTCTACAAAGTATTCAACGTGTGTTCAAAGCCAAAATATGTTGTGTAAACAATGAGAATTAAAAGAAAAAAAGTTAGACATAAGCTTAAATTAAAAAGGTGATACAGTCCTGTGCTGGGCTCTGGGGACTGGAGAATATGTATGCCTCAATCCCATTCAAGGGTTCAGAGGCATGGCCCTAACATCAGCTCGGGATTCAATGAGCAGATATCAATTAGTATACTGGGAGAAATATAATCTACCTCTCCCTGATCGGAAGAAAATCTGGTGGCTCAATGAAAGTCTTAATTCAGAGAGATTCTGACAGATGCAGAGGAAAAATTCACTGATGACTCAACTAAGACAAACTTAGTTACTGCTTAACAATCCATCTTCACACACACACACACAGTGTTTGAGAGATTTGTAGTATTTTGTGGGAAGAATTCAATGGGCAGAGCTCAGAGAATAGATTTCATAGCAACAGCAAACTTTTGTACTTTGATCAAAACTCTAATTTTCCCAGGTAGAAAACTACAGATGGACAAACAAACAATATTCTTCTTTACGATATCTAATTTTGAATGTATACTGTAGCTTTTAACTTATCAGTATAGAACCTTGTTAAGATGATCACGGTAAGACCCACTGTCTTATAAGTGAGCTGGAAACTAGCTGCTCAACCAGCCCATCTGAACCCCAGACGGCTAATGTAAGCAACAACATAGCCACCATCAGAGATCAGCAGACAAACTTAAAAGCTTGATGTATCTGTTGTAGGAAGAACCACGGCTGTCCAGACACAGTTCTCCAGCTGCAAGTGGTCTCTATTGTTCTCTTGGTATAGGTCATATTGGTGAGATGTTGCTAGAGTTCACCCTGGCCCATTTGCCCATTCTCCAGAATATCAAAAGCTTTCTTCACAACAGGTGACAAATTTTCAGTACACAATTCTGCCATTCTTGACTTATCAGCTGACACTGGCTGCATCATCATGAGTAGAAGTCTTAGGGACCCTGACCTTACCTACAATTTTCCAGTAATTCAGGGCATTTCACATTCTGAAAATGCTTCGTGTTTTTTTTTAAATTAATGGGAAAGAGTCAAAGACTTCCATGAATATTTTAAATTTCCTAATATCTGCAGAAATTTGGTATTCTTGCAGTTGGACAAATTTTTAATTCTATTACCCTCACCTCCTTCTAGTCCATACATTTTACATCGCATTTTGATTACTGAATACCACCACCCCATCCAAGGGTCTAGTACATCTTAGAAATTTCCCGTGTGAAGGTAAGAAGGGGTAAATGTTATGTGGGGTATATAAACCTACATTAAATGTTTGCAATGGCACTGTCTCTTCTGGAAAAAGCTCTGATTCTAAGAAGTAAATTAATTTGGAGTCAGTATAGTTATTGGTATGGGGAAGAGAATCAGCTATTTTGGGATGGGTGGGTGATGAAAAGACAGGAAAATATCCAGCAAATGAGAAAGGAATGATTTAGACTTATGGAAGTATGAATTGAGAAGACAATGATACTTTGTCTTCTGTACCTACCTCCAATTACTGTCTTGAGTGACTAGTCCTTGCGCTGTGAAAAGAGCTAGTTTGTGGTATAGAGTAAAGACCATAACGAAATAGTTTGAAAACCATGACAGTTTTGATCTTTCAGGAAAGTAGATTTTGCTTAAAGTCAACATGTATTTTTCATTCACTAAATACTAAAATGCATCCTGTGGCATGTGCTGTGCTTACTGTGCTTGTATCCAAGGCCGACAAGGAAAGCGGGATAGACATAAAACATCTGGAGGAGGTGGTTTCTGTGCTGAGAGGAGGATAGTCTAAGTAGGTAAAAGGAGGACACCCAACGTCCAAGGATGAGCTGGAATAAAACTGTTGAGTTTGGAGCTAACATTGTTGAGAAACATTTGGCTGGATATATATCCAGATACAGTGAAACATAAAGATATGCCAAGGTAGTCAGATGCCAGATTTATAAAGAAATGACTAAACTAAATTGAGTTAATTTTGTGTGATTAGAGTTGGAAATGCATTAAGTGCCATCCTGAGAACGTAAGCTTTTCTTTGGCTGGAAGATAATAGCAACATAAATTATTAACTAGAAAATATAGTGTAGACTGTTGAGGGCAGGAAATGAAAGCACCAACTGGAATGCTTTGAGAACAGCACAAAGAACACCATAGATAAATTACTACTTAAATTCTACCACATGCTGAATGTGCCATCTGAGACTACATCATGTGACCTTTTTGATTCCAGGGATGACATATTAGAGAACATGATCCGTGGGTGGTTCCTGCATGTATCTCCTGTTCCAAACTATCCTAACTTAACACATTTAATACTTTACAGGAAGAACCAAAAACCACTTATTACTTTTCCCTCTCTCCATGTTTTATTATTTTTCCAAATTCTTCCATTTTTTTCTTCTTCCTTACAAGAAATTATTTAAATTTACTCCCATATTGTTCCATCAAAAGATTTTATCAATCAAATATCTCTTTTTTTTAAATGGCAAGTTAGTCTCCTGTTTAAATCTTAACTCTATTAAGAAATATTAAGGAAAATACAGGTACACATCTATGTTTATTGTTCAAATAAGAAAATAGCAGATAGTTGTCGACATTTGCCAACATCATTTATAATTTTTGTTTCCTACATAATCTGGTAGTTCTCTGGTAGATCAGTTGTAATTAGGATGACATTCATAAACTGAAGATGGCTGATGAGTTGGCCTTGAAAGAGAGTTAGCTGATGTATCAGCTATCACTGGCACTGGAAAGCGTGGGTTGCACCCTGGTTGAAGTTTAGGAAAACGACCTTCATTTGCAGATATGATGTGATATGTATTTGGAAAAGTAGAAGGCTCCAGCATCAGTCCATAATAATTGCCCTGTATGGGAGATAAGATACTCTACTGAGAAATAGAAGTTGTAGTTTAAATGGAGTTCACAACACGGCCATTTGTTTCATTGTAACTGCTTTGAGAGTGCCAGTGGAGAGTGGTCAACTTATTTAGAATAGCTCGTTGACCCACTGCAATTTGTTCTGGTGGTCTGACATTGATGATGGAGGAGAAAAATCACCTCTGATCGGGGTAGTTGTATCACCAATTATGTGGCTAGTAGAGGGCTTTCTTTTTAGAAATTTGCAGAAGGTAATCATGGACTTTCTCCAATAGTGTCAGCCACAAATCCAGAATTATTATTATCCACATTATATCCTGCTTTAAAGTGCTGCTCTTTGAAGTCTTCAGCCAATGAAGACACCAGAGAGGCATTTTTAATCCCAACTCTTCTTTTTATTCTCACTAAAAGCTGGGGACAGCCTCGTTTAAAATTTGGATTATGATAAAAGTGCAGCTACAACCAAAGGAGAAACATTTTAGTAATATTTATACCAAAATACAAGACTACAATAAGCCTAAAGTATAAAACCTGATTCCACGTTTACTATGTAAGGATAATATCATCAAAATATGAACATTGCTAACAATATTTTGAAGTTCCTTATTTGGAAAATACACATTTAAATATTATAGTCATCAAATTTAAATGTTAGCATTTGCGGTAACGGTGAATGACACTTTTGAAAAGCAGCTTTATTACCTTTATATGGATTTCTGGAATGATTCATAGTTGTAAGCAAAGTTTCTCATAATCTTGAATACTTAAGTCACTGTCCTCATTTTTTAGAATAAATAAAGAATTTTAGACTTAATAGTTTAATACAATTTTCAAAATCTTGCTTTACTTTTATATTACCATTGATTGATGTGCAAAATAAAATTTTATATATAAGTTACCAAGTGGTAACTAAAATTTTTTATATCTTTCTTAATACAGACACTTCTTTTTCTTCTGCTGGAAAGTCAGCTAGACAAGCACACATTTGAAAATTCTGCCTCACTTTCCTAAACCCATAAAAGTTAAGCTGTCTAAGTAAACTTTTCATGCTTCCAGTTTCAAATATTCTGAAAGGGGCCTTTCTTTCCAAAACTTCCTTCTTCAAGACATCTTCATTAATCACTACGGAAGACCCCATGAACACCCCACCAGATGGATTTAAATTGGTCACTCCAATCTATTTTCCAGAGTTTTCTTGGAAATGTCAGAGAACGAAAATCATTATCTTCTTCTGGTTCAGAGACACAATATGTGTAACATGGTGTTTTTATCAAGGATTCTTCAGACAAAGTCTGAAAGCATTTTCTTCAATCATAAAACTCATGTCCAAATCCCCAGAGAATGTTTGATCACACAATAGAGATCTACTGGAGTTTCCTGAGCCACTTGGTCCATCTTTATGAGACACAACTTGAATTTCTGAAGAAACATGTGCCATCTCAAATAACTTTTTCTACAGCTCCTTTTCTAATCTGCATGATTTTGACCACTGCAGCTTCATATGCTGCTTTGGCAGGCCTGCACAGATAAACTGCTAGGCCTTCAAAATGGTTCTCAACCTGAGTAGCTGTGACATCACAAAACGACTGGTATCCTAGCAACTCAAGTGTAACATTCAGCCAGTGTTTTCTTGTCATTCATCCAGTTAAAATGAAACATATATGATGCTTATTTTTAAAGTGTGATTTGCAAATATTATCCCAACAAAATCTTTTTAAATAATTTAATTTTGGGGTCTATGAAATAAAACCAATCTCCATCCTTTTGTATTAAAATTTATACCAGATTTGTGAACAGAGTATAAATATTGCACAAAATATATAGAATAATTTTAAAGTTTTGGAATTTAAAGTGAAATTCTTGTAAAACATGTACAGAGAATATATATCTATTTCTATATCATTTGTAATTAAAGTGAAACATAATTTGATTAGGAAATTGAAATACGTATTTATCTGTGTACTATATAAGAAGTAATTCAATATTCAAAACATGAGCAGATTAAATGTCAGTTTATTTGTTTTGTATATAAATAAATGTTTAATAATTATGAAATAAAATAAGATAAAATAATGCATCAAATTAAGAAATCCCATAAGGCGGAATTTTTGTTTTAAATTGTAATTCATTTCTATAAGTAAAACAAATTTAATTTAATAATCTACTCTAAAATTACATAAGAGAAAATCTTATTGTATAGTTACAAATGTTTATTTTTGCCATTCTTTCAATCAGAGGTTTTTCATTCCCTAGAAGCAATAAATTTTCTTTACATCTTTATAATCCATTCACTTGTGTCTTCTGTTAAGTGTTCCAAAATGATGTTGATAAGTACAATTATGCACAAGATCCTGGGTTCAATAAGCAGTGTCTCCATTAAGGGTCAAACAAACAAACAATCAAAAAACAAAGAAATAACACTATATGTGATTTGGGGTGGAAAAGGCCAGGTAATGCATTTTTGGAAGGAATATGTATCTCAGTCCTGAAACAGTTGACATTGTTAGTAAAATACGGCATTTTAAGGCAAGTGTTTTGTTCACTAAATGTAAATAATAGCTATGTTCTGTATCAGTAAACTGTAGTAAATCCAGTTCTACCAAAATTATATTCTTTATTTAAAAATAAATTCCATTAAACATAAGCCAAATTCAAAATGAGGGATAAATTTTTTAAATAAATAAATGTAAACTCAAGCTGTAATGTAGATTTTTCTTTCAGTATGTGAACATTCCATTCTAAATAAACACTAGCAACCTGAATTCATTACATATTACAAGTATTATAAACTATAGTTTAGAGGGATTTAGTCCTGATTCATAAATATTACTTATCAAATTCAAATCAATATATGTGATACAATCCCTTAAATAGCAGAGAATTCAAAAACATCAATCTCAAAAATTGTAGGAAATTTATTGACCTATCTGATCTTTACATTTTATAAAAATATTCTTAACAAATTCACTTTTAATACATTTCAACTAAACATAATAAAAGTCATATATGAAAAGCCCATGACTAACATCAAGTTCAATGTTAACATACAGGAAACTTTTCCTCTGGTCCACTAATAAGAAAAGGTAGCCCATTCTCACAAGTACTAAATTACACTATTTGAAGACCTAGCCAGAACAACTAGTCAAGAAAAAAATATAAAAGGCATATAACTTGTAAAAAAGCAGTAAAATTTTTAGAAATCGCATAATTATGCATAGATAGAAAACTCCATAGACTCCTCCAGTGACTGTTAGAAATAATGAACAAACTTAATAAACTTGCAGAATACAAAATCAGTATACAAATATCCGTTGCATTTTTATATATTAAGAACAAATTATCAGCAAGAGAAATTAGGATAACAATTGTGTATATATTTATACCAAAAAGAATAAACTAGGAATACATTTGATAAGTGAAATAAAAGATCTAAATATAGATCTATAAATTACAGGTGCAAGAAATAAAAGTAAACCAAATAAATAGAAAGATATTCTCTGCTTATTGATTGTAAACAATGTGAGGATCTATTCTAATCAATCTTTTTTATGTTCAATCTCCCTTGCACTAATTATTGAGGAGAATGTCTATTTTCATTTTATACTCTTGCTTCCTTTTTCATGGGTTAATTGATCATAGGTGTGAGGGATTATATCTGGTTGCTCTATCCTCTTCTATTGATTGGTGTCTGTTTTTGAGCTAGTTTCATGTTGTTTAAATTACTAAAACTTTGTTGGACTGTTTAACTTCAGAGAACTATACACTATTAGATTTAATACACTTTTTCAAGATTATTTTTGCAACTCATGGTCTATGTGGTTACATAAAGATTTTGAAATTACCTGTTCTATTAAATGGAAAAATCTCATGGTTACTTTGACATGAATCACACTAAATGTAGATTGCTTTGTGTAGTATGTTTGTTTCAACCACATTGTATCACATCATTAACATAAGAGAAATTTTCATTTCTTTGGATCAGTTTTAATTTCCTTCATCAATGTTTTCTATTATTTAACGTATAGGTTTTCTCCTTATTTCCTAACTTCATTTCTATGTATTCTATTCATATATATGTAATTATATATATTATATTTGTAAACATGTTTCCTACACAAATACAACAGTCAGAAGACAGTGGCATGACATATTCAAAGTTCTGAAGGAAAGAAAGCTGTAATCTAAGATAATTTATCAAGCAAGGCTATTCTTTAGAATAGAAGGAGAGATAAATAACTTCCACTAAAGCAAGTACTAAAAGAATTTAGCAACAGAAAAAGAAATAATGTAAATCGACTCTAAAAAAAAAAGAAGCAGGATTCTATAGAAAGGAGAAAGGCATAATTAGAAAGGCAATAGCTACAATGTCTTACAATAGAATAAACATGATGTTGCAGTACAGTACATCAAAAATTTTAAGAGTCAGTGAGTGAAACAGGACAATACAGAGTATTTTCTTCTTGTTTCTGTTCTCTATAGGAGGGGTTAGAATTTCTATTCTTATCAGTTAAAAGAAAAAGATATAGTAATGTGTCAATATACATACAAGACAGGGTGGCCATAAGTCAAAACTTACAATGAAGTAACAAAGCCAAAAAGAAGCCAAGATAATAAAAGAAAACTTATCAAGCAACAGAAAGAAAATGAAATGAACAAAAAGGAAATACCAAATCAACTGGAAAATGAAGTTCAAAATGGAAATAATCACCAGTCTATCAATAATTATCATAAATGTTAATGGACTTAGTGCTTCAATCAAAAGATATATATTGTCAGATGGGATAATATAATGAGACCCTACATTATGAAGCATAAAAGAGTCCCACATTTGTAAGAGGAACACAAATTAATTGAAACTCAGAAGATGGAAAATATATTGCATGCAACTGGACATGACAAGAAAGCAGGACTAGCAGTACTGACTTCACACAAAATAGACTTTACAAGAAAGGTCATAGAGAAAGATAAACAAGGACATGAAATAATGATTAAAGGAGCAATAAAAAATGAGGGTATTAAACTCATTAATATATATGTACTCAATATAGGAGCACCTAAATACATATAGTAAATACTAATAGATGAAAAGGGAGAAATGGATGGGAACACAATCACATTCGGAGACTATATCTCCCCTTTACCATCACTAGACTGGTGTTTCAGGCAGAAAATTATTAAGGGAAGAAAGATACAAAAAGATACGATAAAATAATTAGAGTTGGTGATATTTTCAAAACAGTACTCTTCCCCAAAACAGAATATACATTCTTTTCCAGTTCACCTGGAATATTTTCTAGAAAAGATTATGTCCTCAGGCACAGAAGAAGCCTCAACAAATTTAAGAAAATAAAACCAATTTGAAGCATCTTTTCTGAGTATAATACTATGAAAATAGTAATCCTTCACAGAAAAACATTGTGAAAAAATGACAGCATGAAAATTAAACACCATGGTACTATAACAAGTAGGGGAGGTGAAGATGTAAAAGAATAAATTAAAAAATATCTTCAGAAATATGTCAAAATACTACACAAAATCTTTTGAATACATTTAAAGCAGGCTTAAGAGGTAAGTTTATTGTGACAACACTCCTCAAAGTAGAAGAGCAATTTCAAATAACTAATCAAAGTTTCTATGTACACTAATCATGAAAAGAAGAGCAAACAAAACCAAAACTCAGCAGAAAGAGAGAAATAAGAATGATCAAGGAAGAAAGAATTGAAATACACATTAAAAAATAGAAAAAAAACAATCAAAGTCTTGTTTGAAATAGTAAACATAATTGACAAAACTCTGGACAGGCTCACCAACAAGAAAAGAGAGAGAACACAAATAATATAAGAAATGAAAATGGAGAAACTAAAAAGAGTACAACAAATTTGCATATTATCATAAGTGAATAACATGAGCAACAGTATGGAAACAAAATGGATAACCAGGAATAAATGGAGAAGTTTTTGAAACCATTCAGCCCACCAATATTGCATCAAGAAGAAATTAACCATTTGAACAGTCAGATCACCAGAAATTGAATAGAATTATCAATAAAATAAAAAATATCTGCAAACCAAATTGAAACCCAACTAGCTTCACTGGGGAATTATACCAAACATACAGAGAAAAATACATACCAGTCCTCCTCAAACTCTTCCAAAAGATTGATATGGAAAGAGTACACCCAAACTCACACTGTGAGGCCAACATCAACCTGATACAAAAACCAGACAAAGACACTACCCCAAGAGAAAACTATAGTCCAGTATCATTGATAAATATAGATGTAAATGTCCTTAAGAAAGTATTAACAAACAGAATCCAACAGCATGTAAAAAAAGATTATGCACCATGGTAATGTTACTTCATTCCAGGAAAACAAGGATGGTTTAACTTATGCAAATAAATCAATTGTAATACACCATATCAATAACTGAGAGGACAAAATAACACATGATCATCTCAGTATATGCAGAAATAACATTTGAGAAAAATTAACACCTATTTGCAGTAAAAGTTCTTGTAACAGTGTGCATAGAGGGACCATATCTCAACATAATGAAAGCTATTTATGACAAACATATAGCCAGCAAAATACTCAATGGTGAAAAACTGAAACCCTTCCCACAAAAACCTGAGACAAGACAAGGTTGCCCATTCTCACAATTTCAATACAATATAGTCTTGGAATTCCTAGCCACAATGATCAGGCAAGGAAAATATATAAAAGGATTCAGACTGGAATAGAAGAGGTAAAATTGTCATGATAGGAAGACATGACACTATATATAGAAAACTGTAAAAGCTTCACAAAATATTACTTAGGCTGAAAAAGGAACTGGGCATGGTACCCAGAGCAATGTAAAAAAACCAATTACATTTCTTTACACTACCATTGAATCAACAGGAAAACAAATTATAGAGACAACTGCTTTTATAACTGCACCCAAAGCAAAAAAATGCTTAAGAAAAATTCTGACCAAGGAGGTGATGAAATATACATGGAGCACTAGAAAACATTGATTGAGGAAATCAAAAAAGAATGAAGAATAGGAAAGATGCCCAATGGTCTCGTAATGGAAGAAACAAAATTGTTAAAATGGTCATATTGCCCAAGGCAATCCCCAGACTTAATGTGATTTCCTATCAAATTATGCCAAAATTTTCTTTTTGGGACTGAAACAACTGATTCTAAGATTTACATAGAGTCATAAAAGATCCATAATTTCCAAAGCAATATTAATGAAAAAGAAAGAGGCTGGAGGAATAAACTACCTGTTCTCCATACACTATTGCAGAGCCACAATGAACAAAATGACAAGATATTCATACAGAAAGAGGCATATGGACCAAAAGAACAGAATAGAAGGCCTAGGAATAAATTTACAGGCCTACGTTCTATTAATCTTTGACAGAGTAGCCAGGAATATGACAGAGAAAATACCATCTCTTCACCAACTGGTTTTGGGAATCTGGATAGCAGCATGCAGAGCAATGGAGTTAGAACACTCCTTCACTCCATACACAAGAATAAACTCAAAATGGCTTGAAGACTTAAATGTAAGGCAAGACACAGTAAATCTCCTAGAAGAAAATATTGGCAAAACACTTTGAAATAAATCTCAGGAATGATCTCTTAGAACAGACTACCCAGGTAATGAATGTAAGAATAAAATTAATAAATGGGACCTAATAAAACTTATAAGCTTTTGCACAGCAAAGGGAACCATAAACAAAGCAAAATGACAACCTGCAGTATTAAAGAAAATATGTAGAAGTGTGCAACTGACAAAGGCTTAATTTCCAAAATATAAAGAGTTCATACAAACTAATAATAATACTTAAAAAAAACAAGAAACCCAAATTGAAAATGGGCAGAAGCCCTGAACAAGCAATTCTCCAATAGAGACATACAAATGCCACATAGATATATGAAAAAAAAATTGCTCACTATCATTATCAGAGAAGGGCAATTCGAAACTCTAATGAAGTATCACCTCACAATAGTCACAATGGTCATCATTCAAAATTCCACAAACATTAAATCCTGGGGTATCTGTGGAGAAAGATGACCCTCTTTCACTGTTGGAAAGAATGTAGTTTGGTGCAGTCATTGCGAAAACCAGGGTGGGGATTCCTCAAAAGAATAAAAATAGGCTTAACATACGATCCAGCAATCACACTTCTGGGTATAAACCAAAGTGAACCCAAATTCAAAAAGACACCTGTACCCCAATGTTCTTTGCAGTGCTATATACAACAGCCACGACATGGAAGCAACCTAATTGTCCAACAACAGATAACAGTATTCAGAAGTTATCCCGTATTTACACAATGGAATACATTTCTGCAATAAAAAATGATAAAACAATGACATATGCAGCAAAATGGATGTCCCCAAAAAGTGTCATCTAATTGAAGTAAGCCAGAAAAATAAAGAAAAATAATACATGACATGACATATGGGGAACCTTAAAAAAAAATTTGGATGAGAACACTATGATTTCATCTACAAAATTGAAAGAAACTCACAGATCTACTAAGCAATTATATGATTACAATGGAAAGGGGCTGTGAGAGGATATATTTGGGAGCTGTAGATTCATAAATTTTTTCCTCTATATATAAAAGTAAATTTTTTCAAAATTTCTCTTTATGACACAGGGCAGTAAGTTAAATATTGTGAAGTAATGTTTAATAGGCACATAAATATATGCATGTAGGGGGACACTGTGCTATACACCACAGATTGACACATTGTAAATGGCAATAATTCAATGATAAGTAAATGAATAAACATGTAAATAAATAAATAAATAAATAAATAAATAAATAATAACTAAATAAAAAATATTTAATAATAAATCAAATACAAAGATTCACACTACTTAACTTTACACCTTATGGATTTAGGAGAAATCAGAAAGAATAAAAAGAAAATTGAATGAATGAGAGTATGGCAAATAACAAGAGATGCAATTGGAAAGCTAGAAAAAAATATACCTAAGTCTGTTTCTTTTAAACATAAACTGGACAAATGTTTAGGTTGGCTAATAAAATACAGACTCAAATAAAATTAGAAATAAAAGATAAGATATTACCACTGATGTTGTAGAGATGCAAAGCATCATAAGAAATTACCACTAGCCAATGATTTGAATGACCTAGAACTAAAGACAAATACCCAGAAACATATGTCTTCCAATACTGAATCAAGAAGTAATTAGAAAGATAATAGAGCAAAAATGTGTTTGAGTAAGTCAATAATTCTAACTTCCAAAGCCAGAAAAAATTTACAAAACGACTTTACTGGTGAATTCTGTCATACATTTGAAGACAATTTTTCACCAATTCTTCCCCAAATCTTCCAAGAGTTTGAAGGGGGTGAAAGGTTCCAAACATATTTTATGATGCGAGCTTTATTTGCTTAACAAAACTAGAAAGGACATTATATGCAATAAATAGAATATTATCCCTGATGTACATATGTGCCAAAATTCTCAACAAAACACAAGCAAAATGAATTCAACAACACATTTAATGTATCATAAACATATATGAGTAAAGGTATATATCCCTGGGTTTAAGGATACTTCAAAATATTCAAATCGATAAAGATGACATGCCACACTAATTGAATGAGTAATAAAACTCACACAATCATCACAATAAGTGCGGAAAGAGCATTGTATATAATACAACATCCTTTTAAGATACTCCCAACAAATTAAATTAACCCTGTCAGTGGCACGATATAATTTACACACAAACACTGTGTGGATAGAAGCGAAGCAGTTCTCTGTTTTTTGATTCTTAGAAGAAGGGTTTATATAGGACATGCACAATGCCACACATATAATCTAGGTTATAACAATGTTAATAATCTTAAGCTATTTATGTTCCCATGCTCCTGCAGTAAGCGCAGGATGTTAAATGATCAAGAATTGTTTTAAAGTTCACCACGGATCTTCATTAAGTAGGCCATCTCTTATCCAGCCGGCTTTGCCTGTCTTAGGTTGTCCTCCTCTGACGATCTTACCCAGCATAGGCTATCCAGCTTTCCATACTGGATACATTGAGTAGGCCATTACTTATCCAGCCTGGATACGTGACATTCCTCACAGCTTGTTTATCAGTTCAGCCCAAGGGCTTATTTTCTAGAGCCTTCAGACAGGGGCCTACAAACCCAACATCCCTTGACAGAAAACTGGATGAAGAAAATTTGATGTATATATGCAATGGAATCAATACTTTGCATTCCTATCAACAGTGTACACGCTGTTCCTTTTTCTCCACAATCTCACCAACATCTATTTGTTTTCTTTTTGATGAGAGCCTTCTGAAAAGTGTGAGGTCTTGTCTCATATTAGGTTTATGACTTTCCTAATAATTTGTAACTCTGAACACATTTTTATGTGTCATAAAGCCTACTCTATGTTTTCTACAGAAAATTGATTCAGATCTATCTATTTAGTTCCTATGGACTTTTTTTAAATTGGATTGTTTGCTCTTTTTTATGTTGTTTTGGGGTAAGAGTTTGCCATATATTTTGGATATTAACACTTGATTGTAAATTATCACTTAAAAATATATTCTACCATTGTGTTGGTTGACTGTTAATTTTATTGATCATTTCTTCTGCAGTGTAAATCTGTTTAGTGTGACACAATCATATTTTGTTAGTTTTATTTCTGCTTTCCTTGACAGAGGAGGCATATGCAGAATCAAATTAAGTCCAATATCAGAGTGTACTTCTTATGTTTTACCCTAGGATTCTTTAATTTCATGTTTTATGCTTTATGTGCCCATGAATGGGATTGCTGTGTCATATGATAGGTCTATTTTTATTATTCAAAGGAACTTCCATACTGTTTCCAAAGTTGTTTCACCAATTTTATTTCCCACCAACAGCATTGGAGAGTCCCTGTTTCTCCACAACCTTCCCCAGTCTTTATTATTTGTAGACATTTTAATGACAGCCCTTCTCGCTAGTGTGAGGTAAAACATTATTTTATTTTTGTCTTGTCTTTGTATAATGATTTGCATTGTGAGCACGTTTTTATATTCCTGTTTGTCATCGGTGTGTCTCTTTTTGAGAATTGTCTTCTGCTCATTTTCTGGCTGAGTTGTTTGTAGATTTTCAAAACGGTGTTGCATGAACATTCTGTGTATTTTAGAAATTAGCCTCTTGTTGATTGCAATGTTTCCTAATGTTTTCTCCCATTTGGAAGCTCATCTATTGATTCTGTTTATTTTTCTGTGTAGAAGTTTTAAGTTTAATTAGGACCTACTTGTTTATTTTAACTTTATTGTTTTCAGCTTGGGAGTGTGACATAAGTAAATTTTGCTACAATTTTTGTTTTGTTTAACCTATGTTTGATTCCAGAAGATTTATTGTGTCACACATTAGATTCATATATTTAAAACATTTTTAATTTATTCTTGTACAGTGTGAGGGATTGTTCTCATTTCATTGATTTTCATGTGGCTGTCTAGCTTTCTCAACATCACTTGCTGGAGACTGTCTTTAAGGCATTGTATATTTTTGTTTCCTTTGTCATATTTTAGTTGACCATAGTTGTGATGTTTTATTCCTGCATCTGTGTTCTTTTCCAGTGATATAGATGTTTGTTTCTTTTCCAGTATTGTGCTGTTTTGATTGCTGAATTTTTGTAATATAGTCTGAGATCTGGAAGGGTTATGGGTTATGAATCCAACTTTGTTCTTTTTCCTCATTGTTTCTTTTGCAGTTCTGGTCCTTTTTAAGATCCATTCAAATCATAGGACTGTTTTTAGTTCTGTGGAAAATATCATGTAGTTCGATCTGAATCAATTTGTATCTGTAGACATATTTTGTAGTATGTATATTTTAACAATATTAATTCCTCTAAACGAAGACCTTGAGATTTCTTTCCATTTCTTTGCATCATCTTCAAATTTCTTTATAAGTGTCCTATAGATTTTATTATGTTGGATTTTCCTGAGGTTTTTCATGTTTTGACCTGATTTCATATGGATTTTTTAAAATAATGGAATATTTTATTGTTAGTGTAAAGAAATGTGACAGTTTTTTATATTAATCATGAATCATGCTACTTTGCTAAATGTCTTTATTAGTTTTAGTTGTTCTGGTGTGGAGAATCTTTAGGGATCTCTATATAGATTATCATGTCATCTAAAATAATAACAGTTTTACTGCATTCAATTCAACTTGAATAACTTTTTTTCTTGTCCTATTGCTGTTACTAGGACTTCCCATACTGTGTATAATAGAAATGGTGAGATTGGGCATCCTTGTCTTATTCCTTAATTTGGCTTTCAGTTATTCACTTTTGTATACTATATTGTCTGTGGCTTTGTAAGTAATGACTTTAGTTATGTTGAGATATGTTTCCTGAATCCTACTTTGGTAAGAGGCTTCTGTTGTTGTTCCTATTGTTGTTGTTGTTGTTGTTGCTGTTGTTGCTGTTTTAATGAATAAAATGTTCAATTTTCTGAAATACTTTTTATGTATTTTTTGAGATGACCACATCATTTTCTCTTTTCCTTTTGTTAGCGTGGTGTATCAAACTGATTGATTTGTGCATGTTGAACCTCTCTTGTGACCCTGCCATGAGTCCAAGTTGATCATGGTGTATGATTGATTTTTGGCATTGCTGGATTTAGTTTGCTAATAATATTTTGTAGAATTTTTGCATCAAAATCTGTCAAATTTATTGGCTTGAAGTTCCCTTTGCCTGTAGTTTGTTTGTTGGCTTTGCTATCAGGGTGATAAATTCTTCATAGGATTAATTTGGGAGTTTCCCACATCTTCACTATTTTTGAATAATTTGAAGAGTATAAGTTATGCTTTGTATTTTTGTTCTCCACACAATTTGTTTAAATCTGCACTTCTATTTAACGATTTTTTTAAATGCAGATATTTTCTTCTAGAAAATAGTTTGTTCAAATTATTTGTTTCTCCTTATTTCTGTCTCTTTCTAGACATTTGTCTATTTCTTCAAAGTTGTCAAGATTATTCGAATGTAAGTGTTGACAAAATGATCCCTTTTTTGTATATCTGAGGTAACAATTGTTATTTCTCTTCTTTTATTCCTTACTTAATTTCTTTGGGGTATCTCTTTATTCTTCATGATGCACCTACCTAGAGGTTTTTTTTATTTTGCTTATCTTAAAAAAAACAAAAATAATCTTTGGTTTTACTGCTCTTTTGCATAGTTTTCTTTTTGTCTCTAATGTATATTTACACCTGTAATATTTAGGATCATTTTTTTTAATTTTTTTAAATTTTCATCGATTTACTGTCATTTTACAAAATTGTCTCCAATCCCAGTGTAGAGCACAGTTTTGCAGTTGCAATGAACAAAAATACATTTTTTGTCCCATTTTTTCCACTGTGGGCTTCCATAAGAACTTTTATATATTTCCCTGTGCTATACAGTACAATCCTGTTTATCTATTATAAAATTTAGACCTCCTAGTCTATCCCTTCCCACACCCCGCCCCCTTGGCTAACAAAAGCTTGTATTCTACGTCTGCATGTCTATTTCTGTTCTGTATTTGTGCTTTTTTTGTTTTGTTTTGTTTGTTTTTTTGATTCCACTGATGAGCCATATCATATGGTATATTACTTTCTCTTTCTGGCTTACTTCACTTAGACTGATTTTCTCCTGGACCATCCATGTTGCTGAAAATGGCGTAATGTTTTCACTTTATATGGCTGACCAGTATTCCATTGTATAAATATACCACCTCTTCTTTATCTAGTCAACTGTCGATGGATATTTAGGCTGTTTCTATGTCTTGGCTATTGTAAATAGTGCTGGCTATAAATATTGGGGTACAGGTGTCATCCAGAACTAGGGTTCCTTCATGATTTATGGCCAGGAGTAGGTTTCCTGGGTCATATGGTAAGCCTATTCCTAGGTTTTTGAGGAATCTTCATCCTGTTTTCCACAGTGGCTGCACCAATCTGCATTGCCACCAGCAGTGAAGGAAGATTCCCTATTCTCCACAGAAACTCCAGCATTTGTCATTGTGATTTAAGAATGATGGCCATTCTGATTGGTGTGAGGTGATACCTCTTTGTAGTTTTGATTTGTATTTCTCTGATAATCAGTGATATTGAGCATTTTCTGATGTGTCTTTTGATCATTTGTATGTCTTCCTTGGAAAATTGCTTGTTTAGGTCTTCTGCCAATTTTTGCATTGGGTGATTTATGTTTTCTTATTCAGTTGGATGTGCTGCTTATATACTCTGGAGATCAAGCCTTTGTCGGTTTCATGTTCAGATATTTTCCCATTCCTTAATTTGTATTTTTGTTTTACTTCCAGTTTCTTTGCTGTGCAGAAGCTTGTAAGTTTCATTAGGTCTCATTTGTTTATCCTTGCTTTTATTTTTTCTAGAAGAAAATTTATGAGACGTATGTCAGATACTGTTTTGCCTATATTTTCCAATAGGAAGTTTATTGTATCTTGTCTTATGTATAAGTCTTTGATCCATTTTGAGTTTATTTTTGTGTATGGTGTTCTAGCTTCATTGGGAGTGTTCTACGTTCATTGATTTACATGCTGCTGTCCAGTTTTCCCAACATCAGTTGCTGAAGGGATTGTCTCTCTTCCATTGTATTTTCTTGTCTCCTTTGTCAAAGATTAATTGACCAAAAGTTTGTGGGATTATTTCTGGCTCTCAATTCTGTTCCGTTGGACTGTATGTATCATTTCCTACCAATACAATGCTGTCATGTTGACTGTAGTTCTGTAGTATTATCTGAATCATTAGCGTTAAGAAATGCCACTGATTTTTGAAACTTAATCTTGTAACCTGCTACATTGCTGAATTCTTCGATCAGCTGTAGTAGTTTTTGCCTGGATCTTGTACGGTTTTCTATATATAGTAACATATTTTCTGCATATAGTGAGACTTTTACCACTTACTTTCAAATTTGCAATCATTTTAACTCTTTCTCTTGTTTGATTACTGTGGCTAGGTCTTCCCAGACTATTTGAGTCAGAATGGTGATAGTGTGCATCCTTTTACTGTCCTAGATTTTAGTGTGAAGATTTTGACTTTCACCATTCAGTACAATGCTGGCTGTAGGTTTGTAATCTATAGCTTTTATGATGCAGAGATATGTTGCCTCTATGCCCAATTTGGTGAGATTTTTTATCATAAGTGTGTGTTGAATTTTATCAAATGCTTTTCCTGCATCTATTGAGATGATCATGCGGTTTTGGTCCTTTCTCTTGTTGACGTGCTGTATTACATTGATTAATTTGCCTATGTTGGACCACCCTTGTGTCCCTGGCATGATCCCCACTTGGTCATAATGTATAATTTTTTCTGTGTTTTTGGGTTCTTTTCGCTACTATTTTGGTGAGGATATTGGCGTCTGTATTCATCAGTGATATTGGCTAATAATTGTCTTGTTTGGTATTGTGTTTGCCTGGTTGTGGTATCAGGGTGATTGTGGCTTCATAGAATGACTTTGGGAGTATTCCTTCCTTTTCAATTTTCTGGAAGAGTTTGAGAAGGACAGGTATGAGTTCTTCTATGCATGTTTCGTAGAATTCCGTAGTGAAGCCGTCCGGTCCTGGATTGTTATTTGTAGGGAGGTTTTATATTGCTATTTTGATTTCATTTCTAGTGCTCTGCTTGTTCAAGGGGTCAGTTTCTTCTTGATTCAGTCTTGGTGCACAGTATGTTTCCAGAAACTTGTCCATCTCCTCTAGGTTATAAAGTTTGGTTTAATATACTTTTCATAATATTCTCATGTGATATTCTGTATTTCTATTTTATTAGTTGTAAATTCTACATTCTCCTTTCATATTTTGGCAATTTGTGCTGTCTCTCTTTTCTTGTTTTTGAGTTTGGCCTGAGGTTTGTCCTTTTTACTTACTTTTTAGACAAACCAGCCTTTGGATTGGTTGAATTTTTCCTATGGTCATTTTAAACTCTATTTTATTTATTTCCTCCCCAATATTTATGATTTCCTTCCTTCTGCTGCCTTTGGGTATTTTTTTCTTCTTTTTCTAGTTCATTCTCCTGATAGGTTAAATTGTTTATTTGTGGTTGTTCTTCATTTCTGAGGTCTTTATTGCTATAAACTCCCCTCTCAACACTACTTTTGCTGTGTCCCATAAATTTTGTGTGGTTTTGCTTTCATTTTCTTTTGTCCCATGGTAAATTTTCATTTCAGCTTTGATTTCTTTTTTGACCCATAATTTTTTAATAACATATTGTTTAATCCCCATGTTTTCCTTTTGTTCTCCTTTGTTTCTCTGTTGTTGATTTCTAGCTTCATGGCATTCTGGTCAGTAAAGATGCTTGAGGTAATTTCTATCTTCTTAAAGTTGCTGAGGTTTCTTTTATGCCCAAGTATATGATGAATCATGGAAAAGTTCCACGTGCACTTGAAAAGAATGTTTGTACTATTTTGTGGGGGGTACAATGCTCTGAAAATATCCACCAAGTGTAATATTTCTATTGTATCATTTAACTTCATTGTTGCTTAAGTTATTTTTGATCTCGATGATCTGTCCAGTGATGTTAATGCAGTGTTGAAATCTCCAACAATAATTAGAATCCCATCACTATCCCCCTTTATATCTGTCATTAATTATTTCATGTACTTAGGTAGTCTTCTATTTGTTGCCTATGTATTAACGAGTGTGCTAGCCTCATCTTGTATCACTCCATCAATTATTATAAAATGTCCTTCTTTATCTTTCTTTATGACCTTTGTTTTAGAATGTTTTGTCTGAATTCAGTACTGCAACACCTGCTTTTTGGCTTTTCCATTTGTATGGAATACCCTTATCCATCCTTTCACTCTCAATCCATATGTTCCCTTCTCGCTGAAGTGGGTCCCTTGTATGCAGCATATTGAAGGTTCTTGCTTTATTATCCAGCCTGCAACTCAATGACATTGACTGGAGCATTTAGTCCATTAACATTTATAATAATCGATGATATGTTTGTGTTTATTGCCATTTTGACCTTATCTTTCCAGTTGATTTGTTGTTTCCTCTTTGTTCGTTTAATCTTCCTTTTCTGGTTTGGTCATTTTCCTTTGTATTATCATGAATTTTATTTAGTTTTAGTGACTCCCTGAATATGTTTTTGTCTTGTTTTTGCCCTTTTATACAGTCTATTAGACCATTACTATAACTGATTTTATTAAACTGATAGTAACATGATCTCAAAACCATCCTACCAAGAACAAAATATTTTAAAATGAAAGACCCCCAGAAAAATTCTCTATTTTCCTGCCTTCCTCTCCCACTCTCAATGATTTCTATGTCTTGTTTTAAAATTTTGTGTTTATTTTATTAGTAGCTTATGAGTTATCTCTTTTCCAGCTGTGAGTTTCACATTTCTGTAGCATCCTGCTGCTTTTCTTTTTAGAGTAGAACTTTCAATATATCTTTTAGCATGGGTTTAGTGTTGCTAAACTCTTGTAGCTTTTTTTGTCTGTGAAATCTTTTATGTCTTCTTCTATCATAGAGTATAGCCTTGATGGTTAAAGTATCCTAATGTATATAATTGTTTTCATTCAGGACTTTGAATTTATCTTGCCACTCCCTTCTGTTCTGTAGTATTTGTTTTGTGAAATCAGCTGTGAGCCTTATGGGGATTTCCTTGTAACTCTCTGTTTGAGATTCACTTGCTGCCTTTAGAATCATTTATTTATCCTTGAATCTGGCCATCTTTATTATATGTCTTGCTGTGGGTTTGAGTTCTTCCTGTCTGGGACACTCTGAGCTTCCTGTACGTGGATATCTGATTCCTTCTTTAAGTTTGGGAAGTTCTCAGTCATGATTTTTTCAAACACCTTTGCAATCTACTTTGATCTTCCCTCCTCTTCTGGGACTTCTACCACGCCAAGTTTGGCATGCTTTCTATTATCCCATAGGTCTCTTGTGCTTTTTAAATTTGATTCTTGTTGTTTCTCATGTAGCTCTTCTGATTGGGTGCTTTCTATTTTCCTGCCTTCTAGATCACTAATTCATTCCTCTGCATTATCTAGTCAGCTTTGCAACACCTTTAGATCATTCCTCATCTCAGTCAACGGGTTTTCCTATTCTACTCGGCTCTTCTTTATAGCTTCCATTTCATTTTTAACATATTTTACATCTCTAAACACTATCTTTTATTTCCTCCAGTAATTTGATCACTCCTCTTTTGAAATCTTGATCTAGTATGATATTGATGTCTATTTCACTGAACACACTTTCAGGGGATTTCTCTTGTTCTTTTAATTGGGAATGGTTTCTCTGCTTCTATATCTTGCTCCTACCTCTCTGACACTGTGGTTTATGGAGTATATGTTAACTACTGTGGTCCTAAAGGAGTTTATCTACCTAATGCCTATGTAGTAATACAACTAAGAAAGAGAAAAGAGAGAGAGAGAGGCAAAGAATTTTAAAGAAGTGGTAATAAATGTTTGAGAACATTGTATAATACATAATAGAAGAACAAGCTGAAACAGAGTTTTGAAAAATGATAATAATAATAAAATTATTTTTATAAATTTAACTGGGATTTAAAAGGGGGGGTATATACAAGTGCCCAAGAAATAATAATTAATAGGATAATAGAAAATGGAATAGGTAAAAACAGATTAAAACAAGGGGGTGGTCAGAGTGTCCTGGATACTGTGTACTGTTAATGTGAACTCTTTCTGTATTCATCCTGGTTTGGAAGCTCAGCTTGCTTTTTCCAGAAGCCCTCCATTGGAGCCCACATCTGTGCAGCTCCAGGGTCTGTCAACAAGCAGAACACTCCTACTCCCAACACTGGTTCCGGAGCAGCTCTCTTTACTCTGGGCTGTCTTGTCACTGCCCTGACTGATACCTCAGTCACATGTTTCAGACAGACCAGGCAGTAGTGGGCATCAAGCCCTCTCCCAGCCACATGGTCAGGGGCTGCATTACAGCCCAAAATTTGGCGGGCCATCAGCCCCCTCAGGGTGCCAGTCTCTCCACAGCTATGTGCCCTGTCACTGGTCTGGGTCAAAACCCAGCTCCTTGTTTGCATTGTCAGAGCAAGTTCTCTGAGGGAATAGGACAGTAATATCTTATATGTCTCAGACTGTAGACAAGTCCCCATTAGGCGCTTAAGGCTGCTAAGTCCTTAGGAGTGAATGGAGGTTTTGCTCTCGCTGCTGCCAGGGTGCAAAGCACCAGAGGCTATGGTGGCTGTGTCTGAACCCCAGGTCTCTTGTCCTAGATACTTTTGTGGATTTTCAGAGATTTGGAATGCACCTTTCCCCTCACAGGGCTAGTCTGCCTTGTTGTTTAATGGAGGGCCCAGGTTGTTTTCCCTTTGCAACCACAGAAATGGCACACAGCCCCCTCCATTCCCCTGGGCTGCCTCAGTGCAACCATCATCATCTTCCACCCAGGTCGGGCAGCATGGCCCTGCCCCCAGCTGCCAGGTTGCCTCTTGGGCTTGGTGTCATAGGGATCCTCTGTGCCTGTTTAACTTAGTACTGTCAGTCAACTTATAACATATAGAGGTTCAATTCTTGGAGGCTCCTCCTCCATCCTGCCGACCTCTCAGTTGGAGAGGGGAAACTCAGTGAATGAGCACCAGTCCTTCTTTGCTGCTCCCTCACTGTGGGACCTGTCCCAATCTGTTTTGCCTTTTCTTCTTTCTTTCTTCATTGTCTTCTTCCAGATTTTTTGCATCTTTACCTTTTGCGACCTGTCCCAATCTGTTTTGCCTTTTCTTCTTAATTCTTTTTTTTTACCAGATTTTTTGCAACTTTATCTTTGAAGAGGACAATGTTCTATCATAGTTCTGCAGGTTCTCTGGTTAGTTGAGTAGGTCTGTGGATGTGAGTCTTGATGCATTTGTGGGAAAGGGTGAGCTACAAGCATCATTCTTCTCAACCATCTTCGCATCCCCCCAAAAATTCTCACTTTAGGTGGAAGTTAAACACAATCAGTAAATAGATGGAAAAGATGTTTCATGGAAATGACAAGAAAGTGCAGTTTGCAGTGCTCAACTCATACAAAATACGTTTTAAAATAAGGGCCCCAGTGAAAGTGAAATATGAGATTATATAAAAAAAGAGATCAATATAAAAATACAGTATTACACTCATTAAATTATATATGGACCCAACACCGTAGATCCTAAGAATAAAAAGAAATATTAGACATGAAGGAATTAATTTATTATAAAACAATAATAGTAGATGTGTTGAACAACTCACTATTCTGATGGCCATATCATCACAAAAGAATATCTGTAAGGAAACAAAGGTATTAATGGCATATTAGATCATTTGAACCTAACTCAGGTATTGGATATTGCATCAGAAAAGGAGAACACATAAACTTCTCAAGTGTGCTCAGGATGTTATCTAAGGAATTAACCACATATTATGTCATAAATTGAGCCTCAGGAACTTTAAGCAAATACAGATTACAGCAAATATTTCTCCATACATAAAATTATGGAAATATGCATCAACTCTAGAAAGAAGAACAAGATAAGCACAAATATGAGATTAAACCTCATCCTTTAAAAAATAAAATAAAACAAGGTCAATGATGAAAACAAAGAGGTAATAAAATCATACCTGAAGACAAATTACAATGAAAACACAGCTTTATCAAATATATGGGATGCAGCAAAGCAAATCTAAGAAGGAAGTTTAGAAAAATTGAGGGCTTCTACAAGGAAAAAGAAAAACCTCACACAAAGGAAAATGTTAACCAGCCAAAATAAATAGATATAAGAATAAACAAAACACAAAGACAGTAGAGTGAGTAAAGTTTAATGATTAGGTTGAAAATAAATAAAATAAAAATTAAAAATTAAATAAAAATTCATAAAATCAACAGTTTTTTTCTTAAAAATATTAACAAATTGATAAGCATTTAGCCAGGATTATAAAGAAATACAGAGTCAACCCAAACAAAATAAGAAATGAAATGTTAGAAATAATTTCTGATAGTACAGAAATGCAAACAAAGATTATGAAATCACTCTGAGCAGTTACGTGACAACTAACTGGATGACCTTAAAGAAATGGACAAATTTCTTTAAAAGTACAGCCTGTCAACACTGAATAAAAAGAAAACTGAAAACTTGAAAAGAGCAATCAGCATAATTTAAATAAAATCTATAGTTTTAAAAACATCCTTTGAACAAAATGCCTGGATGTCTTCACTAAAACCTCTTTCCTCTAAACTATTTCAAAAAATGTATTAGGAAGGAAAATTCCCAAATTTATTCTATGAGGCCACTAATAACATGATAACAAAACCAGTCAAAGACACTACCAAAAAAAGAAATGAAAATGTAAAGCCAATATCCTTGATGAATATACATTAAAAAATTCTCAACAAAACATCAACAAATTAATCCAGCAATACATAGAATTTATTATACACGATGAGTAGTTGGACTCCATCCAGAGTCACAGGGATGTTTCAACATACACAAGTAAAACAGCATGACACATATTTTATAAAGGAAGTACAAAATTCACAGGACCATGTCAATACACACAGAAAAAGCATTAGACAAAATTCAACATACATTCATAATCAGAACTCTCATGAAAGAGAGTATAATGGGAACATCTCTCAACATACTATAGGTCACTTATAACAATTTATAATACTTAGGGGAAAAGCTGAAAGCCTTCTGGGTAAATTCGGAAATAAGACAAGGATTCCTACTCTCAGCACTTCTGTTCCATAGTAAAAGAAGAAAGGAAAAGGGAAGAAAAAGAAATGCAAAATGGAAAGAAAGAGCAAAGTTGGCACCAGTACTGATGACATAACAATTTACATTGAGTCCTAAGTTCTACACACAGACTAATATCAACAATAAGTTATTTCAAAAAGGGAGCAGGGTACAATATTAATGTAAAGTTGTCTCTTGCATTTCTACACGTTAATCACGAGATACCCTAAAATGGACGTTGAAAGCAATACTATTTAAAATCCCAGTCTCCCGAATATCTTGGAATAAATGTAACCACATATATGAAAGATCTAAACACTGAAAATTAAAAAACATTGACAAAGAAATTAAAAATGTTTCAATAAAATGGAATGATGTCTTGTGCTCTTGGATTGAAAGAGTTAATATTGTTAACATGGCCGAACTGCACAAAGAAACCTACAGATTTAGTGCAATTCCTGTTATGAAGCTGTAGTATTTCCCACAGAACCAGAAAATAAATAACTCTAAGTTTTACATGAAACCATTAAAAATTGTCAAAGTGATCTTGAGTAAAGACAACAAATCTGGAGGAATAAACCTCCCAGATTCCTTACTATAGTACAAAGCTACAGTAATAAAAACTGCATGGCATTGGCACAGAGGTATAATCAATAAAATCAGATAGAGAGCCTAGAAATAATTCCACACACCTATGAGCACTGAATAAATGATAAATGAGGCAAGAGTACACAATGGAGAAAAGACAGTCTTGTCAATGGATGGTGTTTGGAAACCTGGACGTCTACATGTAAAACAGTGAAATGAGAGCATTCCCTGACATCATATATAAAAATAAACTCCAAGTGTATTAAGGACCTAAATGTAAGACTTGATACTATAAAACTTCTAGAAGGGGATATAGGTGATACACTATAGGATATATATCACAGGAATATTTTCTTGTTTCAGTCTCCTAAGGCAAAAGAAATAAAAGCAAAAATAAGCAAGTGAGACCTAAATAAACTTGAAAACTTCTGCACAGATAAGGAAAATTTGAATGAAATGAAAACACTGCCTGTGTAATTGGAGAACATATTTGCAAATAATGCAAGTGATCAGGGGATAATAGATGCAAGTTAATAGATGTAACATGGATTTAGGTTACACAACTTAATGTGAAAAAGAAAAACCCAATCAAAAAAAGAGCAGAGTACCTGAGTTAATATTTTTCCAAAGCAAACCTACAGATAAGTAACATGCTAGTGATAAAAATGCTCAACATTACTAATTATTAGTTAATAGCAGTTCAAAACCACAATGAGGTATCACTTCACACTGGTCAAATGGCTATTATCAAAAAGTCGTAAAATAGAAGCTGTTGGAGATGACTTTGAAGAAACAAATCACTTGTATACACTTGGTAGGAATGTAAATTTGTACAACTTTTTTTTAAAACAATATTCAGATTTTTTTAACACCTAAAACAGAACTACCATATGAAACACTAACACCTCTCCTTGGAAATATCTGGAGAAGAAACCCTAAATGAGTAAAACCAATGTTCACAACTGTACTGTTTATAATATGCAAGACAGGGAAGCAATCCAAGTGTCCACAGTAGACTATGGACTTAAGAAGATATGATGATTCTGGAAATATGCAATGGAATATTACTCAGCCATGAAAAAGTATAACACATGGCTATTTCAGCATCATGATTGGACCTAGTAAATATTGTTCTTAGTGAAGTAACTTAGACAAAGACAAAAGTATATAATATGATATATATGTGGAATCTAAAGAATAACAAATATATGTGTACATCTATATATAGATATCTGTTGATAGATGACAGATAAGTAGATACATAGAAGGATAGATACATAGACACATGATAGATAGACATATAGCTAGACAGTTAGATTGATAGACAGATAGATAGATAGATAGATAGATAGATAGATAGATAGATAGAGACATCGTAGAGAGATAGAGAGATTAGATAGACAAGACTGAAAGATATGGGAAATAATTTATATTTACCAAAGGGGAAGGGAAAGACAATTTAATGGTAGGACATTGAGAGATAAAAAGTAGTATACAAAAAGGAGATAAGCATCAAGGATAATCTGTATAGATCAGGGAATTACAAGCAATAACTTAAAATAATTGTATGTTACAATTATTGTAATAATTTATAATGCAATCTAATCTAAAAAGTGGTTGGAGTCACTATACTGTACATCAGAAACTACACAATATAGTACATCTACTGTTCTTCAATTAAAAATAAAACATCTCATGTATAATTTAGTCCTTTTTCTGCTGATAGCATCTTCCTTTAATATTGTTTCAATTTTAGTCTTTACCTTTTATGAATACTGACTCAAATTATTTCTATTTCTGTTTTGAACATGTTACCAGATTGATGTACCTATATTTATTGCAAGTGAATTACTATTTTTCTCTCTTTAAATCATATAAAATAGAAGCATTTAAAAACATACCTAAGGAAACATTTGCAACATTCTCATGGTCTTTGCTTAGTATTTTGTTCAATATTTTGCGTATATTTGCCATTTTATTTTTCTTAGAATAGCTCTTTCCTGAACCTCTTGTAAGGTGTCTAGGTTTTGTTTTTTACATCTCATTCAGGTTTCTTTGTCTGGTAAAGTCTTTATTTTCACTTTACAAATAAGTGATAACTGTGCAAGTTAGAGTATTTTTGGGTGGGAGATTTCTTATTTCAGTAGTTTGAAAATGTCTTTATAATTACCCTCGGCGTATGTTTTCTGCTCAGCAAACTGCTGATAGCCTAATGGGGGTTTCTATGTAGATTAACATAACTTTTCTTGGCTGCTTTTAAAATTTTACTCTGTCATTGACTTGCCAATTTGCATATGACGTATCTTGAAGAAGGTCCCATTGTCTTAAAGTTATTGGTGTTTTGTTGGCTCACGGACTTGTATATCAGTTCCTTACCCAGGTTAAGGAAGTTATCAACTATATCAACTTTAAATAAACCATCAACTGCCTTCTAACTTTCTTCCCCCTCCAGGATTTCACTCTAATATGCACTTCCTGAAGAAGTCTGATGGCTATTGTAGAATATCCTCACTTTTTAATATCTTGAATCTCTGCCCTCTCCTATCATTTCTTGTTTTGTATTGGTGAGTTTGCTAATCTCTCTTCCACAAGAGAGTCTTCATCCAATACTTTCTGTTGCATTCTTCATATCACTTATTAAGTTCATGTGGTCCTCCAATAATGTTTGGTTTTTCATAGTTTCAGTCTCTTAGGTAATGTATACATTATCAACATTTATTTTATTCCTGAGCTCACTAAACTGCTTTCTGAGTTTTGTTTTTTGTATTGAGTTTTTGTATGGCATCTCTTTGGATTCTCTATTAGTTATACGGCAATATTCCATGACTTTAAATTTGTTTGCTGCAGTGTTGATGTTTGTGTGCGTGTGTGTGTGTGTGTGTATGCATTTGCCTGTGCATGTGTGTCTTTGTCTGTGTCAGTGTCTGTGTGTGTGTATCTGTGGGTGTGCGTGCCCTATAATGTTACTGTGATTGGTCATGGTCCTGGTAAATTATTGCTCTGATGACACTAAAAAGCAGATTGGGATTTGGAGTCCTTGCTTTTGTTTTCTGGTAGTTTGCAATATTGCACAATATTTGGTTTTGCTTAACTGAGCTACCTCTGAAAATATTTCAAAATGGCACATTCTAGTCGCTACTGTCTGGATAAAAGATTGTTTACATTGTCACTTCTTAGACTTCTCTGGTAGTTAATGCCACCGTTGTCACTTGGCCGGTGAACCCTTCCTTTTATCTGATATCCCTTAAGACACAGTGCACACATTGAGGAAAGGTGTAAAGACAGATGGGTAGTTGAACTCAGGCAACTGCCTTTGCCATGTCCAATGTTGCAAGGTACATTGTCTCCACCACTGTGAATGGGAAGTAGAGAGAGTGTCATGAATGTCTGAGTGTCAAAAGGTTGGAAATTCTGTCTCCATTTTGGCTCCCTCCAAGTTACCTGTGACCATGAGTACTGGTGCAGTTGGAGGCTGATGCTGTGTGAACCAATGAGACCCTGATTCTACTGAGAACTCTGAAACTCTGGGCTCAGAAACCCTAGTAAGTGGACCATGGTTGCAGGCACAAACTCTGCTCTTCCCTCAGTTCAGCCACCTTTATGTGTTTTAGCCCACCAAACTTCAGCTGTACACATGTGTTCTGGAGTATTGTTTTGTGTTGTAGTTATTTTTCTTGAGATGTGATCGTTTCACTGACTGTAGATTTAAGGGGAGAGACAGAAATAGTTGAAACTTATGACACTCTTCTCAAAGAATATACTTTTACGTTTAAAATCTTAAATTCTAATAAGGACATTATAAGAAGAGCAAAGAAAGTGAACTAATCACCTCCCTTAATATCAGAGTACTACAAAATACTTTGTTTTTCCTGGGTTTTTTCTTCAATATTTTCCCACATGCATGCACATTTTAGTATAATATATGCCTATAATCTCTTTAAAATCAGTTAAATTATTAAAATATTTCTCTGTGCTGTAAATATAGCCCTGTTGGTTCTCTAACTTATTATTAGTAGCTTGCATATTTCTGTATTCCCCATCCTTCTTCCCTGTCCCCAGTGTAAATCACTACTTGGTACACTACACATATATATATGATTCTGTTTCTTTTTTTTATGATAATTTCTCTTATACATTTAGTTTCCTCATGAAAGTGGTAACATAGAGTGTTTTTCTCTGTATGACTTATTTTGCTATATGCAACACTATCTGGGTCCAGTCACATTGTTCCAAATGGCAGAATTTTATTTTTTGATATGACAATGACTAAGTTTTTATTATGTTATCTATATCTCACATCTATCTCTGTCAATCATCTGTTGATGGGCAGTTGATTTGTGCTTCTATCCTTGGCTATTATAAATAAAGATGTTAAGAACATTGGGGGTAATATATCCTTTAAATTTAATGTTTTCATTTTTATCAGATTTATAACAAAAACTGGAATTGTGGCTACATATAATGTTCCTATTTCTAGTTTCCTTAGCACTGTCCACAGTTTTTTAATAGTGGATGCATCAATTTATATTTCCACCAACAGTGTACCTCGGTTCCCTTTTATTGACATTCATATTAGTGTTTGTCATTTGAAGACTTTTTTTAATAGCCATTTTGGTTGCTGTGAGATTATAATTCATTCTGGTATTGATTTATGGTTTCTTAATTAATAGCAACATTATGTTTCTTTTTATGTACATGAAAATCATCCACATGTCTGTTTTTGAAAAGTTTCCATGAAGATCCTTCAACTGTTTTTAAGTTGTGGTGTTTTTTTTTAATAATGAGTTTAATATGCTATATATACATAATGGATATTAACACCTTGTTGGTTGCATAGTATGAAACTTCCTTCTATTCTGTGTATTGTCGTAAGTCCTGCTGAAGGTTTCCTTTGCTCTGCAAATGGTTTTGCATTTCACAAGTATACAAGAAGTGGAATCACTGTATCCCATATTACATCTATTTTTTCCTCAGTATAATTAAAAAGTTATTGTTAGTTTTCCTTTTTTTTTACTTAGTAGATAGATCAAAAATACATATTGCAAAGATTTATCACAAAGGCACTTCTGCTCCTGTTTTTTTTCAGAGATTGTACAGTTTCAAGTTTTACATTTAGGAAATTAATCCATTTCTATTTTATTTTGTATTCTATGGAAAGAAGGGCTCTTCCATTTACCTTTTACATGTAATTTCCAGTTTTCCCAAAACTACTTGTTGAAGAGACTGCCTTTTTTCCATTGTATACTCTTGCCTCCTTCATTGTAGACTAATTGACCATATGTGTGTGTGTTTATTTTAGGGCTCTTTATTTTGTTCCATTGATCTTTGTGACTCTATTAGTGACATATTTTGATGTTTTGATTACTGTAGCTTTGTAGTATGTTCTAAAGTCAGGGAGGATAATACTCACAGCTTTGTTCATTTTTCAAGGATAATTTTTGAAAATTTGTGCCTTTCAGAATTTAGTGTAAATTTTATTATTTTTCTCCTTGTTTTGTGAAGAAACATATGGATTCTGTGAGAATAGCAATTTACTAAAAAGAAAAACATGAGAAAAATTGTAAAGTGTGGAGGATAAATCATACAACATTAAACAAGCAATGGATTGCTGCATAAATAAAAAAATACAAAAAGAAATATAACAACAAAAACAAAGACCTTGAGATATAGCAAAAGCAGTATTAATAGGGATGCTTATAGGAAAACAATCCCACTTATACAAATAAGAAATATCTATCTCTTATAACATAATCTTACAAACAAAAGATGAAGCAAAATAATAAACAAACTTGTTAGTAGAAAGAAAGAAAGCTGATAGTTTGGAACATAAATACATAAAATAAAGATTAAAAGTAGAAATATCTAAAGAAACTACATAATGGCCTTTGAAAGATAAATAAAACTGATAAACTTTAATGAGACTCATGAGCAAAAAAGAGAATGCAGGTTAAAAAGCTGCAAAATATATGAGAAGTTACAGCTTATGTCAACGGAAAAGAAAGCATCATAAGATGATACAACAAATTATATGCCAATTAAAATGGAATCCCTAGAAGAAATGGACAATTTCCTAGAAAGATCTAATCTCCAAAATGGAATGAGAAATAGAAAATATTAACTGATTATCACTAATGAAATTGAATAAGTAATTAAACAAAATCTCCCAAGAAACAAAATTCCAGGACTTGACAGTTTCACAGGTGACTTCTGCCAAACATATACAGAAGAGTTATCACCTTTACTTCTCAGAGAATTCAAAAAATTTGCAAAGGAAAGAAGGTTTCCTACCCCACCTTTCTGTATCACACTATTACTAAAACAGGAACAAATATCTCATAAAATTACAGTTTAAATACTACTGATAAGCATACATGAAAAAACATCAATAAATGTTAGCAAAGCAAACAAAACATTAAAAGAATTATATAGTATGATTAAGTCCCTTTTATCCCACTGATGCAAAAGTGATTCATCACCCAGAAATTAATCAATATGATACACCAAACTAACAAATTGAAAAATAAAAATTATATGGTAACCTCAAAAGTGTCATAAAATGTTTTGACAAATTCAGTATCTATTTATGATTATATTTCTCCTCAAAAAGGGTATGAGGAAACATACCTCAACACATTTAAGGTCGCATATGACAAGAACTCAGCTAACATGACACTCACTGATTAAAAGCTGAAAGCATCTACTGTAATAGCAGGAAGAAGACAAGAATGTTCACACTTGCCACTGTTATTCAGTATAGTATTGGAAATTCTAGCCATAGCTATCCAAAATAAAAGTGAATAAAATATAGGTATTTCTGAAAAGGAGTATAAGAATCTGTTTGCAGATGAAATACTTAAACAGAAATCGTAAAAAAGACACCACAAGGCTATGAGTGCTTTTCAATGCATTTGGTAAAATTTCAGAATGTAAAATTAACATACAGAAATCTTGCATTTCTACACACTAACAACAAGTTAACAGATACAGAAAGTGAGGGAACTGTCTCATTTACAGTTGCATTACAAAAAAAAATCAAGAAATGTATACAAAAAAGGAGGTAAAAAACCTGTACTCAAAAAACTATAATATATTTATAACAGAAATTGAAGATAATGAAAACAGATGAAAGGATATACAGTGTTCATAGATTAGGAGAAAAATATTGTTTAAATGACAATACTAGCCAAGAAAATACACAAATTAAATTCAGTGCTTTTCAAAATAAAAATGGCATTTTCAGACACTTTTAAAAAATAATTATTACATTTACATGTAAACACAAAAGAGTTGAAATCACAAAAAAAACAAAAGTAAAGATAACAAACAAACTAAAAACACAAACAACTTTGACAAAGAACAAACAGGATGTAACACTTTCCCTGATTTTTAACTTTAATACAAAGATACAGTAATGAATATGGTAGTGGCATAAAACAAACAGAATAATGGAACACAACAGAATGCCTAAAAATGAAATCAGACAGTTGTGGTCATTTAGCCCATTACAAAAAAATGAACATACAGTGGGGGAAAGGTAATCAAAAGACACATGAAAATGGTCAACATGACTAATCATGAGAAAAAAGCAAGACCATAACTCAATGAGATATTATGTCACTCCTGTCAGAATGCCTATGATCAAAAATGAAACAAATATAAATATTGTTGAGGATGTAAGAAAAAGCACCCTGCTGCACTGCTTGAGTGAATGTAAATTTGTGCTGCTTCTGTGGAAAAGAGTATGGAGTTTTATCTAAAAATTAAAAATGAACCAACATTTCCATAACTAAATACTTATCCCAAGAAAACATAAACACAAATTTGAAAAGATAAATTCACCCCTATATTCACTGTGGCATTATTTAAAATAGCCAGGCTATAGAAGCAAATTAATTGCTTTTCAATAGATGATGGATAAAGAAATGTGTGTTTATAGTATATATATCTACCCATCTATTAACTACAGATTTATCTATATTTATATATATATATGCACACTAAACATATATATATATATATATATATGCACACACACATAAAAATACAATGGGTTATCACTCAGCTATAAAAAGAATAAGTTTTTGTCATTTGCAAAAAATGGGTAGAACAAGAGGGTAATATGTTAGGTGAAAAATGTCAGACAGAGAATGACAAATTTAGAATAGTTTTACTCATATTTGGAATTTAAAGAAATGAACATAACAAAACAGAAAAGAAGTTATATATATAGAAAATAAAAGGTTGCTCACATGAAGGAGGGAAATGTGGTGAAGAAAAACAAATAGTTGAGGAAAATTAAGAGAGAAAATTATCCAGTTGCAAATTAAAAGATCAGGGACAAGAAATTTACTATGTGGGGAATAGTCAATAACTATGAATTATCTTTAAATAGCAACTATCAAAACTATATTTATTGTTGTGATCAGTTTGACATATATTAAAAATAGCAAATATTATGTTATGTAAGAGAAACTAACACAGAGTTATAGATTAAAGTGCACTTCAAAAACAAACAAACACACTTATAGAAAAAATAATTTGATTTGTACATAACAGAGGCAGTGGTTGGGAAAGGAGAATTTGATTAATGCACTCAAAAGCTACAAACCTCCAGCAGTAAAATAAACCTGTTCTAGGGATGCCCTGTAAAAACATGAAAATTACAATTATTACTGCTTTATGTTCTATATGAATGTTGTTAAGGGGATAGACCATAAGATTTCTCATCACAACCAAAAGACAAATTGTATTTCTTTAAAATTGTATCTAAATTAGATAATGAATTCTCCCTAAACTTGCTATGATATTTATTTCTTAATACTTATAAATCAAATCCCTATCTTGTGCACCTAAACTCACACAATCTTTTATGCCAATTATATGTCAATAAAAGCGTTAGTAAAAATGGAAATTTAATGATCATGGTTTCCCATGTCATTTTTCATGATTTGTTTTGCAGCAAGAAAACTTGAGTCAAGATATACTTATCATAGGTAAATATACTAATAAATAAATGATTCAAATAAATTATACATAAAGATACTAATAAAATTAGGGTCTTACCATGCTTTAAGTTTTCTTCATCTTAGCCCACTGCTTCTGTAGGCATCAAAATTTCACTCTGTGTATTCATCTGAGATTAGGGAATGGATACAAATTTAAAACTGGCTGCTCTTGTTGTGAGTGATAAAGTTCAATGTCTGTGACCAATGGTCTCAACTCCCCGACAGCATCTGTAGGAAATGAACATGCTAGGTTGCAAAAAATCTCAGCATGGTTAAATCTCATAACTCCTACAATTCTTAACTGTTTTGCAATGGGAATGCAATACTGACAAAGTCTTGATTTTCAATAACAATGTGGTGTTTTCTCATGGTTGCATTAGTGTATGTGAGGATAATCCCTCAGATACACAACAAATATTCTTGCCCAAGTGCTGGGCAAAGAAGTGCAAATTTCTGCATTATTAGGACTGAGGACTGCTCTCAAAATGATGACTATGCTCACTCTATTCCAGGTAATACAAAGAAAAAAGTTTATTGCAATTTCAAGGTGAACGGGAATAAGTCAGTGTTCCAGTCCCTATAAATTAGTCAACGGGTGTTCAAAGCCAAAGTAAGTTGTGTCAACAATGAGAATTAAAAGAAAAAAACTTAGACATAAGTTTAAATTAAAAAGAAGACACAGTCCAGTGCTGGGCTCTGGGGACTGCAGAATGTATATGCCTCAGTCCAATTCAAGGATTCAGTGGCTTGTCCCTTGCATCAGCTCTGGATTCAATGAACAGGTAACAATTAGTATACAGGGAAAAATATAATCTACCTCTCCCTAATCTGAAGAAAATCTGGTGGCTCAATGAAACTCTTAATTCACAGACATTCTGACAGGTGCAGAGGAAAAATTCACTGATGACTCAACTAAGACAAACGTAGTTACTGCTTAACAATCCATCTTCACACACACACACACAGTGATAGAGAGATTTGTAGTATTTAGTGGGAAGAATTCAGTGGGCAGAGCTCAGAGTATAATTTTCAAAGCATCAGCCAACTTTTGTACTTTTGCCAATAGTCTAGCTTTTCCCAGGTAGAAAACTACAGATGGACAAACAAATAATATTCTTCCTTAGAATTTCTAATTTTGAAAGTAAACTGTAGCTTTTGACTTATCAGTATAGAACCTTGTTAAGATGATCACGGTAAGACCCACTGTGTGATAAGAGAGCTGGAAACAAGCTGCTGAACCAGCCCATCTGAACCCCAGACTGCTAATGTAAGCAACAACATAGCCACAATCAGATTTGAGCTGACAAACTTAAAAACTTGATGTTTCTGTTGTAGGAAACACCACTGCTGTCCAGACACAATTCTCCTGCTGCATTTGGGCTCTTTTATTCTCTTGGTGAAGGTCATATTTATGGGATGTTGTTAGAGGTTACACTGGTCAATTTGCCCATTCTCCAGATTATCAAAGGCTTTCTTCACAAATGGAGACACATTTTCAGGACTCAATATTGCCATTACGGTCTTATCAGATGACACTAGCTGCATCATTGTGAGTAGAAGCCTTAGGGTCCCTGAAATTGCCTACTATTTTCCCAGCATTTCAGGGTATTTCACATTCTGAATATGCTTCACCTTTTATTTTAAATTAATGGGAAACCATCAAAGACGTCCATGAATATTTTATACTTCCTAATATCTGTATAAATTTGGTATTCTTGCAGTTGGACAAATTTTTAATTCCACCACCCTCACCTCCTTCTAGTCCACATATTTTAGATTGCAATTTGGTTACTGAATACGAGAACCCCAACCAAGGGGATAGTACCACTTAGATACTTCCTTTGTGAAGGTTATAAGGGGCACAAGTTATGTAGTGTGTATAAACCTACATTAAATGTTTGCAACGTCACTGTCTCTTCTGGACAAAGCTCTCATTCTAAGATGTAAATTAATCATAAGTCAGTATAGTTATTGGTATGGGGAAGAGAATCAGCTGTTTTGTGTTGGGTGGGTGATGAAGAGACAGGAAAAACTCCAGCAAATGAGAACGGATTGCTTTATGCCTCTGGAGGCATGAATTAAGAAGTAAATATTACTTTGTCTCCTGTACCTACCTCCACTTACTGTCTTGAGTGACTAGTCCTTGGGATATGACAGATCTAGTTTGCGGTGAAGAGTAAAGACCATAATGAAATAGTTTGAAAACCATGAGAGTTTTGTTGTTTCAATAAAGTAGATTTTGCTTAAAGTCAACATGTGTTTTTCATTCACTTAATACAAAAATGCATCCTGTGACATGTGCTGGGCATACTGTACTGGTATCCAAGTTAGACAAGGAAAGGGGGATAGACAGAAAACATCAGGAGGAGGTGGTTTCTGTGCTGAGACTGGGAAAGTCTAAGTAGATGAAAGGAGGACACCCAAAGTCCAAGGATGAGCTGGAGTATATGTGGTGAGGTTGAAGCTAACATAGTTGACAATCGTTTTCCTGGATATATTTCCACATACAGTGAAACATAAAGATATACCAAGGTAGTGAGATGCCAGATTTATAAAGAAATGACTAAACCAAGATGATTCGTGGGCTTAGATTTGGAAAGGCATTAAGTGCCACCCTGAGGATGTAAGCTTGTCTTTGGCTTGAACATAAAAGCAACATAAAGTATTGACTTGAAAATATAATGTAGACTCTTGAGGGCAGGAAATGAAAGTACCAATTTTAATGCTTTGAAAACAGCACAAAGAAGACCATAGATAAAATTACTTCTTAAATTCTACCACATGCTGAATGTGCCATCTGAGACTACATCATGTGACCTTCATGATTCCAGGAATGACATAATAGAGACCATGATCCCTGGGCCGGTTCCTGCATTTATCTCCTGTTCCAGCTTATCCTAACAACACTTTTAATACTTTTCAGGGTGAACAAGAAACTACTTAGTGCTTTACCCCCTCTCCATGTTTTAGTCTTTTTCCAAATTCTTCCATTTTCTCTTCCTCCTTACAAGACAGTATTTAAATTTACTCCCATATTGTTCCATCAAATGATCATATCAAGTATCTCATTTTAACTGTAAATGTTAACTTTGTCTCCCATTTAACACTTAACCTAATTTAAAAAAATATAAGGTAAATACAGGTACACATCTATGTTTCTTGTTCAAATAAGAAAATTGCAGATATTTGTCGACATTTGCCAACATCAATTTTAATCTTTGTAATCCTGCATAAACTGGTAGTCCTCTGGTAGATCCCTTGTAATTAGGATGACGTTCATAAAGTGAAGTTGGCTGATGAGTTGGCCTTGTAAGAGAGGTAGCTGATGTATCAGCTGTCACTCTCACTGGAAACCGTGCGTTGCTCCCTGGTTGAAGTTTAGAAGAACGACCTTCTTTGGCAGATATGTTGTGATATCCATTTGGAAAAACAGAAGTCTCCACCATCAGTCCAAAATAATTACTCTGCATGGGAGACAAGATGCTGTACTGAGATGTAGAATTTGTAGTTTTAATGAGTTCATAATATGGTCATTTGCTTCAGTGTATCTGCTTTGAGTGTGCCTGTGGACAAGGTTCAACTGATTTAAAATAGCATGCTGATCCACTGCAATTTGTTCTGGTGGTCTAACTGACCTTGATGATGGAGCAGAAAAATCACCGCTGATCGGGGTATTTTTATCACCATTTATTTGTCTAGTAGGGGGCTTTCTAATTAGAGGCATATTTAATTTTGCAACAGGTAAAAATGCACTTTCTCCACTAGTGTCAGTCACAAAAGCAGAATTATGTTTATCCACATTACCCCCTGCTATAAAGTGCTTCTTGTTGAAATCTTCAGCCAATGAAGATAACAGAGAGGCATTTTTAATCCCAACTCTTCTTCTTATTCTGATTAAAAGCTGGGGAAAGACTCGTTTAAAATTTGAATTATGGTAGAACTGCTGCTACAAAAATAGAGAAAAATTTTAGTAATATTTTAAACCAAAATACAAGACTACAATAAGCCTAACGTATAAAACATCAGATATCACGTTTACAATTGAAAGAAAATATCAGCAAAATATGAACATTGCTGACTATTTTTTAAATTTCCTTATTTGTAAAATACACATTTAAGTAGTATAGTCATCAAATTAAAGAAGTTACCATTTGCAGTAACGGTGAATGCCACTTTTCACAAGCAGCTTTAAATACCTTTATATATATTTCTGATAAGATTCATAATTGCAAGCAAAGTTTCTCTGAATCTTGAATACTTATGGCACTGTCCCCAATTTTAGAAAAAAATAAAGAATTTAAGACTTGGTAATTTTATTCAATTTTCAAAATCTAGCTTTAAATATATATTACCATTGATGGATGTACAACATAAACTTTCATATATGTTACCAAGTGGTTACTAAAATTTCTGAATACCTTGCTTAAAACAGAGACTTCTTTTTCTTCTGCCAGAAAGTCAGCTAGACAAGCAGATCTTTGAAATTCTGCCGCAATTTACTAAACCCATAAAGGTTAAGCTGTCTAACTAAACTTTTCATACTTCCAGTTTCAAATATTCTGAAAGAGGCCTTTCTTTCCAAAACTACCTTCTTAAAGATATCTTCATCAATCACGATGGAAGATCCATTATCATCCCACCAGATGGATTTATATTGGTTACTCCTAGCCATTTTCCAGAGATTTCTTGGAAATGTCAGAGAACGAAAATAATTATCTTCATCTGGTTCAGAGACACAATGTGTGTAACATGGTCTTTTTATCAAAGATTCTTCAGACAAACTCTGAAAAGCATTTTCTTCAATCACAGACCTCAAGTCCAAGTCCTCAGAGAATGTTTGATCACACAATAGACATCTACCAGAGTTACCTGAAACAGTTGGTCCATCTTTATGAGACACATCTTGAAATTCTGAAGAAACATGTGTCATCTCAAATAACTTTTTCTACAGTTACTTTTCTAATCTGCATGATTTTGAGCACTGCAACTTCAAATGCTGCTTTGGCAGGACTGCACAGATAAACTGCTAGGCCATCACAATTGTTCTCAACCTGAGTAGCTGTGGCATCATAAAACGACTGGTCTCCTAGCAACCCAAGTGTAACATTCCGCCTGTGTTTACTTCTCATTCATCCAGTTAAAATGAAACATAAATGTTGCTTATTTTTATAGTGTGATGTGGAAATATTTTCCCCACAAAATCTTTTTAAATAATTTAATTTTGGGGTCTATGAAATAAAACCAATCTCCATACTTTTGTACACAAATTTATACTTGATTTGTGAACATGGAATCAATAATGCAAAAAAAAAATAAAATAATTTTAAAGTTTTGGAATTTAAAGTGAAATTTGTGTAAAACCTCTACAGAAAAAGTATAACAATTTCATGATCATTTTATACTCTAGATTTCTTTTTCATGGGTTAATTGATCATAGGTGTGAGGGATTATATCTGGGTGCTCTATTCTCTTCTATTGATTTGTGTCTGTTTCTGAGCCAGTATCATGTTGTTTTATTTACTAAAGCTTTGTAGGAGTGTTTAACATCAGAGAACTTTACACCATTACATTTAATACTCTTTTTCAAGATTATTTTGGCAACTCATGATCTTTGTGGTTACATATAAATTTTGATATTATTTGTTCTATATAATGGAAAAATCTCATAGTTATTTTGACATGAATCACACTAAACATAGATTCCATTGGGTTGAAAGGTTGTTTCAACCACATAGTTTCACATCATTAACATAAGAGTTCTTTTCATTTCTTTGGATCAGTTTTAATTTCCTTCACCAATATTTTCAGTTTTTTAACGTATATGCTTTCAACTTATGTGTTAACTTCATTTCTAGGTGTTCTTTACATATATATATATATATATATATATATATATATATATATATATATAATTATATACATAATAAATGTAAACTCGTTTCCTACACAAATACAGCTGGCAGAAGGCAGTGGCAAGACATATTGAAATTCCTGAATGAAAGAAAGCTGTAATCAAAGATACTATATCAAGCAAGTCTATCTTTGAGAATAGAAGGAGAGGTAAATAACTTCCACACAAGCAAATACTTAAAGAATTTGGCAAGAGAAAATGAAATAATGAAAGATCTACTCTAAATACAAAAGAAGCAGGATTCCATAGAAAAGAGAATGGCATAATTATAAAGGCAATATCTACAATGACTTACAACAGAATAAATATGATGTTGTAAAAGAGAACATCAAAATTTTTAAGGGTCACAGAATGAAACAGGACAATACAGAGTATTTTCTTCTTGTTTCTCTTCTCTGTAGGATGGGTAAGAGTTTGTATTATTATCAGTTAAAATAAATAGATACATTATGGGTCAATATAAATACACAACAAGGTAAACATAAGTCAAAATCTTACAATGAAATTGCAAAGCCATAAAGAAACCAAGATAATAAAAGAAAACTATCAAGCCACAAAAAGAAAAAGAAATGAACAAAAAGGAAATACCACATCAACTGGAAAATGAAGTTCCAAATGGAAATAAACACCAGTCTATCAATAATTCTCACAAATGATAATGGACTTAGTGCTTCAATTAAAAGATATATATTGTCAGATGGGATAATATAACAAGACCCTACATAATGAAGCATACAAGAGACCCAATTTAGTAAGTGGAAAACACAGTTGAAAGTGAGAAGATGGAAGAATATATTGCATGCAAATACACATGACCAGAAAGCAGGACTAGCAGTACTGACTTCACACAAATAGACTTTACAAGAAAGGTCATAGAGAAAGATAAACAAGGACATGATATGATGATTAAAGGAGCAATACAAAATGAGGGTTTTATACCCATTAATACTTATGCACTCAATATAGCAGCACCTAAATACATAAAGCAAATACTAATAGATACAAAGAGAGAAATCGCTGGGAACAAAATCACAATAGGATACTATAACACCCTATTACCATCACTGGACTGCTCTTTCACACAGAAAATTAATAAGGGAACAAAGATACTAAAACATGATAAAATAATTGGAGATGGTTGATACTTCCAAAAGACTACTTCTCCCAAAAACAGAATATACATTCTTTTCCAATACACATGGAACATTTTCAAGGAAAGATTATAAACTCAGGCACAGAAGAAGCCTCAACAATTTAAGAAGGTAAATATTATTTCAAGCATCTTTTCTAAGTATAATACCATGAAACTAGAAATAAATCATAGAAAAACAGGGAGAAGAAATGACAGCATCCAGATTAAAAAACATGGTACTATAACAAAGGAGGGAGTTGATGAATTAAAAGAAGAAATTAAAAAATATCTTAAGAAATATGACAAAACACTTCAAAAAGTCTATGGAATACAGTGAAAGCAGGTTTAAGAGGGAAGTTCATAGTGACAAAGCCCTCCACAAAGGAGAAGTACAATTTCAACTAAATAATCTGACATTCTATGTAAACTAATCATGAAGAGTAGAGCAAACAAAACCAAAAGTCAACAGAAAGGGGGAAAAAGTAAAGATCAAGGAGGAAAGAATTGAAATAGGGTTTAAAAAATAGAAAAAAATTAATCAAATTCTTTTTTGAAACTTTAAACAAAATTGACAAATCTCTGGGCAGGATCACCAACAAGAAAAGAAAGAGAACCCAAATAATATAAGAAATGAAAATGGAGAAAATACAAAGAGCACAACAAATTTACAAAATATCATAAGGAAATATCAAGAGCAACTGTATGGAAACAAACTGGATAACCAGGAAGTAATTGAGAAGTTTTTGGAAACATTCAGCCCACCAATATTGCATCAAGAAGAAACTAACCATTTGAACAGACAGATCAACAGAAATGGAATTCCATTATCAATACAATAAAAAATCTCTGCAAACAAAATCCAGACCCAAATACCTTCACTGGGGAATTTGACCAAACATACAAAGAAAAATCCATACCGGTCCTCCTAAAACACTTCCAAAAGATTAATATGGAGAGAGTACTCCCAAACTCACACCATAAGGCCAACATCAACCTGATACCAAAACCAGACAAAGACAATACCCCAAAAAGAAAACTATAGGCCAATATCATTGATAAACATTGATGTAAATGTCCTCAAGAATTAATTAACAAACAGAATCAAACATCATGTAAAAAAAAGATCATGCACCATGGTCAAGTTAGGTTCATCCCAGGAACACAAGGATGGTTGAACTTATGCAAATCAATCAATCAATTGTGATACACCATATCAACAAAAGAGAAGACAAAAACGATATGATCATCTCAGTAGATGCAGAAAAAGCATTTGATAAAATTTAACATCTATTTGCCATAAAAGTTATTATCACAGTGGGCATAGAGGGACCATATCTCAACATAATGAAAGCTATTTATGACAAGTATATAGCCAGCAAAATACTCAATGGTGAAAAACTGGAACCCTTCCCACAAAAACCTGAGACAATGCTAGGATGCCCATTCTCAAAATTTCAATTCAATATAGTCTTGGAATTCCTAGCCACAACGATCAGGCAAGGAAAATAAACAAAACTTTTCAGACTGGGAAAGAAGAGGTAAAATTGTCATGTTATGCAGACATGACACTGTTTATAGAAAACTGTAAAAGCTTCACAAAAAATTACTTAGGCTAAAAAAGGAACTGGGCTAGGTAGTCAGATTAATCTACAAAAACCAATTACATTTCTTTACATTATCATTGAATCATCAGGAAAACAAATTATGGAAACAACCACTTTAATAACTGCACCCAAAACTATAAAATGCTTAAGAATAACTCTGACCAAGGTGGCAAATGACTTATACATGGAGAAAAAGGAAATATTGATTGAGGAAATCAAGAAAGATTTTAAGAATTGAAAACATACCCAATGGTCTCGTAATGGAAGCAATAATATTGTTAAAATGGCCATAATGCCCAAGGTAATTCACAAACTAACTGAATTCCTATCAAATTATGCAAAACATTTATTTTTAGGACTGAAACAAATGATCATAAGATTTACACAGAATCAGAAAAGATCCATAATTTCCATAACAATATTGAAGACAAAGAGGCTGGAGCAATAACCCGCCTGGTCTCCATACACTATTGCAGAGCTACAATAGTTAAAACGACATGATATTGGTACAGAAACAGGCATATGGATCAATAGAAGAGAATAGAGAGCCTAGGAATAAATCTACAGGCCTATGTTCAATTAATATTTGACAGAGTAGCCAAGAATATGACAGAGAAAAGGCCATCTCCTCACCAACTGATGTTGGGAAAACTGGAGAGCAGCATCAGAGCAATGGAGTTAGAACAATCCTTCAATCCAGACACAAGAATAAGCTCAAAATGGCTTGAAGACTGAAATGTAAGGCAAGACACAATATATCTCTTAGAAGAAAATATTGACAAAACACTCTGAGATAAATCTCAGCAATGATCTCCTAGAACAGCCTATCCAGTTAATGGGTGTAAGAGCAAAATTAATAAATGGGACCTAATTAAACTTATAAGCTTTTGCACAGAAAATGGAACCATAAACAAAGCAAAATGACAACCTACAGGATTAAAGAAAATATTTAGAAATGATGCAACTTACAAAGGCTAAATTTCCAAAATATAAAGACTTCATACAACCTAACAATAATAAAAAAACAAACAAGAAACCCAATCTGAAAATGGGCAGAAGCCCTAAACAAGCATTTCTCCAATAGAGACATACAAATGCCACACAGATATATGAAAAAAAAAAATAATTGCTCACTATCATTATCAGAGAAGGGCAATTCAAAACTATAATAAAGTATCACTTCACAATAGTCACAATGGCCATCATTCAAAAGTCCACAAACAATAAATGCTGGGGAAGCTGTGGAGAATGGGAACCCTCCTACACTGTTGGTAGGAATGATGTTGGTGCAGTAACTGTGGAAAACAGGATGGGGATTCCTCTAAAGTATAAAAATAGACTCAGCATATGATCCAGCAATCCCACTTCAGGGTATACATCAAAGGGAACCCTATTTCAAAAAGACACCTGCACCCCAATTTTCTTAGCAGTGCTATATACAACAGCCACGAAATGGAAGCAACCTAACTGTCCAACAACAGATGACAGTATTCAAAATTATGCTGTATTTACAGAATGGAATAATATTCTGCAAAAAAAAAATGATAAAACAGTAACATTTGCAGCAAAATGGATGTCCCCAAAAAGTGTCATCGTAATTGAAATAAGCCAGAAAGAGAAAGAAAAATAACACATGACATGACGTATGTAGAACCTTAAAAAAAAAATTTGGATATGGACACTATGATTTCGTCTACAAAACTGAAACACAGTAGCAGATCTACTTAATAATCTTATGATTACTGCAGAAAGGGACTGGTAGACGATATATTTGGGAGATGTAGATTTATAAATGTTATCCATTATATATAAAAATAGATGTTTCCAAAATTTTTTTTGTATGACACAGGGCAGTAAGTTAAATAACGTGAAGTAATGTTTAATAGGCACAGAAATATATGCATGTACGGGAACTCTGTGCTATACACCACAGATTGACACATTGTAAATGGCATACTTCAATGATATATAAATGAATAAATATGTAAATAAATAAATAAATAAATAATATTTAATAATAAAAGAAATACAAATATTCACACTTCTTATATTTACACATCAAGATTCTATGAGTAAACACAAAGTATAAAGAAGAAAATTGAATGAATGAGAGCAAGGCAAATAACAAGAGAAACAATTGAAAAGATAAAAAAATTCCTAAGTCTGTTTCTTTTCAACATAAAGTAGACAAATTTTACGTTGGTTAAGAAAATAATGACTCAAATTAAATTAGAAATAAAAGAGCAGATATTACCACTGATGTAGAGGTGCATAGCATCATAAAAGTTTACCACTAGCCAACGATTTGAATGACCTAGAACAAAAGACAGATTCCCAGAAACATATGTCTTCCCATACTGAATCAAGAAGAAATTAGGAAGTTAAATTCAGCAAAAGTGTTTAATAGTAAATCAGTAATCCAAACCTCCCAAACCAGAAAAAATTTACAAGATGACATTACTGGTTAAATCTGTCATATATTTGAAGACAATTATTCACCAATTCTTCCCTAAAACTTTCAAGAATTTGAAGGGGGTGAAAGATTCCAAAGAAGTTTTATGATGCCAGCTTTATTTGCACAACCAAGCTAAAAAGGACATTAGATGCAAAATATAGAACATTATCCCTGATGAACATATGTGCCAAAATTCTCAACAAAACACAAGCAAAATGATTTCAACAACACATTTAATATATCATACACATATACGAGTTAAGGGATTTATCCCTGGGTTTAAGGATACGTCAAAATATTCAAATCAATAATGGTGACATGCCTCACTAATAAAATGAGAAATAAAACTCACATAATCATCTCAATAGGTGCAGAAATAGCATTATATATAATGCAACAGCCTTTAAATATACTCCAAACTAATTAAATTAACCCTTCAGTGGCACAATATCATATACACACAAACACTGTGTGGAGAGAAGCAAAGCAGATCCCTGTTTATTGATTCATAGAAAAAGGGCTTGTATAGGACATGAACAATGCATCACATATTATCTAAGTTATAACAATGTTAATAATGTTAAACTGTTTATGTCCCCACGCTCCTGCAGTAAGCACAGGATGTTAAATGATCAAGGATTGTTTTAAATTTCATCATGGAATTTCATTAAGAAGGTCATCTCTTATCCAGCCGGCTTGCCTGTCTTAGGTTGTCCTCCTCTGACGATCTTACCCATCATAGGCTATCCAGCCATCCGTACTGGATACATTGAGTAGGCCATTACTTATCCAGCCTGGATACGTGACATTCCTCACAGCTTGTTTGTCAGTTCAGCCCAAGGGCTTATTCTCTAGAGCCTTCAGACAGGGGCCTACAAACCCAACATCCCTTGACAGAAAAATGGATGAAGGAAATTTGATGTATATATGCAATGCAATCAATACTTTGCATTCCTATCAACAGTGTTCACGGTGTTCCTTTTTCTACACAATCTCACCAACATCTATTCCTTTTTTTGATGAGAGCCTTATGACAAGTGTGAGGTCTTGTCTCATTTTTGGTTTATGACTTTCCTTATAATTTATAGCTCTGAACATATTTTCATGTGTCATTTTGCCAACTCTATGTTTTCTACAGAAAATTGATTCAGATCTTTCTATTCAGTTCCTAAGGACACATTTTTTAACTGGATTGTTTGGTCTTTTTTTTGTATTTGTGGTGTATGAGTTTCCAATATAGTTGCATATTAACTCTTGATTGGAAAATATCACTTGCAAATATATTCTCCCATTGTGTTCATTGACTTTTCATTTTATTGATCATTTCTTCTGCATTGTAAATCTGTTTAGAGTGATACAAACATATTTTGTTTGTTTTCCATCTGCTTCCCTTGCCAGAGGAGACATATTTAGAATCAAACTAAGTCCAATGTCAGAGTGTACTTCTTATGTTTTCCATCTTCTTCCCTTGCCAGAGGAGACATATTTAGAATAAAATTAAGTCCAATATCAGAGTGTACTTCTTATATTTTACACAAGGATTCTTTGTTTTCAGATTTTATGCTTTATATGCCCAGGAGTGGGATTGCTGGGTCATATGATAGGTCTATAGAAAATTGCCTTCTGCTCACTTTCTGGCTGAGTTGTTTGTAGATTTTTGAAATGGAGTTGTATGAACGATGTGTGTAATTTAGGAATTAGCCTCTTGTTGATTGCATTGTTTCCAAATGTTTTCTCCCATTTGGAAGTTCATCTTTTCATTCTGTTTATTTTGCTATATAGACTCTTTTCAGTTTAATTTGGATCTATTTGATTATTTTGCCTTTGTTGTTTTCAGCTTGGGAGAGTGACATAAGAAAATTTCACTACAATTTATGTCTTGTTTTTCCTATGTTAGTTTCCAGGAGCTTTATTGTTTCATGTATTAGATTCAGATATTTAAAACATTTTGAGTTTATATTTGTACAGTGTGATGGAGTGTTCTAATTTCATTGATTTACATGTAGATGTCTAGCTTTCTCAACATCACTTGCTGAAGACTGTCTTTTAGGCATTGTATATTTTTGTTTCTTTGTCATAGTTTAGTTGACCATAGGTGTGATATTTTATTTCAGCCTCTGTGTTCTGTTCCAGTGATATAGATGTTTGTTTGTTTTCCAGCATTGTGCTGTTTTGATTACAGTTTTTGTAATATAGTCTGAGATCTGGGAGGTATACGCGTTATGCAACAAAGTTTGTTCTTTTCCCTCATTGTTTCTTTTGCAGTTCTAGTTCTTTTGCATTTCCATACAAATCTTAGGACTGTTTTAAGTTCTGTGGAAAATATCATGTAGTTCGATCTGAATCACTTTATATCCGTAGACATTTTTAGTAGTATACATATTTTAACAATATTAATTCCTGTAAAATAAGACCTTGAAATTTCTTTCCATTTCTTTACATCAACTACAAATTTCTTTATCAGTGTCCTATTGATTTTGTTATCTTGAATTTTTCATACGTTTTTCATTTTTGATCTGATTTCATATGGATTTTTTAAAATAATGGAATATTTCTTGTTAATATAAAGAAATGTGACAGTTTTTGTATATTAATCATCAATCATCCTACTTTGCTAAATGTCTTTAATAGTTTTAATTGTTTTCATGTGGAGAATCTTTAGGGTTCTCTATATAGATTATCCTGTCATCTAAAATAATACCAGATTTACTTCATTCAATCCAACTTGAATAACTTTTTTTCTTGTCTGATTGATGTTGCAATGACTTCCCATACTGTGTTTAACAGAAATGTTGAGATTGGGCATCCTTGTCTTATTCCTTAATTTGGCTTTCAGTTATTCACCTTTGCATATTATGTTGTCTGTGGGTCTGTAATTAATGACTTTAGTTATGTTGAGATATATTTCCTGAATCCTACTTTGGTAAGAAGTTTCTGTTTTTGTTGAGTCTACTGTTCTTGTTGTTGTTGTTCTTGCGGCTGCTGTTTTAATGAATGAAAGTTGAAGTTTGTGAAATGCTGTTTATCGATTTATTGGGATGACCAAGTCATTTTCCTTTTTTCTTTTGTTAATGTGGTGTATCAAACTGATTGATTTCATGTAATTTCAACCTCTCTTATGATCCTGCAATGAATTAACGTTGATCATGTTGTATGATTCATTTTAGATATTGCTGGATTTAGTTTATTAATAGTACTTATTTTGAATTTTTGCATCTATTTCAATCAAAGTTATTGGCTTCAAATTCTCTTTGCTTGTACTTTGTTTGCTGGCTTTGCTATCAGGGTAATGAAAACTTCATAGAATTAATATGGGAGTTCCCCACATCTTCACTATTTTTGAATAGTTTGAAGAGTATAAGTCCTGCTTTGTATTTTTGTGCAATTCTCCATGGGAGCAGTTTAAATCTGCACCAATGTTTAATGATTTTTTTAAATGCAGATTCTATCTTTCTTCTAGTAATCAGTTTGTTCAAATTATTTGTTTCTCCTTATCTCTGTCTATTTCTAGGCATTTGTCTATTTCTTCTAAGTTGTCCAGTTTATTGGCATGTAATTGGTGACAAAATGTTCCCTTTTCTGTATATCTGAGGGAACAATTGTTATTTCTCCAATTTTATTTCTGAATTTATTTCTTTGGAACATCTCTCTTTTCTTCATGATACACCTGGATAGAGGTTTTTTGATTTTGCTTATCTTAAAAAGAAAACAAAAAACAAAATCTTTGGCTTTACTACTTTTTGAATAGTTGTTTTTGCTCTTTAGTTTATATTAACACCTGTAATATTTAGGATCATGTTTTTCCTTTTTTTTAACTTTTTTTAATTGTTTTTTAATCATTTTACAAAGTTGTCTCAAAGTCCATTTTAGAGCACAATTTTTTAGGTACAATGAACATATATACATTTTTTGTCCCATTTTTCCCCTATGAGCTGCCGTTAAGATCTTTTATATATTTCCCTGTGCTATAGAGTACAATCCTGTTTATCTATTTTACAATTTTGACCTCCCAGCCTATCTCTTCCCACACCACACCCCTTGGCAACCAACACTTTGTATTCTCTGCCTGCGAGTATATTTCTGTTTTGTATTTATGCATTTTTTCTTGATTTTGTTTTGTTTTTTGATTCCACACATGAGCCATCTCACATGGTATTTTTCTTTCTCTTTCTGGCTTACTTCACTTAGACAGATTTTCTCCTGGACCATCCATGTTGCTGAAAATGGCATTATATTGTCAGTTTATAAGAATGACTACTATTCCATTGTATAAATATAACACCTCTTCTTTATCCAGTCAACTGTCGATAGACATTTAGGCTGTTTCCATGTCTTGGCTATTATAAATAGTGCTGGCTATGAACATTGGGGTGCAGGTGTCTTCCTGAAGTAGGGTTCCTTCTGGATTTATGCCCATGAGTGGGAGTCTTGGGTCATATGGTAAGTCTATTCCAAAGCTTTTGAGGAATCTCCATCCTGTTTTCCACAGTGGCTTCACCAACCTGCATTGCCCCCAGCAGTGAAGGACGGTTCCCTTTATTCCACAGGCTCTCCAGCATTTGTCATTTGTGGATTTTTGAATGATGGCCATTCTGACTGGTGTGAGGTGATATCTAATTGCAGTTTTGATTTGCATTTCTCTGATAATCAGTGATTTTGAGCATTTTCTGATGTTCCTTTTGATCATTTGTATATCTTCCTTGGAGAATTGCTTGTTTAGGTCTTCTGCCCAATTTTGGATTGGGTTGTTTATTTTTTCTTATTCAGTTGGATGATCTGATTATATACTCTGGAGATCAAGCCTTTGACGGTTTCATATGCAAATTTTTCCCATTCTGTAAGTTGTCTTGTTGTTTTACTTCCGGTGTCTTTACTGTGCAGAAGCTTATAAGTTTCATTAGGTCTCATTTGTTTATTCTTGCTTTTATTTCTTCTACGAGAAAATTTTCGAAACGTATGTCAGATAACATTTTGTCTATATTTTCCTCTTGGAGGTTTATTGTATCTTGTCTTATGTTTAAGTGTTTTATCTGTTTTGAGTTTATTTTTTTTCTATGGTGTTCTAGCTTCTTTTGGAGTGTTCTAGCTTCATTGAATTACATGCTGCTGTCCAGTTTTCCCAACACGAGTTGCTGAAGACACTATCTCTATTCCATTGTAATTTCTTGCATCCTTTGTCTAAGATAAATTTACCAAACTTTCGTGGGTTCATTTCTGGGATTTCTTTTCTGTTCCATTGACATATATGTTTGTTTTTCTACCAATACACTGTTGTCATGTTGACTATAGCTCTATAGTATTATCTGAATTGTTAGCGTAAAGAAATGCCACTGATATTTGAAGCATAATCTTGTAACCTGCTTCCTTGCTGAATCTTTTGATCAGCTGCAGTAAATTTTGTCTGGATCTTGTAGGGTTTTCTATATATTGTTACATATTCTCTGTATATAGTGAGACTTTTACCTCTTCCTTTCCAATTTGCATCCACTTTACTTCTCTCTCTTGTTTGATTGCTGTGGCTAGGACTTCCAAGACTATCTTGAGTAGGAGTCGTGATAGTGTACATCCTTTTACTGTCCTAGATTTTAGTGGGCAGGATTTCACTTTCTCACCGTTGAGTATTATGCTGGCCGTAGGTTTGTTATCAATAGCTTTCATGATGTTAAGATATATTCCCTCTATGCCCACTTTGGTGAGAGTTTTTATCATACGTGGGTGTTGAATTTTATCAAATGCTTTCCTGCATCTATTGAGATGATCATGTGGTTTTGGTTCTTTCTCTTGTTGATGTGCTGTATTACATTAATTGATTTGCATATGTTGAACCACCCCTGTGTCCCTGGCATGATCCCCAATTGGTCATGATGTATAATCTTTTTTCTGTGTTGTTGGATTCTATCTGCTACTATTTTGGTGAGGATTTTGGTGTCTGTGTTCATCAATGATATTGGTCTATAATACTCTTTTTTGGTAGTGACTTTGCCTGGTTGTAGTATCAGGGTGATTGTGGTTTCATAGAATGACTTTGGGAGTATTCCTTCCTTTTCAAACATCTGGAAGAGTTTGAGAAGGACTGGTATGAGTTCTTCTGTTATGTTTGGTAGAATTCCTCAGTGAATCCATCCGGTCATGGACTGCTATTTGTAGGGAAGTTTTATATTGCTATTTTAATTTCATTTCTGGTGCTCTGCTTTTTCAAGGGTTCAGTTACATCTTGATTCAGTCTTGGTGGACAGTATGATTACAGAAACTTGTCCATCTATTGTAGATTACACAGTTTGGTTCAATATATTTTCATACTATTCTCATATGATATTCTGTATTTCTAATTTTTTGTGGTAATTTCTGCATTCTCATTTCTTATTTGGTAATTTGTGCTCTCTCTCTTTTCTTCTTTTTGAGTTTGGCCAGAGGTTTGTCGATTTTACTTACTTTTTGGAAAAACCAGCTTTTGAATTGGTTGATTTCTTCCTGTGTTCTTTCTGATCTCTGTTTTATTTATTTCCTCCGCAATATTTATGATTTCCTTCCTTCCGCTGTCTTTTGGGTATTTTTGTTCTTCTATTTCTAGTTAATTCTGCTGGTGGGTTAAATTGTTTATTTGTGGTTGTTCTTCATTTTTGAGGAAGGCCTGTATCACTATAAACTCCCCTCTCAGCACTGCTTTTGCTGTGTCCCATAAATATTGTGTGGTTTTGCTTTCATTTTCTTTTGTCTCAAGGTACATTTTCATTTCAGCTTTGATTTCTTCATTGACCCATTTGTTTATTAATAACATATTATTTAATCCCTATACTTTCCTTTTTTTCCCTTTGTTTCTCTGTTGTTGATTTCTAGCCTCATGACATTGTGGTCAGTAAAGATACTTGAGGTAATTTCTAACATCTTAAAACTGCTGAGGTTTCTTTTGTGCCAAAGTGCATCATGAATCCTGGAAAATATTCCACGTGAACTTGAAAAGAATGTATATCCTATTTTTTGGGGGTGCAATGCTCTGAAAATATTCACGAAGAGTAATATTTCTATTGTATTATATAAATTCTCTGTTGCCTAATTTATTTTCTGTCTCGATGATCTGTCTAGTTATGTTAATGCAGTGTTGAAATCTCCAAATATGAATCCCCCTTTATATCTGTTAGTAATTATTTTATGTACTTAGGTGCTCCGATATTTGGTGCATATGTATTAACGAGTGTGCTATCCTCATATTGTATCACTCCTTCAATCATTATAAATTGTCCTTCTTTTTCTTTCTTTATGGCCTTTATTTTAAAGACTATTTTGTCTGAAGTCAGTACTGCAACACCTGCTTTTATGGTTTTTCCAATTATATGAAATGCCCTTTTTCTATCCTTTCACTATCAATCTATATGTGCCCTTCTCTCTGATGTGGGTCTCTTGCATGCCACATTTTAAAGGTTCTTGCTTTATCATCCAGCCTGCCACTCTATGACTTTCGACTGGAGCATTTAGTCAAATAACATTTACAATAATTGATGATAGGTTTGTGTTTATTGACAATTTGACCTTATATTTGCAGTTGATTTGGTATTTCCTCTTTGTCCCTTTCATCTTCCTTTTATGGTTTGGTAATTTTGCTTTGTATTATCATAAATTTTTTTAGTTTCAGTGACACCCTGATAAGTTTTTGTCTTCTAGTTACCCTTTTATATAAGTCCATTAGACCATTAATATAACTGTTTTTATTAATCAGATAGTAACATGATCTCAAACCCATCCTACCGAGAACAAAAAATTTTAAAAAGAAAGACCAAAAAATAAATTCTCTATTTTCCTGTCTCCCTCCCCCACTCTCAGTGATTTGTATGTGTTGTTTTAAAATTTTGTGTGTATTTTATTTGTAATTCATGGGTTATCACCTTTCCAGCTGTGAGTTTCACATTTCTGTAGCATCCTGCTACTTTTCTTTTTAGAGAAGACCTTTCAATAATCCTTTAAGCTTGGGTCAAGTTTTGCTGAACTTTTGAATCTTTTTCATGTCTTAGAAAATCTTTATGTCTCCTTCTACCAAAAAGGATAGCCTTGCTGGTTAAAGTATCCTAGGATATAATATTTTTTTTCATTCAGGACTTTGAATACCACTCCCTTCTGGTCTGTAGTAATTTTGTAGTGAAATCACCTGGGAGCCTAATGGGGATTCCCTTGTACTCACTCTTTGCTCTTCTCATGCTGTCTTTAGGATCAGTTTTTATCCGTGACTCTGGCCTTCTTAATTATATGTCTTGGTTTGGGTGTATTTGTGTTCTTCCTGTTTCGTACACTGTGAGCTTCCCGTATCGGATATCTGATTCCTTCTTTAAGTTTGGGAAGTTCTCAGTCATGATTTCTACAAAAATATTTGTAATCCCCTTTGATATTTCTTCCCCTTCTGGGACATTTATCATGCCAAATTTGGCATACTTTCTATTATCCCATAGGTGCCTTATGCTTTTTTCATTACTTTCCCATTGTTTCTCTTGTAGCTCTACTGATTGGGTGCTTTCTATTGTCCTGTCTTCTCAGTCACTATTTTGTTCCTCTGCGTTATATAGTCAGCTTTGCTATGCCTTTAAATCATTCCTCATCTCAGTCAACAGGTTTACCTATTCTACTCGGCTCTCCTTTATAGCTTCCATTTCATTTTTGACATATTTTATATGTCTAAACACTAACTCTTTTATTTCCTTCAGTACTTAGATCACTCCAATTTTGAAATCTTCATCTAGTAGGATATCGATGTCTATTTCACAGATCATTATTTCAGGGAATTTCTCTTGTTCTTTTAATTAGGGATAGTTTCTCTGCTTCTTCATCTTTCTACTATCTCTCTGGTACTGATATTTATGGAGTATTTGTTATATACTGTGGTCCTAAAGGAGTAGATCTACCTAATGACAATGTAGTAATACAACTTAGAAAACAGAAAAAAGAGGGAGAGAGATAAAGAATTTTAAAGAAGGGAGAAATAAAGCTTTGAAGACATTGCATAATGAATAATATTAAAGCAAATTGAAGCAGAGTTTGAAAAATAATAATAATAAAAATATTTTTAAAAATTTCAAAGGGATTAAAATGGGGGTATATATAATTGAATAAGAAGTATAAATTAAGAGGTTAATAGAAAATGGAACAGCTAAAAACAGATTAAAACAAGGGGGTGGTCTGTGTCCTCCTGGGGACTGTGTAATTTTAATGTGAAATCTTTCTGTAGTCATCCTGTTTTGGAAGCTCAGCTTGCTGTTTCTAGAGGCCCTCCATTGAAGCCCTCATCTGTGCTGCTCCCAGGACATTTGGAAAGCAGATCCCTTCTACACTAAACACTGGTTCAGGTGCAGCTCCCTTTACTCTGGGCTGGTTTGTCACTGCCCTGCCCGATGCTGCAGACAGATGTTGCAGACTGACAAGGAAGGATTGGGCATTATGCCCTTTCCCAGCACCATGGTCAGGGGCTGCATTCCAGCTCAAAACTTGAGGGGCAACCCGCCCTCTCAGGTTGCCAATCACTCTGCTGCTCTGTGCCTCTGTACGCACTGCCTCGGGTTTGCACACCAGACGTGGGCTCAGGGAAGACTGAGGAATAGCCCTGTCTCTGGTCTGGGCCAAAATCGAGCTCCTTGTTTGTCTTGGCAGACATGTTCTCTAAGGAACCAGACTGTAGTATCATATTTGCCTCATGCTGTCGACAAGTCTCAGTCTGGCCCTTGATGCTGCTAAGCCCCTAGGTGTAGATGCAGGTTTTGCCCCCACTGCCACCTGGGGGCAAAGCACCAGAGTGTATGGTGGCTGTGTCTGAGCCCCAGCTCTCTTCACCTAGAAACTTTTGTGGATTTTCAGAGATGGGGATGGCACCCTTCCACCAATAGGGCACATCTGCCCTGTTGTTTTATGGGGGGCCCAGGTTGTTCTGCCCTGTGCACCCACAGCAATGGCTAAAGCACACTCCATTCCCCCAGGCCACCACAGTGCACCGATTCCCATCTACCACCCAGCGCGGGCAGCATGGCCCTGCCCCCAGCTTCCGGGCTGCATCTTCGGCTGGGTGTCACAGGGATTCTCTGTGCCTGTTTAATTTAGTTCTGTCATTCAACTTATACTATGTACAGGGCCAAGCCTCGGAGGCTCGCCCTCCGTCCTGCCGATCTCTCAGTTGGAGAGGGGAGACATAGTGAATGAGCACCAATCCTTCTTTGCTTCTCCCTCCCCGTGGGGCCTGTCCCTTTCTGTTTTACCTTTTATTCTTTCTTTCTTCCTTTTCTCCTACCAGATTTTTCACATCTTTATCTACTGAAGAGGACAATGATCTGTCAGATTTCTGCAGGTTCTCTGGTTAGCTGAGTGGGTCTGTGGATATGAGTCTTGGTGCATTTGTGGAAAGGGTGAGCTACAAGCATCTTTCTACTCCTCCATCTTTGCCTCCCCCAAAGAAACTCTCACTTTATTGTGGAAGATAAACATAGTCTGGAAAAAATGGAAAAGATATTCTATGGAAATGACAATAAAGTGCAGATTGCAATGTTCAACTCATAGAAAATACGTTTTAAAATAAGGGCCAAAATGAAAAAAAAATATGAGATTATATAAAGAAAAAAGGATCAATAAAAAAATAGGATATTACACTCATTAAATTATATATGGACCAAACACCGTAGATCCTAGATATAAAAAGAAATTTCAGTAGACAAGAAAAAATTAATTCATTATAAAACAATAATAGTAAATGAGTTTAACTCCTCACTATTCTCATGGCCAGATCATCCAGAAAGAATATTTGTAAGGAAACAGAGGTCTTAATAGCATATTAGATCATTTGAACCTAAGTGAGCTATTGGACACTACACCAGAAAAGCAGAACACATAAACTTTTCAAGTGTGCACAGGATGCTGCCTAAGGAATTAACCACATATTATGTCATGAAATGAGCCTCAGGGAGTTTAAGCAAATATAGATTACAGCAAGTAGTTTTCCATACACAAAAGTATGATACTGTGCATCAACACTAGAAAGAAGAATAGGAAAAGCACAAACATAAAGCCAAATCACATCCTTTAAAAAAAATAAAGAAAGGTCAATGATGAAATCAAAGAGGTGATGAAATCAAAGAGGTTATAAAATCATACCTGGAGACAAATTACAATGAAAACACAGCTACATAAAATGTATGGGATACAGCAAAAACAAATCTAAGAGGGTAGATGAGAACAAATCATGACTTCCACAAGGAACAAGAAAAACCTCATAGAAAGTACCAAGCATACTACACAAAATAGAGAGAAATAAGAACAAACAAAACACAAAGGTAGTAGAATGACAAATCTTTAATGATTATGTTGAAAATAAATAGAATAAAAGTTGAAAATTAAATAACAAATCATATAATCAACAGCTTTAATTTCCTTAAAAATATTAACAAACAGGTATACATTTAGCCAGCCTTATCAAGAAATACAGAGACTGTACCCTAACAAAATAAGAAATGAAACAATAGAAATAACATCTGATATTACAGAAATACAAAAAATGATTATGTAAGCACTATGAGCTGTTACATGACAACCAACTGGACGACCTAAAGGAAATGGACAAATTTCTAGAAATGTACAGCCTGCCAACACTGAATAAAAAGAAAACTGAGAACTTGAAAAGAGTAATCAGTATAAGTTAAATTAAATCTATAATTTAAAAACACCCCTTGAACAAAATGCCGAGATGCTTTCAGTAAAACCCCTTTTCCCCCAGCTATTTTAAAAATGAAGGAGGAAGGAAAATTCCCAAAGTTATTCTATGAGGCTACCATTACCCTGATAACAAAACCAGTCAAAGACACTAACAAAAAAAAATGAAAATGAAAATCCAATATCCTTGATGAATATACATTAATAAATCCTCAAAAAACATCAACAAATGAATCCAGCAATACATAGAAAAGATTATACATGATGATCAGTTGGACTCCTTCCAGAGTCAAAAGGATGGTTCAACATACACAAATCAATCAGCGTGACATATCTCTAATAAGGGAAGGACAAAATACACAATACCATGTCAATACATTAAGAAAAAACATTTGACAAAATTCAACATACGTTCATAATCAGAACTCTCATGAAAGTGAGTACAATGGAAACATCTCTCAACATAATAAAGGCCATTTATAATCATATATAATTCTCAGGGAAAAGGCTGAAAGCCTTATGGGTAAATTCGGGAACAAAACAAGGATTCCTACTCTCACCACATCTGTTCAATAATAATAGAAGAAAAGAAAAGGAAAAGAAAAAGAAATGAAAGAAATGCAAAATGGAAAGAAAGAGGTAAAATTGTTACTAGTACTAATGGCATAACAATCTACATAGAGAATCCTAAGGGCTTCACACTGACTATTATGAACAACAAATAATTTCATCAAGGGAGCAGGGTACAAGATTAATGTAAAGAAGTCTCTTGCATTTCTACACATTAATCATGAGATACCATAAAATGGACGTTGAAAGCAATAATAATTAAAACCCCATACCCCCGAATATCTTGGAATAAATGTAACCACATACGTGAAAGATCTAAACACTGAAAATAATAAAACATTGACAAAGAAACTAAAGATGATTCAAACAAATGGAAAGATGTGGTCTTGGATTGAGACTTCATATTGCAAACATGGCCGTACTAAACAAAGAAACCAAATGATTTAGTGCAATTCCTGTTATGAAGCTGTAGTATTTTCCACAGAACCAGAAAATAAATATCTCTAAGTTTTACATGAAACCATTAAAAATTGCCAAAATGTTGAGGAAAAACAACAAATCTGGAGGTATATCCCTCCCAGATACCTTACTATACTACAAAGCTTAAGTAATACAAGCAGCATGGCATTGGCACAGAGATATAATTGAAAAAAAAAAACCAGATAGAGAGCCTAGAAATAATTCCACACACCTATGAGAAATGAAACTATGATAAAAGAGGCAAGAGTACACAATGGAGAAAAGACAGTCTCATCAATGAATAGTGTAGTGAAAGCTGGACATCTACATGTAAAACAGTGAAATGAGAGCATTCCCTGACATCATATACAAAAATAAACTCCAAGTTTATTAAGGACCTAAATGAAAGGCCTGATACTATAAAACTGCTAGAAGGGAATATAGGTGATTCACTTTTGGATGTATATCATAGGAATACTTTCTTATATCAGTCTCCTAAGGCAAAAGAAATAAAAGGAAAAATAAGCAAGTGGGACCTAAAAAAACTTGAAAATTTCTGCACAGTTAAGGACACTATAAATGAAATGAAAACACTGCCTGTGCAATTGGAGAACATATTTGCAAACAATGCATGTGACCAGGGGTTAATAGATGTAGGTTAATAGATGTAACATGGATTTAGGTTACACAACTCAAGGTGGAAAACAAAAATCCAATCAAAAACTAGAGCAGAGTACCTGAGTTAATATTTTTCCAAAGAAAACTTACAGATGAGTAACAGGCAAGTGATAAAATTGCTCAACATTACTAATTATTAGATAATTGCAAATCAAAATCAAAATGAGGTATCACTGAAAACTGGTCAAATGGCTATTATCAAAAATTCTACAAATAGAAAGTGTTGGAGACAATGTGGAGGTAACAGATATTTGGTTTTCTCTTCGTAGGAAAGTAAATTGTTGGAACTTATATGGAAAACAGTATTTAGATTTGTTTAAAAACTAAAAAGTTAACTACCATATGACTCAGAAGTAACTCTCCAAGAAAAAATCTGGGGAAAAAAACCTAAATTGAGAAGAACCAATGTTCAGAACAGCACTGTTTATAATATGCAAGACATGGAAGCAATCCAAGTGTCCAGAGTAGACTATGGACTTAAGAATATATGATGTTTCTATAAATATACAATGGAATATTACTCAGCCATGAAAAGTACAATACATTGCTATTTCAGCATCATAAAAGGACCTACTAAATATTGTGCTTAGTGAAGTAACTAAGACAAAGACCAAACTATATTATGTAATTTATATGTGGAATCTAAAGTATAACAAATAACTGTGTATATCTATCTATAGCTATCTATTGATAGATGACAGATAAATAGATAGAAGGATAATACATGATAGATAAATAGACAAACAGACAGATAAATAGATAAATAGATAGATAGATAGATAGATAGATAGATAGATAGATAGATAGATAGATAGATAGATAGATAGAGAAATGATGGATAGGTAAAGAGATTAGATAGACAAGACTTAGCAGACTCAAAGATATGGGAAAAATTAATGTTTAACAAAGTGAAGGGAAAGAGAATTTAATGGTAGAACATTGACAGATACAAAGTAGTATAAATAAAGAGAGAAGAAACATTGATAATCTGTATAGGTCATGGAATTATACACAATAGTTTAAAATACTTGTAAGTTACAATCATTGTAAGAATACATAATGCAATATAATCTAGAAAGTTGTTAGAATATCTATGCTGCACATCTGAAACAACACAATATAGTACATCTTCTGTACTTCAATTAAAAAATACATCTCATGTATAATTAAGTCGTCTTTCCGTGGATAAAAGCTTCCTTTAATATTGTTTTATTTTTACTCTTTTCTTTTTATGATTACTGACTCAAATTATTTCTTTTACTGTTGTAAACAAGTTACCAGTTTGAAGTATCTATATTTATTGCCCGTGTTTTCCTATTTTTCTCTCTTTTTATTCATATAGTATAGTAGTATTTAAAAACATACCCAAAGTAACAGTTGCAAATTTCTTGTGGTATCTCCTTAGCATTTTGTTCAATGTTTTGCATATATTTGCCATTTTATATTTCTTAGATTTCTTTTCTACACCTCTTATTTGCTGTCTCAGTTTTGTTTTTTTCATCACATTCAAGTTTTGTTTGTCTGATAAAGTCTTTATTTTCACTTTATATCTAAGTGATAATGGTGTAAGTATTATTGGGTTAGTTATTTCTAATTTCAGTAGTATGAAATGTAATTTTATTTAACATTTGCCAATGTTTCCTTCTCAGAAATCTGCTCATAGCCTAATGAGGTTCCTTTGTAGATTATCATAACTATTTTTGGCTGTGTTTTAAATTTTTCTCTGTCATTGCCAATTTGCATATGATGTACCTTGAAGGAGGTCCCTTTCTCTTAAATTTATTGGTGTTTTATTGGCTCACGGAATTGTATATCAGTTCCTTACACAGGTTCAGGAATTTATCAACCATTACATCTTTAAATAAACCATCAGCTGCCTTCTAACTTTCTTCTCCCTCCAGGTTTCCACTCTAATGTACACTTTCTGGGGAGATCTGATGGCTTCTGTTGAATTTCCTCACTTTTTAATATCTTGTATCTCTGCCCTCTCCTATTATTTCTAGTTTTGTATTGATGAGTTTGCTAATCTCTATTACACAAAGACAGTCTACTTCCAATGCTTTCTGTTGCATTATTCATCCCATTTATTAAGTTCTACTGGTCCTCAAACAATAATTGGTTATTTCATAGTTTCAATCTCTTTGGTAATGTATTCCTTATCATCATTTCATTTATTCCTGAGCTCACTAAACTACTTTCTTAGTATTTTTTTTTGTATTGAGTTTCTGTATGACACCTATTCGGATTCTGTATTAGATATATGGCAATATACTATGACTTTAAGTTTGTTTGCTTCAAGGTTGACATTGTGTGTGTGTGTGTGTGTGTGTGCACAGGTGCATGTGCGTGTGTGACTGTGTTTGTGTCAGTGTCTGTGTCTGTGTATCTGTGTGTGTGCATGCCCTATAAATTTACTGTGATTGGTCATGATCTTGAAAATTTATTGCTCTGATGACACAAAATAACAGGTTGGGAGTTGGAGTCCTTGCTTTTGTTTTCTGGTAGTTTGCAATATTGCACAATTTTTGGTTTTACTTTTCTGAGCTACCTTTGATAATATTTCAAAATGGCACTTTCCAGTCACTACTGTCTGGATAAAAGATGTGCTTTAATTGTCACTTCTTAGACTTCTCTGGTAGTTAATGCCACTCTTCTCACTGGAACAGCAAACCCTTCCTTTTATCTGATATCCCTTGAGACTCAGTTTACACATTGCAGAAAGGTTAAAGACAGGTGGGTATTTGGAATCAGACAAGTGCCTTTGCTATGTCCAGTGTTGCAAGGTACTTTGTCTCCACCACTGTGAATGGGGAGTAGGGACAGTGTCATGAATGTCTGAGTGTCTGAAAGATGGAATTTCTGTCTCCATTGTGGCTCCATCCCAGCTACATTTGACCATGAGTACTATTGCAGTTGGGGGCGGAAGCTGTGTGAATTACTGAGACCCTGACTCTACTGGGTTCTCTCAACATGTGGGCTCAGATATCCTAGTCAGGGTGCCATGGTTGCAGACACCAAATCTGCTCTTTCCTCACTCCCGCCACCTTTGTGGGTTTTAGTCCACCAAACTTCACCTGTTCACATGTATTCTGGAGTATTGTTTTGTGTTGTTATTTTTGTTGAGATGTGAACGCTGTACTGACTGTAGATTTAAGGGGAGAGACAAAAATAATTTAAACTTATGTCACTTTTAAATGTATATACTTTTTCAATTAAAAGCTTAAATTCTACAAAGGACAATATAAGAACAGTAAAGAAAGTGAACAAATCACCTCCCCTAATATCATAGTACTACAAAATATTTTGATTTTCCTGGGTTCTTTTCTTCAAAGTTTTTCCCATCTACATGTTCATTTTACTATAATATATCCCTATAATCTCTTTAATATCAATTAAATTATTTAAATATTTCTCTGTGATGTAAATATAGCCCTGCTGGTTCTCTAATTTACTAATAGTAGCTTACACATTTCTGTCTTCTCCATCCTTCTTCTCTTTCCCCACAGGAAACCACTACTTGGTACAGTACCCATATCTATGTGATTCTTTTCGTGTTTTTTTATGATTATTTCTCTTATATCTTTATTTTCCCCATTTAAGTTACAACATAGATTGTTTTTCTCTGTATGACTTACTTTCCTACGTGCAACACTCTCTGGGTCCAGTCACATTGTTCCAAATGGCAGAAGTTTATTTTTTAATTTGACAATGATGAAGTATTTATTATTTTATCTATATCTCACATCTACTTCAGCAAATCATCTGTTGATGGCAGTTGAGTTGTTCATCTATCCTTGGCTACTATAAATGATGATGTTAAGAATATTGGGGGTAATGTATCCTTTAAAGTTAATATTTTCATTCTTTTTTGAGATTTATACATAAAACTAGAATTCCTGCAGCATATAATGCTTCTATTTCTAGTTTTCTGAGCACTGTCCACACTTTTATAATAGTGGATTCATCAGTTTATATTTTCACCAACAGTGTACCTGGGTTCCATTTTATCGACATTGTTATTAACGTTTGTCATTTGTAGACTTTTTGTTAATAGCCATTTTGATCCTGTGAGATTATATTTCATTCTGGTTTTGATTTATGATTTCCTAATTAATAGCAAAGTTATGTTTCTTTTTATGTGCATGAAAATCATCCACATGTCTGTTTTTGAAAAATTTCAATGAAGATCTTTCAACTGTTTTTATGTTGGGGGTCTTTGTTTTTTTAAATATTGTGTCTAATATGCTATATATACATTATGGATATTAATAGCTTGTTGGTCTCATTGTCTGAAACTCTTCCTTCTATTCTGTGTATTGTCATAAGTCTTGCTGAATGTTTCCTTCACTATGCAAAAGGTTTTTCACTTCACAATTATACAAGAAGTGGAATCCCTATATCACATATTATACCTATTATTTCCTCAGTAAAATTAAAAACTGTTTTTGTTAGTTTTCCTTTTTTTTTTACTTAGGAGATAGATCAAAAGTAAAAATTGCTATGATTTATCTCATAGGCAGTTCTGCTCCTGTTGTTGGTCAGAAATTTTATAATTTCATGTTAACATTTAGTAAATTAATCTATTTTTGTCTTACTTTGTATAACATGGAAGGAAGTGCTCTTACATCTTCCTGTTACATGTACTGTCCAGTATTCCCAGAACTACTTGTTGAAGAGACTGCCTTTTTCCCATTGCATACTCTTGCCTCCTTCATTGTAGACTAACTGACCATATGAGTGTGGGTTTATTTTAGGACTCTTTATTTTGTTCCATTAATCTATGTGACTCTTTTAGTGATATATTTTGATGTTTTGATTACTGTAACTTTGCAGTATATTCTTAAGTCAGGGAGGATAATACCCACAGCTTTGTTCATTATTCAAAGATAATTTTATAAAATTTGGGTCTTTCACAATTTTGTACAAATTTTTTCATTTTTCTCCTTGTTTTGTGAAGAAACATATGGATTCTGTCAGAATAGAAATTTACTACAAGGAAAAAACCTGAGAAAAATTGTAAATTGTGTAGGATAAATCATAGAATATTAAACAACCAATGGATTGCTGCAAAAATCAAAGAAAAAATACATAAAGAAATATGACCACAAAAACAAAGTCCATGGGGTATAGCAAATGCAGTATTTATAGGGATGCTTATAGCAAAATAATCCCACTTATACAAATAAGACACATCTCACTCTCATAAAATAATCTTACAAACAAAAGATGTAGAAAAATAATAAAGAAACTTGTTAGTAGATGGAAAGACAGCTGGAAGGTCAGAACAGAAATAAAAAAATAAAGATTAAAAATAGAAATATCTAATCAAACTACATAATGGCTTTTGAATGATAAATATAACTGATAAACTTTAACGAGACTCATGAGCAAAAAGAGAGTACAGATTAAAAAGCTCCAAAATAAATGAGAAGTTACAGCTTATATCAAAGTAACAGAAAGCATCATAAGATGATACAAGAAATTATATGTCAATTAAAATCAAATCCCTAGAAGAAATGGACAATTTCTTAGAAAGACATAATCTCCAGGATGGAATGAGAAATGGAGAATATTAACAGATTATCACTAATGAAATTGAATAAGTAATTAAACAAAATCTCCCAGAAACAAAATTTCAGGCCTAGGCAAATTCACAGGTGATTTCTTCCAAATATTTACAGAAGAGCTATTACCTATATTTCTCAGAGAATTCCAAAAATTTGTAGAGGAAGTAAGGCTTCCTACCCCACATTTGTTTATCACACTACTACTAAAAGAGGAACAAATATTTCATAAAATTACAGGTTATATACTACTGATAAGCATAGATGCAAAAATCATCACTAAATTGTTAGCAAAGCAAACAAAACATTAAAAGGATTATACAGTATTTTTAAGTCCCTTTTATTCCAGGGATGCAAAATTGTTTCATTACCCACAAATTAATCAATATGATACACCAAACTAACAAATTGAAAAATAAAAATTATATGGTCACCTCAAAAGAGTCATAAAATGTTTTGACAAATTCAATATCTATTTATGATTAAGTTTCTCCTCAAATTGGGCATGAGGAAACATACCTCAACACAGTTAAGGTCATATATGAGAAAAATTCAGCTAACATGACACTCACTGATTAAGAGCTGAAAGCGTCTCCTGTAAGAGAAGGAAGAAAACAAGAATGCTCACTCTTACCACTGTTATTCAGTATAATATTGGAAATTCCAGCCATAGCTATCCAAAATAAAAGTAAATAAAATATAGCTATTTCAGAAAAGGAGTAAAAGTATCTGCAGATGAAATACTTTAAAAAGAAATCCTAAAGAAGATGCCACAAAACTACTAGGGCTTATCAATGCATTTGGTAAAATTTCAGAATGTAAAGTTAACATACAGAAATCTTGCATTTCTACACACTAACAACAAGCTAACAGATAGAGGAAGTGAGGTAACTGTCTCACTTAGAGTTGCATTACAAAAAACAAAAAAATCAAGAAATGTATCCAACCAAGGAGGTAAAATACCTGTACTCAGAAAACAATAAAATATTTATAACTGAAATTGAAGATAATGCAAACAGATGAAAGGATATAATATGTTCATATATTAGGAAAAAAATTTTGTTTAAATGACAGTACTAGCCAAGAAAATACACAAATTACATTCAGTGCTTATCAAAATACAAAGTGCATTTTCAGACACTTACAAAAAATAAATCTTATATTTACATGTAAACACAAAAGAGTTGAAATCACTAAAAAAGAAAAGAAAAGAAAAGAAAACAAAACAAACAATCTAAAAATACAATCAACTTTGACAAAGAACAAAGAGGAAGTATCACTGTCCCTGATTTTAAACTATAATATAAATCTACAGTAATGAATATAGAAGTGGCACAGAATAAACAGAATAGTGGAACACAACAGAATGCCTAAAAATTAAATCAGACAGTTATGGTCATTAAGCCCATTACAAAAAATGAATATACATTGGGGGAAAGGTAATCAACAGGCACATGAAAATGGTCAACATCACTAACCATCAGAAAAATGCAAGTCCAAAACACAGTGAGATTTTATGTCACTCCTGTCAGAATGACAATGATCAAAAAGATAACAAATATAAATTTTGGTGAGGATGTAAGGAAAAGAACCCTGATCCAAAGCTTGAGTGAATGTAAATTTGTACTGCCACTGTGGAAAACACTTTGGAGTTTTATCTAAAAATTAAAAATGAAATATGATCCAACATTTCCAAATCTGGATACTTATTCCAAGAGAATAAATCACTAATCAGAAAAGATATATTCAACCCTATATTCACTGCTGCATTATTTACAATAGCCAGGATATAGAAGAAAATTAATTTCTCATCAAAAAATGATGGATAAAAAAAGTCTGTTTATAGTGTATATATCTAACCATCTATTAACTAAATATTTATCAATATTTGTATATATATATGCATACACTCTAAATATGTATATATATATATGCTCACTGTATATATATATATGCACACACACACATAAAATTTCAATGGTTTATAACTCAGTTCTCAAATGTATAAGTTCTTGCCATTTGCAACAAATGGGTAGACCAAGAGTGTAATATGCTAAGTGAAAAAAGTCAGATAGATAATGACAAATGTTAAATTATTTTACTTATATTTGGAATTTAAAACAAATTAACATAACAAAACAGAAAATGAGTTATAGGTATAGAAAGAAATAAGTTGTTCACAAGAAGGAGGGAAATGTGGTGAAGAAATAGAAAGAGTTGAGGAAAATTAAGAGAGAAAATTTTCCAGTTGCAAATTAAATGAGTCAGGGACAAGAAATTTCCTGTATGGGGAATAGTCAATAATTATGAAATATCTTTAAATAGCAACATATTATAACTATATTTATTGTTGTGATCAGTTTGAAATGTATTAAAATTTGCAAACATTTTGTTATGTAAGAGAAACTAACACAGTGTTATACATTAAAGTACACTTCAAAAACAAGCAAACATATTTATAGAAAAAAAACAGATTTGTAGTTAACAGAGGCAGGGGTTGGGAAAGCAGAATTACATTAATGCATTCAAAAGATACAAATCTTCAGCAGTTAAATAAACGTGTTCAAGGGATGCTACGTATTAACATGATAAATACAATTAATACTGTTTTATGTTATATATGAATGTTGTTAACTGATACATGTAGCTCAAATATCTACCCTGTGAACCAAACCTTACACAATGTGTTATGTCAAATATATCTCAATAAGAGCAGAAGGAAAAATGGAAAGACAATGATCATTGTTTCTCATGTCATTTCTCATGATTGTTTTTGCAGCAAATAATCTTGAGTCATGATAGACTTATCCTAGATAAAGATACTGATAAATAAGTGATTCTAATAAATTATACATAAAGATACTAATATAAATAGTGTTTTACCATGCCTTAAACTTTCTTCATGATAACAGCCCACTGATTCTGTAGGCATCAAAATTTCACTCTGTGTATTCATCTGAATTTTGGGAATGGATACAAAAGTTAACCATGGCTGCTTTTGCTGTGAGTGATAATGTTCACTGTCTCTGACCAAAGGTCTCTTCTCCCCAACAACATCAGTAAGAAAGGAACATGATAGGTTGCTAAAAATCTCAGCATGGTAAAATCTCAGAACTCCTACAATTCTTAACTGTTTTGCAATGGGAATGCAATACTGACAAAAACTTGATTTTGGATAACAATATGGTGTTTTCTCATGGTTGCATTAGGGGATGTGAAGATAATCCCTGGGATCCACAAGAAACACCCTCACTCAAGTGCTGGCAAAGAACTGTAAATGTTCTGCATTATCAGGACTGAGGACTGCTTTCAAAATTATGACTATGCTCACTGTATTCCAGGTAGTCCAACGAAAGAAAGGTTATTGGTATTTTTAGTTGACGGGAATACATCAGCAGTTCAGACTCTATAAATTAGTCAGCAGGTGTTCAAAGCCAAAATAAGTCGTGTCAACAATGAGAATTAAAAGAAAAAATTTTGGACATAAGTTTAAATTAAAAAGGAGACACAGTCATGTGCTGGGCTCTGGGGATTGGAGAATGTATATGCCTCAGTCCAATTCAAGGGTTCAGTGGCTTGGCCCTAGCATTAGCTCGGGATTCAATGAAAAGTTAACAGTGAACTGGGAGAAATATAAACTACCTCTCCCTGATCGGAAGAAAATCTGGTGGCTCAATGAAACTCTTAATTCGCAGACCTTCTGACAGGTGCAGAGGAATAATTCACTGATGACTCAACTAAGACAAACTTAGTTACTGCTTAACAATCCATCTTCACACACACACAGAGTGGTAGACAGATTTGTAGTATTAAGTGGGAAGAATTCAGTGGACAGAACTCATAGAATAGTTTTCAAAGCACCAGCCAACTTTTGTACTTTTGCCAATAGTCTAGATTTCTAAGGTAGAAAACTAGAGATGGACAAACAATATACTTCTTTAGGATTTCTAATTTTGAAAGTAAACTGTAGCTTTTGACTAATCAGTGTAGAACCTTGTTATGATGATCACGATAAGACCCACTGTGTGATAAGAGAGCTGGAAACAAGCTGCTGAACCAGCCCATCTGATGCCCAGGCTGCTAATTTAAGCAACAACATAGCCACCATGAGATTTCAGCTGACAAATTTAAAGCTTGATGTTTCTGTTACAGGAAATACCACTGCTGTCCAGACACAGATCTCCTGCTGCAAGTGGTCTCTTTTCTTCTCTTGGTAAAGGTCATATTGGTGGGATGTTGCTAGAGCTTACCCTGGCCAATTTGACCATTCTCCAGATTTTCACAGTCTTTCTTCACAACTGGTGACACATTTTCAGGACTCAATGTTGCCATTCCAGTCTTATCAGCAGACACTGGCTGCATGATTGTGAGCAGAAGCGTTAGGCTCCCTGACCTTGCCTATACTTTTTCCAGAATTTCAGCTCATTTCAAATTCTGAAAATGCTTCACCATTTATTTTAAATTAATGGGAAATAGACAAAGTCTTCCATGAATATTTTATATTTCCTAATATCTGCAAAAATTTGGTATTCTTGCAGTTGCACAAATTTCTAATTCTACCACCCTCACCTCTTTTTAGTCCACAAAGTTTAGATTGCAATTTAGTTACTGAATATGACCACCCCAACCAAGGGGCTACTACCTCTTAGATACTTCTTGTGTGAATGTTAGAATGGGCACAATTTATTTGGGGTGTATAAATCTACATTAAATGTTTGCAATGGCAGGGTCTCTTCTGGACAAAGCTGTGATTCTAAGAAGTCAATTAATCAGAAGGCAGTATAGTTATTGGTATAGGGAAGAATATCAGCTATTTTGAGGTGGATGGATGATGAAGTGACAGGAAAAAATCCAGCAAATGAGAATGGAATGCTTTATGCCTCTGGAAGCATGAATTAAGAAGGAAATAATACTTTGTCTCCTGTACCTACCTCCAATTACTGTGTTGAGTGACTAGTCCTTGGGCTACGAAAAGAACAAGATTGTGGTGAAGAGTAAAGACCATAACGAAACAGTTTGAAAACCATGAGAGTTTTATTGTTTCAGGAAACTAGATTTTGCTTAAAGCAAACATATATTTTTCATTCACTAAATACTAAAATGCATCCTGTGGCATTTGCTGTGCTTACTGTGCTGGTATCCAAGTTAGACAAGGAAAGGGGGATAGACAGAAAATATCTGGAGGAGGTGATTTCTGAGCTGAGACTGGGAAAATCTAAATAGGTAAAAGGAGGATATCCTTTGCCCAAGGATGAGCTGGAGCAAAAGTTCTGAGGTTGGATTTAATATGGTTGATAAGCATTTGCCTGGACGTATCTCCAGAAACAGTGAAACAAAAAGATATGTCAAATTAGTCAGATGCCAGATCTATAATGAAATGACTAAACTACGTTGAGTTTGTGGGATGAGAGTTGGAAAGGCATTTTGTGCCACCCTGAGGATGTAAGCATGTCTTTGGCTGGAACAAAAAAGAAACATAAAATATTCACTTGAAAATATAGTGTAGACTCTTGAGGGGAGAAAAAGAAAGCACCAATTGGAATGCTTTGAAAACGTCACAAAAAAACCATAGATAAAATTACTTCTTAAATTCTACCACAAGCTGAATGTGCCATCTGAGACTACATCATGTGACTTTTATGATACCAGAGATGACATAATAGAGACCATGATCCCTGGGCCGTTTCCTGCATTTATATCCTTTTCCAACATATCCTAACTAAACACTTTTAATACTTTCCAGGATGAACCAGAAACAACTTAGTAATTTTCCCTTTCTCCATGTTTTAGTTTTTTTACAAATTCTTCCATTTTCTTCTCTTCCTTACACAAATTATTTAAATATACACCCATATTGTTCCATTGAATGATCATATCAATCAAATATCTCTTTTTTTCTTTAAATGGTAACTTAGTCTTCCGTTTAACTCATTAATCAATTTTAAAAAAATGATAATAAATGTATACAACTCTGTTTATTGTTTAAATAAGAAAATTGCAGATATTTGTTGACATTTGCCAACATCAATTTTAATCTTTGTTATCCTGAATAATCTGGTAGTCCTCTGGTAGATCAGTTGTAATTAGGATGACGTTCATAAACTGAAGATGTCTGATGAGTTGGCCTTGAAAGAGTTGTAGCTGATGTATCAGTTATCACTGGCCCTGGAAACCATGGGTTGCTCCCTGGTTGAAGTTTAGAAAAATGACCTTCATTGGCAGATATATTGTGATATCTTTTTGGAAAAGTACAAGGCTTCACAGTCAGTCCAAAATAATTGCTCTGTATGGGAGAAAAGATGCTGTACTGAGAGTAGAATTTGTAGTTGTAATGAAGTTCACAACACGGCCATTTGCTTCAGTGTAGCTGCTTTGAGAGTGCCCGTGGACAGTGGTCAACTGATTTAGAACAGCACTCTGATCCACTGCATTTTGTTCTGGTGGTCTAACTGACATTGATGATGGAGGAGAAAAATTAACTCTGATCGAGGTAGTTGTATCACCCATTATGTGGCTAGTAGAGGGCTTTCTTATTAGAGGCATGTTTAAATTTGCAGAAAGTAAAAATGCACTTTCTCCAAAGTGTCAGAGACAAAACCAGAATTATTATTATCCATATTATCCAATGCTTTATAGTGCTACTTGTTGAAATCTTCAGCCAATGAAGATGCCAGAGGGGCCTTTTTAATCCCAACTCTTCTTTTTATTCTCACTAAAAGCTGGGGACAACATTGTTTAAAATTTATATTATGATAGAACTGCAGCTACAAGCAAATTAGAAAGATTTTAGTAATAATTTAGAACAAAATACAACACTGCATTAAGCCTAACCTATAAAACCTCAGATTTCACATTTACTATGCAAAGATAACATCATCAAAATATGAACATTGCTGACGATATTTTGTAGTTCCTTATTTGGAAAATACACATTTAAAGAGTATAGTCATAAAATTTAAGAAGTTAGCATTTGCAGTAACGCTGAATGCCACTTTTGAAAAGCAGCTTTAATACCTTTATTTAGATTTCTGGTAAGATTGATAGTTACCAGCAAAGTTACTTATAATCTGAACACTTAAGGCACTGTCTTCATTTATAAGAAAAAAAAAGGTTTATAGCTTTAGTAGATTTATACAATTTTCAAAATTTATCTTTTCATTTATATTAACATAGATTGATGTGCAAAATAATATTTTTTATATAAGTTACCAAGTGGTAACTAAAGTTTCTGAATACTTTGCTTAGAACAGAGACTTCTTTTCTTCTGCCAGAAAGTCAGCTAGACCAGCAGATTTTTGAAAATTCTACTGCACTTTACTAAACCCATAATGATTAAGCTGTCTAAATAAACCTTTCATACTTCCAGTTTCAAATATTCTGAAAGGGGCCTTTCTTTCCAAAACTTCCTTCTTAAAGACATCTTCATCAATCACTATGGAAGTTCCATTATCATCCCACCAGATGGATTTAAATTGGTCACTCCCAGACATTTCCCAGAGTTTTCCCAGACACAATGTGTGTATCATGGCCTTTTAATTAAGGATTCTTCAGACAAAGTCTGAAAAGCATTTTCTTCAATCATAGATCTCAGGTCCAAGTCCCCAGAGATTGTTTGATCACACAATAGAGATCTACCGGAGTTTCCTAAACCAGTTGGTCCATTTTTACGAGACACACCTTGAATTTCTGAAGAAACATGTGCCATTTCATATAACTTTTTCTACAGCTACTTTTCAAATCTGCATGATTTTGAGCACTGCAGCTTCAAATGCTGCTTTGGAAGGACTGCACAGATAAACTGCTAGGCCATCACAATTGTTCTCAACCTGAGTAGTCGTGATATTCCAAAACGTCTGGTCTCCTATCAACTCAAGTGTAACTTTAAGCCAGTGTTTACTTCCCATTCATCCAGTTAAAATGAAACATATAGGATGCTTTTTTTCATAGTCTGATCTGCAAATATTAACCCCACAAGATCTTTTTAAACAGTTAAATATTTGGGTCTTTTAAATAAAACTAATCTCCATTCTTTTGTACACAAATTTATAACAGATTGGTGAACAGAGTATAAATAATGCAGAAAATATATAAAATAAATTTAAAGTTTTGGAATTTAAAGTGAAATTTGTGTAAAACCTGTACAGAAAATATAAATATTTCATCATCATTTGTAATTAAACTGAAACATAATTTGATTTGGAAATGGAAGTAGGTATTTATTTGTGTACTTAAGAATAAGTAGCTCTATATTCAAAACATGAGAAGAATAAATATCAGTTTATTTGGTATGTTTATATATAAACGTTTTATATTTATGAAATATAATTACATTAAAATAATCAATCAAATTTAAGAAATTCCAAAGGTGGAATTTTTGTTTTAAATTGTAATTCAGTGCTATAATTGAAACAAATGTAATTTTATATTCTACATTAAAATTGCAAAAGAGACAATCTTATTGTATATTTATAAATGTTTATTTTTGCCATTCTATCACACAGAAATTTATCAGACCTTATAAGTAATAAATTTTCTTGTCATCTTTATAATCCATACTCTTGGGGATTCTGTTAAGGGTTCAAAAATGATGTTGATAAATAGACTTATGCACAAGATACTGGGTTCAATAAGCATTGCCTCCATTAAGGGGCAAACATCAATCAAAAAACAAAGATATAACAGTATATGTATGTTGGGGTGGAAAAGACCAAGTAATACATTTTAGGAAGCAATATGTTTCTCAGTCCTGAAACAATAGGCATTGTTAGAATAATACGACAATTTAAGCCAAGTGTCTTGTGCAATAATTGCAAATAATAGCTATGTTCTGTATCAGTAAACTGTAGCAAATCCAGTTCTACCAAAATTTATATTTTTTATTTAGAAATAAATTCCATTAAACATAAGCCAAACTCAAAATGAGAGATAAAATTTTTAAATAAATAAATGTACCCTCAAGCTACAATGTAAATTTTTCATTCAGTGTCTGTAAATCCATTCTAAATAAATACTGGCAACCTGAATCCATGGCATTTTAAAAGTATTATAAACTATAGTTTAGTTGGATTTAGTCCTGATTCATAAATATTATTTAACATACACAAATGAATATATGTGATATCATCTCTTTAAAAAACAAAGAATTCAAAAATAACAATCTCAAAATATGTAGGAAAATTATTGCCTGGTCTGATCTTAACATTTTTATAAAAATATTCTTAAATTCGCTCTAGATATACTGTAACTAAGCATAATAAAAGCCATATATGAAAAACCCATGATTTACTTCAATTTAAATATTAACATAAAGGAAGGTTTTCCTCTGGTCCAGTAATAAGGAAAAGTAGCTCATTTTCACAAGTAATAAATTACACTAATAGAAGTCCTAGCCAGAACAACTAGTCAAGGAAAAATATAAAATTCATTCTACTTGTAATAAAGAAGTGAAATTCTTAAGGTTGACATAAATATGCATAAATAGTAAACTCCATAGTCTCCTCTAGTGAGTGTTTGAAGTAATGAACAAACTCAGTAAACTTGCAGAATACAAAATCAATATACAAATATCCGTTGCATTTTTGTATAGTAACAACACATTATCAGAAAGACAAATTTGGAAAACAATTGTGTGTAAATTAATACCAAAAAGATTAAAATAGTAATAAATTTGAAAAGTGAAATAAAAGTTCTAAACATAGATCTATATATTACAGGTGCAAGAAATATAAGTAAACAAAATAAATAGAAAGATATTCTGTGCTCATTGATTGTATACAATGTGAGGAAATATTCTTATCTAACTTTTACATGTTCAATCTCCCCAGCAGTAATTTTTGAGGAGAATGTCATTTCTTAATTTTATACTTTTGCTTCCTTTTTCATGGGTTAATTGATCATAGGTGTGAGGGAATATATCTGGTTGCTCTATTCTCTTCTATTGAATTTTGTCTGGTTTTGAGCCAGTATTATTTTGTTTTAATTACTAAAGCTTTGTAGGACTGTTTAACAACAGAGAATTTAACACCATTAGATTTAATACTCTTTTTCAAGATTATTTTGGCAGCTCATGGTCTTTGTGGCTACATATAAATTTTAAAATTATTTGTTCAATTTATTGGAGAAATCTCATGGGTATATTCACATGAATCACACTAAATGTAGATTGCTTTGAGTAGTATGGTTGTTTCAACCACATTGTTTCACATCATTAACATAAGAGATCATTTCATTTCTTAGGATCAGTTTTAATTTCCTTTATCAATGTTTTCTGTTTTTCAATGTATAGGTTTTCACCATATTTGTTAACTTCATTTATATGTGTCCTTTACATCTATATATAATTATATACATATTTGTAAACTCATTTCGTACACAGAAACAGTAGGCAGAAGGCAGTGGCACGACATATTCAAAGTCCTGAATGAAAGAAAGCTGTAATCTAAGATACTTTATCAAGCAAGGCAAAATTTTAGAATAGAAGGAGAGATAAATAACTACCACACAAGCAAATACTTAAAGAATTTAGCAAGAGAAAAAGAAAAAAAAAAGATCTACTCTAAATGAAAAAGAAGCAGGATGCTATAGAAAAGAGAAAGGCATAATTAGAAAGGCAATATTTACAATGACTTACAACAGAATAAATATGATGTTGTAAAAAAGGACATCAAAATTTTTAAAAGTCACAGAGTGAAACAAGAAAATAGATAGTGGTTTCTTCTTGTTTGTGTTCTCTGTAGGATGGTTTTGAGGTTGTATTCTTATCAGTTAAAATAAACAAATATAGTACGGGTTAATATACATAGAAAACAAGGTAACCATAAGTCAAAAGCTTACAATGAAGTCACAAAGACAAAATGAAACCAAGGTAATAAATGAAAACTTATCAAGCCACAAAAACAAAAAGAAATGAATAAAAAGAAAATACCAAAACAACTGGAGAATGAAGTTACATATGGAAATAAACACCAGTCTATCAATAATTGTCACAAATGTTAATTGACTTTGTGCTTCAATCAAAAGATATGTATTGTCAGATGTGATAACACAACAAGACCCTACATTATGAAGCATAGAAGAGACCCACATTATTAAGAGGAACACACATCAATTGAAAGTCAGAAGGTGGAAAAATATATTCCATGCAAATGCATATGACAATAAAGCAGGACTAGCACCACTGACTTTACAAAATTATACATTACAAAAAGACCATAGAGAACGATAAACAAGGACATGATATAATGATTAAAGGAGCAAATCAATCAAAATGAGGGTATTATACCTATTAAGATATATGCACTCAATATAGAACCACCTAAATACATAAAGCAAATACTAATAGATAAAAAAAGAGAAATCCCTGGGAACACAATCAAAGTAGGAGACTATAACTCTACATTACCATCACTGGAGTGGTCTTTCACACAGAAAATTAATAAGGGAAAATAGATACTAAATACATTATAAAATAATTGGAGATGCTTGATATTTTCAATACAGTACTTCTCACCAAAAGAGAATATACATTCTTTTCCTGTGCACAAGGAACATTTTCTATGAAAGATAATGTACTCAGGCACTCAAGAATCCTCAACAAATTTAAGAAGATAAAAGTTATTTCAAGCATCTTTTCTGAGTATAATACCATGAAACTAGAAATCAATCACAGAAAACCAGGGAGAAAAAATGACAACATCCAGAATAAAAAACATGGTAGTAAAACAATAGGGGGAGGTGATGAAGTAAAACAAGAAATTAAAAAATATCTTGGGAAATATGACAAAACACTACACAAAGTCTATTGGATACTGTTAAATCAGGCTTAATAGGGAAGTTCATAGTGACAAGGCCCTCTTCAAAGTAGAAGAAAAATTTCAAATAAATTATCAAACGTTCTATGAAAACTAATCAAGAAAAGAAGAGCAAACAAAACCAAAAGTCAACAGAAAGAGGAAAGAAATAAAGATCAAGGAATAAATAATTGAAATAGAGATTAAAAAATAGAAAAAAATCAATCAATTTCTTTTTTGAAATAGTAAACAATATTGACAAATCTCTGAACAGGCTTCCCAACAAGAAAAGAGATAGAACACAAATAATATAGGAAATGAAAATTGAGAAACTAAAAAGAGTACAACAAATTTACCAAATATCATAAGGGAATAACATGAGCAACTGTGTGGAAACAAACTGGATAACCAGGAAGAAATGGAGTAGTTTTTGTAAACATTCAGCCCACCAATATTGCATCAAGGAGAAGTTAGCCATTTGAACTGACAGATCACCAGAAATGGAATAGAATTATCAATTAAATAAAAAATCTCTGCAAAAAAAATTCAAACCCAAATATCTTCACTGGGGAATTTGACCAAACATACTAAGAAATACCCATACCAGTCCTCCTCAAACTCTTCAAAAAGATTGATATGGAGAGAGTACTTCCAAACACTCACCATAAGGCCAACATCAATCTGATACCAAAACCAGACAAAGACACTACCTCAAAAAGATAACTATTGGCCAATATCTTTGATAAACATAGAAGTAAAAGTCCTTGAGAAATTATTAACAAACAGAATCCAAAAGCATGTAAAAAAAAGATCATGAACCATGGACAAGTTAGGTTCATCCCAGGAACACATGGATGGTTGAACATATGCAAATCAATCAATCAATTGTGATACACCATATCAACAAAAGAGAAGACAAAAACGATATGATCATCTCAGTAGATGCAGAAAAAGCATTTGATAAAATTTAACACCTATTTGCAATAAAAGTTCTTATCATAGTGGGCATAGAGGGACCATATCTCAACTTAATGAAAGCTATTTATCACAAACATATAGTCAGCATAATACTCAATGGTGAAAACCTGGAACCCTTCCCACAAAAACCTGAGACAAGACAAGGATGCCCATTCTCACAATTTCAATTCAATATAGTCTTGGAATTCCTAGCCACAACGATCAGGTAAGAAAAAGAAATAAAAGTATTCAGACTGGAAAAGAAGAGGTAAAATAGCCACGATATGCAGACATGACACTATATAAAGAAAACTGTAAAAGCTTCATAAAGAATACTTAGGCTAAAAAAGGAATTGGGCAAGGTAGCCAGAGTAATATACAAAAACCAATCACATTTCTTTACACTACCATTTAATCAACAGGAAAACAAAGCATAGAAACAACCCCTTTTATAATTGCACCCAAAATTATAAAATGCTTAAGAGTAACTCTGACCAAGGAGGTGAATGACTTATACATGGAGAAAAAGAAAACATTGATTGAGGAATTCAAGAAAGATTTCAGGAATTGAAAAGATACCCTATGGCCTCGTAATGGAAGATAAAATATTGTTAAAATGGCCATACTACCCAAGGCAATCCACAGACTTATTCTGAGTTCCTATCAAATTATTCAAAACATTTCTTTTTAGGACTGAAACAAATGATCTTAATATTTAAATAGAATCAAAAAAGATCCATAATTTCCAAAACAAAATTGAAGAAAAAGAAAGAGGCTGGAGGAATAACCTACCTGGTCTCCATACACTATTGCAGAGCTACAATAATCAAAATGTCATGATATTGGTACAGAAACTGGCATACGGACCAATGGATCAGAAGAGAGGGCCTAGGAATAAATGTACAGGCCTATGTTCAATTAATATTTTACAGAGTAGCCAAGAATATGACAGACAAAAGACCATCTCTTCACCAACTGGTGTTGGGAAAACTGGACAGCAGCATGCAGAGCAATGGAGTTAGAACATACACTTCACTCCATACACAAGAATAAACTCAAAATGACTTGAAGACTAAAATGTAAGGCAATACACAGTTAATCTCCTAGAAGAAAATATACGCAAAACACTCCGAGATAAATCGCAGCAATGATCTCCTAAAACAGCCTAACCAGGTAATGGGTGTAAGATCAAAATTAATAAATAGGACCTAATTAAACTTATAAGATTTTGCACAACAAAGGGAACCATAAACAAAGCAAAATGACAACCAACAGGATAAAAAAAAATTTAGACGTGATGCAACTGACAAAGGCAAAATTTCCAAAATATAAAGAGTTCATACAACCTAATAATAATACTTAAAAAAAAACAAGAATCCCAATCTGAAAATGGGCAGAAGCCATAAACAAGCAAGTCTCCATTAGAAACATACAAATGCCAAAAAGATATATGAAAAAATATTGCTCACTATCATTATCAGAGAAGGGCAATTCAAAACTCTAATGAAGTATCACCTCACAATAGTCTCAATGGCCATCATACAAAAGTCCACAGATAATAAATGTTGGGGAAACTGTGGAGAAAGGGAAATCTCCTACACTGTTGTTAGGAATGTAGATTGGTGCAGTCAATGTGGAAAACAGGATGGGGATTCCTCAAAAGAATAAAAATAGACTTAACATATGATCCAGCAAACCCACTTCTGGGTATATATCAAAGAGAACCCTAATTCAAAATGTCACCTGCACCCCAATGTTCTTAGCAGTGCTATATACAACAGCCACGACATGGAAGCACCGAAATTGTCCATCAACAAATAACAGTCTTCAGAATTTATGCCATATTTACACAATGGAATAATATTCTGCCATAAAAAATGATAAAACAATGACATTTGCAGCAAAATGGATGTCCACATAATGTGTCATTCTAATTGAAGTAAGCCAGAAAGAGAAAGAAAAATAATACATAACATGATATATGTAGAACCTTAAAAAAATTTGGATGAGAACACTATGATTTCATGTACAAAACTGAAACACCGTTGCACATCAACTTAATATTCTTATGGTTACTGATGAAAAGGGCTTGGAGAGGATATTTTTGGGAGCTGTAGAGTTATAAATGTTATCCACTATATATAAAAATAGATGTTTTCAAAATTTCTATTGTATGACACAGGGCAGTATGTTAAATATTGTGAAGTTAAATTTAGTAAGCACACAAATATATGCATGAAGTGGGACACTGTGCTAAACACCACAGATTGACACAATGTAAATGGCAGTACTTCAATGATAAATAAATTAATAAAAAAGTAAATAAGTAAGAAAGTAAATAAATAAATAATTAAATAAATAGTATTTAATAAAAAAGAAATACAAAGATACACACTACTTAAATTTATACATCAAGATTCTAGGAGAAAACAGAAAGAAGAAGAAAATTGAATGAATGAGAGGAAGGCAAATAACAACAGAACCAATTGAAAAGATAAAAAAAAAATCTAACTCTGTTTTAATCATAAATTGGGCAAACATTTAGGTTGATTAAGAAAATAACGACTCAAATAAAATTAGAAATAAAATAGAAGACATTACTACTGATGATATAGAGATGCATAGCATCATAAGAAATTACCACTAGCCAACAATTTGAATGACCTAGAACTAAAGACATATTCCAAGAAACATATGTCTTCCAATTCTGAATCTAGAAGAAATTAGAAAGTTAAATAGAGCAAAAGTGTGTATGAGTAAATCAGTAATCAAAACCTCCCAAAACATAAAACATTCAGAAGATGACTTTACTGCTGAATTCTGTGATACATTTGAAGAAACTTTCTCACCAATTCTTCCTCAAACCATCCAAGAATTTGAGGGGGGTGAAAGTATTATAACTTGTTTTATGATGCCAGCTTTATTTGCATAACAATGCTAGAAAGGACATTATATGCAAAATATAGAATACTATCCCTGATGTACGTATGTGCCAAAATTCTCAACAAAACACAAGCAAAATGAATTCAACAACACATTTAATGTATCATACACATACATGAGTAAAGGGATTAATCCCTGGGTTTAAGGATACTTCAAAATATTGAATTCAATAATGGTGACATGCCTCACTAATAGAATGAAAATTAAAACTCACATAATCATCTCAATAGGTGTGGAAAATCATTTTACATACTGCAACAACCTTTTAAGATATTCCCAACAAGTTAAATTATTCAGTGGCACAATATCATATACACTCAAACACTGTGTCGAGAGAAATGAAGCAGTTCTCTGTTCATTGATTCTTTGGAAAAGGGTTTATATAGGACATGCACAATGCCTCACATATCTAAGTTATAACAATGATAATAATCTTAAGCTATTTACATCCCCATACTCTAGCAGTAAGCACAGAATTTTAAGTGATCAAGGATTGTGTTACAGTTCATCACGGAAATTCATTAAGTAGGCCATTTCTTATCCAGCAGGCTGTGCCTGTCTTAGGTTGTCCTCCTCTGAGGATCTTACCCAGCATACTCTATACAGCCATCCATACTGAATATATTGAGTAGGCAATTTCATATCCAGCCTGGATATGTGACATTCCTAACAGATTGTTTATCAGTTCAGCCCATGAGCTTATTCTCTAGAGCCTTCAGACAGGGGCCTACAAACCCAACATCCCTTGACAGAAAACTGGATGAAGAAAATTTGATGTATATATGCAATGGAATCAATACTTTGCATTCCTATCATCAGTGTCCATGGCGTTCTGTTTTCTCCTCAATCTCACCAACATATATTTCTTTTCTTTTTGATGAGAGCCTTCTGACAAGTGTGAAGTCTTGTCTCATTTTTGGTTTATGACTTTCCTTCTAATTCATAACTCTGAACACAATTTCATGTGTCATTTAGCCAACTGTATGTTTTCTACAGAAAATTGATTGTGATTAATCTATTCTGTTCCTATGGACTTTTTTTTTAATTGAATTGTTTGGTCTTTTTTGTTGTTGTTGTGTATGTTTGCATATATTTTGGATATTAGCACTTGATTGGAAAATATCACTTGCAAATATATTCTCCCATTGTGTTGGTTGACTTTTCATTTTATTGATCATTTCTTATGCAGTGTAAATCTGTTTAGACTTATACAGTCAAATTTCTTGGTTTTGCTTCTGCTTCCCTTGCCAGAGGAGACATATGAAGAATCAAATTAAGTCAAGTGTTCTTCTTATGTTTTATCCTAGGATTCTTTGTTTTCAGGTTTTATATTTTATATGCCCAGGAGTGGGTTTGCTGTGTCATATGATAGATCTATTTTTATTATTTAAAGGAAATTGCATACTGTTTCCAAAGTGTTTGCACCAATTTTCATTCCCACCAACAGCGTTGGAGTGTCCCTTTTTCTCTACAACCTCCACAGTCTTTATTATTTGTATACATTTTGATGAAACCCCTTCTCAATAGTGTGAGGTAAAACATTATTTTATTTTTTTCTTTCCTTTGTATAATGATTAGCAATGTGAGCATGTTTTTATATTCCTGTTTGTCCTGTGTGTCTTTTTTAGAGAATTATCTTTTGCTCATTTTCTGGCTGAGTTGTCTGTAGATTTTTGAAATGGAGTTGTATGAACGATGTGTATTTTAGAAATTAGCCTCTTGTTGATTACATTGTTTCCTAATGTTTACTTCCAGTTGGAAGTTCATATATTCATTCTGATTATTTTGCGGTGTAGAAGCTTTTAAGTTTAATTAGGACCTATTTGATTATTTTGCTTTTAATGTTTTCAGCTTGGGAGAGTGACATAGGAAAATTCTAATACAATTTATCTATTGTTTTTCCTATGTTAGTTTCCAGGAGTTTTATTGTGTCATGTATTATATTCCGATATTTAAAGCATTTTGAGTTTATATTTGTACAGTGTGAGGGAGTGTTCTAATTTCATTGATTTACATGTAGATGTCTAGCTTTCTCAACATCACTTGCTTAAGACTGTCTTTTAGGCATTGTATATTTTTGTTTCTTTGTCATAGTTTAGTTGACCATAGGTGTGATGTATTATTTCTGCCTCTGTGTTCTGTTCCAGTGATATAGAAGTTTGTTTGTTTTCCAGTATTGTGCTGTTTTGATTACTGTAATTTTGTAATATATTCTGAGATGTGGGAGGGTTATGGGTTATGCGGCCAACTTTGTTCTTTTTCCTGATTGTTTCTTTTGCAGTTCTGGTTCTTTTGCAGTTCCATACAAATCATAGGACTGTTTTTATTTCTGTGGAAAATATCATGTAGTTCGATCTGAATCACTTTATATCTGTAGACATCTTTGTAGTATGTATATTTTAGCAATATTAATTGCTCTAAACTAAGACCTTGAGATTTCTTTTCATTTCTTAACATCAGCTTAAAATTTTTTTATCAGTGTCCTTTTGATTTTATTATCTTGGTTTTTTCATAGGTTATTTATTTTTTGATCTGATTTCATATGGATTTTTTAAAATTATGGTATATTTCATTGTTAGTGTAAAGAGATTTGACAATTTTTGTATATTAATCATGAATCATGCAACTTTGTTAAATGTCTTTATTAGATTTAGTTGTTCTGGTTTGGAGAATCTTAAGGGTTCCCTATATAGATTATTATGTCATCCAAAATAAAAATGTTTTATTTCATTCAATCCAATTTGAATAAATTTTTTTCTATTCCGATTTCTGTTGCTTGGACATCCCATACTGTGTTTATTAGAAATGGTGAGAGTGGGCATCCTTTTCGTATTCCTTAATTTGACTTTCACTTTTTCAATTTTGCTTATTATGTTGTAAGTTTTTCTGTAATAAATGACTTTAGTTATGTTGAGATATATTTCCTGAATCCTACTTTGGTAAGTGGTTTCTATTGTTGTTGTTGCTGTTGTTATTGTTGTTGTTGTTGTTGTTATTGTTGTTGCTTTTCTAATGAATAAATGTTGAATTTTGTGAAATGCTTTTAATGGGTTTATTGGGATAACCACATCGTTTTCTGTATTACTTTTGTTAATGTGGTGTTTCAAACTGATTAATTTGTGTGTGTTGAACCTCTCTTGTGACACTGCAATGAGTCCAAGTTGATCATGGTATATGATTCATTTTTGGCATTGCTGGATTTGGTTTGCTAATATTTTTTTGTGGAATATTTGCATCTAAATCAATCAAATATATTGGCTTGAAGTTGTCTTTGCCCATACTTTGTTTTTGGCTTTGCTATCTGGGTGATGAAATCTTCATATAATTAATTTGGGAGTTTCCCACACCTTCACAATTTTTGAATAGTTTGAAGAGTATAAGTTCAGCTGTGTATTTTTGTACAGTTCTCCAAGGGAGCTGTTTATATCTGCACTTCTTTTCAACAATTTTTTTAAATGCAGATTCTATCTTTCTCCTAGTAAAGTTTGTTCAAATTATTTGTTTCTCCTTATCTCTGTCTCTTTCTAGACATTTGTCTATTTCTTCTAAATTGTCTATTTTATTGGCATATATGTGTTGACAAAATGAACACTTTTTTTGTATATCTTAAGTAAAAATAGTTATTTCTCTTCTTTTATTTCTGGCTTTATTTCTTGGGAGCATCTCTCTTTCCTTCATGATGCACCTGCCTCGAGGTTTTCTGATTTTGCTTATCTTAAAAAGAAAACATAAATCAAAATCTTTTGTTACATTAAACTTTGAATAGTTATTTTTCCTCTATAATTTATATTTGCACCTGTAATATTAACGATCATGTTTTTTTTTTAATTTTTACTGGTTTACAGTCATTTTACAAAGTTGTCTGAATTCCAGCATAAAGCACAATTTTTCAGTTAAATATATTCATTTGCTGTCCCATTTTTTCTTCTGTGAACTGCCGTAAAAACTTTTATACATTTCCCTGTCCTATACAGTACAATCCTGTTTATCTATTCTACAATTTTGACCTCCCAGTCTATCTCTTCCCACCCTGCGCCCCCTTGGCAACCAAAACATTGTATTCTAAGTTTGTGTGTCTTCTTCTGTTTTGAATTTTGGCTTTTTTTGTTTTGTTTTGTTTTGTTTTTAGATTCCACTGATGAGCCATCTCATATGATATTTTTCTTTCTCTTTCTGGCTTACTACATTTAGACAGATTTTCTCCAGGAGCATCCATGTTGCTGAAAATGGTGTTATGTTGTTATTTTATATGTCTGACTAGTATTCCATTGTATAAATATACAACCTCTTCTTTTTCCAGTCAACTGTCAATGGACATTTAGGCTGTTTCCATGTCTTGGCTATTGTAAGTAGTGCTGGCTATGAACATTGAGGTTCAAGTGTCATCCTGAAATAGGGTTCCTTCTGGATTTATACCCAGGAGCGGGATTTCTGGGTCATATGGTAAGTCTATTCCTAGGCTTTTGAAGAATCTCCGTACTGTTTTCCACAGTGGCTGCACCAAACTGCATTGCCACCAGCAGTGAAGGACGGTTCCCTTTTCGCCACAGTCTCTCCAGCACTTGTCATTTGTGGATTTTTGAATGATGGCCATTCTGACTAGTGTGAGATGATACATCACTGAAGTTTTGATTTGCATTTCTCTGATAATCAGTGATATTGAGCATTTTCTGATGTGTCTTTTTATCATTTGTATGTCTTCCTTGGAGAATCGCTTGTTTAGGTTTTCTGTCCTTTTTTGGATCGTGTTGTTTGTTTTTTCTTATTCAGTTGGATGAGCTGCTTATATACTCTGGAGATCAAGACTTTGATGGTTTCATATGCAAATTATTTTCCCATTCCGTAGGTTGTCCTTTTGTTTCACTTCCGGTTTCTTTACTGTGCAGAAGCAAGTAAGTTTCATTATATATCGTTTGTTTATTCTTGCTTTTATTTCTTCTACAAGAAGATTTTTGAGACTTATTTCAGATAACATTTTGTCAATAGTTTCCTCAAGGAGGTTTATTTTATCTTGTCTTATGTTTTAGTCTTTGACCCATTCTCAGTTTATTATTGTGTAGGTTGTTCTAGCTTTATTGGGAGTGTTCTAGCTTCATTGATTTACATGCTGCTGTCCAGTTTTCCCAACACTGTTTGCTGAAGGAACTGTCTCTATTCCATTGTATTTTCTTGCCTCCTTTGTTGAAGATTAATTGACCAAAAGTTTGTGGGTTCATTTATGGGCTCTCTATTCTGTTCCATTGGCCTATATGTCTGTTTTCCTTCCAATACAGTGTTGTCATGTTGACTGTACCTCTGCATAATATCTGAATCTTTAGCGTAAAAATATGTCACTGATTTCTGAACCTAATCTTGTAACCTGCTACCTTGCTGAATTCCCTGATCAACTTTAGTACTTTTTGCCTGGATCTTGCTGGGTTTTCTTTATATAGTAACATATTATCTGCATAGAGTGAGACTTTACATCTTCCTTTCCAATTTGCAACCCTTTTAATTCTCTCCCTTGTTTGATCGCTGTGACTAGGGCTTCCAATTTTATATTGTGTTGGAGTGGTGATAGTGTGCATCCTTATCTTGTCCCAGATTTCAGTTGGAAATTTTGACTTTCTTACCATTGAGTACTATGTTGTCTGTAGGTTTGTATTCTATAGCTTTCATGATGCTGAAATATGTTCCCTCTATGCCCACTTTGGTGAGATTTTTTATCATACGTGGGTGCTGAATTTTATCAAATGCTTTTAATGCATCTATTGAGATGATCATGCTGTTTTGGTCCTTTCTCTTATTGATGTGCTGTATTACACTGATTGATTTCCATATGTTGAACCACCTCTTTGTCCTTGGCATGATCCCCACTTGGTCATGATGTATAATCCTTTATCTGTGTTTTTGGATTCTATTTGCTACTATTTTGGTGAGGATTTTGGCATCTGTGTTCATAAGTGATATTGGGCTATAATCCTATTTTTTGGTAGTGTCTTTGCCTGGTTGTGGTATCAGGGTGATTGTGGCTTCATAGAAAGTCTTTGGGAGTATTCCTTCATTTTCAATCTTCTGGAAGAGTTTGAGAAGGACAGGTATGAGTTCTTCTTTGTATGTTTTGTAGAATTCCTCACTGAATCTGTCCGGTCTTGGACTGCTATGTATAGGGAGGATTTATATTGCTATTTTGATTTCATTTCAAGTACTTTGCTTGATCAAGTGGTCAGTTTCTTCTTTATTCAGTATTGTTTGGCAGCATTTTTCCAGAATATTTTCCATCTCCTCTAGGTTATACAGTTTGTTTCAATATAATTTTAATAATACTTTCATGTGATATTCTGTATTTCTTTTTTATTTGTTGTTATTTCTCCATTCTCCTTTCTTATTTTGCAAATTTGTGCTCTCTCTCTTTTCTTTTTTTTCAGTGTGGACAGAGGTTTTTTGATTCTACTTACTTTTTTGAATAACCAGCTTTTGGATATGTTGCATTATTCCGTATGGTGTTATTAATCTCTATTTTATTTATTTCCTCCACAATATTTATGATTTACTTCTTTCTGCTGCTTTTTGAGTTTTTTTGTTCTTCTTTTACTAGTGTATTCTGCTGGTGGGTTCAACTGTTTATTTGTGATTCTTCTTCTTTTTTAAAGAACGCCTGTATCACCGTAAATGCCACTCTCAGCACTGCTTTTGCTGTGTCCCATAAATTTTGTGTGGTTTTGCTTTCATTTTCTTTAGTCTCAAGGTACTTTTTCATTTTTGCTTTGATATGTTCATTGAACCATTGGTTTTTTAATAAAATATGGTTTAATCTCCATGTTTTCCTTTTGTTGTCATTTGTTTCTCTGTTGTTGATTCCTAGCTTCATGGCATTGTGTTCAGTAAATAATGTATCATTCCTTCAATCATTATATAATGTCCTTCTTTATCTTTCTTTATGGCCTTTAAGGTCTACTTTGTCTGCAATTAGTACTGCAACACCTGTCTTTTTGGCTTTTCCAATTGTATGGAATACCCTTTTCCATTCTTTTACTCTCAATCTATATGTGTCCTTCTCTCTGAAGTGGGTGTGTTCTATGTAGCATATTTAATGTTCTTGCTTTATTATCCAACATGCCACACTATGAATTTCAACTGGAGCATTTAGTCCATTAATATTTATATTAATTCATGATATGTTAGAGTTTATTGCCTTTTTAACCTTATTTTCCATTTGATTTAGCATTTCCTCTTTGTTCCTTTCATCTTCTTTTTATGGTTTGGTAATTTTCCATTGAATTATCATGAATTATATTTAGTTTTTGTGACTCCTTGTAAGTTTTTGTCTTCTTGTTACCCTTTTTTATAAGCCTTTTTGACCATTACTATAACTGCTTTTATTAAAATGATAGTAACATGATCTCAAACCCATCCTACTGAGAACACAAAATTTTAAATGGAAAGACCAAAAAAAAAGTCATATTTTCCTGCCTCCCTCTCCCACTCTCAATGATTTCTATATATTATTTTAAAATTTTGTATCTCTAAACACTATTTATTTTATTTCCTTCTGTACTTTGATCACTCCATTTTTGAAATCTTGATCTATTTGGATATCAATGTCTATTTCACTGATCTTTCTTTCAGAGGATTTCTCATGTTCTTTAAATTGGGAATGGTTTCTCTGATCCTTCGTCTTACTCCTACTTCTCTGGCTCTGTGGTTTTTGGGGTATCGGTTATCTATTGTGGTCCTAAAGGAGTTTATCTACCTAATGCCTATGTAGTAATACAACTTAGAAAAGAGAAAAGAGAGAGAGAGTGATAAAGAATTTTAAAGAAGGGAGAAATAAAGCTTTGAAGACATTGTATAATGAATAATAGAAAAGAAAGTTGAAGCAGAGTTTTGAAAAATAATAGTAATAAAAATATTTTTTAAAATTTCAAAGGTATTAAGATGGGGGTATATATAATTACAGAAGAAGTAGAAATTAGGAGAGTAATAGAAAATGGAACCAGAGAAACCGATTAAAACTAGGGAGTGTTCAGTGTCCTCCTGGAGATGGTATACATTTTATGTAAAATCTTTCGGTATTCATCCTGCTTTGGAAGCTCAGCTTGCTGTTTCCAGATGCCCTCCATTGGAGCCCTCATCTGTGCTGCTCCAGGGCATGTTGGCAAGCAGATCATTCCTAAAACCAACTCTGGGTCAGCTCACCTGACTCTGGGCTGCTTGTCACTGCCTTGCTTGATGCTGCAGTCAGATGTTTCAGACTGACCAGGCAGGATTGGGCATCACACCCTCTCCAGCACCATGGTCAGGGGCTGTATTCCTGCCCAATATTTGAAGGGCCATCCGCCCTCTCAATTTGCTGATCACTCTGCTGCTCTGTGCCACTGTATGCTCTGCCTCATGTTTGCACACTGGAAGCGGGCTCAGGGAAGTCTGAGGAACAGCCCTCTCCCTGGTCTGGGCCAAAATCCAGCTCGTTTGTCTTGGCGGACAAGTTCCCTGATTAACCATTACAGTAGGTTCCTATCTGCCTCAGGCTTTAGACAAGTCTCCGTCTGGCTCTTGAGGCTGCTAAGTCCCTAGGTGTAGATGCAGTTTTGCCCCCACTGCCACCTGGGTGCAAAGCACCAGTAGGTATAGTGGCAGTGTCTCAGCCCTAGCTCTCTTCACCTAGAAAATTTGTGGAGTTTCAGAGATGGGGAATGCACCCTTCCACCCACAGGGCACATCAGCCCCTTTGTCTTATGGAGGGCCCAGATTGTTCTGCCCTGTGCACCCACAGCCATGGCACAAAGCCCAATCCATTCCACTGGGCTGCCACATTGCAGCCATCCCCATCTACCACCCAGTTCTGGCAGCATGGCCCTGCCCCCAGCTTCCAGGCTGCATCATTTGCTATGTCCCACAGGGATCCTCTGTGCCTGTTTAACTTAGTTCTGTCCATCAACTTATACTTTGTACAGATCCAAGACTTGGAGGCTCCCCCTCCATCCTGGCAAACTCTCAGTTGAAGAGGGGTGACACAGTGAATGAGCAGCAGTCCGTCTTTGCTGCTCCCTCCCCATGGTACCTGTCCCACTCTGTTTTGCCTTTTCTTCTTTCTTTCTTCCTTTTCTACTACCAGATTTTTTACATCTTTATCTATTGAAGAGGACAATGTTCTGTCACAATTCTGCATGTTCTCTGGTTAGCTGAGTGGGTCAGTGGATGTGAGTCTTGGTGCATTTGTGGGAAAGGGTGAGCTACAAGCCTCCATCTGCTCCAGCATCTTTGCCTCCCTCCAAAAAAGTCTCACTTTGTGGTGGAAGATAAACCTAGTCTTGAAATAAATGGAAAAGTTATTCCATGGAATTGACATAAAGTGCAGATTGCAATGCTCTACTCATACCAAATACGTTTTTAAATAAGGGCCAAATTGAAAGAAATATGAGATTATATAAAGAAAAAGATATCAATAAAAAAAATTGGGAATTACACTCATTAAATTATATATGGACCAACACCATAGAACCTAAGTATAAAAAGAAATTTTAGTAGACATGAAAGAATTAATTCATTATAAAACAATAATAGTAGATGAGCTTAACATCTCACTATTGTGATGATCATATCATCCAGCAAGAATATCTGTAAGGAACCAAAGGTCTTAATAGCATATTAGATCATTTGAACACAACTGTGTTATTAGACACTGCATTAGAAAGGCAGAACACATGACCTTTTCAAGTGTGCACTGGATCTTATCTAAGCAATTAACCACATATTATATCATGAAATAAGCTTCAGGAACTTTAAGCAAATATAGATTACAGCAAGTTTTTTTCCATACACAAAACTATGAAACTTTGCATCAACTCTAGAAAGAATAGGAATAGTACAAACATGAGGTAAAACCACATCCTTTAAAAAAATAAAATAAAATGAGTTTAATGATGAAATCAAAGAGGTAACAGAATCATACCTGGAGACAAACTACAATGAAAAGACAGCTTAATAAATGTATGGGATGCATCAAATACAAATCTATGAGGTAAGTTGTGAACAAATCAGGCCTTCTACAAGGAACAAGAGAAACCTCATACAAAGGACCAAACGTACTCCCAAAATAACAAGAAATAAGAACAAACAAAACCCAAAGGCAGTAGAATGAGAAATCTTAAATGATTAGGTTGAAAATAAATAAAAGTTAAAAAATAAATTACAAATCATAAAATAAACAGCTTTAATTTTACTTAAAATATTAAAAAACAGGAAAGCATTTAGCCAGGCTTATCAAGAAATACAGAGACTGGACCCAAACAAAATAAGAAATGAAACAGTAGAAATAATATCTGATATTACAGAAATACAAAAAAAAGATTATGAAAGCACTATGAGCTGTTACGTGACAAGCAACTGGACGACCTAAGAAAATGAACAAATTTCTAAAACCGTACAGCCTGCCAAGACAGAATAAAGAGAAAACTGAGAACTTGAATAGATCAATCAGTATAAGTTAAATAAAATGTATAATTTTATAAACACCCCTTGAACAAAATGCCTGGACTCCTTCATTAAAACACCTTTCCCCCCAAGTATTTTAAAAATTGAAGGAGGAAGGACAATTCCCAAAGATATTCCATGAGGCCACCATTACCCTTATAACAAAACCAGTCAAAGACACAACCAAAAAAAAAAAATGAAAATGAAAATCCAATATTATTGATGAATATAGATTCAAAAATACTCGAAACACTTCAACAAATTAATCCAGCAATACATAGAAAGGATTACAAACGTTGATCATTTGGATTCCTTCCAGAGTCAAAAGGATGGTTCAACATACACAAGTCAAGCAGCATGACACATATCTAATAAAGGAAAGACAAAATTCACAAGACCATGTCAATACACAAAGAAAAAGCATTTGACAAAATTCAACATACATTCATCATCAGAACTCTCATGAAAGTGAGTACAATGGGAACATTTATCACCATACAAAAGGCCATTTATAACCATTTATAATACTCAGGCGAAAGGCTGAAAGCCTTCTGGGTAAATTTGGGATCAAGACAAGGATTCCTACTCTCACCACTTCTATACAATAGTAATAGAAGAAAGGAAAAGGAAAAGAAAAATAAGTAAAAGAAATGCAAAATAGAAAGAAAGGGGCAAAATTGTCACTAGTACTGAAGACATAACAATCTACACAGAGAGTCCTATGGGCTCCACACTGACTATTATGAACAATAAATAATTTTATCAAGGGAGCAGGGTACAAATTTAATGTAAAGACGTCTCTTGCATTTGTCCACGTTGATCATGAGATACCATAAAATGGACATTGAAAGCAATAATATTTAAAACCCCATAACCCCGAATATCTTGGAATAAATGTAACCACATATGTGAAAGATCCATACACTTAAAAATATAAAACATTGGCAAAGAAATTAAAAATGATTCAGAGAATTGGAAAGATGTCTTGAGGTCTTGGATTGAAAGAGTTCATAATGTTAACAAGGCCGTAGTACACAAAGAATCCTAAGGATTTAGTGCAATTCCTGTTATGAAGCTGTAGTATTTTCCATAGAATGAGAAAATAAATAACTCTAAGTTTTACATGACACCATTAAAATTTTTCAAAATAACTTTGAGAAAAAACAACAAATCTGGAGGTATAACCCTCCGGGATAACTTACTATACTAAAAACCTACAGTAATAAAAATGTATGGCATTGGCACAGAGATATAATCAACAAAAACAGATAGAGAGCCTAGAAATAATTCCACACACCTATAAGCAATGAATCTATGATAAAAGAGGCAAGAGTTCACAATGGAGAAAAGACAATCTCGTCAATGGATGGTGTTGTGAAATCTGGACATCTACATGAAAAACAATGAATTGAGAGCATTTCCTGACATCATATACAAAAATAAACTCCATGTGTATTAAGGAAGTAAACGTAAGACCTGATACTATAAAACTGCTAGATGGGAATATAGGTGATACACTATTGTATATACATCATAGGAATAATTTCTTATATCAGTCTCCTAAGGCAAAAGAAATAAAAGCAAAAATAAGCAAATGGGACCTAAACAATCTTGAAAATTTCTTTACAGCTAAGGACACTATCAATGAAATGCAAACACTGCCTGTGTAATTGGAGAACATATTTGCAAACAATGCAAATGACCAGGGGTTAATAGATGTAGGTTAATAGATGTAACATGGATTTAGGTTACATAACTCAAGGTGAAAAACAAAAACCCAATCAAAAACAAGAGCAGAGTACCTGAGTTAATATTTTTACAAAGAAAATATTCAGATGAATAACAGGCAAGTGATAAAATTTCACATCATTACTAATTATTAGGTAATTGCAAATCAAAACCACAACGAGGTATCACTTCACACTGGTCAAACGGCTTTATCAAAAAGTCTACAAATAGTAAGTTTTGGAGATGATGTGGAGGTAAGAAATCTCTTGTATACTCTTGGTAGTAATGTAAATTGGTACAACTTCTAAGGAAAACAGTATTCAGATTTGTTTAAAAATGAAAAAGTTAACTAACATATGACCCAGTAAAACCTCTCCTTGGAAATATCTGGGAAAAAACACCCTAAATTGTGAAGAACCAATGTTCACAACAGTACTGTTTATAATATGCAAGACAGGGAAGAAATCCAAGAGTCCACAGCAGACTATGGACTTAAGAAGAAATGATGTATCTGTAAATATGCAATAAATATTACTCAGCCATGAAAAACTATAACACATTGCTATTTCAGCATCATGAGATAACCTATTACATGTTGTGCTTAGTGAAGTAACTTAGACGAAGACAAAATGATATAATTTAATTTATATGTGGAATCTAAACACTAACAAATATCTGTGTACATCTTTGTATAGCTATCTATTGACAGATGACAGAAAAATAGATAGAAGTATAGATACATACTTATATGATAGATAGATGTTTGATAGATAGATGATAGATAGATAGATAGATAGATAGATAGATAGATAGATAGATAGATAGTAGTTAAGTGGAGACATGATGGAGTGGTTAAGAGATTAGATAGACAAAACATAAGCAGACTCAAAGATATGGGAAATAATTTATGTTTACCAAAGTGGAAGGGAAAGAGAATTCAATGGTAGGGCACTGACAGACACAAAGAAGTATACATTAATAGAGAAGCAACAAGGATAATCTGTATACAGTATGGAGTTGTACACAATTGCTTAAAATAATTGTATGTTATAATTACTGTAATAATTCATAATGCAATATAATCTACAAAGTGGTTGGAATCACTATGCTTTACATCTGAAACTACACATTATTTTACATCTAATGTACTTCAAATAAAATAAAACATATCCTGTATAATTTAGTCCTTTTTCTGCTGATAGCATCTTCCTTTAATATTGTTTTATATTACACTTTACTTTTTATGATTACTGTTTCAAATTATTTCTTTTACTCTTGTGAACATGATACCAGTTTGAAGTATCTGTATTTATTGCCCCTGATTACCTCTTTTTCACTCTTTAATCCATATAGAATAGTAGCATTTAAGAACATACCCAAAGAAAGTGTTGAACCTTTCTCATGGTCTTTCCTTAGGTTTTGGTCAATGTTTAGCATATTTTTGCCATTTTATATTTCTTAGAAGACTTCTTTTCTACACCTCTAATAAGGTGTCTCGGTTTTGCTTTTTCATCTCATTCAGGTTTGTTAGTTAAAGTCTTTACTTTCACTTTATATCTAAGTGATAACAGTGTAAGAATTATTGGGTGAGTGATATCTTATTTCATTAGTTTGAAAATACAATCTTATTTACGCTTGGCGTATATTTTTTGCTCAGAAATCTGCTAAAAGCCTAATGGGGGTTCCTTTGTAGATTATCATAACTTTTTTTGGCTGTCTTTAAAATTTTACTCTGTCATTGTGTTTTCAATTTGCATATGACGTATATTGAAGGAGGTCCCTTTGTCTTAAAGTTATTGGTGTTTTGTTGGTTCATGGACTTGTATATCAGTTCCTTACACAGGTTTGGGAAGTTATCAATTTTAATTCTTTAAATAAACAATCAGCTAACTTCTAACTTTCTACCCCCCCCAGGATTCCACACTAATGTGCACTTCCTGAGGAAGTCTATGGCTACTGTAGAATTTCCCCACTTTTAAATATCTTGAATCTCTGCCCTCTCCTAACATTTCTAGTTTTTTATTGGTGAGTTTTCTAATCTCTCTTGCAGAAAGACACTCTACTTCCAATGCTTTCTGTTGCATTCTTCATCTCATTTATTAAGTTCTCCTGGTCCACCAATAATGTTAAGTTATTTTATATTTCCAGTCTCTTTGGTAATGTATTCCTTATCATCATTTCATTTATTCCTGAGCTCACTAAACTGCTTTCTCAGTTTTGTTTTTTGTATTGAGTTTCTGTATGACAATTATTTGGATTCTCTATTAATTATATGGCAATATACCATGACGTTAACTTTGTTTCCTGCAGGGCTGACATTGTGTGTGTGTGTGTGTGTGTGTGTGTGTGTGTAGGTGTGTGTGCGTGTGTTTCTGTGTCTGTGTCTGTGACGGTGTCTGTGTGTGTCTATCTGAGTGTTAGCGTGTCCTATAAAGTTACTGTGATTGGTCTTGATCTTGATAGATTATTGCTCTGATGACACTAAATAACAGATTGGGAGTTGGAGTCCTTGCTTTTGTTTTCTGGTAGCTTGCAATATTGCACAATTATTGGTTTTACTTACCTGAGCTACCTCTGATAATATTTCAAAATGGCACTTTCCTGACGCTACTGTGTGGATAAAAGATGTGCTTTCATTGTCACTTCTTCGAATTCTCTGGTAGTTAATGCCACTGTTGTCACTGGGACGGAGAACCCTTCCTTTTATCTGATATCCCTTGAGAATCAGTGTACACATTGAGGAAAGTTGTAAAGACAGGTGGGTATTTGGAATCAGGCAAGTGCCTTTCCCATGTCCAGTGTTGCAAGGTAACTTGACTCCACCACTGTGAATGGGGAGTAGGGACAGATTCATGAATGTCTAAGTGTCTGAAGGATGGAAACTCTGTCTCCATTGTGGCTCCCTCCTAGTTACCTGTGATCATGAATACTGGTGCAGTTGGAGGCCGAAGCTGCGTGAACCACTGAGACCCTGTTTTTACTGGGTTCTTTGAATTTACAGACTCAGAAATCCTATTCAGGGGGCCTTGGTTGCAGACACCAACTCTGCTCTTCCCTCAGTTCAACCTGTTTTGTGTGCTTTAGTCCACTGAACTTCACCTGTTCGCATGCGTTCTGGAGTATTGTTTGTGTTGTGGTTATTTTTGGTCAGATGTGAATGTTTTACTGACTGTAGATGTAAAGGGAGAGACAAAAATAGTTTCAACTTATGTCACATTTAAAAGTATATAGTTTTTCAACTAAAAGCTTAAATTCTAATTAGGAAATTATAACACTAAAGAAAATAAATAAATCACTTCCCTTAATATCATAGTACTACAAAATATTTTGAATTTCCTGGGTTATTTTCTTCAATGTTTTACCCACCTACATGCACATTTTACTAAAATATACCCCTATAATCTCTTTAAAATCAATTAAATTGTTAAAATATTTCCCTGTGCTCTAAATATAGCACTTTTTTTCTCTAATTTATTAATTGTATCTTCAACATTTCTGTCTTCTCCATCCTTCTACCCTTTCCCCACAGGAAACCACTACTTGGTACACTACACATATATATGTGATTCTTTTTTTGTTTTTTAATGATTATTTCTCTTATATCATTATTTTCCCAATTTAAGTGACAACGTAGAGTGTTTTTCCCTGTATGACTTATTTTCCTATGTGCAACATTCTCTGGGTCCAGTCACATTGTTCCAAATGGCAGAATTTTACTATTTAATATACAATGAATAATTATTTATTTTGTTATCTATATCCCACATCTATTTCAGCCAATCATCTGTTGATGGGCAGTTGAGTTGGGCTTCTACCCTTGACTACTATAAATGATGATGTTAGGAACATTGGGGGTAATATATCCTTTAAGTTAATGTTCTCATTTTTTTTTCAGATTTATACCAAAAACTGGAATTGCTGCAACATATAATACTTCTGTTTCAAGTTTTCTGGGCACTGTCCACACTTTTATAATAGTGGATGCATCAATTTATATTTCCACCAACAGTGTAGCTGGGTTCACTCTTATTGACATTCTGATTAATGTTTGTCATTTGTAGACATTTTGTTAATAGCCATTTTGGTTGCTGTACGATTATTTCATTCTGGTTTTGATTTATGTTTTCCTAATGAATAGCAACGTTATGTTTCTTTATATGAGCATGAAAATCATCCACATGTCTATTTTTGAAAAGTTTCCATGAGGATTCTTCAGCTGTTTTTCATTTGGGGTCTTTATTTTTTAAATATTGAGTCTAATATGCTATATATATATTATGGATTTTAACATTTTGTAGGTCTCATTGTCTGAAATTTTTCCTTCTATTCTGTCTGTTATCATATGTCTTGTTGAAGGTTTCCTTTGCTCTGCAAAAGTTTTTGCACTTCACACTTATATAAGAAATAGAATCCCTGTATCGCAGAATACATCTATTTTTTCCTCAGTAAACTAAAAACTGTAATTGTTAGTTTTCCTTTTTTTTTAATTTGGAGACAGATCTAAAATAAAGATTGCTATGATTTATCTCAAAGTCAGTTCTGCTCCTGTTCTTGGTCAAATATTGTATAGTTTCATGCTTTAAATTTAGGGAATTAATCCATTTTATCTCATTTTTTATACTATGGAAGGAAGTATTTTAACATCTTCCTTTTACATGTACTGTCCTGTTTTCTCAGAACTACTTTTTGAAGAGACTATCTTTTTTCCATTGTATACTCTTGCAACCTTCATTGCAGACTAATTGACCATATGTGTGTGGGTTTATTTTCAGACTCTTTATTTTGTTCCATTTTTCTCTGTGTTTCTATAAGTGCCATATTTTGATGTATTGATTACTGTAACTTTGTAGTATGTTCTAAACTCAGGGAGGGTAATACCCACAGCTTCATTCATTTTTCAAAATAATTTTAAAAATTTGGGACTTTCAGATATATGTTCAAATTTTATTATTTTTTTCCTTGTTTTGTGAAGAAACTTTTGGATTCTGTGAAAATAGAAATTTATTAAAAGAAAAAACCTGAGAAAAATACTAAAGTGTGGAGGATAAATCATACAATATTAACAACAACTGGATTGCTGTATAAATCAAACAAAAAATATATAAAGAAAAATGACAACAGAAACAAAATCCATGGGGTTTAACAAAAGCAGTATTAATAGGGATACTTATAGCAAAATAATCCCACTTATACAAATAAGAAACACGTCTCTTACAACATATTCTTACAACCAAATGTTGTAGCAAAATAATAAATAAACATGTTAGTAGAAGGAAAGACAGTTGAAAGGTCAGAACATAATTAAATAAAATAAAGATTAAAAACAGAAACATTTGATCAAACTAAATAATAGCTTTTCAAAGATAAATAATGTTGATAATCTTTAACCATACACATGAGCAGAAAAGAGAGTACAGATTAATAAGCTCTGAAATAAATGAGAAGTTACAGCTTATATCAAAGAAATACAAAGCATCACATAAAGATACAACAAATTATATGCTTATAAAATGGAAACCCTAGAAGAAATATACAATTTCCGAGAAAGACATAATTTCCAGAATGGAATGAGAAATAGAAAATATGAACGGATTGTCACTAATGAAATTGAGTCAGTAATTTAACAAAATCTCCCAAGAAACAAATTTCCAGGCCTAGACAGCTTCACAGGTGATTTCTGCCAAACATTTAAAGAATAACTGTCACATATACTTCTCAGCGTATTCCAAAAATTTCGAGAGGAAGGGAGGATCACTACCCCAAATTTCTGTATCACATTACTACTAAAACTGGAACAAATACTTCAAAAAATTACAGGTTACATACTACTGATAAGCATAGATGCAAAAATCAATACTAAATTGTTAGCAAATCAAACAATACATTAAGAGTATTATACAATATGATTAAATCCATTTTACTCCAGGGATGCAAAAGTGATTGAATACCCACAAATTAATCAGTATGTTACACCACACTAACAATATGAAGAATAAAATTTATATGGTCACCTCAATAGAGGCATAAAATGTTTTGACAAATTCAGTATCTATTTATGAATATATTTCTCCTCAAAGTGGGCATGAGGAAACATACCTCAACACAGTTAAGGTCTTATACGACAAGAACTCAGCTAACATGACACTCACTGATTAAAATCTGAAAGCATCTCCAATAAGAGCAGGAAGAAGACAAAAATGCTCACTCTTACCCCTTTTATTCATTATAGTATTGGAAATTCTAGCCATAGCTATCCAAAATAAAAGAAAGTAAAATATAGCTAATTAAGGAAAGGAGTAAAAGTATCTGTTTGCAGATGACATAATTTAAACAGAAACCCTAAAGAAGACGCCACAAAACTACTAGGGCTTATCAATGCATTTGGTAAAATTTCCGAATGTAAAATTAGCATACAGAAATCTTGCATTTCTACACACTATCAAGAAGCTAACTGATACAGAAAGTGAGGGAACTGCATCATTTACTGTTGCATTAGAAAAAAAAATCAAGAAATATATCCAACCAAGGAGGTAAAGGACCTGTACTCAGAAATCTATAAAATATTTATAACAGAAATTGAAGGTAATGCAAACAGATGAAAGAATATACTGTGTTCGTAGATGAGGAAACATATATTGTTTAAATGGCAGAATAAGCCAAGAAAATACACTTATTAAATTCAGTTCCCCCAAAAATACCAAGGGCATTTTCAGACACCTACAAAAAATAATTCTAAAATTTACATGTAAAGACAATAGAATTGAAATCACTAAAAAAAAAAAAAGAAAAAAGAAAGAAAAGAAAACAAACAAAATAAAAACACAAACAACTTTGACAAAGAACAAAGAGGATGTATTACAGTCCGTGATTTTAAGCTATAATACAAAGCTACAGTAATAAAAATAATATGGCAGTGGCACAAAAGAAACAGAATAATGGAACACAAATAATGCCTGAAAATGAAATTAGACAGTTATGGTCATTTAGCCCATTCCAAAAATGAATATACAGTGGGGGAAAGGTAACCAACAGGCACATGAAACCGATCAACATCACTAACCATCAGAAAAATGGAAGTCCAAAACACAATGAGATTTTATGTCACTCCTGTCAGAATGACTATTATCAAAAAGAGAACAAACATAATTGTTGGTGAGGATGTAAGAAAAACAACCCGGATGCACCGCTGGAGTGAATGGAAAAATGTGCTGCCACTGTGGAAACAACATGGAGATTTATCTAAATATAAATTTGAAATATAATTCTACAGTTCCATACCTCGATACTAATTCCAAGAAAATAAAAACGCTAATTAGAAAAGATAAATGCAACCCTATATTCACTGCAGCAATATTCACAAAAGACAGGATATAGAAGCAAATTAATTGCTCATCAGTAGATGATGGAGAAAAAGATGTGTGTTTATAATGTATATATCTACCCATCTTAATTACAGATTTATCTATATTTATATATATATACACACACACAGAGACTATATATATATATGCAGTATATATATATATATGAAGTATATATATATATATGCAGTATTTATACACACACACACAGATAAAAATAAAATGGGTTATCATTCAGCTGCAAAAAGTATAAGATTTTGTCATTTGCAACAAATGGGTAGAAAAAGAGGGTAATATGCTAAGTGAAATATGTCAGAAAGAGAATGACAAATGCTGAATTATTTTACTCAAATTTGGAATTTTAAACAAATGATCATAGCAACACAGAAAAGGATTTATACATATAGAAAGAAACAGGATGTTCACAAGAAGGAGGGAAATGGGGTAAGGAAAAGAAAAAGTTGAGGAAAATTAAAAGGGAAAATTTTCCAGGTGCAAGTTAAATAAATCAGGGACAAGAAATTTACTCTATGGGGAATAGTCAATAACTATTAAATATATTTACATAGCAACATATCATAACTAAATATATTCTGGTGAACAGTTTGAAATGTATTAAAAATTGCAAACAGTATTTTATGTAGGGGAAACTAGCACAGTGTTATAGAAGAAAGTACAATTCAAAAACAAATAAAGATACTTATAGGAAAATAGATTTGTAATTAACAGAGGCAGGTTTTGGAAAAGGAGAATTTGATTAATGCACTCAAAAGCTACAAACTGCCAGCCATAAAATAAACGTATTCTAAGGATGCCCTGTAATAACATGAAAATTACAATTAATACTGATTTATGTTCTATATGTATGTTGTTAAGAGAGTAGACCATAAGATTACTCATCACAACCAAACGACAAATTGTATTACTTTAAAATTTTATCTAAATGAGAAAATGAATTCTCCCAAAAGTTGCTATGATATTTATTTCATGATAGTTGTAAATCAAATCACTATCCTGTGCACCTAAACTTACACAATGTTTTATGCCAATTATATGTAAATAAAAGGGGAAGGAAAAATGAAAAGTCAATGGTCATTTTTTCCCATATCATTTCTCATGATTGTTTTAGCAGCAAGTAAACTTGACTCATGATATACATATCCTAGGTAAAGATACTCATAAATAAGTGATTCTAATAAATTGTACATAAAGATATTTATAAAATTAGTGTCTTACCATGCCTTAAACTTTCTTCATGTTAACAGCTCACTGCTTCTGTAGGCATCAAAATTTCATTCTGTGTAATCATCTGAGATTAGTGAATGGATACAAATTTAAAACTGGCTGCTCTTGCTGTGAGTGATAAAATTCACTCTCTCTGACCGATGGTCTCATCTCCCCGACAGCATCTGTAAGAATTGAACATGCTAGGTTGCTAAAAATCTCAGCATGGTAAAATCTCAGAACTCCTACAATTCTTAACTGTTTTCCAATGGGAATGCAATAATGACAAAGACTTAATTTTGGATAAGAATGTGGAGTTTTCTCATGGTTGCATAAGGGAATGTGACGATAATCCATGAGATCCACAGCAAACACTCTTGTTCAAGTCCTGGGCAAAGATGTGTAAAGATTCTGCAATATTAGGACAGAGGACTGCTTTCAAAATGATGAGGGCGCTCACTCTATTCCAGGTAGTCCAAGGGAAGAAAAGTTATTGCAATTTCTGTGTGAATGGGAATAATTCAGTGTTTCAGAATCTATAAATTAGTCAAAGTGTGTTCAAAGTCAAAATAAGTTGTGTCAACAATGAGAATTAAAAGAAAAAACTTATTCATAAGCTTAAATTAAAAAGGTGATACAGTCCTGTGCTGGGCTCTCGGTACTAAATAATGTATATGCCTCAGTCCCATTCAAGGGTTCAGTGGCTTGGCCCTAGCATCAGCTCAGAATTCAATGAACAGGTAACAATTAGTATACTGGGAGAAATATAATCTATCCCTCCCTGATTGGAAGAAAATCTGGTGTTTCAATGAAACTCTTAATTCACAGAGATTCTGCCAGATGCAGAGGAATATTTCACTGATGACTCAACTAAGACAGACTTAGTTACTGCTTAACAATCCATCCTCACACACAGACACAGTGGTACAGAGATTTGTTGTATTTAATGGGAAGAATTCAGTGGGCAGAGCTCAGAGAATAGTTTTCAAAGCACCAGCCAACTTTTGTAGTTTTGCCAATAGTCTAGATTTTCCCAGGTAGAAAACTACAGATGGACAAACAATATTCTTCTTTAGGATTTCTAATTTTGAAAGTAAACTGTAGCTTTTGACTTATCAGTATAGAACCTTGTTAAGATGATCACGGTAAGACCCACTGTCTGATAAGGAGCTGGAAACTAGCTGCTGAACCAGCCCATCTGAACCCCAGAATGCTAATGTACGCAACAACATAGCCACCATCAGAGTTCAGCTGACAAACTAAAAAGCTTGATGTTTTTGTTGTAGGAAGAACCACTGGTGTTCAGACACAGTTCTCCAGCTGTAAGTGGTCTCTATTCTTCTCTTGGTAAAGGTCATATTGGTGGCATGTTGCTAGAGTTCACCCTGGCCAATTTGCCCATTCTCCAGATTATCAAAAGCTTTCTTCACAATAGGTGACACATTTTCAGTACTAAATTCTGCCATTACTGTCTTATCAGCTGACACTACCTGAATCATTGTGAGCAGAAGCCGTAGGCTCCCTGACTTTTCCTACAATTTTTCCAGCATTTCAGGGCATTTCACATTCTTAAAATGCTTCATATTTTATTTTAAATTAATGGGAAATAGTCAAAGACTTTCATGAATATTTTATATTTCCTAATATCTGTATAAATTTGGTATTCTTGCAGTTGGACAAATTTTTAATTCTATCACCCTCACCTCCATCTTGTCCACACATTTTAGATTGCAATTTGGTTACTGAATGCAACCACCACAGCCAAGGGTCAAGTACATTTTAGATACATCCTCTGTTAAGGTTAGAAGGGGCAAAAGTTATGTGGGGTGTATAAACCTATATTAAATGTTTGCAATGGCACTGTCTTTTCTGGAAAAATCTCTGAATTTAAGAAGTAAAATAATTGGAAGGCAGTATAGTTATTGGTATGGGGAAGGATATCAGCTATTTTGGGATGGGTGGGTGATGAAGAGACAGGAAAATGTCCAGCAAATGGGAATGGAATACTTTAGACCTCTGGAGGCATGAATTAAGAAAATAATAACTTGTCTCCTGTACCTACCTCCAATTACTGTTTTGAGGGATTAGTCCTTGGGCTATGAAAAGAGCTAGTTTTTGGTGAAGAGTAAAGACCATAACAAAATAGTTGGAAAACCATGAGAGTTTTCTTGTTTCAAGAAAGTGGATTTTGCTAAACTCAACATGTATTTTTCATTCAGTAAATACTAAAATGCATCCTGTGGCATGTGCTGAGCTTACTGTGCTGGTATCCAAGTTAGACAAGGAAAGGGGGATAGACAGAAAACATCTGGAGGAGGTGGTTTCTGTGCTGAGACAGGGATAGTCTAACAAGGTAAAAGGAGGACACCCAAAATCCAAGGATGAGCTGGATTAAAAGTATTGAGTTTGGAACTAACATTGTTGACAATCATTTGCCTGGATATATATCCAGATACAGTGAAACATAAAGATATGCCATGGTAATCAGTTGCCAGATTCATAAAGAAATGACTAAACAAATTTGAGTTTGTGTGCTTAGAGTTGGAAAGGCATTGAATGCCACCCTGAGGACGTAAACTTTACTTTGGCTGGAACATAAAGCAACATAAATTATTGACTAGAAAATATAATGTAGAATCTTCAGGGCAGGAAATGAAAGCACCAATTGGAATGCTTTTAGAACAGCACAAAGAAGACCATAGATAAAATTACTTCTTAAATTCTACCACATGATGAATGTGCCATCTTTGACTATATCATGTGATCTTTTTGATTCCGGGGATGACATAATAGAGACCATGATCCCTGGGCCGGTTCCTGCATGTATCTCCTGTTCCAATCTATCCTAACTTAACACTTTTCATACTTTCCAGTATGAACCAGAATCCACTTAGTAATTTTCCCTCTCTCCATGTTTTAGTCTTTTTCCAAATTCTCCCATATTTTCTTCTTCCTTACAAGGAATTATTTAAATTTACTCCCATATTTTTCCATAAAAAGATCATATCAATCAGATATCTCTTTCTATCGTTAAATGGCAACTTAGTCTCCTGTTTAACTATATGCTATATTTAAAAAAAATAAGGAAAATACAGGTACACACCTATGATTATTGTTAAAATAAGAAAATTGCAGATATTTGATGACATTTGCCAACATCAATTTTAACTACTGTTATCCTGCATAATCTGGTAGTCCTCTGGTTGATCAGTTGTAATTAGTTTGACGTTCATAAACTGAAAATGTCTGATGAGTTGGCCTTGAAAGAGAGGTAACTGATTTATCAGCTATCACTGGCACTGAAATGCGTGGGTTGATCCCTGGTTGATGTTTAGGGAAATGAAGTTCATTGGCAGATATTTTGTGATATCTTTATGGAAAAGTAGAAGGCTCCAACATCAGTCTAAAATAATTGCTCTGTATGGGAGAGAAGATGCTGTACTGAGAAATACAAGTTGTAGTTGTAATGGAGTTCACAATACGGCCATTTGTTTCATTGTAGCTGATTTGAGAGTGCCCGTGGACAGGGGTGAACTGATTGAAAATAGCTCGTTGATCCACTGCAATTTGTTCTGGTGGTCTCACTGACATTGATGATGGAGGAGGAAAATCACCTCTGATCGGGGTTGTTGTATCACCAATTATGTGGTTAGTAGAGGGCTTTCTTATTAGAGGCATGTTTAAATTTGCAGAAGGTAAAAATGCACTTTCTCCACTAGTGTCAGCCACAAAATCAGAATTATGTTTATCGACATTACCCCTGATTTAAAGTATTTCTTGTTGAAATCTTCAGCCAATGAAGACAACAGACAAGAATTTTTAATCTCAACTCTTCTTTTTATTCTCACTAAAAGCTGGGGACAGCCTCGTTTAACATTTGGATTATGATACAAATGCAGCTACAACCAATGGAGAAACATTTTAGTAAAATTTTAAACCAAAATACAAGACTACAATAAGGCTAACTTATAAAACCTCAGATTCCACGTTTAAAATGCAAAGATAATATCATCAAAATATGAACATTGCTGACGATATTTTGAAGTTCCTTATTTGGAAACTATGCATTTAAATAGTATACTCATCAAATTTAAGAAGTCAGCCATTGCAGTAACAGTGAATGCCACTTTTTATAAGCAGCCTTAATACCTTTATTTAGATTTCTGGAATTATTCATAGTTGCAAACAAAGTTTCTCATAATATTGACTACTTAAGGCACTATCCTCATTTTTTAGAAAAAATAAAGGATTTTAGCCTTAGTAGTTTTATACAATTTTCAAAATTTAGCTTTACTTTTATATTATCATTGATTGATATACAAAATAAAATTTTATATATAAGTTACCATGTGGTAACTAAAATTTCTGAATACCTTTCTTAAAACAGAGACTTCTTTTTCTACTGCCAGAAAGTCAGCTAAACAAGCAGAACCTTGAAAATTCTACCGCACCTTCTTAAACCCATATAGGTTTAGCTGTCTAAGTAAACTTTTCATACTTCCAGTTTCAAATATTCTGAAAGGGGCCTTTCTTTCCAAAACTTCCTTCTTAAAGACATCTTCATCAATCACTATGAAATATCCATTATCATCCCACCAGATGGATTTAAATTGGTCACTCCCAGCTATTTTCCAGAGTTTTCTTGGAAATGTCAGATAACGAAAATCATTATCTTCATCTGGTTCAGAGACACAATGTGTGTATCATGGTGTTTTTATCAAGGATTCTTCAGACAAAGTCTGAAAAGCATTTTCTTCAATCATAGACCTCAAGTCCAAGTCCCCAGAAAATGTTTGATCACACAATAGAGATCTACCGGATTTTGCTGAACCAGTTGGTCCATCTTTACAAGACACAACTTGAATTTCTGAAGAATCATGTGCCATCTCAATTAAATTTATCAACAGCTACTTTTCTAATCTGCATGATTTTGAGCACTGCAGCATCAAATGCTGCTTTAGCAGGCCTGCACAGATAAACTGCTAGACCTTCACAATGAAACTCAACTTGAGTAGCTGTGACATTACAAAACAACTGGCCTCTCAGCAACTCAAGTGTAACATTCAGCCAGTGTTTACTTGTCATTCATCCAGTTAAAATGAAACATATAGGATGCTTATATTTAAAGTGTGATTTGCAAATATTATCCCAACAAAATCTTTCTAAATAATTTAATTTTGGGGTCTATGAAATAAAACCAATCTCCTTCCTTTTGTACAGAAATTTTTACCAGATTTAAGAACAGAGTATAAGTAATGCACAAAATATATAAAATAATATTAAAGTTTTAGAATTTAAAGTGAAATTTGTGTAAATCCAGTACAGATAATGTATATCTATTTCAATATCATTTGTAATTAAAGTGAAACATAATTTGATTTGGAAATGGAAATAAGTATTTTTCTGTGTACTTTATAATAAGTAGCTCTATATTCATAACATGAGCAGAATAAATATCAGTTTATTTGTTTTGTATAAAAAATAAAGGATAAATAAGTATGAAATAAAATTAGATAAAAATAATGAATCAAATTTAAGAAATCCCAAGGGGCAGAAGTTTTGTTTTAAATTTCAATTAAGTTCTATAAGTAAAACAAATGTAAGTTAATATTCTACTCTAAAATTACAAAAGAGAAAATCTTATAGTATATTTACAAATGTATACTTTTGCCATTCTTTCAGTCAGAGGTTTTTCAGTCCTTAGAAGGAACAAATTTTCTTTTCATCTTTATAATCCAAACCCTTGAGCCTTCTGTTAAGTGTTCCAAAATGATGTTGATATATACACTTATGCAAAAGATGCTGGGTTAAATAAGCAGTGCCTCCATTAAGGGGCAAACAAAGAAACAATCAAAAAAGAAAGAAATAACACTATATGTGTGTTCGGGTGGAGAATACCATGTAATGCATTTTGGGAAGCAATTTGTATCTCAGTCCTGAAACAGATAACATTGGTAGTAAAATCCGGCATTTTAAGGCAAGGGTTTTGTTCACTAATTGTAAATAATAGTTACGTTGTGTATCAGTAAACCGTAGAAAATCCAGTTCTGCCAAAAGTTATATTCTTTATTTAGAAATATATTCCATTAAACATGAGCCAATTTCAAAATGAGGGATAAAATTTTTAAATAGATAATTGTAAACTCAAGCTACAATGTAAATTTTTCTTTCAGTATGTGTACATTCCATTCTAAATAAACAAAAGCAACCTGAATACATTGCATATTATAAGTATTATAAACTATACTTAAGTTGGATTTAGTCCTCATTCATAAATATTACTTATCATATGCAAATCAATATATGTGATACAATCCCTTAAAAAGCAGAGAATTCAAAAAAGCATTCTCAAAAAATGTAGGAAAATTTTTCACAGATCTGATCTTTACTTTTTTATAAAAATATTCTTAAGAAATTCACTTTAAATAGAATGTAACTAAACATAATATAAGCCATATATGAAAAACCCATGACTAACGTCACGTTCAATGTTAACTTACAGGAAGGTTTTCCTCTGGTCCAGTAATAAGAAAAGCTAGCTCATTCTCACAGGTACTAAATTACACTACTTGAAGCCCTAGCCAGAACAACTAGTCAAGAAAAAATATAAAAGGCATCCAACTTGTAAAAAAGCAGTAAAATTTTTACAGATGACATAATTATGCATAGATAGAAAACTCCATATACTCCTCCAGTGACTGTTGCAAATAATGAACAAACTTAGTAAACGTACAGAATACAGAATCAATATGCAAATATCCGTTGCATTTTTATATAGTAACAACAAATTATCAGAAAGAGAAATTAGGAAAACAATTGTCTGCATATTTATACCAAAAGGGATAAACTAGGAATACATTTGATAAGTGAAATAAAAGATCTAAACATTGATCTATAAATTACAGGTGCAAGAAATATAAGTAACCAAAATAAATAGAAAGATATTCTCTGCTTATGGATTGTATACAATATGAGGAACTATTCTAATGTATCTTTCACATGTTCAATCTCCCCTGCACTAATTATTGAGGAGAATGTCTATTCTTCATTTTATTCTCTTGCTTCCTTTTTCATGGTTTAATTGATCATAGGTGTGAGGGATTATATGTAGTTGCTCTATTCTCTTCTATTAATTGGTGTCTGTTTTTGAGCCAGTATCATGTTGTTTAAATTACTAAAGCTTTTTTGGACTGTTTAACATCAGAGAACTTTACACTATTAGATTTAATACACTTTTTCAAGATCATTTTAGCAACTCATAATCTATGCGGTTACATATAAATTTTGAAATTACCTGTTCTATTAAATGGAAAAATCTCATGGGTACTTTGACATGAATCACACTAAATGTAGATTGCTTTGGGTAGTGTGGTTGTTTCAACCACATTGTTTCACATCATTAACATAAGAGATCTTTTCATTTCTTTGGACCACTTTTAATTTCCTTCATCAATGTTTTCAATTTTTTAATGTATATGATTTCTCCTTACTTGTTAACCTCATTTCTGTATATTCTATTCATATATATATAATTATATATATTATATTTGTAAACACGTTTCATACACAAATACAACAGGCATAAGGCAGTGGCAAGACATATTCAAAATCCTGAATGAAAGAAACCTGTAATCTAAAATAATTTATCAAGCAAGGCTATTCCTTAGAATAGAAGGAGAGATAAATAACTTCCAGAAAAGCAAATACTAAAAGAATTAAGCAACAGAAACAGAAACAATGAAAAATCTACTATGAAACAAAAAGCAGGATGCTATAGAAAGGAGAAAGGCATAATTAGAAATGCAATTGCCACAATGTCTTAAAATAGAATAAAAGGATGTTGTAAAACAGGCCATCAAAATTTTTATGGGTCAGGGATTGATACAGGACAATACAGTGAATTTTCTTCTTGATTCTGTCCTCTATAGGAGGGGTTAGAATTTCTATTCCTATCAGTTAAAATAAAAAGATATAATAATGTGTCAATATACATACAAAACAGGGTAACCATAAGTCAAACTCTTACAATGAAGTAGAAAACCAAAAAGAAACCAAGATAATAACAGAAAACTTATCAAGCCACAAAAAGAAAATGAAATGAACAAAAAGGAAATACCAAATCAACTGGAAAATGAAGTTCAAAATGGAAATAAACACCAGTCTATCAAAAATTATCACAACTGTTAATGGACTTAGTGCTTGAATCAAAAGATATATAGTGTCAGATGGTACAATATAACAAAACCCTACATTATGAAGCATAGAAGAGACTCACTTTAGTAAGAGGAACACACATTAATTGAAAGTCAGAAGATGGAAAATTATATCACATGCAAATTGACATGACAAGAGAGCAGGACTAGCAGTACTGACTTCACACAAAATAGACTTTACAACAAAGGCCATAGAGAAAGATAGACAAGGACATAATATAATGAATAAAGGAGCAATAAAAAATGAGGGTATTAAACTCATATATACACTCAATATAGGAGCACCTAAATACATAAAGCAAATACTAATAGATAAAAAGGGAGATATCGCTCAGAACACAATCACAGTAGGAGAATATAACTCCCCATTATCATCACTAGACTGGTCTTTCAGACAGAAAACTAATAAGGGAACAAAAATACAAAAAGATATGATAAAATAATTGGTGTTGGTTGATATTTTCAAAACAGTACTCCTCCTCAAACAGAATATACATTCTTTCGCAGTTCACATGGAATATTTTCTAGGAAAGATTATGTACTCAGGCACAGAAGAAGCCTCAACAAATTTAAGAAAATAAAAATTATTTCAAGCATCTTTTCTGAGTATAATACCATGAAACTAGAAATCCTTCAGAGAAAAATACGGAGAAAAAATTGCAGCATGTAAATTAAACACCATGGTACTATAACAAGTGGGGGAGATGAACAAGTAAAAGAAGAAATTAAAAAAAATATCTTGAGAAATATGTCAAAACACTAAACAATTTCTATGGAACACTGTTAAAGCAGGCTTAAGAGGGAAGTTCAAAATGACAAGACCCTACTCAAATTAGAAGAGCAATTTCAAATAAATTATCTATAGTTCTATGTAAACTAATCATGAAAAGAAGAGCAAACAAAACCAAAAGTCAGCAGAAAGAGAGAAATAAGAAAGATCATGGAAGAAAGAATTGAAATACACATTAAAATATAGAAAAAAATCAAACTCTTTTTTGAAATAGTAAACATAATTGACAAAACTCTGGACAGCCTCACCAACAAGAAAAGGGAGAGAACACAAATAATATAAGAAATGAAAATGGAGAAACTAAAAAGAGCACAACAAATTTGCATATCATAATTGAATATCATGAACAACTGCATGGAAACAAACTGGATAACCAGGAAGAAATGGAGAAGATTTTGGAAACATTCAGCCCTCCAATATTACATCAAGAACAAATTAACCATTTGAACAGACAGATCACCAGAAATGGAATAGAATTATCAATAAAATAAAAAATCTCTGCAAACAAAAATTCAGACCCAAGTATCTTCACTGGGGAATTTGACCAGACATACAAAAAAAAAAATCCATACCAGTTCTCCTCAAATTCTTCCAAAAGATTGATACGGAGAGAGTACACCCAAACTCACACTGTAAGGCCAACATCAACCTGATACCAAAACCAGACAAAGACAATACCCCAAGAGAATATTATAGGCCAATATCTTTGATAAACCTAGATGTAAATGTCTTTAAGAAAGTATTAACAAACAGAATCCAACATCATGTAAAATAAGATCATACAACATGGTCAAGTTAGGTTCATCCCAGGAACACAAGGATGGTTAAACTTATGAAAATCAATCAATCAATTGTGATACACCATATCAATAATAGAGAGGACAAAAAAACCACATGATCATCTCAGTAGATGCAGAGAAAGCATATGATAAAAATTAACAAGTATTTGCAATAAAAGTTCTTATCAGAGTGGGCATAGAGGGACCATATGTCTTCATAATGAAAGCTATTTATGACAAACATATAACCAGCAAAATACTCAATGATGAAAAACTGAAACCCTTCCCACAAATACATGAGACAAGACAATGTTGTCCATTCTCCCAATTTCAATTCAATATAGTCTTGGAATTCCTAGCCACAACGATTGGCTAGGAAAAGAAATAAAAGGATTCAGACTGGAAAAGAAGAGGTAAAATTGTCATGATATGCAGACATGACACTATATAGAGAAAAATGTAAAAGCTTCACAAAAAAATACTTAGGCTAAAAAAGGAAATGTGCAAGGTACCCAGACTAATGTACAAAAAACAAATTGCATTTCCTTACACTACCATTGAATCAACAGGAAAATAAAGTATAGAGACAACCGCTTTTATAACTGCACCCAAAATTATAAAATGCTTGAGAATATATCTGACCAAAGAGGTGAATATATTATACATGGAGAACTAGAAAACATTGATTAACTCAAAAAAGATTTGAAGAATTGAAAAGATAACCAATGGTCTCATAATGGAAGAAACAAAATGGTTAAAATGTTCATACAGTCCAAGGCAGTCCCCAGAATTAATGTGATTTCCTAACAAATTATGCAAAACTCTTCTTTTTGGGGCTGAAACAAATGATCCTAAGATTTACAGAGAGTCATAAAAGATCCATAATTTCCAAAGCAATATTAAAGAAAAAGAAAGAGGATGGAGGAATAAACCACCATGTCTCCATACACTTTTGCACAACTACAATAATCAAAATGACATGATATTTGTACAGAAACAGGCATATGGCCATTGGAACAGATTACAGGGCCTAGGAATAAATCTACAGGCCTATGTTCTATTAATCTTTGACAGAGTAGCCAGGAATATGACAGAGAAAACACCATCTCTTCACCAATGATGTTGGGAAAACTGGATAGCAGCAATAGAGCAATGGATTTAGAACAATTCTTAACTCCATACACAACAATAAATTCAAAATGGCTTGAAGACTTAAATGTAAGGCAAGACAAAGTAAATCTCCTAGAAGAAAACATAGGCAAAACACTCTGAGATAAATGTCAGCAATGATCTCCTAGAACAGCCTACCCAGGTAACGGATGTAAGAGAAAAATTAATAAATTGGACCTAATTAAACTTATAAGCTTTTGCACAGCAAAGGGAACCATAAACAAAGCTAAATGACAACCTTCAGGATTAAAGAAAATATTTAGAAGTGATGCAACTGACAAAGTCTTAATTTCCAAAATATAAAGACTTCATACAACCTTATAATAATAATAAAAAAAAAACAAACCCAACCTCAAAATGGGCAGAAGCCCTAATCAAGCAATTCTCCAATAGAGACATACAAATGCCACTTAGATATATGAAAAAAAAATCGCCCAATATCATTATCAGAGAAGGGTGATTCAAAACTATAATGAAGTATCACCTCACAATAGTCACAATGGCCATCATTCAAAATTCCACAAACATTAAATGCTGGGGTAGCTGTGGAGAAGGTGGACCCTCCCACACTGTTGAAAGGAATGTAGATTGGTGCAGTCATTGTGGAAACCAGGGTGGGGATTCCTCAAAAGAATTAAAATAGACTTAACATACAATCCAGCAATCCCACTTCTGGATATATATCAAAGGGAACCCTAATTCTAAAAGACACCTGCACCCCAATGTTTTTAGCAGTGTTACATACAACAGCCATGACATGGAAGCAACCTAATTGTCCAACAACAGATGACAGTATTCAGAAATTATGCCTTATTTACACAATGGAATTATATTCTGCAATAAAAAATGATAAAACAATGACATTTGCAGCAAAATGGTATCCCCAAAACTCGTCATTCTAATTGATGTAAGCCAGAAAGAGAAAGAAAAATAAAACATGACATGACATATGTGGAACCTTAAAAAAAATTTAGATGAGAACACTATGATTTCATCTACAAAACTGAATCACACTCACAGATCTACTAAACAGTTTTATGATTACTGCCGAAAGGGGCTGTGGGAGGATATATTTGGGAGTTGTAGATTCATAAATTTTTTCCACTATATATAAAAATAGATTTTTTCAAAACTTCTCTTGTATGACACGGGACAGTGAATTAAATAACGTGAAGTAATGTTTAATAGGAACAAAAATATATGCATATACAGGGACAATGTGCTATACACCACAGATTGACACATTGTAAATGGCAGTACATCAATTATAAATAAATGAATAAATATGCAAATAAATAAATAATAACTAAATAAAAAATGTTTAATAATAAATGAAATACAAAAATTCACACTACATAATTTTACACCTCACGGATCTAGGAGAAAACAGAAACAATAAAGACGAAAATTGAATGAATGAGAGTAAGGCAAATAACAACAGATACAATTGAAAAGATAAAAAAATATATACCTAAGTATGTTTATTTTTAACATAAACTGGACAAAAGTTTAAGTTGGCTAAGAAAATAAAGACTCAAATAAAATTAGAAATAAAAGAGAAGATATAACCTATGATGTTGTAGAGATGCAAAGCATCATAAGAAATTACCACAAGCCAAAGTTTTGAATGACATAGAACAAAAGATAAATTCCCAGAAACTTATGTCTTCCAATACCGAATCAAGAAAAATTAGAAAGATAATAGAGCAAAAGTGTGTTTGAGTAAGTCAATAATCCAAACTTCGAAAACCAGAAAAAATTTACAAGACATCTTTACTGGTGAATTCTGTCATATATTTGAAGACAAATTTTCACCAATTCTTCCAAATATCTTCCAAGAATTTGAAGGAGGTGAAGGATTCCAAACAGGTTTTATGATGTGAGCTTTATTTGCTTAACAATGCTAGAAAGGACATTATATGCAAAATATAGATTATTATCCCTAAAGAAAATATGTGCCAAAATTCTCAACAAAACACAAGCGAAATGAATTCAACAACACATTTAATGTATCATAAACATGCATGAGTTAAGTTATTTATCCCTGGTTTAAGGATACTTCAAAACATTCAAATCGATAAAGGTGACATGCCACACTAATAGAATGAGTAAAAGAATTCACATAATCATCTCAATAGGTGCAGAAAGAGCATTGTATATAATGCAACATCCTTTTAAGATACTCCCAACAAATTAAATTAACCCTGTCAGTGACACGATATAATTTACACACAAACACTGTGTGGAGAGAAGTGAAGCAGTCTCTGTTTATTGATTCTTAGAAGAAGCTTTATATAGGACTTGCACAATGCCTCACTTATAATCAAAGTTATAACAATGTTAATAATCTTAAGCTATTTATGTTCCCATGCTCCTGCAGTAAGCGCAGGATGTTAAATGATCAAGGATTGTTTTAAAGTTCATCACGGAAATTCATTAAGTAGGCCACCTCTTATCCAGCAGGCTGTGCTTTTCTAGTTTGTCCTCCTCTGAGGAACTTAACCAGCATAGGCTATCCAGCCATCCATACTGGATACATTGAATAGGCCATTTCATATCCAGCCTGGATATATGATATTCCTCACAGCTTGTTTATGAGTTCAGCCCATGGGCTTATTCTCTAGAGCCTTCAGACAGGGGCCTACAAACCCAACATCCCTTGACAGAAAACTGGATGAAGAAAATTTGATGTATATATGCAATGGAATCAATACATTGCATTGCTATCAAGAGTGTCCAAGGTGTTCCTTTTTCTCCACAATCTCACCAATATCTATTTTTTTCTTTTTGATGAGAACATTCTGACAAGTGTGAGGTCTTGTCTCATTTTTGGTTTATGACTTTCCTAATAATTTATAACTCTGAACACATTTTCATGTGTCATATAGCCAACAGTATGTTTTCTAAAGAAAATTGATTCAGATCTATCTATTTATTTCCTATGGACTTTTTTTTTTGATTGGATTGTTTGCTCTTTTTTGTTGAAGTTTTGGGGTAAGAGTTTGCCATATATTTTGGATATTATATCCAAACACTTGATTGGAAATTATACTTGAAAATATTTTCTACCATTGTGTTGGTTGACTGTTCATTTTATTGATCATTTCTTCTGCAGTCTAAACGTGTTTAGTGTGACACAATCATATTTTGTTAGTTTTATTTCTGCTTCCCTTGCCAGAGGAGACATATGTAGAATCAAATTAAGTCCAATGTCAGAGTGTATTTCTTATGTTTTACCCTAGGATTTTTAATTTCAGGTTTATATTTTATATGCCCAGGAGTGGAATTGCTGTGTCATATGATAGGTCTATTTTTATTATTTAAAGAACTTCCATACGGTTTCCAAAGTGTTTTCACCAATTTTCATTCCCACCAACAGCGTTGGAGAGTCCCTTTTCTCCACAATCTCCCCAGTCTTTATTATTTGTAGACAATTGGATGACAGCCCTTCTCACTAGTGTAAGATAAAACATTATATAAATGTTGTCTTGCCTTTGTATAATGATTAGCAATGTGAGCACGTTTTTATGTTCCTGTTTGTTATTTGTGTGTCTTTTTTAGAGAATTGTCTTCTGCTCATTTTCTGGCTGAGTTGTTTGTAGATTTTTGAAATGGTGTTGTATGAACGATTTGTGTATATTAGAAATTAGCCTCTTGTTGATTGCATTGTTTCCTAATGTTTTCTCCTGTTTGGAAGTTCATCTTTTCATTTTGTTTATTTTGCTGTGTAGAAAGTTTAAGTTTACTTAGGACCTATTTGTTTATTTTAACTTTATTGTTTTCAGCTTGGGAGTGTGACATAAGAAAATTTTGCTACAATGTTTGTTTTGTTTTGCCTGTGTTAGATTCCAGAAATTTTATTGTGTCATGTATTAGATTCAGATACTTAAAACATTTTGAATTTATTCTTGTACAATGTGAGGGATTGTTCTAATTTGATTGATTTACATGTAGCTGTCTAGCTTTCTCAACATCACATGCTGAAGACTGTCTTTTAGGCATTGTATATTTTTGTTTCCTTTCTCATAGATTAGTTGACCATAGTTGTGATGTTTTATTTCTGCCTCTGTGTTCTGTTGCAGTGATATAGATGTTTGTTTGTTTTCCAGTATTGTGCTGTTTTGATTACTGTATTTTTGTAATATACTCTGAGATCTGGGAGGTTTATTGGTTATGCCTCCAACTTTGTTCTTTTTCCTCATTGTTTCTTTTGCAGTTCTGGTTCTTTTGCAGTTCCATACAAATCATAGGACTTTTTTATTTCTGTGGAAAATATCATGTAGTATGATATGAATGAATTTATATCTGTAGACATATTTTGTAGTATGTACATTTTAGCAATATTAATTCCTCTAAACTAAGATCTTGAGATTTCTTTCCATTTCTTTGCATCATCTTCAAATTTCGTTCTCAGTGTCCTATAGATTTCATTATCTTGGAATTTCCATAGGTTTTTCATTTTATGATCTGATTTCATATGGATTTTTTACATTATTGAATATTTGATTGTTAGTGTAAAGAAATGTGACAGTTTTGTATATTAAACATGAATCATGCTACTATGCTAAATGTCTTTATTAGTTTTAGTTTTTCTGGTGTGGAGAATACTTAGGGATCTCTATAAAGATTATCATGTCATCTAAAATAATAACAGTTTAACTGCATTCAATCCAACTTGAATAACATTTTTCTTGTTTGATTGCTTTTGCTAGTTCTTCCCATACTGTGTTTAACAGAAATTTTGAGATTGGGCATCCTAGTTTTATTCCTTAATTTGGCTTTCATTTATTCACTTTTGCATATTATGTTGTCTGTATGTTTGTAAGTAATGACATTATTTATGTTGAGATATATTTCCTGAATCCTACTTTGGTAAGAGGTTTCTGTTGTTGTTGTTGTTGTTGTTGCTGTTGTTGCTGTTTTAATGAATAAATGTTGAATTTTGTGAAATACTTTTTATGTGTTTATTGGGAGGACCATGCCATTTTCTCTATTCCTTTTGTTAATGTGGTGTATCAAACTGTTTGATTTGTGTATGTTGAACTTCTCTTGTGACCCTGCAATGAATCCAAGTTGATCATGGTGTATTATTCACTTTTTGGTATTGCTGGATTTCATTTGCTAATAATATTTTGTTGAATTTTTGCATCTAAATCTATCAAATTTATTGACTAGAAGTTCCCTTTGCCTGTAGTTTGTTTGTTGGCTTTGCTATCAGGGTGATGAAATCTTCATAGAATTAATTTGGGAGTTTCCCACATCTTAAATATTTTTGAATAGTTTGAAGAGTATAAGTTCTTCTTTGTATTTTTGTACAATTATCCACAGGATTTGTTTAAATCTGCACTTCTATTTAACGATTTTTTAAATGCAGATTCCTTCTTCTAGTAAACAATTTGTTCAAATTATTTGTTTCTCCTTATCTCTGTCTCTTTATAGACATTTGTCTATTTCTTCTAAGTTGTCCAGTTTATGCTAATGTAAGTGTTGTCAAATAATCCCTTTTTTGTATATCTGAGGTAACCATTGTTATTTCTCTTCTTTTTTTCTTACTTTATTCCTTTGCAGCATCTCTCTTTTCTTCATGATGTACCTGGCTAGAGGTTTTTTGACTATGCTTAGCTTAAAAAAAAAAAAACATCTTTGGTTTTAATGTTCTTTTGCATAGTTTTCTTTTCTAATCTAATGTATATTTACACCTGTAATATTTAGGATCATGTTTTTTAACTTTTTAAGTTTTCTTTATTGATTTACAGTCATTTTACAAAGTTGTCTGCAATCCCAGCCTAGAGCAAAGTTTTGCAGTTACAATGAAAAAATATACATTTGTTGTACCATTTTTTCTATTATGGGCTTCCGTAAGAACTTTTATATATTTCCCTGTGCTATGCAGTACAATCCTGTTTATCTATTCTACAATTTATACCTCCCAGTTTATCTCTTCCCACCATCAGCCCCCTGGGCTAACAAAACCTTTTATTCTATGTCTGTGAGTCTATTTCTGTTTTGTATTTGTGCTTCTTTTGTTTTGTATTGCTTTGTTTTTAGATTCCACTGATGAGCCATCTCATATGGTATTTTTCTTTTTCTTTCACTTTCTGGCTTACTTCACTTAGACTGATTTTCTCCTGGACCAACCATGTTGCTGATAATAGCGTTAAGTTTTCACTTTATATGGCTGACCAGTATTCCATTGAATAAATATACCACCTCTTCTTTATCCAGTCAACATTTGACGGATATTTAGGCTGTTTCCATGTCTTGGCTATTGTAAATAGTGCTGAATATGAGTATTGGGGTGCAGGTGTCATCCAGAAGTAGGGTTCCTTCATGATTTATGGCCAGGAGCTGGATTCCTTGGTCATATGGTAAGTCTATTCCTAGGCTTTTGAGGAATCTCCATCATGTTTTCCACATTGGCTGCACCAAACTGCATTGCCACCAGCAGTGAAGGAAGGTACCCTTTTCTCCACAGCCTCTGCAGCATTTTTCATTTGTGGATTTTTGAATGATGGCCATTCTGACTGCTGTGAGGTGATACCTCATTGTAGTTTTGATTTGCATTTCTCTGATAATCAGTGATATTGAGCATTTTCTGATGTGCCTTTTTATCATTTGTATGTCTTCCTTGTAGAATTGCTTGTTTAGGTCTTCTGCCCAATTTTGCATTGGGTTGTTTATTTTTTCTTCTTCAGTTGAATGAGCTGTTGTATACTCTGGAGATCAAGACTTTGACGGTTTCATATGCAAATATTTTTCCCATCCCATAGGTTGTCTTTTTGTTTTACTTGCAGTTTCTTTACTGTGCAGAAGCTTGTAAGTTTCACTAGGTCTCATTTGCTTATTCAGGCTTTTATTTCTTCTACGAGAAAATTTTCGAGAATTATGTCAGATATGGTTTGCCTATATTTTCATCTTGGTTGTTTTTGTATTTTGCCTTATGTTTAAGTCTTTGATCCATTCTGAGTTTATTTTTGTGCATGGTGTTCTGGCTTCATTGGGAGTGTTCTAGCTTCATTGAATTATATGCTGCTGTCCAGTTCTCCAAACACCAGTTGCTGAAGAGACTATCTCTTTTCCATTGTAATTTCTTGCCTCCTTTGTCTAAGATTAATTGACCAAACATTTTCGGTTTCATTTCTGGGCTCTCTATTCTGTGCCATTGGCCTATATGTATGTTTAACTACCAATACAGTGCTGTCATGTTGACTGTAGCTCTATAGTATTATCTGAATCATTAGCGTTAAGAAATGCCACTGATATTTGAACCTTAATCTTGTAACCTGCTATCTTGCTGAATTCTTTGAGCAGCTGTAGTAAATTCATTCTGGATCTTGTAGAGTTTTCTATAAATAGTAACATATTATCTGCATATAGTTTGACATTTATCTCTTCCTTTCCAATTTGCATCTCTTTTACTTCTCTCCCTTATTTGATTGCTGTGGCTAGGACTTCCAAGACTATCTTGAGTAGGAGTCGTGTTAGTGTGCATCCTTTTACTGTCCCAGATTATAGTAGGAAGAATTTGACTTTCTCAACTTTGAGTACTATGCTGGCTGTACGTTTGGTATCTATAGCTTTCATGATGCTGAGATACAGTCCCTCTATGCCCACTTTGGTGTGTGTATGTATCATACGTGGGTGTTGAATTTTATCAAGTGCTTTTCCTGCATCTATTGAGATGATCATGTGGTTTTGGTCCTTTCTCTTGTTGATGTGCTGTATTACATTGATTTGCTTAAGTAAACCACCTCTGTGTCTCTGGCATGATCTCCACTTGGTCATGATATATAATATTTTTTTCTGTGTTGTTGGGTTGTATTTGCTACTATTTTGGTGTGGATTTTGGCGTGTGTTTTCATCAGTGATATTGGCCTATAATCCTCTTTTTTGGTAGTTTCTTTGCCTGGTTGTGGTATCAGGGTGATTGTGGCTTTATAGAATGTCTTTGGGAGTATTCCTACCTTTTCAATCTTCTGGAAGAATTTGAGAAGGACTGGTATGAGTTTTTCTTTTTTGTTTGGTAGAATTCCGCTGTGAATCCATCTGCTCCTGGACTGTTATTTGTAGGGAGGTTTTATATTGCTATTTTGATTTCATTTCCTGTGCTCTGTTTGTTCAAGTGGTCAGGTTCGTCTTCATTCTGTCTTGGTGGACAGTATGTTTCCAGAAACTTGTCCATCTCTTCTAGGTTATACAGTTTGATTCCATATACTCTTCATAATATTCTCCTATGATAAACAGTATTTTTTGTTATAATTTCTCCATTCTCCAGTCTTATTTTGCTAATTTGTGCTCTCTCTCTGTTCTTCTTTTTAAGTTTGGCCAGAGGTTTGTCGATTTTACTTACTTTTTGGAAAAACCAGCTTTTGGATTTGTTGACTTTTTCCTATGGTCTTTTTAATCTCTATTTTATTTATTTCCTCCCCAATATTGATGATTTCTTTCCTTGTGCTGCCTTTTAGGTTTTTGTTCTTCTTTTTCTAGTTCATTCTGCTGGTGGGTTCAATTGTTTATTTGTGGATGTTCTTCATTTTTGAGGAACGCCTGTATCACTACAAACTCCCCTCTCAGCACTGCTTTTACTGTGTCTCATAAATTTTGAATGGTTTCGTTTTCATTTTCTTTTGTCTCAAGGTACTTTTTCATTTCAGCTTTGATATCTTCATTGACCCATTGGGTTTTAAATAACATATTGTTTAATCCCAATTTTTTCCTTTGTTCTCCTTTGTTTCTCTGCTGTTGATTTCTTACTTCATTGCATTGTGGCCAGTAAAGATGCTTGAGGTAATTTCTGTCTTCTTAAAATTGCTGAGGTTTCTTTGGTGACCAAGTACATCATGAATCCTGGAAAATGTTCCTCGTGCACTTGAAAAGAATGTGTATCCTATTTTGGGGGTTGCAATGCTCTGAAAATATCCACCAAGTCTAATATTTCTATTGTATTATTTAATTTTTCTGTTGCCTAATTTATTTTCTGTCTCGATGTTCTGTCCAGTGATGTTAATGCAGTGTTGAAATCTACAAATATGACTCCCCTTTTATATCTGTTGGTAATTATTTTATGTACTTAGGTGCTCCTGTATTTGGTGCATATGTATTAATGAGTGTGCTATCCTCATATTGTATCACTCCTTCAATCATTATAAAACGTCCTTCTTTTTCTTTCTTTATGGCCTTTGTTTTAAAGAATATTTTGTCTGAAATCAGTTCTGCAACATCTGCTTTTTGGCTTTTCCAATTGTATGGAATACCCTTTTCCATCCTTTCACTCTCAATCTATATGTGTCCTTCTCTCTGAAGGGGGTCTATTCTATGCAGCATATTGAATGTTCTTGCTTTATTATCCAGCCTGCTACTCTGTGACTTTCGACTGGAGCATTTAGTCCATTAACATTTACAATAATTGATGACAGCCTTGTGTTTATTGCCAATTTGACCTTATATTTGCAGTTGATTTGTTATTTCCTCTTTGTTCCTTTCATCTTCCTTTTATGGTTTGGTAACTTTCCTTTGTTATTTCAAGAATTTTACTTAGTTTTAGTGACTCCCTGATAAGTTTTTGTCTTCTTGTTACCCTTTTTTATAAGTCCATTAGGCCATTACTATAACTGCTTCTATTAAACGGATAGTAAGATGATCTCAAACCCATCCTACCGAGAACAAAAAATTTTAAAATAAAAGACCAAAAAAAAAATTTCTCTATTTTCCTGCCTCCCTCTCCGACTCTCAATGATTTGTATGCCTTGTTTTAAAATTTTTTGTTTATTTTATTTGTAATTCATGAATCATCACATTTCAAGTTGTGAGTTTCATATTTCTGTAGCATCCTGCTGCTTTTCTTTTTAAAGTAGACCTTTCAATAATTCTTTTAGCATGGGTCTAGTGTTGCTAAACTCTTTAAGCTTTTTCTTGTTGTGAAATCCTTTATTTCTATATTTACCAAATAGAATAGCATTGCTGGTCAAAGTATACTACTGTATATAATTTTTTTCATTCAGGACTGAATATATCTTGCCACTCCCTTCTGGGCTGTAGTATTTGTGTAGAGAAATCAGCTGGTAGCCTTATGGGGATTCCCTTGTAACTCATACTTTACTATTCTCTTGCTGTCCTTAGGATCATTTCTTTATCCTTGACTCTCGTCATCTTAATTAAATATATTGGTGTGGGTGTAATTGTGTTCTTCCTGTTTGGGACACTCTTAGCTTACTGTACTTGGATATCTGATTCCTTCTTTAATTTTCGGAAGTTCTCATTCATGATTTCTACAAAAACGTTTGCAATCACCTTTGATCCTTATTCCCCTTCTAGGACTTGTATCATGCCAAGTTTGGAATGCTTTCTATTATCCCATGGGTCCCTTATGCTTTTTTCATTTGTTTCTTATTGTTTCTCTTGTAGCTCTTCTGATTGGGTGCTTTCTATTTTCCTGTCTTCTAAGTCACTAATTCATTCCTCTGCATTATTTAGTCAGATTTGCTACACCTTTAAATCATTCCTCATCTCAGTCAATGTATTTACTTATTCTACTCGGCTCTTCTTAATAGCTTCCATTTCATTTTTGACATATTTTGTATCTCTAAACACTATCTCTTTTATTTCCTTCAGTACTTTGATCACTTCATATTTGAAATCTTGATCTAGTTGGATATCAATGTCTATTTCACTGATCATTCTTTCAGGGGATTTCTCTTGTTCTTTTAATTAGGAATGGTGTCACTTCTTATTCAACTTTCTTCTACATCTCTGGCACTATGGTTTATGCAGTATCAGTTATCTACTCTGGTCCTAAAGGAGTTTATCTACCAAATGCCTTTGTAGTTATATAACTTAGAAAAGAGAAAAAAGAGAGCATGAGATAAAGAATTTTAAAGAAGGGAGAAATAAAGGTTTGAAGACACTGTATAATGAATAATAGAAAAGGAAGTTGAAGCAGTGTTTTGAAAAATAATAATAATTAAAATATTTTTAAAAATTTCAAAGGGATAAAAATGGGGGTATATATAATTCAATAAGGAGTAAAAATTAATAGTGTAATAGAAAATGGTGCAGGTAAAACAGATTAATACAAGGGGGTGGTCAGTGTCCTCCTGGAGACTGTGTACATTTAATGTGAAGTCTCTTTATTCATCCTGATTTGGAAGCTCATCTTGCTGTTTCCAGAGGCCCTCCATTGGAGCCCTCATCTGTGCTGCTCCCAGGGCATGTCGGCAAGCTGATTGCTCCTACACCCAACACTGGGTCTGATGAAGCTCTCTTTACTCTGGGATGGCTTGTCAATGCCTTGCCCGATGCTGCAGTCAGATGTTGCAGACTGACCAGGCAGGATTGGGCATCACGCCCTCACCCAGCACCATGGTCAGTGGCTATAACCTAGCCGAAAATTTGAGGAGCCACCCGCCCCCTCAGGTTGCCAATAACTCTGCTGCTCTGTGCCACTCTATGCTCTGCTTTGGGTTTGCACACCAGAAGTGGGCTCAGGGAAGACTGAGGGACAGCCCTGTCCCTGATCTGGGCCAAAATCCTACTCCTTGTTTGTCTTGTCAGACAAGATCTCTAAAAAACCAGACAGTAGAATCCTATATGCCTCAGGCTATAGACAAGTCTCTGGCCCTTAAGGTTGCTAATTCCTTAGGGGTAGATGCAGGTTTTGCCCCCGCTGCCACCTGGGTGTAAAGCACCAGTGGGTATGGTGGCTGTGTCTGAGCCCCTGCTCTATTCACCTAGAAACATTTATGGAATTTCAGAGATGGGGAATGCACCCTTCCACCCACAGGGCACGTCTGCCTTGTTGTTTTATGGAGGGCCCAGGTGTTCTGCCCCGTGCACCCACAAAAATGGCACACAGCCACCTATGTTCTTCAGGGCTGCCTCAGTGCAGCCGTCCCAATCTTCCACCCAGGTTGGGCAACATAGCCCTGCCCCAAGCTTCCAGGCTGCATCTTCAGCTGAGTGTCACAGGGATCCTCTGTGCCTGCTTAACTTAGTTCTGTCAGTCAACTTATACTATGTACATGTCCAAGTCTTGGAGGCTCCCCCTCCATCCTGCTGATCTCTCAGTTGGAGATGGGAGACACAGTAAATGAGCACCAGTCCTTCTTTGCTGCTCCCTCCCTGTGGGACCTGTCCCACTCTCTTTAGCATTTTCTTCTTTCTTCCTTTTCTCCTGCCTGATTATTCACATTTTTTCTATTGAAGAGGACAATGTTCTGTCAGAGTTTTGCAGGTTCTCTGGTTAGCTGACTGGGTCTGTGGATGTGAGTCTTGGTGCATTTGTGGGAAAGGTTGAGCTACGAGCATCTTTCTACTCCATCATCATTGCCTCCCCTCAAAAAAGCCTCACTGTATTGTGGGAGATAAACATAGTCTGGAAATAAATGGAAAAGATATTCCATGGAAATGAGAAGAAAGTGCAGATTGCAATACTCACCTCATAACAAACGTTTTAAAATAGGGGCCAAAATAAAACAAATATGAACTTATATAAAGGAAAAGAGATCAATTAACCAATAAGATATTACACTCATTAAATTATATATGGACCCAAAACAGTAGATCCTAAATATAAAATGAAATTTTAGTAGACATGAAAGAATTAATTTATTATAAAACAATAATAGTAGATGAGTTTAACAGCTCACTATTCTGATAGCCAGATCATACAGAAAGAATATCTGTAAAGAGACAAAGATCTTAATAGCATATTATATCATTTGATCCTAACTGAGCTATTGGACACTGCATCAGAAAAGCAGAACACATAAACTTTTCAAGTGTGCACAGGATGTTATCTAACGAATTAACCACATATTATGTCATGAAATGAGCCTCAGGAATATTAAGCAAATATAGATTACAGCAAGTATTTTTCCGTACACAAAATTAAGGAACTGTGCATCAACTCTAGAAAGAAGAATAGGAAAAGAACAAACATGAGGTCAAACCACATCCTTTAAAAAAATAAAATAAAACAAGGTCAATGATGAAATCAAAGAGGTAATAAAATCATACGTAGAGTAAAATTACAATGAAAACACAGCTTCATAAAACGTATGGGATGCAGCAAAGACAAATCTAACAGGGAAGTTGAGAGCAAATCAGGACTTCTAAAAGGAACAAGAAAAACCTCATAGAAAGGACCAAGCATACCAGCCAAAATAACAAGAAATAGGGACAAACAAAACCCAAAGGCCGTAGAATGAGAAATCTTTAATGATTATGTTGAAAATATATAAAATAGCAGTTGAAAAATAAATTACAAATCATAAAATCAACCGCTTAAATTTTTTTAAAAAATATTGACAAACAGGTAAGCATTTAGCCAGGCTTATCAAGAAATACAGAGAATGGACCCAAACAAAATAAGAAATGAAACAGTAGAAATAAAACTTGATATTACAGAAATACAAAAAGAAGATTATGAAAGCAGTCTGAGCTGTTACGTGGCAGTCATCTGAACGACCTAAAAGAAATGGACAAATTTCTAGGAACGTACAGCCTGCCAACACTCAATAAAGAGAAAACTGAGAACATGATAAGAGCAATCAGTTTACGTTGAATAAAATGTATAATTTTAGAAATACCCCTTGATCAAAATGCCTGGATTACTTCACTAACACCTCTTTCCCCTAAATATTTTTAAAAATGAAGGAGGAAGGAATATTCCCAGTTATTCTATCAGTCCACAATTACCCTGATAAACCAGTCAAAGACACTACCAAAAAAAAAAAGAAAAAGAAAATGTAAATCCAATATCGTGGATGAATGATGATATACATTCAAAAATCCTCAAAAAATATCAACAAATTAATCCAGCAATACTAAGAAATGATTATACACGATGATCAGTTGGATTCCTTCCAAAGTCTCAAGGATGGTTCAACATACACGAGTCAAGCAGCATGACACATATCTAATAAAGGAAGGACAAAATTCAAAAGACCATATCAATACACAAAGAAAAATCATTTGAAAAATTCAACATACATTCATCATCAGAACTCTCATGAATGTGAGTACAATTGGAACATTTCTCAACATACTAAAGGCCATTTATAACAATTTATAACACTCAGGGGAATGGCTGAAAGCTTTCTTGGAAAATTCGGGAACAAGACAAGGATTCCTACTCTCACCACTTCTGTTCAATAGTAATAGAAGAAAGGAAAAGGGAAAGAAAATGAAGTAAAAGAAACACAAAATGGAAAGAAATAGGCAAAATTTTTAGCAGTACTGAAGGCATAAAATTCTACACAGAGTCCTAAGGGCTCCACACTGACTATTATGAACAATAAATAATTTCATCAAGGGAGCATGGTACAAGATTAATATAAAGATGTCTCTTGAATTTGTCCACATAATCATGAGATACATAAAATGGACGTTGAAAGCAATAATATTTAAAACCCCATAACCCCGAATATCTTGGAATAAGTGTAACCACATATGTGAAACATCTACACACTGAAAATTATGAAACATTGACAAAGAAATTATAAATGATTCATAAAAATGGAATGATGTCTTGCTCTTGGATAGAAAGAGTTCATATTGTTAACATGGGAGTACTGCACAATGATACCTAAGGATTTAGTGCAATTCCTGTTATGAAGCTCTAGTATTTTCCACAGAACCTGAAAATAAATAACTCCAAGTTTTCCATGAAACCATTAAAAATTGCCAAAATGATCTTGAGGAAAAACAACAAATCTGGAAGTATAACCCTCCCAGATACCTTACTCTACTACAAACCTACAGTAATAAAAACACCATGGCATTGGCACAGAGATATAATCAATAAAAACAGATAGAGAGCCTAGAAATAATTCCACACAATTATGAGCAATGAAACTATGATAAAAGAGGCAAGAGTTCACAATGGAGAAAAGACAGTCTCGTCAATGGATGGTGTTGGGAAAGCTGGACATCTACATGTAAAACAGTGAAATGAGAGCATTCCCTGACATCATATACAAAAATAAACTCCAAGTGTATTAAAGACCTAAATGTAAGACCTGATACTATAAAACTGCTAGAAGGGAATATAGGTGATACACTATTGGATATACATCATAGGAATATTTTCTTATATCAGTCTCCTAAGGAAAAAGATATAAAAGCAAATAGAAGCAAGTGGGACCTAAACAAACTTGAAAATTTCTGCACAGCTAAGGACACTGTCAATGAAATGAAAACACTGCCTGTGTAATTGGAGAACATACTTTCAAACAACACAAGTGACCAGGGGTTAATAGATGTAGGTTAATACATGTAACATGGATTTTGGTTACACAACTCAAGGTGGAAAACAAAAACCCAATCAAAAACAGAAGCAGAGTACTTGAGTTAATATTTTTCCAAAGAACACATTCAGATGAGTAACAGGCAAGTGATAAAATTTCACAACATTACTATTTATTACATAATTGTAAATCAAATCCACAATGAGGTGTCACTTCACAATTGTCTAATGGCTATTATCAAAAAATCTACAAATAGTAAGTGTTGGAGACGATATGGAGGTAAGAAATGTCTTATATACCCTTGGTAGGAATGTAAATTGGTACAACTTCTAAGGAAATATTATTCAGATTTCTTTAAAAACTAAAATTTAACTACCATAAGAGCCAGTAATAACTTTTCTAGGAAAAATCTGGGGAAAACACCCTAAATTCAGAAGAACCAATGTTCACAACAGCACTGTTTATAATATGCAAGACAGGGAACCAATCCAAAAGTCCACAGTAGACTATGGACTTAAGAAGATATGATATTTCTATAAATATGCAATGGAATATTTCTCAGCCATGAAAAAGTAAAACACATTGCTATTACAGCATCATGAAAGGACTTAGTAAATATTGTGCTTAGTGAAGTAACTTAAACAAAGACAGAAGAATATAATATAATTTATAAGTGGAATCTAAAGTATAACAATTATCTGTGTACATCTATTTATAGCTGTCTAATTATAGATGACAGATAGATAGAAGTATAGATACATACATACATGATAGATAGATACATAGATAGATAGATAGATAGATACATACATACATACATACATAGATAGATAGATAGATAGATAGATAGATAGATAGATAGATAGATAGAGACATGATGGAGAGGTAAAGAGATTAGATAGACAAGACTTAAGCAGACTCAAAAATATGGGAAAAAATTTATGTTTACCAAAGTTGAAGGGAAAGGGAATTTTATGGTAGGACATTGACAGACACAAAGTAGTATACAATAAGTAGAGAAGCAACAAGGATAATCTGTATAGATTAATGAATTATACACAATACCTTAAAATAATTGTATGTTACAGTTATGGTAATAATTCATAATGCAATATATCTACAAAGTGGTTTGAATCACTATGCTGTACATCTGAAAATACACAATATTATACATCTACTGTACTTCAATTAAAATTGAAACATATTGTGTATTTTTTTATTTTTCCACTGATAGCATCTTCCACTAATATTGCTTAATTTTATGCTTTACTTTTTATGATTACTGTTTTAAATTATTTCTTTTACTCTTGTGAACATGATACCAGTTTGAAGTATCTATACTTATTGCCCCTGATTTCCTATTTTTCTCTCTTTATCCATATAGTAGAGTAGCATTTAAGAACATAACCAAAGAAACAGTTGCAACTTTCTCATGGTCTCTCCTGAGCATTTTGGACAATGCTTTACATATTTTTGCCATTTTATATTTCCTAGAAGACTTCTTTTCTACACCTCTTATAAGGTGTCCCGGTTTTGTTTTTTCATCTCATTCTGGATTTGTTTGCCTGTTAAAGACTTTACTTTCACATTATATCTAAGTGATAACTGTAAGTCTTATTGGGGGAGTGATTTCTTATTTCAGTAGTTTGAAAATACAATTTTATTTACCCTTGGTGTATGTTTTCTGCTCAGAAATCTACTGATAGCCTAATGGGGGTTCCTTTGTAGATTGTCATAAATTGTTTGGCTGAATTTAAAATATTACTCTGTCATTGACTTGCCAATTTGCATATGGCGTATCTTGAAGGAGGTCCCTTTGTCTTAAAGTTATTGGTCTTTTGTTGACTCACAGAATTGTATATCAGTTCCTTACAAAGTTTCGGGAAGTTATTGACTATTATTTCTTTAAATACCTAACAGCTGCCTTCTAACTGTCTTCTCCCTCCAGGATTCCACTCTAATGTGCATTTCCTGAGGAAGTTTCATGGCTACTGTCGAATTTCCTCACTTTTTAATATCTTGTATCTCTGCCCTCTCCTATCATTTCTAGATTTGTATTGACGAGTTTTCTATTCTCCCTTCCACCAAGACAGTCTACTTCCAATGCTTTCTGTTTCATTCTTCATCTCATTTAAGTTCTCCTTGTCCTCCAATAATATTTGTTTATTTTATAGTTTCAGTCTCTATGGTAATGTATTTCTTATCATAATTTATTTTATTCCTGAGCACACTAAACTGCTTTCTCAGTTTTGTTTTTTGGACTGAGTTTCTTTATGACACCTATTTGGATTCTCTATTAGTTATATGGCAATATACCATGACTTTTAAGTTTGTTTGCTGCAAGGTTGACATTGTGTGTGTGTGCGTGTGTGTCTGTGTTTGTGTCAGTGTCTGTGTGTGTCCATCTGTGTGTGTGTGCCCTATAATGTTACTGTAATTGGTCATGATCTTGATAAATTATTTCTCTGATGACACTTCATAACTGAATGGGAGTTGGAGTCCTTGCTTTTGTTTTCTGGTAGCTTGCGATGTTGCACAATTTTTGGTTTTACTTACCTGAGCTACCTCTGATAATATATCAAAATGGCACTTTCCAGTCTCTACTCTTTTGATAAAAGATGTGTTTCATTGTCACTACTTAGACTTCTCTGGTAGTTAATGCCACTGTTGTCGCTGGGATTGTGAACCCTTCCTTTTATCTGATATCTCTTGAGAATCAGTGTACACATTGAGGAAAGGTGTAAAGACAGGTGGGTATTTGGTATCAGGCAAGTGCCTTTGCCACGTTCAGTTTTGCAAGGTAACTTGTCTCCACCAATGTGAATGGGGAGTAGGGACAGTTTCATGAACGTCTGAGTGTCTGAAGGATGGAATTTCTCTCTCCATTGTGGCTCTCTCCTAGTTACCTGTGATCATGAGTACTCGTGTGGTGCAGTTGGAGACCGAATCTGTGTGAACCACTGAGAACCTGATTCTACTGGGTTCTCTGAACTTGTGGACTCAGATATCCTATTCAGCGGGCCTTGGTTGCAGACACCAACTCTGCTCTTCCCTCAGTTCAACCTGTTTTGTGTGCTTTAGTCCACTGAACTTCATCTGTTCACATGCGTTCTGGAGTATTGTTTGTGTTGTGGTTATTTTTGGTCAGATGTGAACGTTTTACTGACTGTAGATGTAAAGGGAGAGACAAAAATAGTTTCAACTTATGTCACATTTAAAAGTATATAGTTTTTCAACTAAAAGCTTAAATTCTAATTAGGAAATTATAACACTAAAGAAAATAAATAAATCACTTCCCTTAATATCATAGTACTACAAAATATTTTGAATTTCCTGGGTTCTTTTCTTCAATGTTTTACCCACCTACATGCACATTTTACTAAAATATACCCCTATAATCTCTTTAAAATCAATTAAATTATTAAAATATTTCCCTGTGCTCTAAATATAGCACTTTTTTTTCTCTAATTTATTAATTGTAGCTTCAACATTTCTGTCTTCTCCATCCTTCTACCCTTTCCCCACAGGAAACCACTACTTGGTACACTACACATATATATCTGATTCTTTTTTTGTTTTTTAATGATTATTTCTCTTATATCATTATTTTCCCAATTTAAGTGTCAACGTAGAGTGTTTTTCCCTGTATGACTTATTTTCCTTTGTGCAACACCCTCTGGGTCCAGTCACATTGTTCCAAATGGCAGAATTTTACTATTTAATATACAATGAATAATTATTTATTTTGTTATCTATATCCCACATCTATTTCAGCCAATCATCTGTTGATGGGCTGTTGAGTTGTGCTTCTACCCTTGGCAACTATAAATGCTGATGTTAAGAACATTGGGGTAATATATACTTTAAGTTAATTTTTTTCATTTTTTTTCAGATTTATACTGAAAACTGGAATTGCTGCAACATATAATGCTTCTATTTCTAGTTTTCTGAGCACTGTCCACACTTTAATAATAGTGGATGCATCAATTTATATTTCCAACAACAGTGTACCTGGGTTCCTTCTTATTGACATTCTGATTAATGTTTGTCATTTGTAGACTTTTTGTTAATAGCCATTTTGGTTGCTGTAAGATTATATTTCATTCTGGTATTTTTATATGTTTTCCTAATGAATAGCAACGTTATGTTTCTTTTTATGTGCATGAATATCATCCACATTTCTGTTTTTGAAAAGTTCCCATGAAGATTCTTCAACTGTTTTTAGTTGGGGTCTTTATTTTTTAAATATTGTGTCTGATATGCTATATATATATTATGGATATTAACATCTTGTTGGTGTCATTGTTTGAAATTTTTCCTTCTATTCTGTCTGGTATCTTATGTCTTCTTGAAGGTTTCCTTTGCTCTGCAAAAGGTTTTCAACTTCACACTTATACAAGAAATAGAATCCCTGTATCGCATAGTACATTGATTTTTCCTCAGTAAACTAAAAACTCTAATTGTTAATTTTCCTTTTATTTTGATTTGGAGACAGATCAAGAATAAACATTGCTATGATTTATCTCAAAGTCAGTTCTGCTCCTGTTCTCAGTCAGAAATATTATAGTTTCAGGCTTTACATTTAGGAAATTAATCCATTTTTTCACATTTTTTATACTATGGAAAGAAGTGTTTTTATATCTTCCTTTTACAAGAACTGTCCTTTTTTCTCAGAACTACTTATTGAAGAGACTGCCTTTTTTCCATTGTATACTCTTGCCTCCTTCTTTGTAGACTAATTGACCATAAGTGTGTGGGTATATTTTTGGACTGTTTATTTTGTTCCATTGATTTATGTGTTTCTTAAGTGCCATATTTTGATGTATTGATTACTGTAGCTTTGTAGCATGTTCTAAACTCAGGGAGGGTAATACCCACAACTATGTTTATTTTTCAAAATAATTTTAGAAACTTTGGTTCTTTTAGATGTATGTATAAATTTCAATATTTTTCTTCTTGTTTTGTGAAGAAACTTATGGATTCTGTCAAAATAGAAATTTACTAAAAGAAAAAACCTGAGAAAAATACTAAAGTGAGGAGGATAAATCATACAATATTAACAACAAATGGATTGCTGTATAAATCAAAGAAAAAATTTATAAAGAATTATGACAACAAAAACAAAATCCATTAGGTAATACAGAAGCAGTATTAATAGGGATGCTTATAGCAAAATAATCCCACTTATACAAATAAGAAACATCTCTCTCTTCTAACATATTCTTACAACCAAAATATGTAGCAAAATAATAAGAAAAACATTTTAGTAGAAGGAAAAACAGCTGAAGGGACAGAACATAATTAAATAAAATAAGGATTAAAAATATAAACATTTAATTAAACTAAATAATGGTTTTTGAAAGATAAATAAAGTTGAAAAACTTTAACCACATACATGAGCAAAAAAGAGTTACAAATTAATTAGCTCAGAAATAAATGAGAAGATACAGCTTATATCAAAGAAATACAAAGCAGCATAAGATGATACAACAAATTATATGCCAATAAAATGGAAATCCTAGAAGAAATGGACAACTTCTTAGAAAGATTTAATCTCCAGAATGGAATGAGAAAGGTAATATGAACAGATTATCACTAATGAAGTTGAATAAGTATTTAAAAAAATTTCCCAAGAAACAAAATTCCAGGTTTAGACAGCTTCACAGGTGATTTCTGCCAAACACTTAGAGAAGAGCCATCACCTATACTTCTCAGAGATTTCCAAAAATTTCAAGAGGAAGGGAGGCTTTCTACCCCACATTTCTTTATCACACTACTACTAAAACTGGAACAAATACCTCAAAAATTACAGGTTAACTACTACTGGTAAGCATACATGCAAAAGTCACCACTAAATTGTTAGCAAATCCAACAATACATTAAGAGGATTATACATTATGATTAAGTCCATTATATTCCAGGGATGCAAAATGATTCAATACCACAATTTAACCAGTATGATACACCACACAAACAACCTGAAGAATAAAAGTTATATGGTCACCTCAATAGGGTCATAAATTATTTTGACAAATTCAATATCTATTTATGAATATTTTTCTCCTTAAAGTGGGCATGAGGAAACATACCTCAACACAGTTAAGGTCATATATGACAAGAACTCAGCTAACATTACACTCACTGATTAAAAGCTGAAAGCATTTCCAATAAGAGCAGGAAGAAGGCAAGAATGTTCAATCTTACCACTTTTATTCAGTATAGTCTGGAAATTCAAGCCATAGCTATTCAAAATAAAAGTAAATGAAATATTGCTAATTAAGAAAAGGAGTAAAAGTATCTGTTTGCAGATGACATACTTTAAAAAGAAATCCTAAAATTGGTGCCACAATACTACTAGGGCTTATCAATGCATTTGGTAAAATTTCCGAATATAAAATTATCATACAGAAATCTTGTGTTTCTACACACTAACAAGAAGCTAACTGATACAGAAAGTGAGGGAACTGTCTCAATTATAGTTGAATTACAAAAAATTTAAGAAATCTATCCAACCAAGGAGGTAAAAGACCTGTACTCAGAAAACTATAAAATATTTATAAGAGAAATTGAAGATTATGCAAACAGATGAAAGGATATACTGTGTTCGTAGATGAGGAAAAAATTATTGTTTAAATGACACTATTAGTCAACAAAATACACAAATAAAATTCATTGCTTATCAAAATTCCAAGGGCATTTTCAGACCCTTACAAAAAATAATTGTAAAATTTACATGTAAACACAAAAGAAATGAAATCACTAAAAAAAATGATAGGAAATAAAAGAAACTAAAAAGAGAAATAACTTTAACAAAGAACAAAGAGGATGTATCACTGTCCCTGATTTAAAATATAATACAAAGCTACAGTTTTAAAAAGAATATGTTACTGGCACAGAACAAATAGAATAATGGAACAAAACAGAATGCCTGAAAATTAAATCAGACAGTTATGGTTATTAAGCTCATTACAAAAAATGAATAAAAAGTGGGGGAAAGGTTACCACACGGCTCATGCAACCGATCAACATCAATAACCATCGGAAAAATGCAAGTCCAAAACACAATGAGGTTTTATGTCACTCCTGTCAGAATGACTATAATCAAAAAGATAACAAACATAACTGTTGGTTAGGATGTAAGAAAAACAATACTGATGCACTGCTGGAGTGAATGTAAATATGAGATGTCACTGTGGGAAACAACATGGAGCTTTATCTAAAAATTAAAACTAAAACATTATCCAATATATATATATATCGGGATACTAATTCCAAGAAAATAAAAACACTAATTATAAAAGATAAATTCAACCCTATATTCACTGCAGCATTCTCCACAATAGACAGGATATAGAAGCAAAGTAATTGTTCATCAAATGATGATGGATAAATAAGATGTGTGTTTATAGTATATATATCTACCTATCTTAAGTACAGATTTATCTATCTATCTATCTATATATATATGCACACACACACATAAAATTACAATGGGTTATTACTCAGCTCTAAAAAGAATAAGTTCTTGCCATTTGCAACAAATGGTTTGGACAAGTGAGTAATATGCTAAGTGAAATAATTCAGAGAGAGAGTGACAAATGCTGAATGATTTTACTCATATTAGGAATTTAAAACAAATGAAAATAAAAACACAGAAATGGAATTATAGAAATAGAAAGAAACAGGTTGTTCACAAGAAGGAGTGAAATGCGGTGAGGAAAAGAAAAATGAGAAAATTAAGAGAGAAAGTTTTCCAGTTGAAAATTAAATTAGTCAGGGACAAGGAATTTACTGTATGGGGAATAGCCAATAACTATTAAATATCTTTAAATAGCAACATATCATATCTAGATATATTCTGGTGATCAATTTGAAATGTATTATAAACAGCAAACAGTATGTTGTGTAAGAGAAACTAACACAGTGTTATAGAAAAATGTACACTTCAAAAACAAACAAACATATATATAGAAAAAAGTTAGATTTGTAGTTAGCAGAGGCACGGGTTGGGAAAGGAGAATTTGATTAATGTGCTCAAAAGCTACAAACCTCCACCTGTAAAATAATCGTGTTCTAGGGATTACCCGTAGTAACATGAAAATTAAAATTAATACTGCTTTATGTTCTATATCAATGTTATTAAGAGAGTAGACCTTAATGTTTCTCATCACAACCAAAAGACAAATTGTATTTCTTTACAATTTTATCTAAATGAGATAATGAATTCTCCCTAAAGTTGCTATGATATTTATTTCATGATACTTGTAAATCAAATCACTATCCTGTGCACCTAAACTTACACAATGTTTTATGCCAATTATAACTCAATAAAAGTGGAAGAAAAAATGGAAAGTCAATGTTCACTTTTTTCCATGTCATTTATCATGATTGTTTTTCAGCAAGTAAACTTGAGTCATGATATACTTATCCTAGGTAAAGATACTAATAAATAAGTGATTCTAATAAATTATACTTAAAGATACCAATAAAATTACTGTTTTAACATGCTTTAAACTTTCTTCATGTTAACAGCCCACTGCTTCTCTGGAATCAAAATTTTACTTTGTGTATTCACCTGAGATAAGGGAATGGATACAAGTGTTAACCCTGGCTGCTTTTGCTGTGAGTTTTAAAGTTCACTATCGCAGACCAAATGTCTCATCTCCACGAGAAATTCTGTAAGAAATGAACATGCTAGGTTGCTAGAAATCTCAGCATGGTAAAATCTCAGAACTCCTACAAGTCTTAACTGTTTTGCAATGGGAATGCAATAGTGACAAAGACTTGATTTTGGATAACAATGTGCTGTTTTCTCATGGTTGCATTATGGGATGTGAGGATAATCCCTCAGACCCACAACAAACATCCTCGCTCAAGTGCTGGGCAAAGAACTGTAAAGTTTCTGCATTTTTAGCACTGAGGACTGCTTTCAAAATGATGACTATTCTTACTGTAATCCTGGTAGTCCAAGGAAAGAAAGGTTATTGCAATTTGTAGCTTAAAGGGAATAAATCAGCGGTTCAGTCTCTATAAATTAGTCATGGGGTGTTCAAAGACAAAATAAGATGTGTCAACAATGAGAATTAGAAGAAAAAAGAAATTGGACATAAGCATAAATTAAAAAGGAGAGACAGCCCTTTGCTGGGCTCTGGGGACTGGAGAATGTATATGCCTCTGTCAAATTCAAGGATTCAGTGGCTTGGCCCTGGCATTAGCTAGGGATTCGATGAACAGGTAACAGTAAGGATAATGGGAGAAATATAATCTACCTCTCCCTGATCAGAAGAAAATCTGGTGGCTCAATGAAATTTTTAATTCACAGGGATTCTATCAAATGCAGAGGAATAATTCACTGCTGACTCAACTAAGACAAACTTAGTTACTAGTTAACTATCCATCTTCACACACACACACAGTGGCAGACAGATTTTGTAGTATTTAGTGGGAAGAATTCAGTGGGCAGAGCTCAGAGAATAGTTTTCAAGCACCAGACAAATTTTGTACGTTTGCCAATAGTCTAGGATTTCCCACGTAGAAAACTACAGATGGACAAACAATATACTTCTTTAGGATTTCTAATTTTGAAAGTAAATGGTATTTTTAACTTATCAGTATAGAACCTTGTTATGATGATCACAGTAAGACCCACTGTGTGATAATAGAGCTGGGAACTAGCTGCTGAACCAGCCCATCTGAACCCCAGACTGCTAATGTAGGCAACAAAATAGCCACCATCATAGTTGAGCTGACAAATTTTAAAGCTTGATGTTTCTGTTTTAGGAAAAACCACTGATGTCCAGACCCATATCTCCTGCTGCAAGTGGGCGCTTTTCTTCTCTTGATAAAGTTTATACTGTTGGGATGTTGCTAGAGTTCACCATGGCCAATTTTACCATTCTCCAGATTATCAAAGTCTTTCTTCACAAATGGTGACATATTTACAGGACACAATGTTGCCATTCCAGTCTTATCAGCTGACACTGGCTGCATGATTGTGAGCAGAAGCCTTAGGCTACCTGACCTTCTCTAAAATTTTCCACCATTTCAGGGCATTTCACATTCTGAAAATGCTTCACCTTTTATTTTAAATTAATGGGAAATAAAGTCCTCCATGAATATTTATATTTCCTACTATCTGCAGAAATTTGGTATTCTTGCAGTTGGACAAATTTTTAATTCTACCACCCTCACCTCTATTTAGTCCACACATTTTAGATTGCAATTTGGTTACTGAAAACGACCACCACAACCAAGGGTCAAGTAACTCTTAGATACATCCTGTGTGAAGGTTAGAAAGGGAACAATTTATATGGGGTGTATAATCCTACATTAAATGTTTGCAATGACACTCTCTTTTCTGGTTAAAGCTCTGATTCTAAGAAGTAAATTAATTAGAAGGCAGTATAGATATTGGTATGGGGAAGAGAATCAGCTATTTTTGAGTGGGTGGGTGATGAAGAGACAGGAAAAAATCCAGCAAATTAGAATGGAATGCTTTACACCTCTGGCAGGCATGGATTAAGAAGAAAATAATAACTTGTCTCCTGTACCTACCTCCAATTACTGTCTTGCGTGACTAGTCCTTGGACTATGAAAAGAGCTAGTTTGTGGTGAAGAGTAAGGACCATAACAAAATAGTTGGAAAACCATGAGAATTTTCTTGTTTCAAGAAAGTGGATTTGCTTAAAGTCAACATATATTTTTCATTCACTAAATAATATAATGCATCCTGTGGCATGTTCTGTGCTTACTGTGCTGGTATCCAAGTTAGACAAGGAAAGGGGGATAGACAGAAAACTTCTGAAGGAGGTAGTTTCTGTCCTGAGACTGGGAAAATTAAAGTAGGTAAAAGGAGGACACCTTAAGTCCAAGAATGAGCTGGAGCAAAAGTTGTGAGTTTGGAGCTAACATTTTTCACGAGCATTTGCCTGGATGTATCTCCAAATACAGTGAAACATAAAGATATGCCAAGGTAATCAGAAACCAGATCTATAAAAAAAGAGTAAACGATGTTGAGTTTGTGGGCTTAGAGTTGGAAAGGCATTAAGTGCCACCCTGAAGACGTAAGCTTGTCTTTGGCTGGAACACAAAAGCAACATAAAGTATTGACTAAAAAATATAGCGTAGACTCTTCAGGGCAGGAAATGAAAGCACCAGTTGGAATGCTTTGAGAACAGCACAAAGACCATAGATAAAATTACTTTTGAAATTCTTCCACATGCTGAATGTGCCATATGAGACTACACCATATGACCATTTTGATACCAGTAATGACATAAAAGAGACCATGATCGCTGGACAGATTCCTGCATTTATATCCTGTTCAAACCAACCCTAACTTAACACTTTTAATACTTTCTAGGATGAACCAGGAACCACTTAGTACTTTTCCATCTATGTTTGTCCTTTTCCAAATTCTTCCATTTTCTCTTCTTCCTTACAAGAAATTATTTAAATTTACACCCATATTGTTCCATCAAATGATCATGTCAATCAAATATCTCTATTTTTCTTTAAATGGTAACTTATACTCCTGTATATCTCTTTACTCTATTTTAAAAATTATAAGGAAAATACAAGTACACGTCTATGTTTATTGTTCAAATAAGAAAATTGCAGATATTTGTCAACATTTGCCAACATCAATATTAATCTTTGTTATCCTGCATAATCTGGTAGTCCTCTGGTAAATCAGTTGTAATTAGGATGACGTTCATAAACTGAAGACGGCTGATAAGTTGGCATTGAAAGAGGTAGCTGATGTATCAGCTGTCACTGTCACTGGAAACCGTGGGTTGCTCCTTGGTTGAAGTTTAGAAAAACGACCTTCATTGGCAGATATGTTGTGATATCTATTTGGGAAAGTAGAAGGCTCCACCATCAGTCCAAATAATAGCTCTCTGTGGGAGACAAGATGCTGTACTGAGAAGTAGAAGTTATAATTGTAATGAAGTTCACAACACGGCCATTTGCTTCAGTGTAGCTGCTTTGAGAGTGCCCGTGGACAGTGGTCAACTGATTTAAAACAGCACGTTGATCCACTGCAATTTGTTTTGGTGGTCTAAATGACATTGATTATGGAGGATAAAAATCACCTCTGATCCGGGTTGTTGTGTCACCAATTATTTGTCTAGTAGAGGGCTTCCTTATTAGAGGCATGTTTAAATTTGCAGAAAGTAAAAATTCACTTTCTCCACTAGTGTCAGCCACAAAATCAGAATTATGAATATGCACATTACCTCCTGCTTTAAAGTGCTTCTTTTTGAAATCTTCAGCCAATGAAGCCACCAGAGAGGCATTTTTAATCCCAACTCTTCTTTTTATTCTAACTAAATGCTGGTGACAGACTTGTTTAAGATTTCAATTATGGCAGAACTGCAGCTGCAACCAATGGAGAAAGATTTTAGTAATATTTTAAACGAAAATACAAGACTACAATAAGCCTATCCTATAAAACCTCAGATTTCATGTTGATTATGCAAAGATAATATCATTAAAATATGAACATTGCTGACAATATTTTGAAATTATTTATTTGTAATATACACATTTAAATAGTATATCATCAAATTTAATAAGTTAGTATTTGCAGTAACGGTGAAAGCCACTTTTTAAAAGCAGCTTTAATACGTTTATTTAGTTTTCTGGTAAGATTCATAGTTGCTAGGAACATTTCTCATAATCTTGAATACTTAAGGCACTGTCCTCATTTTTAGAAAAAGTAAAGAATATTAGCCTTTGTAGTTTTATACAATTTTCAAAATCTAGCTTTACATTTATATTCCCATAGGTTGATGTACAAAATAAAATTTTATGTATGTTACCAAGTAGTAACTACAATTACTGAATACCTTGCTTAAAACAGACTTTTTTCCTTCTGCCAGAAAGTCAGCAGGAGAAACAGATCTTTGAATATTCTGCCGCACTTTAGTAAACACATACATGCTAAGCTGTCTAACTAAACTTTACATACTTCCAGATTCAAATATTCTGAAAGGCGCCCTTCTTTCCAAAACTTCCTTCTTAAAGACATCTTCATCAATCACTATCGAAGTTCCATTATCATCCCACGAGATAGATTTTTATTGGTCACTCCCAGACATTTTCCAGAGTTTTCTTGGAAATGTCAGAGAACGAAAATCATTATCTTCATCTGGTTCCAAGACACAATGTGTGTAACATGGTCTTTTTATCAAGGATTTTTCAGACAAAGTCTGAAAAGCATTTTCTTCAATCATACACCTCAAGTCCAAGTCCCCAGAGAATGTTTGATCACACAATAGAGATATATCAGAGTTCCTGAAACAGTTTGTCCAACTTTATGAGACACATCTTGGATTTCTGGAGAAACATGTGCCAACGGAAATAACTTATTCTACAGCTACTTTTCTAATCTGCATGATTTTGAGCACTGCAGCTTCAAATGCTGCTTTGGCAGGCCTGCACAGATAAACTTCTAGGCCATCAAAATGGTTCTCTACCTGAGTAGCTGTCACATCACAAAACGACTGGTCTCCCAGCAACTCAAGTGTAACATTCAGCCAGTGTTCCCTTCTCATTCATCCAGTTAAAATGAAACATATAGGATGCTTATTTTTATACTGTGATCTGCAAATATTATCCCCAAAAATCTTTTTAAATAATTTAATTTTGGGGACTATGAAATAAAATCAGTCTCCATACTTTTGTACACAAATTTATACAAAATTGGTGAAGTATAAATAATGCAATAAATATATAAAATAATTTTAAAGTTATGAAATTTAAAGTGAAATTTGTTTAAAACCTGTACAGAAAATGTATATCTATTTCAATATCATTTGTAATTAAAGTGAAATATAATTTGATTTGGAAATGGAAGTTGGTATTTATCTCTGTACTTTAAAATAAGTAGCTCTATATTCAAAATATGAGAAGAATAAATATCAGCTTATTTGTTATGCTTATAAATAAATGGCAAATATTTATAAAATAAAACTAGATTAAAATTATGAATCAAATGTAAGAAAGCCCAAAGTGGGGAATTTTTGATTTAAATTGTAATTCAGTGCTATAAGTAAAACAAATGTAATTTAACATTCTACCATAAAAATTAGAAGAGAGACAATCTTATTGCATATTTACAAATGTTTATTTTTGCCATTCTTTCTGTAGAGGTTTTTCAGTCCCAAGAAGGAAAAAATTTTCTTGTCATCGTTATAATCCATACTCTTGTGGCTTCTGTTATGTGTTCCAAAATGATGTTGATAAATACACTTATGCACAAGACACTGGATTCAATAAGCAGTGCCTCCATTAAGGGGCAAATGAACAATGAAAAAAACAAAGATATAACAGTATATGTGGTTTGGGGTGGAAAATACAAGTTAATGCATTTTAGGAAGCAATATATTTCTCAGTCCTGAAATTTTTGGCATTGTTTATATAATACAGCATTTTAAGGCAAGTGATTTGTTCACTAATTGAAAATATTACCTATGTCCTGTAACAGTATACATAAGTAAATCCAGTTCTATCAAAATTTATATTATTTATTTAGAAATAAATTCCATTAAACTTAAGCCAAATTAAAAATGAGAGATAAAATTTTTAAATAAATAAATGTACCCTCAAGCTACAATGTAAATTTTTCCATCACTATCTGTAAATTTCATTCTAAATAAATATTAGCAACCTGAATTCATGGCATATTATAAGTATTATCAACTATAGTTATGTTGGATTTAGTCCTGATTCATAAATATTATTTAACATATGCAAATTAAAATATGTGATAACATCCCTTAAAAAGCAAAGAATTGAAAAATAACACTCTCAAAAAATGTAGGAATATTATTAAAATATGTGATCTTAACTTTTTTATAAAAATATTTTTACAAATTCACTGTAGATAGAATGTAACTAAACATAATATAAGCCATTTATGAAAAACCCATGACTAACATCAAGTTCAATTTTAACATACAGGAAGGTTTTCCTCTGGTCCAGTAATAAGAAAAATTAGCTCATTTTCACAAGTCCTAAATTACACTACTAGAAGTCCTAGCCAGAACATCTAGTCAAGAAAAAATATAAAATGTATCCAACTTGTAAAAAAGCAGTAAAGTATTTACAGTTGCCATAATTATACATAGATAGAAAGCTCCATAGACTCCTCCAGTGACTGTTAGAAATAATGAACAAACTTAGTAAACTTCCAGAATACAAAATTGATAAAAAAAATCCATTGCATTTTTATATATTAACAACCCATAATCAGAAAGAGAAACTTGGAAAATTATCACATGTAAATTTATACCATAAGGAATAAAACAGGAATATATTTTGTAAGTGAAATAAAAGATCTAAACATAGATCAATAAATTACAGGTGCAAGAAATATAAGAAAATAAATTAAATAGAAATATATTCGGTGCTCATGGATTGTACACAATGTGAGGAAATATTGTAATCTATCTTTTCAAAGTTCAGGCTCCCTAGTAACTAATTACTTAGGAGAATGTCTTTTCTTCATTTTATACTCTAGCTTTCTTTTTCATGGGTTAATTGATCATAAGAGTGAGGGATTATATCTGGTTTCTCTATTCTCTTCTCTTGATTGGTGTCTGTTTTTAAGCCAGTATCATGTTGTTTTAATTACTAAAGTTTTGAAGGACTGTATAACATCAGAGGAATTTACACCATTACATTTAATACTTTTTTTCAAGATTATTTTGGCAACTCATGTTCTTTGTGGTTACATATAAATTTTGAAATTATTTGTTCTATTTAATCAAAAATCTCATAGGTATTTTGACATGAATCACACTAAATGTAGATTCCCTTTGGTTGAATGGTTGTGTTAACCACATAGTTTCACATAATTAACATAAGAGATCTGTTCATTTCTTTGGATCAGTTAAATTTTCCTTCACCAATGTTTTCTGTTTTTTAACATATAGGTTTTTACCTTATTTGTTAACTTCATTTCTAGGTGTTCTTTATACATATATATAATTTTATACATAATAGTTGTAAACTTGTTTCCTACACAAATACAGCAGGCAGAAGGCAGTGGTAAGGCATATTAAAAGTCCTGAATGAAAGAAGTCTGTAATCTAAGATACATTATCAAGCAAGGCTCTCTTTGAGAATAGAAGGAGAGATAAATAACTTCCACACAAAAAATGTTAAAAGAATTTAGTAAGAGAAAAAGAAATAATGAAAGATCTACTCTAAAAAAAAAGAAGCAGGGTGCTATACAAAAGAGAAAGGAATAATTAGAAAGGCAATATATACAATGAATTACAACAAAATAAATATGATGTTGTAAAACTGGACATCAAAATTTTTAAGGGTCACAGAGTGAAACAGAACAATACAGAGTATTTTTTTCTTATTTGTCTTCTCTGTAGGATGGGTATGAGTTTGTATTCTTATAAGATAAAATAAACAGATATAGTACGGTTAAATATAAATACAAAACAAGGTAACCAAAAGTCAAAAGCTTACAATGAAGTCACAAAGCCAAAACGAAACAAAGATAATAAAAGAAAACTTATCAAGCCACAAAAAGGAAAAGAAATGAACAAAAGGAAATACCAAATCAACTGGAAAATGAAGTTCAAAATAGAAATAAACACCAGTCTATCAATAATTATCACAAATGTAAATGGATTTAGTGCTTCAGTCAAAAGATATACATTGTCTGATGGGATAATATAAAAAAAACCCTGCATTATGAAGCATACAAGAGACCCATTTGTAAGAGGAAAACACATCAATTGAAAGTCAGAAGTTGGAAGAATATATTCCATGCAAATGCACATGACAAGAAAGCAGGACTAGCAGTACTGACTTCACACATAATAGACTTTACAAGAAAGGCCATAGAGAAAGATAAACAAGGACATGATATAATGATTAAAGGAGCAATACAAAATGAGGTTTTTATACACATTAAGATATATGAACTCAAAATTGGAGCACCTAAATACAAAAATCAAATACTAATAGATAAAAAGAGAGAAATCGCTCGGAACACAATCACAGTAGGAGACTATAACACCCCATTACCATCACTGGACTGGTCTTTCACACAGAAAATTAATAAGGGAACAAAGTTAATAAAAGACATGATAAAATAATTGGAGATGCTTGATACTTCCAAAACAGTACTTCTCCCAAAAACAGAATATACGTTCTTTTCCAGTGCACATGGAATATTTTCAAGGAAAGATTATAAACTCAGGCACAGAAGAAGCCTCAACAAATTTAAGAAGATAAAAATTATTTCAAGCAACATTTCTGAGTAGAATACCATGAAACTAAAAATCAAACACAGAAAAATTGGGAGAAAAAATGGCAGCATCCAGATTAAAAAACATGGTACTATAACAAAGGGGGGAGTTGATGAATTAAAAGAAGAAATTAAAAAATATCTTGAGATATATGACAAAACACTGCACAAAGTCTATGGAATACAGTTAAAGCAGTCTAAAAAGGGAAGTTCATATTGACAAAGCCCTCCTCAAAGTAGAAGAACTATTTCAAAAAAATAATCTAACGTTCTATGTAAACTAATCATGAAAAGAAGAGAAAACAAAACCAACAGCCAGCAGAAAGTGGGAAAAAATAAAGATCAAGGAGGAAAGAATTGAAATAAAGATTAAGAAATAGAAAAAATCAATCAAACTCTTTTTTTGAAATTTTAAACAAAATTGACAAATCTCTAGACAGGATCACCAACAAGTAAAAAGAGAGAACACAAATAATATAGGAAATGAAAATGGAGAAACTACAAGAGTACAACAAATTTACAAAATATCATTAGGGAATACCATGAGGAACTATATGGAAACATACTGGATAACCAGGAAGAAATGGAGAAGTTTTTGGAAACATTCAGCCCACCAATATTGCATCAAAAGGAAATTAATGATTTGAACAATCATATCACAAGAAATGGAATAGAATTAACAGTAAAAAAAAAACTCTGTAAACAAAATTCAGACCCTAATAGCTTCACTGGGGAATTTGACCAAACATACAAAGAAAAATCCATACTAATCCTCCTCAAAGCCTTCCAAAAGATTGATATGGAGAGAGAGCTCCCAATCTCACACCATAAGGCCAAAATTAACCTGATACCAAACCAGACAAAGACAATACCCCAAAATGAAAACTATAGGCCAATATAATTCATAAACATAGATGTAAAAGTCCTTAAGATATTATTAACAAACAGAATCCAACATCATGTAAAAAAAAGGTAATGCACCATTGTCATGTTAGGTTCATCCCAGGAACACAAGGATGGTTTCACTTATGCAAATCAATCAATCAATTGTGATACACCATATCAACAAAAGAGAAGACAAAAACGATATGATCATCTCAGTAGATGCAGAGAAAGCATTTGATAAAAATTAACACCTATTTGCAATAAAAGTTCTTATCACAGTGGGCATAGAGTGACCATATCTCAACATAATGAAAGCTATTTATGACAAATTTATAACCAGCAAAATACTCAATGTTGAAACACTGAAACCCTTCCCACAAAAACCTGAGACAAGACAAGGATGCCCATTCTCACAATTTCAATTCAATATAGTCTTGGAATTCCTAGCCACAACGATCAGGCTAGGAAAAGAAATAAAACTATTCAGACTGGAAAAGAAGAAGTAAAATTGTCACGATATGCAGAGATGACACTATATACAGAAAAATGTAAAAGCTTCACAAAAAAAAATACTTAGGCTAAAAAAGGAACTGGGCAAGTTAGTCAGAATAATCTACGAAAACCAATTACATTTCTTTACTCTACCATTGAATCAACAGGATAACAAATTATAGAAACAACCCCTTTTATAACTGCACCCAAAACTATAAAATGCTTAAGAATACTGTGACCAAGGTGGTGAAAGACTTATACTTGGAGAACAAGAAAAAAATCATTGAGGAAATCAAGAAAGATTTGAAGAATTGAAAAGATACCCAATGGTCTCGTAGTGGAAGAAATAATATTATTAAAATGGCCATACTGCCCAAGACAATCCACAGAATTTAACTGAGTTCCTATCAAATTATGCAAAACATTTCTTTTTAGGACTGAAAGAAATTATCATAAGATTTATATAGAATCAAAAAAGATCCATAATTTCCAAAACTATATTTAAGACAAAGAAAGAGGCTGGAGTAATAACCCGCCTGGTCTCCATAAACTATTGCAGAGCTACAAAAATCAAAATGACATGATATTGGTACAGAAACAGGCACATGGGCCAATGGAACAGAATAGAGAGCCTAGGAATAATACTAAAGGCCTATGTTGAATTAATCTTTGACAGAGTAGCCAAGAATATGACAGAGAAAAGAACATCTCTTCACCAACTGGTTTTGGGAAAACTGGATAGCAGCATCAGAGCAATGGAGTTAGTACAATCCTTCATTCCATACACAAGAATAAACTCAAAATGGCTTGAAGACTTAAATGTAAGGCAAGACACGGTAAATCTCCTAGAAGAAAATATTGGCAAAACACTCTGAGATAAATCTCAGCAATGATTTCTTAGAATAGACTACCCAGGTATGGGATGTAAGAGCAAAATTTATAAATAGGACCTAATTAAACTTATAAGCTTTTGCACAGCAAATGGAACCATAAACAAAGGAAAATGACAACCTACAGTATTAAAGAAAATATTTAGAAGTGATACAACTGACAAAGACTAAATTTCCAAAATATAAAGATTTCATACAACCTAGTAATAATAAAAAAAAAGAAACTCAATCTGAAAATGGGCAGAAGCCCTAAAAAAGCATTTCTCCAATAGAGACGTACAAATGTCACACAGATATATGAAAAAAAAATTGCTCACTCTCATTATCAGAGAAGTGCAATTCAAAACTATAATGAAGTATCACTTCCCAATATTCACAATGGCCATCATTCAAAAGTTCACAAACAATAAATGCTGGGGAAGCTGCGGAGAAAGGGAGCCCTCCTGCACTGTTGTTAGGAATGTAGATTCGAGCAGTCACTTTGGAAAACAGGATGGGGATTCCTTTAAAGTATAAAAATAAACTTAACAAATGATCCAACAATCCCACTTCTGGGTATATACGAAAGGGAACCATATTTCAAAAAGACACCTTCACCCCAATGTTCTTAGCAGTGCTATATACAACAGCCATGACATGGAAGCAAATTAACTGTCAAACAACAGATGAGAGTATGCAGAAGTTATGCTGTATTTACACAATGGAATATATTCTGCAATAAAAAATGATAAAACAATGACATTTGCAGCAAAATGTATGTCCCCAAAAAGTGTCATTCTAATTGAAGATAGCCAGAAAGAGAAGGAAAAATAATACATGACATGACATATGTAGAATCTTAAAAAATAATTTGGATGTGAACACTATGATTTCATCTACAAAACTGAAACACACTTGCAGAACTACTTAATAATCTTATGGTTACTGCAGAAATGGACTGGTAGAGGATATATTTGGGAGCTGTAGATTTATAAATGTCATCCACTATATATAAAAATAAATGTTTTCAAAATTTCTTTTGCATAACACAGGGCAGTAAGTCAAATACCGTGAAGTAACGTTAAAAAGGCACAGAAATATATGCATTTATGGGGACACTGTGCTAAACACCTCAGATTGACACATTGTAAATTGCATACTTCAATGATAAATAAATGAATTAATATTCAAATAAGTAAATAAATAAATAAATAAAGTAAATGAATAATATTTAATAATAAAGGAAATACAAAGATTCACACTATTTAAATTTACACATCAAAAATCTAGGAAAAACAGAAAGAATAAAGAAGAAAATTGAATAAATTAGAGCAAGGCAAATAACAAGACAAACAATTGAAAAGATAAGAAAAATTACACCTAAGTTTGTTTCTTTTCAACATAAAGTGGACAAAAGTTTAGGTTGGCTAAGAAAATAAAGACTCAAATAAAATTTGAAATAAAAGAGCAGATATTACCACTAAAGTTGCAGAGATGCAAAGCATCATAAGAAATTACCACTAGCCAACGATTTGAATGACCTAGAACAAAAGATAGATTCCCAGAAACATATGTCTTCCAACACTGAATCAAGAAGAAATTAGAAAGTTAAATTCTGCAAAAGTGTGTATGAGAAAATCAGTAATCCAAACCTCTCAAACCAGAAAAAATTTACAAGATGACTTTAATGGTGAATCCTGTCATACATTAGAAGTAAATTTTTCACCAATTCTTCCCCAAAACTTTCAAGAATTTGAAGGGGGTGAAAGATTCCAAAGTTGTTTTATGATGCTAGCTTTATTTGCATAACAAAGCTAAAAACGACATGAAATGAAAAACATAGAACATTATCCCTGATGAACATATGTGCCAAAATTCTCAACAAAACACAAGCAAAATGAATTCAACAACACATTTAAAGTATCATACACATACATGTGTAAAGGGATTTATCCCTGGGTTTAAGGATACGTCAAAATATTCAAATCAATACGGTGACATCCCACACTAATAGAATGAGAAACAAAACTCACATAATCATTTGAATAGGTGCAGAAAGAACATTATATATAATGCAACATCATTTTAAGGTACTCCCAACAAATTAAATTAACCCTGTCAGTGGCACGATATCATATACACACAAACACTGTGTGGAGAGAAGCGAAGCAATTCTCAGTTTATTGATTCTTACAAAAAAGATTTATATATGACATGCACAATGCCTCACATATCATCTAAGTTATAACAATGTTAATAATCTTAAACTATTTATGTCCCCATGCTCCTAAAGTAAGCACAGGATGTTAAATGATCAAGGATTTTTTTAAAGTTCATCATGGAACTTCAGTAAGTAGCCCATCTCTTATCCAGCAGGCTGTGCCTATCATAGGTTGCCCTCCTCTGAGGATCTTACCCAGCATATGATATCCAGCCATCCATACTGGATATATTGAGTAGACAATTTGTTATCCAGCCTTTATAAGTGACATTCCTCACAGCTTGTTTATCAGTTCAGCCTGCGGGCTTATTCTCTAGAGCCTTCAGACAGGGGCCAACAAACCCAACATCCCTTAACAGAAAAATGGATGAAGAATATTTGATGTATATATGCAATGTAATGAATACTTTGCTTTCCTATCAACAGTGTCCACGGTGATTCTTTTTCTCCACAACCTCACCAAAATCTATTTATTTTCTTTTTGATGAGAGTCTTCTGACAACTGTGAGGTCTTCTCTCATTTTTGGTTTATGACTTTCCTAATAAATTATAACTCTGAACATATTTTCATGTGTCATTTATTCAACTGTATGTTTGCTACAAAAAATTGATTCAGATCTATCTATTCAGTTCCTATGGACTTTTTTTAATTGGATTGTTTGGTCATTTTTGTTGTGGTGCTTGTGTATGAGTTTGCCATATAGTTGCATATTAACACTTGATTGGAAAATATCACTTGCAAATATATTCTCCCATTGTGTTGGTTGACTTTTCATTTTATTGATCATCTCCTCTGCAGCGTAAATCTGTTTAGAGTGATACAATCATATTTTGTTAGTTTTGCTTCTGCTTCCCTTGCCAGAGGAGACATATGTACAATCAAATTAAGTCCAATGTCAGAGTATGCTTCTTATATTTTAGACAAGGATTCTTTGTTTTCAGGTTTTATGTTTTCTATGCCCAGGAGCGGGATTGCTGTGTCATATGATAGGTCTATTTTTAGTATTTAAAGGAACTTCCATACTATTTCCAAGGTGGTTGCACCAATTTTCATTCCCACCAACAGCGTTGGAGAGTCCCTTTTTCTCCACAACCTCCCGAGTATTTATTATTTGTAGATATTTGGATGACAGCCCTTCTCAGTAGTGTGAGGTAAAACATTATTTTATTTTTATCTTGCCTTTGTATAATGATTAGTTATGTGAGCATGTTTTTATGTTCCTGTTTGTCATCTGTGTGTCTTCTTGAGAGACTTGTCTTCTGCTCATTTTCTGTCTGTGTTGTTGTAGATTTTTGAAATGGAGTTGTATGAACGATGTGTGTATTTTAGAAATTTGCCCCTTTTTGATTGCATTGTTTCCAAATGTTTTCCCCCATTCGGAAGTTCATGTTTTCATTCTGTTTATTTTGCTCTATAGAAGTTTGAAGTTTAATTTGGATATATTTGATTATTTTGCTTTTGTTGTTTTCAGCTTGGGATTGTGACATAAGAAAATTTCGCTAAAATTTATGTCTTGTTTTGCCTATGTTAGTTTCCAGGAAATTTATTGTGTCATGTAATAGATTCAGATATTTAAAGCATTTTGAATTTATATTTGTACAGTGTGAGGGAGTGTTCTAATTTGATTGAGTTACATGTACCTGTCTAGCTTTCTCAACATGACTTGCTGAAGACTGTCTTTAGGCATTGTATATTTTTGTTTCCTTTGTCGTAGTTCAGTTGACCATAGGTGTAATGTTTTATTTCTAACTCTGTGTTCTGTTCCAGTGATATAGATGTTTGTTCATTTTCCAGCATTGTGCTGTTTCGATTACTGATTTGCAATATAGTCTGAGATCTGAGAGGGATATGGCTTATGCCTCCAACTTTGTTCTTTTTCCTCATTGTTTCTTATGCAGTTCTGATTCTTTTGCTGTTCCATACAAATCTTAGGACTGATTTAAGTTCTGTGGAAAATATCACGTAGTTCGATCTGAATCACTTTATATGTGTAGACATATTTTGTAATATGTATATTTTTGCAATATTAATTCCTCTAAACTAAGACCTTGAGATTTCTTTCCATTTATTGCATAATATTCAAATATATTTATTAGTGTTCTATTGATTTTATTATCTTTGATTTTTCATAGATTCTTCATTTTTGATGTGATTTCATATGGATTTTTTAAAATTATGTAGTATTTCATTGGTATTTGTAAAGAAATGTGACAGTTTTTGTATATTAATCATGAATCATCCTACTTTGCTAAATGTCTTTATTAGTCTTAGTTGTTTTGGTGTGGAGAATCTTTACAGTTCTCTATATAGATTATCATGTCATCTAAAATAATAACAGTTTTACTTCATTCAATCTAACTTGAATAACTTTTTTTCTTGTCCGATTGCTGTTGCTAGGTCTTCCCATACTGTGTTTAAGAGAAATGCGAGAGTGGGCATCCTTGTTTTATTCCTTAACTTGGCTTTCAGTTATTCACTTTTGCATATTATGCTGTCTGTGGGTCTGTAATTGATGAATTTAGTGAGGTTGAGATATATTTCCTTAATCCTAAAGTGGAAAGAGTTTTCTGTTTTTGTTGATTCTGTTTTTCTTGTCCTTGTTGTTGCTGCTGTTATAATGAATAAAAGTTGAAGTTTGTGAAATGCTTTTTATCGATTTATTGGGATGACCACATCATTTTCCCTTTTTCCTTTGTTTATTTGGTGTATCAAACTGATTGATTTCATGTAATTTCAACCTCTCTTATGACCGTGAAATGAATTAAAGTTGATCATGTTGAATGATTCACTTTAGGTATTGCTGGATTTAGTTTGCTAATAATTTTTTTTTTGAATTTTTGCATCTATATCAATCAAAGTTATTGGCTTGAAGTTCTCTTTGATTGTACTTTGTTGGCTTTGCTATCAGGGTAATGATAGCTTCATATAATTATTTTGGGAGTTTCCCACATGTTCACTATTTTTGAATAGTTTGAAGAGTATAAGTTCTGCTTTTTATTTTTGTACATTTCTCCATGGGAGCTGTTTAAATCTGCCCTAATATTTCACGATTTTTTTAAATGCTGTTTCTATCTTTCTTCTAGTAATCAGTTTGTTCAAATTATTTGTTTCTCCTTATACCTATCTATTTCTAGACATTTGTCTACTTCTTCTAAGTTGTCCAGTTTGTTTGCATGTAAGAGTTGACAAAATGTTCCTTTTTTTGTATACCTGAGGGAACAATTGTTATTTCTACAATTTTATTTCTGAATTTATTTCTTTGGAGCATCTCTCTTTTCTTCATGATGCACCTGGATAGAGGTTTTTTGATTTTGCTTTTCTTAAAAAGAAAACAAAAAACAAAACCTTTTTTTTTACTACTCTTTTGCATGGTTGTTTTTGCTCTCTAATTTATATTTACACCTGTAATATTTAGGATCATGTATTTTAATTTTATTACCATTTTTTAATTGATTTTTAATTATTTTACAAAGTTGTCTCAAATTCCATTGTAGAGCACAATTTTTTAGTTGCAATGAACATTTATACAATTTTTGTCCCATTTTTTCCACTGTGGGCTGCCGTATATTTCCCTGTGCTATACGGTACAATCCTGTTTATCTATTCTACAATTTTGACCTCCGAGTCTGTCTCTACCCAACCCCAACACTTGGCAACCAAAACTTTGTAGTCTCTGCCTGCGAGTCTATTTCTGTTTTGTATTTATGCATTTCTTGTTTGGTTTAGTTTTGTTTTTAGATTCCACTCATGAGCCATCTCATATGGTATTTTTCCTTCTCTTTCTGACTTACTTCACTTAGGCTGATTTTCTCATGGAGCATCCATGTTGCTGAAAATGGCATTATGTTGTCACTTTATAAGAATGACTACTGTTCCATTATATAAATATACCACCACTTCTTTATCCAGTCAACTTTTGATGGGCATTTAGGCTGTTTCCATGTCTTGGCTATTGTAAATATTGCTGGCTATGAATATTGAGGTGCAGGCGTCTTCCTGAAGTAGGGTTCCTTCTGGATTTATGCCCAGGAGTGGGATTCTTGGGTTACATTGTAAGTCTATTTCTAGGCTTTTGAGGAATCTCCATCCTGTTTTCCACTCTGTTTGCACCAATCTTCATTGCCACCAGCAGTGAGGGACCGTTCCCTTTATTCCACAGCCTCTCCAGCATTTGTCCTTTGTGGATTTCTGAATGATGGCCATTCTGACTGGTGTGAGGTGAAACCTCATTGCAGTTTTGATTTGCATTTGTCTGATAATCAGTGATATTGAGCATTTTCTGATGTGCCTTTTTATCATTTGTATGTCTTCCTTGGAGAACTGTTTGTTTAGGTCTTCTGACTAATTTTGGATTAGGTTGTTTATTTTTTCTTATTCAGTTAGATGAGCTGTTTATATACTCTGGAGATCAAGCCTTTGACGGTTTCATATGTAAATTTTTTTCCCATTCCGTAGGTTTTCTTTATGTTTTACTTCCGGTTTCTTTACTATGCAGAAGGTTGTAAGTTTCATTAGGTCTCATTTGTTTATTCTTGCTTTTATTTCTTCTATGAGAAAACTTTCGAGACGTATGTCAGATATTTCCCTCTTGTAGGTTTATTGTATCTTGTCTTATGTTTAAGTGTTTTATCTCTTTTGAGTTTATTTTTATTGTATCTTGTTCTAGCTTCATTGGGAGTGTTCTAACTTCATTGAATTACATGCTGCTCTCCAGTTTTCCCAACACCAGTTGCTGAAGGGACTATCTCGATACCATTGTAATTTCTTGTCTCCTTTGTCTAAGATTAATTGACCAAACGTTTGTGGGTTAATTTCTGGGCTCTCTATTGTGTTCCATTGACCTATATGTATGTTTTTCTACCAATACAGTGCTGTCATGTGGACTATAGCTCTATAGTATTATCTGAATCATAAGCGTAAAGAAATGTCACTGATATTAGGACCTTAATCTTGTAATCTGCTTCCTTGCTGAATTATTTGATCAGCTGTTGTAAATTTTGTCTGGATCTTGTAGGGTTTCCTATATATAGTCAGATATTTTCTGCATATACTGAGACTTTTACCTCTTCCTTTCCAATTTGCATCCCTTTTACTTCTCTCTCTTCTTTGATTGATGTGGCTAGGACTTGCAAGACTATCTTGAGAAGGAGTCATGATAGTGTTCATCCTTGTCTTGTCCCAGATTTTAGTGGGAAGAATTTGACTTTCTCACCATTGAGTACTATCCTTGCTGTTGGTTTTTTATCTATTACTTTCATGATGTTGAGGTTTATTCCCTCTATGGCCACTTTGTGAGAGTTTTTATCATACGTGGGTGTTGAATTTTAACAAATGCTTTTCCTGCACCTATTGAGAAGATCATGCGGTTTTGGTTCTTTCTCTTGTTAATATGCTGCATTACATTGATTGATTTGCATATGTTGAACCACCCCTGTGTCACTGGCATGATCCCCACTTGGTCATGTTATATAATCCTTTTTCTGTGTTGTTGGATTCTATTTGGTACTATTTTGGTGAGGATTTTGGCGTCTGGGTTCACAGTGATATTGGCCTATAATCCTCTTTTTTGGTAGTGTCTTTGCCTGGTTGTGGTATCAGGGTGATTGTGGATTCATAGAATGACTTTAGGAGTATTCCTTCCTTTTCAATCATCTGGGGGATTTTGAGAAGTAGTGGTATGAGTTCTTCTTTATGTTTGGTTGAATTCCTCAGTGAATCCGTCTGGTCCTGGACTCCGACTTGTAGGGAGGTTTTATATTGCTACTTTGATTTCATTTCTAGTGCTCTACTTTTTCCAGGGGTCAGTTATGTCTTGATTCAGTCTTGGTGGACAGTATGTTTCTGGAAACTTGTCCATCTCTTCTAGGGTATACAGTTTGATTCAATATACTTTTCATCATATTCTCGTAAGATATTCTGTATTTCTAAATTTTTGTGGTAATTTCTACAATCTCCTTTCTAATTTTGGTAATTTGTGCTCTCTCTCTTTTCTTCTTTTTGAGTTTGGCCAGAGGTTTGTCGATTTTACTTACTTTTTGGAAAAACCATCTTTTGAATTGGTTAATTTTTTTCCTATGATCTTTTTAATCACTATTTTATTTATTTCCTCCCCAATATTTATGATTTGCTTCCTTCCCCTGCCTTTTGGGTCTTTTTGGTTCTTCTTTTTCAAGTTCATTCTGCTGGTGGGTTAAATTGTTTATTTTTGGTTGTTCTTCTTTTTTGAGGTAGGCCTGTATCACTATAAACTCCCCTCTCAGCACTGCTTTTGCTGTGTCCCATAAATTTTGTGGGGTTTTCCTTTCATTTTCTTTTGTCTCAAGGTACTTTTTTATTTCAGCTTTGATTTCTTCATTGATCCATTTGTATTTTAATAACATATTGTTTAATCCCCATGTTTTTCTTTTGTTGTCCTTTGTTTCTCTGTTGTTGATTTCTAGCTTCATGACATTGTGTTCAGTAAACATGCTTGAGGTAATTTCTGTCTTCTTAAAATTGCTGAGGTTTCTTTTATGCCCAAGTACATCATGAATCCTGGAAAATGTTCCACGTGCACTTGAAAAGGATTTATATCCTATTCTGTGGGGGGTGCAATGCTCTGAAAATATCCACCAAGTCTAATATTTCTATTGTTTTATTTAACTTCTCTGTTGCCTAGTTTATTTTCTGTCTCGATGATCTCTCCAGTGATGTTAATGCAGTGTTGAAATCTCCAAATATGAATCCTCCTTTATATCTGTTAGTAATTACTTTATGCACTTATTTGCTCCTGTATTTGGTGCATATGTATTAACGAGTGTGCTATCCTCATATTGTATCACTCCTTAAATCATTATAAAATGTCCTTCTATATCTTTCTTTATGGCCTTTGTTTTAAAGACTATTTTGTCTGAAATCAGTTCTGCAACATCTGCTTTTTGGCTTTCAAATTATGTGGAATACCCTTTTCCATCCTCTCACTCTCAATCTATATGTGTCCTTCTCTCTGAAGTGGGTCTCTTGTATGCAGCATATTAAAGATTCTTGCTTTATTATCCAGCCTGCCACTCTATGATTTTCGACTGGAGCATTTAGTTCATTAAAATTTACAATAATTGATGATAGGCTTGTGTTTATTGACAATTTGACCTATTTTTGCAATTGATTTGGTATTTCCTCTTTGTTTTTTTATCTTCCTTTTATGGTTTGGTAATTTTCCTTTGTATTATCATGAATTTTATTTAGTTCAGTGACTCCCTGATAAGTTTTTTCTTCTTGTTACCCTTTTTTATAAGTCCATTAGACCATTACTATAACTGCTTTTATTAAATGATAGTAACATGATCTCCAACCCATCCTACTGAGAACAAAAAATTTTAAAAAGAAAGACCAAAAATATAAATTTTCTATTTTCCTTTCTCCCTCTCCCACTCTCAATGATTTGTATGTCTTGTTTTAAAATTTTGTGTTTATTTTTTTTTAATTCATGAGTTATCACCTTTAAAGCTGTGAGTTCCACATTTCTATAGCATCCTGCTGCTTTTCTTTTTAGAGAAGACATTTCAATAATTCTTTTAGCATGGGTCTATTTTGCTGAACTTTTGAAGATTTTTCTTGTCTGTAAAATACTTTATGTCTCCTTCTACCAAAAATGATAGCCTTGCTGTTTAAAGTATCCTAGGCTATAACATTTTTATCATTCAGCACTTTGAATATATCTTGCCACTCCCTTCTGGCCTGTTGTATTTGTGTAGTGAAATCAGCTGGGAGCCTTATGGGGATTCCCTTGTAACTCACTCTTTGCTATTCTCTTGCTCTCTTTAGGATCATTTCTTTATCCTTGCCTGTGGCCTTCTTAATTATGTGTCTTGGTATGGGTGTATTTGTGTTCTTTCTTTTTGGGACACTCTGAGCTTCCTGTATTGGATATCTGATTCCTTCTTTAAGTTTCAGTAGTTCTCAGCCATGCTTTCTACAAAATCCTTTGCAATCCCCTTTGATCTTTCTTCCCCTTCTGGGACTTTTATCATGCCAAGTTTGGCATGCTTTCTATTATACCATAGGTCCCTTAGGCTTTTTTCATTTGTTTCTCATTGTTTCTCTTGTCAATCTACTGATTGGATGTTTGCTATTGTCCTGTCTTCTAAGTCACAAATTCGTTTCTCTGCATTATTCAGTCAGCATTGAGACCCCTTTAGATTATTCCTCATCTCAGTCAGAGGGTTTACCTATTCTACTCGGCTTTTCTTTATAGCTTCCATTTCATTTTTGACATATTTTATATCTCTAAACACTATCTCTTTTATTTCCTTCAGTATTTAAATCACTCCATTTTTGAAATCTTCATCTTGTAGGATATCGATGTCTATTTCACTGATCATCCTTGCAGGATATTTCTCTTGTTCGTTTAATTGTGAATGCTTTCTCTGCTTCTTCATATTTCTACTACATCACTGGCACTGTGGTTTAAGGAGTATCAGTTATCTACCCTGGTCCCAAATGAGTATATCTACCTAATGCCTATGTAGTAATACAACTTAGAAAATAGGAAAAAAGAGAGAGAGGTAAATAATTTTAAAAAAGGGAGAGATAAAGCTTTGAAAACATTGTATAATTAATAATATTAATGCAAGTTGAAGCAGAGTTTTCAAAAATAATAATAATATTATTTTAAAAAATTTCAAAAAGATTGAAATGGGGGTATATATAATTGCCTAAGAAGTAAAAATTAAGAGGATAATAGAAAATGGAACAGATAAAACAGTTTAAAACAAGGGGTTGTTTGTGTCCTCCTGGAGACAGTGTACATTTAATGTGAAGTCATTCTGTTTTCATTCTGTTTTGGAAGCTCAGCTTGCTGTTTCCAGAGGCCCTCCATTGGATCACTCATCTGTGCTGCTCCCAGGGCATATCATCAAGCAGCTCACTCCTACAACCAACACTGGATTAGGTGCAGCTTTCTTGACTCTGGGCTGGCTTGTCATTGCCCTGCTCAATGCTGCAGTCAGTTGTTGCAGACTGACCAGGCAGGATTGTGCATCATGCCCTCTCCCAGCACCATGGTCAAGGGCTGCTTTATAGCTCAAAAGCTGAGGGGCCACCCACCCACTCAGGTTGCCGATCACTCTGCTGCTCTGTGCCACTCTACGCTCTACCTCGGGTTTGCAAACCGGGAGTTGGCTCAGGAAAGACTGAGGAACAGCCCTGTACCTGGTCTGGGCTATAATCCAGCTCCTTGTTCATCTTGGCAGACAAATTCTCTGAGGAACCAGGACAGTAGGATCATATTTGCCTCATGCTTCCAACAAGTCTCAGTCTGGCCGTTGATGCTGCTAAGTCCTAAGGTGTAGATGCAGGTTTTACCCCCACTGCCACCTGGGTACAAAGCACCAGAGGCTATGGTGGCTGTTTCTGAGCCCCAGCTGTCTTCACCTGGAAACTTCTGTGGAAATTCAGAGATGGGGATTGCACCTTTCACCCCACAGGGCACATCTGCCCTGTTGTTTAATGGAGGGCCCAGGTTGTTCTGCCCTGTGCACCCACAGCCATGGATCAAAGCCCACTCCATTCCCCTGGGCCGCCACAGTGCTGCCATCCTCATCTACCACCCAACTCAGGCAGCATGGCCCTGCCCCCAGCTTTGGGGATGCATCTTTGTCTGGGTGTCACAGGGATTCTCTGTGCCTGTTTGACTTAGATCTGTCAGGCAACTTATACTCTGTACAGGTCCAAGACTTGGAGGCTCCCCCACCATCCTGCTGACCACTCAGCTGGAGAGGGGAGACACAGTGAATGAGCACCAGTCCTTCATTGATGCTCCCTACCCGTGAGAACTGTCCCACTGTTTTGCCTTTTCTTCTTTCTTTCTTCCTTTTCTCCTACCAGATTTTTTGCATCTTTATCTATTGAAGAAGACAATGTTCTGTCAGAGTTCTGCAGGTTTTCTGTTTAGCTGAGTGGGTCTGTGGATGTGAGTCTTGGTGCATTTTTGGGAAAGGGAGAGCTACGAACATCTTTCTACTCCACCATTTTTGTCTCCACCTCAGAAAGTCTCACTTTATGGTGGAAGATAAACATAGTTTGGAAAAAATGGAAAATGTATTCCATGGAAATGACAAGAAAGTGCAGATTTCAATGCTCAACTCATACAAATATGTTTTAAATTAAGGGCCAGAATGAAAAAATATATGAGATTATATAAGCAAAAAGAGATCAATAAAAATAGGGTATTACACTCATTAAATTATATATGGACCCAACACCTTAAATCCAAAGTATAAGAAGAAATTTTAGTAGACATGAAAGAATTAATTCATTATGAAACAATAATAGTAGATGAGTTTAACACCTCACTATTCTGATAGCCAGATCATCCAGAAAGAATATCTGTAAGGAAACAGAGGTCTTAATAGCATATTAGATCATTTGAAAGTAAGTGAGCAATTGGACACTGCATCAGAAAATCAGAACACATAAACTTTTCAAATGTGCACAGGTTATCTAAGGAATTAACCACATATTATGTCATGAAATGAGCCTCAGGGACTTTAAGCCAATATAGATTACAGCAAGTATTTTTCCATACACAAAAGAATGATACTGTGCTTCAACTGTAGAAAGAATAGGAAAAACACAAACATGAATTCAAACAACATCCTTTAAAAAAATAAAAAATTATCAATGATGAAATCAAGATGTTATGAAATTAAAGAGGTAATAAAATCATACCTGGAGACAAATTACAATGAAAACACAGCTTCATAAAATGTATGCGATGCAGTAAAGACAAGTCTAGATGGAAGATGAGAACAAATAAAGACTTCTACAAGGAAAGAGAAAAACCTCATAGAAACGACCAAGCATACCACACAAAATAACAAGAAACAAGAACAAACAAAACCCAAAGGCAGTAGAATGAGAAATCTTTAATGATTATGTTGAAAATAAACAATATAAAAGTTAAAAAATAAATTACATATCATAAAATGAACAGCTTTAAATTTTCTTAAAAATATTAACAAACAGAAAAGCATTTAGCCAGGCTTATCAAGAAATACAGAGACTGAATCCAAAAAAAATAAGAAATGAAACAGTAGAAATAATATCTGATATTACAGAAATACAAAAAATGATTATGTAAGCACTATGAGCTGTTACATGACAACCAACTGGACGACTTAATAGAAAAGACAGTTTTCTAGAAACATACAGCCTGCCAACACTGAATAAAAAGAAAACTGAGAACTTGAAAAGGGCAATCAGTATAAGTTAAATAAAATCAATAATTTTCAAAACACCCCTTGAACAAAATGCCTGGATGCCAACACTAAAACCTCTTTCCCCCCAACTGTTTAAAAAAATGAAGGAGGAAGGAAAATTCCCAAAGTTATTCTATGAGGCCACCATTACCCTGATAACAAAACCAGTCAAAAACACTTAAAAAAATGAAAATGAAAATCCAATATCCTTGATGAATATACATTCAAAAATCGTCGAAAAACATCAACAGATGAATCCAGCAATACTAAGAAATGATTATACACGATGATCAGTTGGATTCCTTTCCAGAGTCACAAGGATAGTTCAACATACACAAGTCAAACATCGTGACACATATCTAATAAAGGAAGGACAAAATTCACAAGACAATGTCAATACACAAAGAAAAAGCATTTGACAAAATTCAACATACATTCATCATCATAACTCTCATGAAAGTGAGTACAATGGGAACATCTCTCAACATAATAAAGGCCATTTATAACAATTTATAATACACAGGGGAAAGGCTGAAAGCCTTCTGCTTAAATTCGGGAACAAGAAAAGGATTCCTACTCTCAGCACTTGTGTTTAATAGTAATAGAAGAAAGGAAAAGGAAAAGAAAAAGAAATAAAAGAAATGCCAAATGGAAAGGAAGAGTCAAAATTCACACCAGTACTGATGGCATAACAATCTACATAAAGAGTCCTAAGGGCTCCACACTGACTATTATGAACAATAAATAATTTCATCAAGGGAGCAGGGTACAAGATTAATGTAAAGAAGTCTCTTGCACTTCTACACGTTAATCATGAGATACCATAAAGTGGATGTTGAAAGCAATAATATTTAAAACCCCATAACCCCGAATATCTTGGAATAAATGTAACCACATATATGAAAGATATAAACACTGAAAATAATAAAACATTGACAAAGAAATGAAAAATGATTCAAAGAAATGGAAAGATGTCTTGTGCTCTTGGATTGAAAGAGTTAATATTGTCAACATGGCCGTAATATGCAAAGAAACCTACAGATTTATTGCAATTCCTGTTACGAAGCTGTAGTATTCTCCACAGAACAAGAAAATAAATAACTCTAAGTTTATATGAAACCATAAAAATTGTCAAAATGACTTCGAGAAAAAACAACAAATCTGGAGGTATAACCCTCCCAGATACCTTACTATACTACAAATCTAAAGTAATAAAAACAGCATGGCATTGGCCAAGATATAATCAATAAAAGCAGATAGAGAGCCTAGAAAAATTCCACACACCTCTGAGAAATGAATCTATGATAAAAGAGGCAAGAGTACACAATGGATAAAAGACAGTCTCGTCAATGGATGGTGTTTTGGAAGCTGGATATCTACATGTAAAACAGTGAAATGAGAGCATTCTTTGACATCATATACATAAATAAACTCTAAGTATATTAAGGACCTAAATGTAAGACCTGATCTATAAAACAGCTAGAAGGGAATATTGGTGATACTTTATTGGATATATATCAAAGGAATATTTTCTTATTTCAGTCTCCTAAGGCAAAAGAAACAAAAGCATAAATCAGCAAGTGGGACCTAAACAAACTTGAAAATTTCTGCACAGCTTAGGACACTATAAGTGAAATGAAAACACTGCCTGTGTAATTGGAGAACATATTTGCAAACAATGCAAGTGACCAGGGGTTAATAGATGTAGGTTAATAGATGTAACATGGATTTAGTTTACACAACGTAAGGTAAAAAACAAAAAAACAATCAAAAACAAGAGAAGAATACCTGAGTTAATATTTTTCAAATGGAAACTTACAGATGAGTAACAGGCAAGTGATAAAATTGCCCAACATTGCTAATTATTAGATAATTGCAAATCAAAACCACAATGAGTTATCACTTAAAACTGGTCAAATGGCTATTATCAAAAAGTCTACAAATAGAAAATGTTGGAAACGATGTGGAGGTAACAAATCTCTTGTATTCTCTTGGTAGGAATGTACATTGTTGGAACTTGTATGGAAAACAGTATTCAGATTTGTTTAAAAACTAAAAAGTTAACTATCATAAGACCCAGTAATAACTCTCCTAAAAGAAATCTGGGGAAAAAACCTAAATTGAGAAGAAACAATGTTTACAACAGCACTGTTTATAATATGCAAATCAGGGAAGCAATCCAAGTGTCCAGAGTAGACTATGGACTTAAGAATATATGATGTTTCTATAAATATACAATGGAATATTACTCAGCCATGAAAAAGTATAACACATTGCTATTTCAGCATCATGAATGGACCTATTAAATATTGTGCTTAGTAAAGTAACTTAGACAAAGACAAAAGTATATAATATAATTTATATGTGGAATCTAAATTATAACAAATATCTATGTACATCTATCTATAGCTATCTATTGATAGGTGACAGGTAAATAGATAGATAGGAGGATAATACTTGATAGATTGCTACATAGATAGATAGATAGATAGATAGATAGATAGATAGATAGATAGATAGATAGATAGATATTGACATGATGGAGTTGTAAAGAGTTTAGATAGACAAGACTTAAGAGAATCAAATATATGGGAAAAAGTTTATGTTTACCAAAGAGAAGGGAAAGAGATTTTAATGGTAGAACATTGACAGATAGAAAATAGTATACATAAAGGAGATTAGCAACATTGATAGTCTGTATAGATCATGGAATTATACACAATAGCTTAAAATAATTGTGTGTTACAATCATTGTAATAATTCATAATGCATTATAATCTACAAAGTGGTTATAATTAACTATGCTGTACATCTGAAACTACACAATATAGTAAATCTACTCTACTTCAAATAAAAAGAAAACATCTCAGGTATAATTTAGTCCTTTTTCCGCTGATAGCAGCTTCCTTTAATATTGTTTTATTTTTATTTTTACCTTTGATGGTTACTGACTCAAATTATTTCTTTTACTGTTGTAAACACTTTACCAGTTTGAGGTATCTATATTTATTGTCCCTGATTTCCAATTTTCCCACTTTAAACCAAATAGTATAGTAGCATTTAAAAGCACACCCAAAGAAACTGTTGAAACTTTCTCGGGGTATCTCCTTAGATTTTTGGACAATGTTTTGCATATATTTGCCATTTTATATTTCTTTGAAGATTTCTATTCTACACCTCTTATTAGGTGTATCGGTTTTGTTTTTTTATCACATTCAGGTTATGTTTGTCTGGTAAATTCTTTATTTTCACTTTATAAATAAGTGATAACTGTTTAATTATTATTGGGTGAGTTAGTTCTTATTTCAGTTGTTTGAAAATGTAATTTTATTTACCCTTGGCCTATGTTTTCTGCTCAGAAATCTTCTTATAGCTTAATGGGGGATACTTTGTAGATTTTCATAACTTTTTTTGGCTGCCTTTACAATATTTTCTCTGTCATTGACTTGACATTTTGCATATGATTTATCTTGAAGGAGGTCCCTTTGTCTTAATGTTATTCATGTTTTGTTGTCTCACGGACTTGAATATCAGTTCCTTACACAGGTTCAGGAAGTTATCAACTATTACTTCTTTATATACACCATCAGCTGCCTTCTAATTTTCTTCTCCCTCCAGGATTCCACTCTAATGTGCACTTCCTGAGGAAGTCTGATGGCTACTTTTGAATATCCTCACTTTTTAATATCTTGTATCTCTGCACTCTCATATCATTTCTAGTTTTGTATTGGTGAGATTGCTAATCTCTCTTCCACAAAGACAGTCTACTTCCAATGCTTTCTGTTGCATTCTTCACTTCATTTATTAAGTTCTCCTGGCCCTCAAACAATGTTTGGCTATTTTATAGTTTCATTCTCTTTGGTAATGTATTTCTTATCATCATTTAATTTATTCTTGAGCTCACTAAACTACATTCTTAGTATTGTTTTTTGTATTGAGTTTCTGAATGACACCTATTTGGATTCTCTCTTAGTTATATGGCAATATACCATGACTTAAGTCTGTTTGCTGCATGGTTCACATTGTGTGTGTGTGTCTGTGCGCAGGTGCATGTGCATGTGTGTCTGTGTCTGTGTGGGTGTATGTGTCTGTGTATCTGTGTGTGTGCGTGCCCTATAATGTAACTGTGATTGGTCATGGTCTTGTAAATGATTTCTCTGATGACACTTAATAACAGATTGGGAGTTGGAGTCCTTGCTTTTGTTTTCTGGTAGTTTGCAATATTGCACAATTTTTGGTTTTACTTTTCTGAGCTACCTCTGATAATATTTCAAAATGGCACTTTCCAGTCGCTACTGTCTGGATAACAGATGTGCTTTCACTGTCACTTCTTAGACTTCTCTGGTAATTAATGCCACTGTTGTCACTGGGACAGCGACAAAATATCTCAAGGGATATGATATCCCTTGAGACTCAGTGTACACATTGGGGAAATGTGTAAAGACAGGTGGGTATTTGGAATCAGGCAAGGGCCTTTGTAATGTCCAGTGTTGCAAGGTATCTTGTCTCCACCACTGTGAAAGGGGAGTAGGGACATTGTCATGAATGTCTGAGTGTCTGAAGGATGGAATTTCTGTCTCTATTGTTGCTCACTCCTAGTTACATGTGACCATGAGTATTAGTGCAGTGGGGGCTGAAGCTGTGTGAACCACTGAGACCCTGTTTCTACTGGGTTCTCTGAACTTGTGGACTCAGATATCCTATTCAGGGGGCCTTGGTTGCAGACACCAAATCTGCTCTTCCCTCACTTCTGCCACCTTTGTGTGTTTTAATCCACCAAACTTCACCTGTTCACTTGAGTTCTGAAGTATTGTTTTGTGTTGTAGTTATTTTTGTTGAGATGTGAACGTTTTACTGACTGTAGATATAAGGGGAGAGACAAAAATAGTTTAAACTTATGTCACTTTTAAAAGTATATACTTTTTCAATTAAAAGCTTAAATTCTACATAGGACATTGTAAAAACTGTAAAGAAAGTGAACAAATCATCTCCCCTAAAATCATAGTACTACAAAATATTTTGATTTTCCTGGGTTCTGTTCTTCAAAGTTTTTCCCACCTACATGCATATTTTACTATAATATATACTTATAATCTCTTTAAAATCAATTAAATTATTAAAATATTTCTCTGCACTGTAAATATAGCGCTGTTGTTTCACTAATTTATTACTAGTAGCTTTCACATTTCTGCCTTCTCCATCCTTCTTCCCTGTCCACACAGGAAAACACTACTTGGTACAGTACACATATATATGTGATTCTGTTCCTGTTTTTTTATGATTATTTCTCTTATATCTTTATTTTCCTCATTTAAGTGACAACATAGACTTTTTTCCTCTGTATGATTTATTTTCTTGTGTGCAGCACTCTCTGGGTCCAGTCACATTGTTCCAAATAGCAGAAGTTTATTTTTTAATATGACAATGACTAAGTATTTATTCTTTTATCTATATCTCACATCTACTTCAGCCAAACATCTGCTGATGGGCAGTTGAATTGTGCATCTATCCTTGGGTATTATAAATGTTAATGTTTAAAACATTGGGGGTAATATATCCTTTAATGTGAATGTTTTCATTTTTTTGAGATTTATAACAATAACTGGAATTGCTGTAACATATACTGCTTGTATTTCTAGTTTTCTGAGCACTGACCACACTATTATAATAGTGGATGCATCAATTTATATTTCCACAAACAGTGTACCTGGGTTCCCTTTTATCGACATTCTTATTAATTTTTGTCATTTGTAGACATTTTTTAATAGACATTTTGGTTGCTGTGAGTTTATATTTCATTCTGGTTTTGATTTATGATTTCCTAATGAATAGCAAAGTTATGTTTCTTCTTATGTGCAAGAAAATCATTCACATGTCTGTTTTTGAAAAGTTTCAATGAAGATCTTTCTACTGTTTTTAAGTTTGGGTCTTTGTTTTTTAACTATTGAGTCTAATATGCTATATATATATTATGTACATTAATATCTTGTTGGTTTCATTGTCTGAAACTCTTCCTTTTATCTGTGTGTTGTCATAATTCTTGCTGAACATTTCCTTTGCTATGCAAAAGATTTTACACTTCACACTTATACAAGAAGTGGAATCCCTGTATCACATAATACATCTATTATTTCCTCAGTAATATTAAAAACTGTTATTGTTTGTTTTCCTTATTTTTTTCACTAAGGAGATAGATCAAAAGTAAATATTCATATGATTTATCTCAAAGGCGGTTCTGCTCCTGTTGGTCAGAAATTGTATAGTTTCAGGTTTTACATGTAGGAAATTAATCCATTTTTATCTTATTATGTATAATATGGAAGGAAGTGCTCTTACATCTTCCTTTTACTTGTACTGTCTAGTGTTCACAGAACTACTTGTTGAAGAGACTGCCTTTTTCCATTGTATACTCTTGCCTCCTTCATTGTAGACTAACTGACCATATGAGTGTGGGTTTATTTTAGGACTTTTTATTTTGTTCCATTAATCTATGTGAATCTTTTAGTGATATATTTTGATGTTTTGTTTACTCTAACTTTGAAGTATATTCTTAAGTCAGGGAGGATAATACCCACAGCTGTGTTCATTTACTGAAGATAATTTTAGAAAATTTGGGTCTTTCACAATTTTGTATAAATTTTATTATATTTCTCCTTGTTTTGTGAAGAAACACATTGATTCTGTGAGAATAGAAATTTTCTAAAAGGAAAAACCTGAGAAAAATTTTAAAGTGTGGTGGATAAATCATAGAATATTAAACAACCAATGGATTGATGCATAAATCAAAGTAAAAATACATAAAGAATTATGATAAGAAAAACAAAGTCCATGGGGGTATAGCAAAAGCAGTATTAATAGGGATGCTTATAGCAAAATAATCCCACTTATAAAAATAAGAAACATCTCTCTTTTATAACATAATCTTACATACAAAAGAAGAAGAAAAATAATAAACAAACTTGATAGTATGTGGAAAGACAACTGAAAGGTCAGAACATAAATAAATAAAATAAAGATTAATAATAGAAACATCTAGTCAAACTACATAATGGCTTTTGAAAGATAAATATAACTGATAAACTTTAACGAGACTCATGAGCAAAAAAGTGAGTACAGATAAAAAAGCTCCAAAATAAATGGGAAGTTACAGCTTATAAGAAATAACACAAATCATCATAAAATTATACAACAAATTATATGCCATTAAAAATGTCCCTAGAAGAAGTGGAGAATTACTTAGAAAGCCCTAATCTCCAGGATGGAATGAGTAATAGAAAATGTTAACAGATTATCACTAATGGAATTGAATAAGTAATTAAACAAAATCTCCCAAGATACAAAATTCCAGGCCTAGACAGCCTCACAGGTGAATTCTGCCAAACATTTAGAGAAGAGCTATCACCTATTCTTCTCAGAGAATTCCAATAATTTGCAGAGGAAGGAAGGCTTCCTACCCCACATTTCTATATCACACTACTACTAAAACAGGAACAAATATCTCATAAAATTACAGGTTAAATACTACTGATAAGCATAGATGCAAAAATCATCAATAAATTGTTAGCAAAGAAAACAAAATATTAAAAGGATTATACAGTATGATTAAGTCCCTTTTATGCAAGGGATGCAAAATTGATTCAATACCCAGAAATTAATCAATATGATACACCAAACTAACAAACTGAAAAATAAAAATTATATGGTCACCTCAAAAGTGTCATAAAATGTTTTGACAAATCCATTATCTATTTATGATTAAATTTCTCCTCAAATTGGGCATGAGGAAACATACCTCAACACAGTTAAGTCATATATGACAAGAACTCAGCTAACATGACACTCACTGATTAAAAGCTGAAAGCATCTCCTGTAAGAGAAGGAAGAAGAAAAATAATGCTCACTCTTACCACTGTTATTCAATATAGTATTGGAAATTCTAGCCATAGCTATCCATAATACAAGTAAATAAAATATAGCTATTTCAAAAAAAGGAGTAAAATTATCTGTTTGCAGATGAAATACGTTAAACAGAAATCATAAAGAAGACGCCATAAGACTACTAGGGCTTATGAATGCGTCTGGTAAAATTTCAGAATGTAAAATTAACATACAGAAATCTTGCATTTCTACACACTAACAACAAACTAACAGATAGAGGAAGTGAGGTAACTGTCTCACTTACAGTTGCATTAAAAAAAATCAAGAAATGTATCCATCCAAGGAGTTAAATATCCTGTAATAAGAAAACTATAAATATTTGTAACAGAAATTGAAGATAATGCAAATAGATGAATGGATATACTGTGTTCATATATTAGGAAAAAATATTGTTTAAATGACAGTACTAGCCAAGAAAATACACAAATTAAATTCAGTGCCTATCAAAATACAAAGTGCATTTTCAGACACTTACAAAAAATAATTCTTAAATTTTCATGTAAACACAAAAGAGTTGAAATCACTAAAAAAGAAAAGAAAAGAAAAGAAAACAAACAAACTAAAAACACAAACAAGTTTGACAAAAACAAATAGAAAGTATCACTGTGCCTGATTTTAAACTCTAATACAAAGCTACAGTAATGAATATGGTAGTGGCACAGAACAAACAGAATAATGGAACACAACATAATGCCTAAAAATGAAATCAGACAATTATGCTCCTTTAGCCCATTACAAATAAATTAATATACAGTGGTGGAAAGGTAATCAACAGGCACATGAAAATGGTCAACATCACTAATCATCAGAAAAATGCAAGTCCAAAACACAATTAGATTTTATGTCAGTCCTGTCAGAATGAATATGATCAGAACTATTACAAATATAAATGTTGGTGAGGATGTAAGAAAAAGAACCCTGATGCGCTGATTGAATGAATGTAAATTTGTGCTGCCACTGTGGAAAACAGTATGGAGTTTTATATAAAATTAAAAATGAAATATGATCCAACATTTCTATATCTGGATACTTATTCCAATAAAATAAAAACACTAAGCAGAAAAGATAAATTCAACCATATACTCACTGCGGCATTATTTACAATAGCCAGGATATAGAAGCAAATTAATTGCTCATCAATATATGATGGACAAAGAAAATGTCTGTTTATAGTATATATATCTAACCATCTATTAACTGAAGATTTATCTGTATTTGAATATATATATGCATACACACTATATATATATTATGCACACTATATATATATATATATGTATGCACACACACACATAAAATTTCAATGGGTTATTACTCAGCTCTAAAAAGTATAAGTTCTTGTCATTTGCAAAAAATGGATAGACCAAGAGGGTAATATGCTAAGTGAAATTAGTCACACAGATAATGACAAATGCTAAATTATTTTTCTCATATTCTGATTTTAAAACAAATTAACATAACAAAACAGAGAAGGAGTAATAGATATAGAAAGATACAGGTTGTTTACAAGAAGGAGGGAAATGTAGTGAAGAAAAAGAAATAGTTCAGAAAAATTAAGAGAGAATATTTTCCAGTTGCAATTTAAATGAGTCAGGAACAAGAAATGTACTGTATGGGGAATAGTCAATAACTATGAAATATCTTTAAATAACAACATATCATAAATAAATTTATTCTTGTTATCAGTTTGAAATGTATTAAAATTTGCAAACATTATGTAATGTAAGAGAAACTAACACAGTGTTATACATTAAAGTACACTTCAAAAACAAACAAATATACTTATAGAAAAAAACAGATTTGTAGTTAACAGAGGCAGGGGTTGGGAAAGAAGAATTAGATTAATGCACTCGAAAGATACAAACTTCCAGCCGTTAAAAAACGTGTTCTAGGGATGCTACATTTTAACATGATAAATACAATTAATACTGCTTTTTGTTATATATGAATGTTGTTAAGAGGGTAGACGCTAAGATTTCTCAACACAACTAAAAACAAATTGTATTTCTTTAATATTATATCTAAATGAGATAATGAATTCTCTGTAAAATTGCTATATTTACTTCATGATACATGTGACTCAAATATCTACCCTTTGCACCTAAACTTACACAATGTCTTATGTCAATTATCTCTCAATAAAAGCAGAAGGAAAAATGGAAAGACAATGATCATTGTTTCCCATGTCATTTCTCATTACTGTTTTTGAAGCAAGTAATCGTGAGTCATGATAGAGTTATCCTAGATAAAGATGCAAATATATAAGTGATTCTAATAAATTATACATAAAGATACTAATATAACTAGTGTTCTACCATGCCTTAAACTTTCTTCATGATAACAGACCACTGATTTTGTAGGCATCAAAATTTCACTCTGTGAATTCATCTGAGATTAGGGAATGGATAAAAAATGTAACCATGGCTGCTTTTCTTTGAGTGTTAATATTCACTGTCTCAGACCAAAAGTCTCATCTCCCCAACAGCATCAGTAAGTAAGGAACATGCTAGGTTGCAAAAAATCTCAGCATGGTAAAACCTCAGAACTCCTACAGTTCTTAACTGTTTTGCAATTGGAATGCAATAATGACAAAGACTTGATTTTGGAAAACAATATGGTGTTTTCCCATGGTTGCATTAAGGGATGTGAGGATAATCCCTGAGATCCACAGGAATTATCCTCGCTCAAGTGCTGGCAAAGAACTATAAAGTTTCTGCATTATTAGGACTGAGGACTGCTTTCAAAATAATGACTATGCTCACTGTATTCCAGGTAGTCCAACGAAATAAAGGTTATTGCTATTTGTAGTTGAACGGGAATACATCAGCAGTTCAGTCTCTATAAATTAGTCAATGGGTGTTCAAAGCCAAAATATGATGTGTCAACAATGAGAATTAAAAGAGAAAAAAACTTGGACATAAGCTTAAATTAAAAAGGAGACACAATCCTGTGCGGGGCTCTGGGGATTGGAGACTGTATATGCCTCAGTCCAATTCAAGGGTTCAGTGGCTTGGCCCTAGCATCAGCTCGGGATTCAATGAAAAGATAACAATTAGCATACTGGGAGAAATATAATATTCCTCTCCCTGATCGGAAGAAAATCTGGTGGCTCAATGAAACTCTTAATTCACAGAGATTCTGCCAGATGCAGAATAATAATTCACTGATGACTCAACTAAGACAAACTTCGTTACTGCTTAAAAATGCATCTTCACACACACACACGCAGTGGAAGACAGATTTGTTGTATTTAGTGGGAAGAATTCAGTGGACAAAGCTCAGAGAATAGTTTTCAAAGCACCAGGCAACTTTTGTTCATTTGCCAATATTCTAGTTTTCCCAGGTAGAAAACTAGAGATGGAGAAACAAACGATATAATTCTTTAGGATTTCTAATTTTGAAATTAAAGTGTAGCTTTTGACTTATCACTATAGAGTCTTGTTATGATGATTATGGTAAGACCCACTGTCTGATAAGGGAGCTGGAAACTAGCTGCTGAACCAGCCCTTCTGAACCCCAGACTGATAATGTAAGCTACAACATAGCCACCATCAGATTTGAGCTGACAAACTTGAAAGGTTGATGTTTCTGTTATAGGAACAATCACTTCTGTCCAGGCATAGATCTTCTGTTGCAAGTGGGCTCTTTCCTTCTCTTGGTAAAAGTCATATTGGTGGGAAGTTGCTAGAGCTTACCCTGGCCCGTTTGCCCATTCTCCAGATTATCAAAGGCTTTCTTCACAAATGGTGACACATTTTCTGAACTCAATTTTGCCTTTCCAGTCTTATTAGATGACATTGGCTGCATCATTGTGAGCAGAAGCCTTAGGCTCCCTGAACTTGCCTACAATTTTTCCAGAATTTCAGCTCATTTCACATTCTGAAATTGCTTCACCATTTATTTTAAATTAATGGGAAAGAGTCAAAGTCTTCCATTAATATTATATATTTCCTAATATCTGCAGAAATTTGGTATTCTTGCAGTTAGACAAATATTTAATTCTACCACCCTCATCTCTTTTTTGTCCACACAGTTCAGATTGCAATTCAGTTACTGAATACGACCACCCCAACCAAGGGGCTAGTACCTCGCAGATACTTCCTGTGTGAAGGTTAGCAAGGGCACAAGTTATGTGGGGTGAATAAACCTACACTAAATGTTTGCAATGGCATTGTCAATTGTGGATAAAGCTCTGATTCTAAGAAGTCAATTAATTAGAAATAAGTATAGTTATTGGTATGGGGAAGAGAATCAGCTATTTTGGGGTGGGTGGGTGATGAAGAGACAGGAAAAAAATCCAGCAAATGAGAATGGAATGCTTTAGGTCCCTGGAGGCATGAATTAAGAAGAAAATAATACTTTGTCTCCTGTACCTATCTCCAATTACAGTCTTGAGTGACTAGCCTTGGGCTACGAAAAGAGCTAGTTTGTGGTGAAGAATAAAGACCATAATGAAACTGTTTGTAAACCATGAAAGTTTTGTTGTTTCAGGAAAGTAGATTTTGCTTAAAGTTAACATGTATTTTTCATTCACTAAATACTAAAATGCATCCTGTGGCATGAGCTGTGCTTACTGTGCTGGTATCCAAGTTAGACAAGGAAAGGAGGATAGACAGAAAATATCTAGAGGAGGTGATTTCTGTACTGAGACTGGGGAAATCTAAATAGGTAAAAGGAGGACATTCTAAGTCTAAGGATAAGCTGGAGCAATAGTTGTGAGTTTGGATTTAATATGGTTGATAAGCATTTGCCTGGATGTATCTCCAGAAACAGTGAAACATAAAGATATGCCAAATTAGTCAGATGCCAGATCGATAATGAAATGACTAAACCAAGATGAGTTTGTGGGCTTAGATTTGGAAAAGTATTAAGTGCAACCCTGAAGATGTAAGCTTGTGTTTGGCTGGAACATAAAAGTAACTTAAAATATTCACTCTAAAAATATAGTGCAGACTCTTGAGTGGAGAAAAATAAAGCAACATTTGGAATGCTTAGAAAACAGCACAAGGAAGACCATAGATAAAATTCCTTGTTAAATTTTACCACATGCTGAATGTACCATCTGAGACTATATCATGTGACTTTTATTATACCAGAGATGACATAATAAAGACCATGATCCCTGGGCCGGTTCCTGCATTTTCATCCTGTTCCAACATAACCTAACTTAACACATTTAATACTTTTCAGGATGAACCAGAAACCACTAAGTAATTTTCCCTCTCTCCATGTTTTAGTCTTTTTCCAAATTCTTCCATCTTCTCTTCTTCCTCACAGAAATTATTTAAATTTACACTCATGTTGTTCCATCAAATGATCATATCAAACAAATATCTCTTTTTTCTTTAAATGGTAACTTAGTATCACTTTTAACTCTTATCTCTATTTAAATAAATAAGGATAATAAAGTACAATTCTATGTTTATTGTTCAAATAAGAAAATTGCAGATATTTGTCAAAATTTGCAAACATCAATTTTAATCTTTGTTATCATGCATAACCTGGTAGTCCTCTGGTAGTTCAGTTGTAATTAGGATGACGTTCATAAACTGAAGATGTCTGATGAGTTGGCCTTGAAATAGAAGTAGCTGATGTATCAGCTATCACTGGCACTGGAAACCGTGGGTTACTCACAGGTTGAAGTTTACAAAAACGACCTTCATTGGCAGATATGTTGTGATATCTATTTGGAAAATAAGAAGGCTCCACCATCAGTCCAAAATAATTGCTCTGTAAGGGGGACAAAATGCTGTATTGAGAAGTAGAAGTTGTAGTTGTAATGAAGTTCACAACACGGCCATTTGCTTCAGTTTAGCTGCTTTGAGAGTGCCCGTGGACAGTGGTCAACTGATTTAAAATAGCTAGTTGTTCCACTGCAATATTTTCTGGTGGTCTAACTGACGTTGATGATGGAGGAGAAAAATCACCTCTGAGCGGGGTAGTTTTATCACAAATTATGTGGCCAATAGAGGGCTTTCTTATTAGAGGCATGTTTAAATCTGCAGAAGGTAAAAATGCACTTTCTCCACTAGTGTCAGCCACAAAATCAGAATTATTTTTATCAACATTACTTCCTCCTTTAAAGTGCTTCTTGTTGAAATCTCGAGCCAATAAAGACACCAGAGAGGCATTTTTAATCCCAACTCTTCTTTTTATTCTCACTAAAAGCTGAGGACAGCCTCGTTTAAAATTTGGATTATGGTAGAACTGCAGCTACAACCAAAGGAGAAAGGTTTTAGTAATAATTTAAACCAAAATACATAACTACAATAAGCCTTAACTTTAAAACCTCAGATTTCATGTTTAGTATGCAAAGATAATATCATCAAAATATGAACATTGCTGATGATATTTTGAAGTTCCTTATTTGGAAAATACACATGTAAATAGTATAGTCATCAAATTAAAGAATTTAGTGTTTGCAGTAACGGTGAATGCCACTTTTGAAAAGCAGCTTTCATACCTTCACTTAGATTTCTGATAAGATTCATAGCTGCTAGCAAACTTTCTCATAGTCTTGAAGAGTTAAGTCACTGTCCTCATTTTTAGAAAAAATAAAGAATTTTAGCATTTGTAGTTTTATACTATTTTCAAAATCTAGCTTTACATTTATATTACCATAGATTGATTTACAAAATAAAATTTTATACATAAGTTACCAAGTCATAACTAAAATTTGTGTATACCTTGCTTAAAACAGAGGCTTCTTTTTCTTCTGCCAGAAAGTCAACTAGACAAGCAGATCTTTGACATTTCTGCCGCACTTTACTAAACCTATAAAGGTTAAGCTGTCTAACTAAACTTTTCATACTTCCAGTTTCAAATATTCTGAAAGGGGCCTTTCTTTCCAAAACTTCCTTCTTAAAGACATCTTCATCAATAACTATGGAAGTTCCATTATCATCCCACCAGATGGATTTAAATTGGTCACTCCCAGCCATTTTCCAGAGTTTTCTTGGAAATGTCAGAGAACGAAAATCATTATCTTCATCTGGTTCCAAGACACAATGTGTGTAACATGGTCTTTTTTATCAAGGATTTTTCAGACAAAGTCTGAAAAGCATTTTCTTCAATCATACACCTCAAGTCCAAGTCCCCAGAGAATGTTTGATCACACGATAGAGATCTACCGGGGTTTCCTGAATCAGTTGGTCCATCTTTAGGAGGCACATCTTGAATTTCTGAAGAAATATGTGTCATCTCAAATAACATTTCCTACAGCTACTTTTCTAATCTGCATGATTTTGAGCAGTGCAGCTTCAAATGCTGCTTAAGCAGGCCTGCACAGTTAAACTGATAGGCCATCAACATGGTTCTCAACCTGAGTGGCTGTGACATCACAAAAAGACTGGTCTCTTAGCAACCCAAGTGTAACAATCAGCCAGTGTTTCCTTCTCATTAATCCAGTTAAAATGAAATATATAGGATATTTATTTTTATACTGTGATGTGCTAATATTTTCCCGAGAATATCTTTTTAAACAATTTAACTTTGGGGTGTATGAGATAAAACAATCTCATTCCTTTTGTACCCAAATTTATACAACATTGGTGAACAGAGTATAAATATGCACAAAGTAAATAAAATAATTTTAAAATATTGGAATTTAAAGTGAAATTTGTGTAAAATTTTTACAGAATGGTTATAACAATTTCATTATCATTTGTAATTAAAGTGAATCAAAATTTGATTTGTAAACGGAAGTAGTTATTTCTCTGTGTACTTTACAATAAGTAGCTCTATATTCAAAACATCAGCAGAATAAATATCAGTTTATTTGTTATGTTTATAAATAAATGTTAAATATTTATGAATTAAAATTAAATTAAAATAATCAATCAAATTTAAGAAATTCCAAAGGGAGGAATTTTGTTTAAATTTTATTTCAGTGCTATAAGTAAAACAAATATAATTTAATATTCTACTTTACAATTACACAAGAGAAAAATCTGATTGTACACTTACAAATGTTTATTTTTGCCATTCTTTCACTCAGAGGTTTTTAAGTCCCTAGAAGGAATAATTTTTCTTGTCATTTTTAATCCATACTCTTGTGGCTTCTGTTAAGTGTTCCAAAATGATGTTGATAAATAAAGTTATGCATAAGGTCCTGGGTTCTATAAGCAGTGACCCCATTAAGGGGCAAACAAACAAACAATCAAAAAACAAAAAAGTAACATTATATGTGGGTTAGTGTGGAAAAGACAAGGTAATGCATTTTAGGAAGCCATATGTTTTCCAGTCCTGAAACAGTTGGCATTGTTAGTATAATATGGCATTTTAAGGCAAGTGTTTGTTCACTAATTGCAAATAATAGCTATGCTCTGTATCAGTAAACTGTAGTAAGTCCAGTTCTACCAAAACTTATATTATTTATTTAGAAATAAATTCCATTAAACATAAGCCAAATTCAAATTATTGATAAAATTTTAAAATAAATAAATGTACACTCAAGCTACAATGTAAATTTTTCCTTCAGTATGTGTATATTCCATTCTAAATAAATATTATCAACCTGAATTCATTGCATATTATAAGAATTATAAACTATAGTTAAGTATGATTTAGCCCTGATTCATAAATATTATTTAACATACACAAATCAATAAATGTGATACCATCCCTTAAAAAACAGAGAATTCAAAGGTAACAATCTCAAAAAAATGTAGGAAAATTATTGACAGAACTGATCTTAACTTTTGTATACAAAAAATTCTTAACAAATTCTCTCTAGATAGAATATAACTAAAGATAAAAATAGCCATATATGAAAAACCCATGACTTTCATCAAGTTCAATATTAACATACAGGAAAGTTTTCCTCTGGTACAGTAATACGAAAAAGTAGCTCATCCTCACAAGTCCTAAATTACACTACAAGAAGTCCTAGCCAGAAAAACTAGTCAAGAAACATTAAAAAAGACATCCAACTTGTAAACAAGCAGTACTATTTTTACAGATGACGTAATTACACATAGATGGAAAACTCCATAGACTCCTCCAGTGACTGTTAGAAATTGTCAACAAACTTAATAAACTTGCAGAATACAAAATCAATATACAAATATCTGTTGCATTTTTATATACTAACAACAAATTATCAGAAAGAGTAATTAGGAAAACTATTGTGTGTAAACTTATACCAAAAAGAATAAAATAGGAATAAAATAGATAAGTGAAATTAAAGATCTAAACATAGATCTATAAATTAAATGTGCAAGAAATATAAGTAAACCAAATAAATAGAAAGATATTCTGTGCTCATAGATTGTATACAATGTGAGGAAATACTATAATCTATCTTTCGCATATTCAATCTCCCCAGCACTACTTATTAAGGAGAATGTCTTTGCTTCATTTTATACTCTTGCTTCCTTTTTCATGGGTAAATTGATCATAGGTGTGAGGGATTATATCTGGTTGCGCTATTCTCTTCTATTGATTGGTGTCTGTTTTTGATCCAATATCATGTTTTTTAAATTACTAAATCTTTAAAGGACTCTTTAACATCAGATTATTTTACACTATTAGATTTAATACTACTTTTCAAGATTATTTTGGCAAGTCATGATCTTTATGGTTACATATAAATTTTGAAAGTATTTGTTCTATTTAATGGAAAAATCTCATGGGTATTTTGACATGAATCACACTAAATGTAGATTGCCTTGTGTAGTATGTTTGTTTCAACCACATAGTTTCACATCATTAACATAAGAGATCTTTTCATTTCTTGGGAACAGATTTAATTACATTCATCAATGTCTTCTATTTTTTAATGTATAGGTTTTCATCTTATTTGTTACCTTGATTTTAGGTATTCTTTACATATGTAAATAATTATATATATTACATTTGTAAACTGGTTCCCTACACAAATATAACAGGCAGAAGGCAGTGGCAAGATATATTCAAAGTCTTGAATGAAAGAAAGCTGTAATCTAAGATAATTTATCAAGCAAGTCTATTTTTTAGAATAGAAGGAGAGATAAATAACTTCCATAAAAGTGAATACTTAAAGAATTTAGCAACAGAAATGAAATAATGAAAGATCTAGTCTAAAGAAAAAAAACAGAAATCTATAGAAAGTAGAAAGAAATAATTAGAAAGACAATAGCTGCCATGACAAAAAATAGAATATACATGATGTTGTAAAACAGGACATCATAATTTTTAAGGGTCAGAGAGCGAAACAGGACAATACAGAGTATTTTCTTCTTGTTTCTCTTCTCTGTAGGAGGGGTTAGAGTTTGTATTCCTATCAGTCAAAATAAACAGATATATTAACGGGTCAATACACATACAAAAGACGGTAACCAGAAGTCAAAAGCTTACAATGAATTAATAAAGCCAAAAAGAAACCAAGATAATAAAGAAAAGTTATATAGCCACAAAAAGAAAAAGAAATGAACAAAAAGGAAATACAAAATCAACTGGGAAATGAAGTTCAATATGGAAATAAACAGCAATCTATCAATAATTATCAAAATTGTTAATAGACTAATTGCTTCAATCAAAAGATATTTATTGTCAGATGGGATATTATAACAAGACTCTACATTATGAAGCATACAAGGCACCCACTTTAGTAAGAGGAAAACACATCAATTGAAAGTCAGAAGATGGAAAAATAAATTCCATGCAAATGGACATGACAAGAAAGCAGGACTATGAGTACTGACTTCACACAAAATAGACTTTCAATGAAAGGCCATAGAGAAAGATAAACAAGGACATGATATAATAATTAAAGGAGCAAAACAAAATGAGGGTATTATACTCATTAAGATATATGCACTCAATATATGAGCACCTAAATAAGTAAAGCAAATACTAATAGATAAAAAGGGAGAAATCGGAGGGAACACAATCACAGTAGGAGACTCTAACTCCCCATTACCATGACTATACAAGCTTTCAGACAGAATATAAATAATAGAACAAAGATACTAAAATATACGATGAAATAATTGGAGTTGGTTGATATTTTCAAAACACTACTTCTCCCCAAAGCAGAATATACATTCTTTTCTAGTGCACATGGAACATTTTTGAGGAAAGATTATGTACTCAGGTACAGAAGAGGCCTCAACAAACTTAAGAAGATAAAAATTTTTTCAAGCATCTTTTCTGAGTATAATACCATGAAAGTAGAAATAAATCACAGAAAAACAGGGAGAAAAATTTACGGAATGTAGATTAAACAACACGGTACTAAAACAAGTAGGGGAGGTGAAGAAGTAAAATAATAAATAAAAAATATATCGAGATATATGACAAAACCCTATGCAAAGTTTATGTAATACAGATAAAGCAGGCTTTAGAGGGAAGTTCATAGTGACAAGGCCCTCTTCAAAGAAGAGCAATTTCAAATAAAAAATCTAACGTTCTATAAACACTAATCATGAAAGAAGAGCAAACAAAACCAAAAGTCATCAGAAAGAGGGAAATATTTAAGGTCATGGAAGGAAGAATTGAATTAGAGTTTAAAAAATAGAAAAAATCAAACTATTTTTTGAAATAGTAAACAAAATTGACAAAACTCTGGACAGACTCATCAACAAGAATAGAGAGAGTACACAAATAACATAAGAAATGACAATGGAGAAAATACAAAGAGTACAACAAATTTGCAAAATATCATAAGGGAATAACATGAGCAACTATATGGAAACAAACTGGAAATAAAGGAAGAGATTCAGAAGTTTCTGGAAACATTTAGCCAACCATTTTTGCATTAAGAAAATATTGACCATTTGAACAGAGAGATCACCAGAAATGGAATACAATTATCAATAAAATAAAAAATCGCTGCAAACAAAATTCAGACCCTAATAGCTTCACTGGGGAATTTGACTAATCATTCAAAGAAAAATCCATGCCACCCCTCCTCAAACTTTTCCAAAAGCTTGATGTGGAGAGAGTACTCCCAATCTCACACCATAGGGCCAACATCAAACTGATACCAAAACCAGAAAAAGACACTACACCAAAGACAACAATAGGACAGTATCATTGATAAACATAGATATAAAATTCTTTATGAAATTATTAACAAACAGAATCCAACAGCATGTAAAAAGAGATTACACACCATGGTCAAGTTAGGTTCATACCAGGAACACAAGGATGGTTGAACATATGCAAATCAATCAATCAATTGTGATACACCATATCAACAAAGCAGGACAAAAAACCACATGATCATCTCAGTAGATACAGAAAAAGCATTTCATAATATTTAACACCTATTTGCAATAAAAGTTCTTATCACAGTGGGCATAGAGGGACCATATCTCAACATTATGAAAGCTATTTATGACCAACATATAGCCAGCAAAAATCTCAATGGTGAAAAACTGAAACCCTTCCCAAAAATCCTGAGACAAGACAAGGTTGCCCATTCTCACAATTTCAATTCAATATAGTCTCAGAAGTCCTAGCCACAAAGATCAGGCAAGAAAAAGAAACAAAATGATTCAGACTGGAAAAGAAGAGGTAAATTTGCCACGATACACAGACATGACACTATATAAAGAAAACTGTAAAAGCTTCACTAATAAGTACTTAGGCTAAAAAAGGAACTGGGCAAGGTACCCAGAGTAATGTACAGAAACTAATAGCATTTCTTTACACTACCATTCAATCAACAGGAAAACAAATATAGAAACAACCGCTTTTATAACTGCACCCAAAACTACTAAATGCTTAAGAATAAATCTAACCAAGGAGGTGAATATCTTATACAGGGACAACTAGAAAACATTGATTGAGGAAATAAAAAAAATTTGAAGAATTGAAAAGATACCCAATGGACATGTAACGGAAGAAACAAAATTGTTAAAATGGCCATACTGCCCAAGGCAATCAACAGACTTATTGTGATTTCCTATCGAATTATGAAAACATTTCTTTTTAGGACTGAACCAAATGATCCTAAGACTTACACAGAGTACTAAAAAATCCATAATTTCCAAAGCAATATTCAAAATAAAGTAAGAGGCTGGAGGAATAAACCACCAGGTCTCCATACACTTTTGCAGAGATACAATAATCAAAATGACAAGATATTGGTACAGAAAGAGGCATATGGAAAAATGGAACAGAATACAGGGCCTAGGAATAAATCTACAGACATATGTTGAATGAATCATTGACAGAGTAGCCAAGAATATTACAGAGAAAAGACCATCTCTTCACCAAATGCTGTTGGGAAAACTGGATAGCAGCATACAGAGCAATGGAGTTAGAACACTCCTTCATTGCATACACAAGAATAAACACAAAATGGCTTGAAGACTTCAATGTACGGGAAGACACAGTAAATCTCCTAGAAGAAAACAAAGGCAAAACACTCTGAGGTAAATCTCAGCAATGATCTCCTAGAACAGCATACCCAGGTAATGGATGTAAGTGCAAAATTAATAAATGGAACCTAATTAAACATAAGTTTTTGGACAGCAAAGGAGATCATAAACAAAGCAAACTGACAACCTACAGGACTAAAGAAAACATTTAGAATTGATGCAACTGACAAAGTCTTAATTTCCAAAATATAAAGACTTTATACAACCTAATAATAATAATAAAAACAAGAAACCCAATCTGAAAATCGGCAGAAGCCCTAAACAAGCAATTCTCAAATAGACACATACAAATGCCACACAGATATATGAAAAAAAAATTCTCACTATCATTATTATAGAAAGGCAATTTAAAACTATGATGAAGTATCACCTCACAATAGTCACAATGGCCATCATTCAAAAATCCACAAACAATAAATACTGGGGAAGCTGTGGAGAATGTGAACCGTCATACACTGATAGAAGGAATGTAGTTTGGTGCAGTCATTGTGGAATACAGGATGGGGATTCCTCAAAAGAATAAAAATTGACAATATACATTCCAGCAATCCCACTTCTGGGTATATATCAAAGGGAATAGTAATTCAAAAAGACACCTGCACCCTGATGTTCTTAGCAGTGCTATATATAACAGCCATGACATGGAAGCAACCTAATGGTCCAACAACTGATGACAGTATTCAGAAATTATGCCATATTTACACAATGGAGTAATATTCTGCAATAGAAAATGATAAAACAATGACATTTGCAGCAAAATGGATGTCCCCATAAAGTGACGTTCTAATTGAAGTAAACCAGAAGGAGAAAGAAAAATAATACATGACATAACATATGTGTAATATTAAAAAAAAATTTCGATGAGAACACAATGATTTCATGTACAAAATTTAAGCACACTCACAGACCTAATAAAAGATTTTATGATAAATGCGGAAAGGGACTTTGAGAGGATATATATGGGAGCTTTCATTTATAAAAAGTTATCCACTATATATAAAAATAGATTTTTTCAAAATTTCTTTCCTATGACACAGGGCAGTAAGTTAAATATCGTGAAGTAAACTTTAATAGTTACACAAATGTATACATGTACGGGAACACTGTGATCTACCCCACAGATTTACACATTGTAAATGGCTGTACTTCAATGATAAATAAATGAATAAATATGTAAATAAATAAATAATATATAAATTAATAAGTAAATAAATAAATAAATAAATAAATAATATCTAAATAAAAAAATTTAGTAATAAATGAAATACAAAGATTCACACTACTTAACTTTTCACCTCAAATTCTAGGGGAAATCTGAAAGAAAAAAGATGATAATTGAATGAATGATAGTAAGGAAAATAAGAGAAACAATTGAAAATATAAAAAAAAATATACCTTAGTCTTTTTCTTTTAAACATAAAGTGGACAAAAGTTTAGGCTGATAAAGAAATTAAAGACTCAATTAAACTTAGAAATAAAAGAGAATATATTACCACTGATGTTGTAGAGATGCAAAGCATCATAAGAAATTACCACTAGACAATGATTTGAATGACTTACAACAAAAGACAAATTCCCAGTAACATATGTCTTCCAATACTGAATCAAGAAGAAATAAGAATGTTAAATAGAGCAAAAGTGTATAGGAGTAAATCAATAATCCAAACTTCCCAAACAAGAAAATATTTGCAAGACGACTTTGCTGGTCTTTACTGTCATTCATTTGAAGAAAATTTCTCACCAATTCTTCCCCAAATCTTCCAAGAATTTGAAGGGTGTGAAAGATTCCAAACATGTTTTATGATGCCAGCTTTATATGCATAACAATGATAGAAAGGACATTATATGCAAAATATAGAATATTATCCCTGATGAACATATGTGCCAAAATTCTCAACAAAACACAAGCAAAATGAATTCAAAAACACATTTAAATTATAATACACACACATGAGTAAAGGGATTAATCCCTGGGTTTAAGGATACTTCAAAATATTGGCATCAATAAAGGTGACATCCCACACTAATATAATGAGAAATAAAACTCACATAATCATCTCAATACGTGTGGAAAGTGCATTGTATATGATGCAACATACTTTTAAGCTACTCCCATCAAATTAAATTAACCCTGTCAGTGGCACGATATCATTTACACACAAACACTGTGTGGAGAGAAACGAAGCAGTTCTCTGTTTTTGATTCTAAGAAGAAGGCTTTATATAGGACATACACAATGCCTCACATATCATTTAAGTTATAACAATGATAATAATCTTAAGCTATTTATCTCCCCATTCTACTGCAGTAAGCACAGGATGTTAAATGATCAAGGAATGTTTTAAAGTTCATCACGGAACTTCATTAAGTACGCCATCTCTTATCCAGCTGGCTGTGCCTTTCTTAGGTTGTCCTCCTCTGAGTATCTTACCCAGAATAAGATATCCATCCATTCATACTGGATACATTGAGTAGGCCATTTCTTATCCAGCCTGGATATGTGACATTCCTCACAGCTTGTTTATCAGTTCAGTCCATGGGCTTATTCTCTAGAGCCTTCAGACAGGGGCCTAAAAACCCAACATCCCTTGACCGAAAAATGGATGAAGAAAATTTGATGTATATATGCAATTAAATCAATATTTTGCATACCTATCAACAGTTTCCTTGGTGTTACTTTTTCTCCATAATCTCACCAATATCTATTTGTTTTCTTTTTGATGAGAGCCTTCTGACAAGTGTGAAGTCTTGTCTCATTTTTGGTTTATGACTTTCCTAATAATTTATAACTCTGAACATATTTTAATGGGTCATTTAGCCAACTGTATGTTTTCTACAGAAATTTGATTCATGTCTATCTATTCAGTTCCTATGGACATTTTTTTAATTGGATTGTTTGCTCTCTTTTGTTGTTGTTGTGGGGAAAGAGTTTGTCATATATTTTGGATATTAACACTACATTGGAAAATATAACTTGCAAATATATTCTCCCATTCTGTTTGTTCAATTTTCATTTTATTGATCATTTCTTCTGCAGTGTAAATCTCTTTAGAGTGATACAATCGTATTTTGTTAGGTTTGCTTCTGCTTCCCATGCCAGAGGAGACATATGTAGAATCATATGAAGTCCAATGTCAGAGTGTACTTTTTATGTTTTACTCTAGGATTCTTTGTTTTCAGGATTTATGTTTTATATGCCCAGGAGTGGGATTGCTGGGTCATATGAAATGTCTAATTTTATTATGTAAAGGAACTTCCATACTGTTTCCAAAGTGGTTGCATCAATTTTCATTCCCACCAACAGTGTTGGAGAGTCCCATTTTCTCCACAACTACCCAATTCTTTACAGATTGTAGACATTTGAATGACAGCCCTTCTCAATAGTGTGAGGTAAAACATTATTTTATATTTGTCTTACATTTTTATAATGATTAGAAATGTGAGCATGTTATTTTTCCTGTTTGTCATCTGTGTGTCTTCTTTAGAGAATTGTCTTCTGCTCATTTTCTGGCTGAGTTGTTTGTAGACTTTTGAAATGGAGTTGTATGAACAATGTGTGTATTTTAGAAATTAGCCTCTTTTTGATTGCATTGTTTCCTAATATTTTCCCTCATACGGAAATTCATCTTTTCATTTTGTTTATTTTGCTGTGTAGAAGCATTTAAATTTAATTAGGATTTTTGTTTATTTTGTTTTTATTATTTTCAGCTTGGGAGAATGACATAAGAAAATTTTGCTACAATTTATGTCTTGTTTTGTTTATGTTAGTTTCCAGGATTTTTATTGTGTCATGTATTATATTCACATATTTAAAGCATTTTGAGTTTATTTTTGTACAGTGTGAGGGAGTGTTCTAATTTCATTGATTTACATGTAGCTATCTAGCTTTCTCAACATCACTTGCTGAAGACTGTATTTTAGACATTGTATATTTTTGTTTCCTTTGTCATAGTTTAGTTAACCATAGGTGTGATGTTTTATTTCTGCCTCTGTGTTACATTCCAGTGATATAGATGTTTGGTTGTTTTCCAGGATTTTGCGGTTTTGATTTAGGTATTTTTGTACTATAGTCTGAAATCTGGGATGGTTATAGGTTATGCCTCCAACTTAGTACTTTTTCCTCAGTGTTTCTTTTGCAGTTCTGGTTCTTTTGCAATTCCATACAAATCATAGTACTGTTTTTAGTTCTGTGGAAAGTATCATGTAGTTCGATTTGAATCAATTTATATCTGTAGACATCCTTTGTAGTATGTATATTTTAAAATTATTAATTCCTCTAAACTAAGACCTTGAGATTTTTTTCCATTTCTTGACATTATCTTCAGATTTCTTTATAAGTGTCCTATTCATTTTATTATGTTTTTTTTCATAGGTTTTTCATTTTTTGATCTGATTTCTTATGGATCTTTTAAAATTATGGATTATTTCATTGTTTGTGTAAAAAATGTGACAGTTTTTGTATATTAATCATGAATCATGCTACTTTGCTAAATGTCTTTATTAGATTTAGTTGTTTTGGTTTGGAGAATCTTTAGAGATCACTATATAGATTATCATGTCATCTAAAATAATAACAATTTTACTTCATTCAATCCAACTTGAATAACATTTTTTCTTGTCCGATTACTGTTACTAGAACTTCCCATACTGTGTTTAATAAAACTGGTGAAAGTGGGCATCCTTGTCTTATTCCTTAATTTGGCTTTCAGGTTTTCACTTTTGCATATTATGTTGTCTGTGGTCCTGTAATTAACGACTTTAAATATGTTGAAGTATATTTCCTGAATCCTACTTTGCTAAGAGGTTTCTGCCATTGTTGCTTTTGTTGTTGTGGTTGTTGTTGTTGCTGTTGTTGCTGTCTTAATGAATAAATGTTGAATTTTACGAAATGCTTTTAATGGATTTATTGGGATGACTATGTCATTTTCTCTTTTCCTTTTGTTAATGTGGTGCCTCAAACTGATTGATTTGTGTATGTTGAACCTCTCTTGTGACCTTGCAATGAATCCAAGTTGATCATGGTGTATGATATATTTTAGGTATTGCTGGATTTAGTTTGCTAATAATATTTTGTAGAATTTTTGCTTGTAAATCTATCAAATATAATGGCTTGAAATTCCCTTTGCCAGTACTTTTTTTGTTGGTTTTGCTATCAGGGTGATGAAAGCTTCATAGAATTAATTTGGGAGTTTCCCACATCTTCACTATGTTTGAATAGTTTGAAGAGTATAAGTTCTGCTTTGTGTAATTTTACACTTCTCCACGGGAGCTGTTTATATCTGCACTTTTATTCAACAGATTTTTTAAATGCAGATTCTATCTTTCTTCTAGCAAACAGTTTTTTCAAATAAATTGTTTCTCCTTATCTCTGTGTCTTTCTAGACATTTGTTTATTTCTTCTAATTTGTCCAGTTTATTGGCATGTAAGTGTTGACAAAATGATCCTTTTGTATATCTGAGGTAACAATATTTATTTCTCTTCTTTTCTTTCTTAATTTTTTTCTTTGGAGCATCTACCTTTTCTTCATGATGCACTTGGCTAGAGGTTTATTGAATTGCTTATCTCAAAAAGAAAACATAAAACAAAATCTTTGGTTTTATTACTCTTTAGCATAGATTTTTTTCTCTATAATTTATATTTAAACCTCTAATATTTAGGATAATGTTTTTTCTGTTTTTTCAATTTTTTTAATTGATTTACAGTCATTTTAAAAATTTGTCTCCAATTCCAGCGTAGAGCACAATTTTTCAGTTACAGTGACCATATATACATTTTTTGTCCCATTTTTGCCTTTCAGCTGCCATAAGATCTTTTATAAAATTCTCTATGTTATACAGTAGAATCCTGTTTTATCTATTCTACAATTTTGGCCTCCCAGTCTATCTCTCCCAACCCCCCATCACATGGCAACCAAAACTTTATATTCTATGAATGTGGGTCTATTTCTCTTTTGTATTTGTCCTCTTTTTGTTTTGTTTTATTTTGTTTTTAGATTCCACTGATAAGCCATCTCTTATGGTATTTTTCTTTCTCTTTCTGGCTTACTTCACTTAGACTGACTTTCTCCAGGAGCATCCATGTTGCTGAAAATTGCATTATGTTGTCAGTTTATATGGCTGACTAGTATTCCATTGTATAAATATACCACCTCTTCTTTATCCAGTCAACTGTCGATGGACATTTAGGCTGTTTCCATGTCTTGGCTATTGTAAATAGTGCTGGCTATGAACATTGGTGTGCAGGTGTCATCCTGAAGTAGGGTTCGTTCTGGATATATGCCCAGGAACGGGATTCCTGGGTCATGTGTTAAGTCTATTCCTAGGCTTTTGAGGAATTTCCATCTTGTCTTTAACAGTGGCTACACCCAATTGCATTGCCACCAGCAGTGAAGGACAGTTCCCTTTTCTCCACAGCCACTCTAACATTTTTCATTTGTGGATTTTTGAATGATGGCCATTCTGACTGGTGTAAGGTGATACCTCACTGTAGTTTTGATTTTCATTTCTCTGATTATAAGTGATATTGAGCATTTTGTGATGTGCCTATTGATCATTTGTATGTCTCCCTAGGAGAATCGCTTGTTTAGATTTTCTCCCCATTTTTGGATTGTGTTCTTCATTTTCTCTTATTCAGTTGGATGAGCTGCTTATATACTTTGAAGATCAAGCCTTTGTCTGTTTCATATGCAAATTATTTTCCCATTCCGTATGTTGACTTTTTGTTTTACTTCCGGTTTCTGTACTGTGCAGAAGCTTGTAAGTTTCATTAGGTCTCATTTGTTTTTTCTTGCTTTTATTTCTTCTGTGAGAAAATTTTCGAGAATTGTCAGTTAATATTTTGCCTATATTTTCCTCAAGGAGTTTTATTGTATCTTGAAGTATGTTTAAGTCTTTGATCCATTCTTATTATATTTTTGTGTGTGGTGTTCTAGCTTTATTGGGAGTGCTCTAGCTTCATTGATTTACATGCTGCTTTCCAGTTTTCACAACACCAGTTGCTGAAGTGTCTGTCTCAAATCCATTGTATTTTCTTGCCACCTTTGTCGAAGATTAATTGACCAAAAGTTTGTGAGTTTATTTCTGGTCTCTCTATTCTGTTCCATTGGCCTATATGTATGTTTTCCTATCGATTCAGTGCTGTCATGTTGACTGTAGCTCTATATTATTATCTGAATCATTAGCATAAAGAAATGTCACTGATTTTTGAATCTTAATCTTGTAACCTGCTACCTTGCTGAATACTTTGATCAGCTTTAGTAGTTTTTGTCCGGATCTTGCAGGGTTTTCTATATATAGTAACATATTACCTGCATATACTAAGACTTTTACCTCTTCCTTTCAAATTTGCATCCCTTTTACTTCTCTCTCTTGTTTGATGGCTGTTTCTAGGTATTCCAAGTCTATCTTGAGTTGGAGTGGAGATAGTGTGCATCCTTGTCTTGTCCCAGATTTTAGTGGGAAGGTTTAAATTTCCTCACAATTGATTACTATGCTAGCTGTAGGTTAGTTATCTATAGCTTTCATGATGCTTAGTTATGTTCCCTCTATGCCCACTTTGGTGAGAGATTTTATCATACGTGGGTGTTGAATTTTATCAAATGCTTTTCCTGCATCTATTGAGATGACCATGTTGCTTTGGTCCTTTCTCTTGTTGATGTGCTGTATTACATTTTTTGACTTGTATACGTTGAACTACCCCTGTGTCCCAGGCATAATCTCTACTTGGTCATGAAGTATAATCTTTTTTCTGTGTTTGGATTCTATTTGCTAGTATTTTGGTGAGGATTTTGGCTTCTGTGTTCATCAGTGATATCGGCCTATGATTCTCTTGTTTGGTAGTGTCTTTGCCTGGTTGTGGTTTCAGGGTGATTGTGGCTTCATAGAATGACTGGGAGTATTCCTTCCTTTTCAATCTTCTGGAAGAGTTTAAGAAGCACTGGTATGAGTTCTTCTTTGTATGTTTTGTAGAATTCCTCATTGCATCAGTCTGGTTCTGGACTGTTATTTGTAGGGAGGTTTTATATTGCTTTTTTGATTTAATTTCTGGTGCTCTGCTTGTTCAAGGGGTAAGTTTCTTCTTGATTCATCCTTGGTGGACAGTATGTGTCCAGAAAATTGTCCGTTTCCTGTAGGTTATCGAGGTAGTTTCCATAAACTTATCATAATATTCTCATATGATATTCTTTACTTTTATTTTATTTGTTGTAATTTCTCCTTTCTCCTATCTTATTTTGCTAATTTTTGCTCTCTCTCTTTTCTTCTTTTTGAGTTTGGACAGAGGATGTTCGGTTTTCCTTACTTTTATAAAAAACCAGCTTTTGGATTGGTGATATTTTTCCTATGGTTTTGTCAATCTCTATTATATTTATTTCCTCACCAATATTTATGATTTCCTTCCTTCTGCTGCCTTTTGTTGTTTTTTGTTCTTCTTTTTCTAGTTTATTCTGCTGGTGGGTTCAATTGTTTATTTGTGATTGTTCTTCTTTTATGAGGAAAGCCTTTATTGCTGTAAACTCCCCTCTCAGCACTGCTTTGCATGTGTCCCATAAATTTTCTTTGGTTTTGCTTTCATGTTCTTTTGTCTCAAGGAACTTTTCCATTTCAGCTTTGATTTCTTCCTTGACGCATTTGTTTTTCAATAACATATTGTTTAATCTCCATGTTTTACTTTTGTTCTCCTTTGTTTCTCTGTTGTTGATGTCTAGCTTCATGGTTGTGTGGTCGGTAAAGATGCTTGAGGTAATTTCTATCTTCTTAAAATTGCTGAGATTTCTTTTGTTCCCACCTATATCGTGAAATCTGGTAAATGTCCCATGTGCACTTGGAAAGAATGTATATACTATATTTTTGGGGGTGCAATGCTCTGAAAATATCCACCAAGTGTAATATTTCTATTGTATTATTTAACTTCTCTTTTGCCTAATTTATTTTCTGTCTGGATGATCTGTCCAGTTATGTTAATGCTGCGATGAAATCTCAAACTATGATTAGGTTCCCATCACTATCCCCCTTTATATCTGTTAGTAATTACTTTATGTACTTAGGTGCTCCTCTATTTGCTGCATATGTACTAACAAGTGTTCTATCCTCATCTTTTATCACTCCTTCAATCATTATAAAGTGTTCTTTATCTTTCTTTATGGTCTTTGTTTTAAAGACTGTTTTGTCAGAAATCAGTACTGCGACTCCTGTCTTTTTGGCTTTTCCATTTGTATGAAATACCTTTTCCATCCTTTCTCTCTCAATGTATATGTGTCCTTCTCCCTGAAGTGGATCTCTTGTAGGCAGCATATTGAAAGTTCTTGTTTTATTATCCACCCTGCCACTCTATGACTTTGACTGGAGCATTTAGTCCACTAACATTTATAATAATCGATGATATGTTTGCATTTATTGCCAATTTGACCTTATCTTTGCAGTTGATTTGGTATTTCCTCTTTGTTCATTTCATCTTCCTTTTATGGTTTGGTCATTTTCCTTTGAAATATCATGGAATTTATTTAGTTTTAGTGACACCCTGATAAGTTTTTGTCTTGTTGTTACCCTTTTATATAAGTCTTTTAGACCATTATTATAACTGTTTTTATTAAACTGATAATAACATGATCTCAAAACCGTCCTACCGATAACAAAAATTTTTAAAAAGAAAGACCAAAAAAAAATTCTCTATTTTCCTGCCTCCTTCTCCCTCTTTCAATGATTTGTATGTCTTTTTTTAAATTTTGTGTTTATTTTATTAATAATTCATGAGTTATCACCTTTCCAGCTGTGAGATTCTCATTTCTGTATCATCCTGCTACTTTTCTTTTTAGAGTAGACATTTAAATATTTCTTTTAGTATGGGTACAGTGTTACTAAACCCGTGTAGCATTTTGTTGTCTGTGAAAACATTTATGTCTCTTTCTACAATAAAGTATAGCCTTTCTGGTTAAATTATCCTAGGGTATATCATTTTTTTCATTCAATACTCTGAATATATCTTGCCACTTCCTTATGTCCTGTAGTATTTGTGTAGTGAAATCAGCTGGGAGCCTTATGGGGATTCCCTTGTAACTCACTCTTTGCTTTTCCCTTTCTTCCCTCAGGATCATTTCTTTATCCTTGACTCTGGCCATTTAATTATATGTCTTGGTGTGGATGTATTAGTGTTCTCCCTGTTTGGGACACTCTGAGCTTCCTGTACATCAATATTTGATTCCTTATATATGTTTGGGAAGTTCTCAGTCATGATTTCTTCAAACACCTTTGCAATCCCCTTTGAACTTTCCTCCCCTTCTGGAACTTCTATCATGCCAAGTTTGGCATGTTTTATATTATCACAAAAGTCCCTTATGCTTTTTTCATTTGTTTCTCGTTGTTCCTCTTGTAGCTCTTCTGAATGGGTGCTTTCTTTTGTACTGTCTTCTAAGTCACTAATTCATTCCTCTGCATTATCTAGTCAACTTTGCGACACATTTAGATTTTTCCTTATCTCAGTCAACGAGTTTACCTATTCTACTCAGCTCTTCTTTATAGATTTCATTTCATTTTTGACATATTTTATATCTCTAAACACTATCTTTTATTTCCTTCAGTAATTTGATCACTCCTTTTTAAGAATCTTGATCAAGTAAGCTATCAATGTCTATTTCACTGATCATCCTTTCAGGGGATTTCTCTTGTTCTTTTAATTGTGAATGGCTTCTCTGCTTCTTCATCTTGCTCCTACCTCTCTGGCACTGTGGTTTATGGAGTAAGAGATATCTAATGTGGTCCTAAGGGAGTTCCTCTACCTAGTGTCTATGTAGTAATACAACTTAGAAAAGAGAAAAAAGAGAGAGAGAGACAAGGAATTTTAAAAAGGGGAAATAAATTTTTGAAGACATTGTATAATGCATAATAGAAGAGCAAGTTGAAGCAGGGTGATGAAAAATAATAATAATAAAAATATTTTTAAATGTTTCAAAGGGTGAAAATAGGGGTATGTATAATTTCCAAAGAAGTGAAAATTTTAGGGTAACAGAAAATGGAACAGGTAAAAACAGATTAAAACAACGAGGTGGTCTGTGTCCTCCTGGAGACTGTGTTCATTTAATGTAAAGTCTTTCTGTATTCATCCTATTTTGGAAGCTCATCTTCCTGTTTTCAGAGGCCCTCCACTGGAGCCCTCAACTGTGCCGCTCCCAGTGCTTGTCGGCAAGCAGATCGCTCCTACCCCAAACACTGCGTCCGAAGCAGATCTCTTTACTTTGGGCTGGCTTGTCACTGCCCCGCCTGATGCTGCAGTGAGATGTTGCAGGCTGACCAGGCAGGAGTGGGCATCACGCCCTCTCCTAGCACCATGGTCAGGGGCTGCATTGCAGCAGAAAAGCTTGGGGGCCACACGCCCCCTCAGGTTGCCAGTCACTCTGCTGCTCTGTGCCACTCTACAGTCCGCCTCGTGTTTGCACACCAGAAGTGGGATCAGGGAAGACTGAGGAACATCCGTGTCCCTGGTCTGGCCCAAAACCCAGCTCCTTGTTTGCCTTGGTGAAGCAAGTTCTCTGAGGAACCAGGACAGAAAGATCCTAACTGTCTCAGGCTGTAGAGAAGTCTTCGTCAGGACGTTCAGGCTGTTAAGTACTTAATAATGAATGCAGATATTGCCCCTGCTGCTGCCTGGGTGCAAAGCACCAGAGGGTATGGTGGCTGTGTCTGAGCCCTAGCTCTCTTCACCTAGAAACTTTTGTGGATATTCAGACACGGTTATGCACCCTTCCACCCACAGGGCACATCTGCCCTGTTGTTTTATAGAGGGCCCAGGTTGTTCTGCCCTGTACACCTACAGCAATGACACACAGTCCCCTCCATTCCCCTGGACTGCCTCAGTGCAGCCATTCCCAACTTCCACCAAGCTCGTGCAGCATGGACCTGCCTCCAGCTTCCGGGCTGCATCTTGGCCTGGGTGTCTGTGCCTGTTTAACTTAGTTGTGTCAATCAACTAATACTCTGTACAGATCCAAGCCTTGGAGGCTCCCCCTCCGTCCTGCCAAAAACTCAGTTGGAGAGGGGTGACCCAGTGAATGAGCGCCAGTCATCTTTGAATCTCCCTCACTGTGGGACCTGTTCCACTCTGTTTTGCCTTTTCTTCTTTCTTTCTTCCTTTTCTCCTGCCAGATTTTATGCATCTTTACCTTTTCAAGAGGACAATTTTCTGCAAGATTTCTACAGGTTCTCTGGTTAGCTGAGTGGGTCTATGGATGTGAGTCTTGGTGCATTTGTGGGAAAGGGTGAGTATCAAGCATCCTTCTACTCCACCATCTTGGCCAACACCCCCAGAATGTCTCACTTTATGGTGGAAGATAAACACAGCCTTGAAATAGATGGAAGAGGTATTTCATGGAAATGATAAGATAGTGCAAATTGCAATGCTCCACTCATACAAAGTATGTTGCAAATTAAGGGCCACAATGAAAGATATATATGAGACTATATAATGAAAAAGAGATCAATATAAAAATAGAGTATTACACTCATTAATTTATATATAGACCCAACACCATAGATAATAAGAATATTAAGAAATATTAGTAGACATGAAGGAATCATTTTATTATAAAACAATAATAGTAGATGAATTTAACGCCTCACTATTCTGATAGACAGATCATCCAGAAAGAATATCTGTAAGGAAATAGAGGTCTCAATATTATATTTGATCATTTGAACCTAACTGGGTTATTGGACACTGCATCAGAAAAGCAGAACACATAAACTTTTCAAGTGTGCACAGGATGTTATATAAGGAATTAACCACAAATTATGTCATGAAAAGTGCCTCAGGAACTTTAAGCAAGTATATATTACAGCAAGTATTTTTCCACACACATAATCATGAAATAATGCATCAACTCTAGAAAGAAGAAAAAAATGCACAAACATGTGATTAAACCACATGCTTTAAAATAATAAAATAAAACAAGGTCAATGAATAAATTAAAGAGGTAATAATATCATACGTATAGACAAATTACAATGAAAACACAGCTTCATAAAATGTATGGGATACAGCAGAGACAAAACTATGAGGGAAGCTTAGAACAATTAAGGTCTTCTACAAAGAAGAAAAATCTCACACAATGGGCCAAACATACCACCCAAAACAACAAGAAATAAGAACAAAAAATCCCAAAGGCATTAGAATGAGAAATCTTTAATTAGTAGGTTGAAAATAAATGAAATATAAATAAAAAAATTAGTTGAAATTCCTATAAACATGAGCTAATTTTTTCTTAAAAATATTAACACACTGGTAAGCATTTAGCCAGGCTTTTCAAGAAATACACAGAGTGGACCAAAACAAAATAAGAAATGAAACAGTGGAAATAATATCATTTATTACAGAAATGCAAAAAAAGATTATGAAATCACTATGAGCAGTTATGTGACAACCAATTGGATGACCTAAAAGTAATGGACACATTTCTAGATACGTGCAGCCTACCAACACTGAATAAAGAGAAAACAGAAAACTTGAAAAGAGCAATCAGTATTAGTTAAATAAAATGTATAATTTTAAAAACACCCCAGGGACAAAATGCTTGGATGCCTTCACTAAAACCGCTTTCCCCCCAACTATTTCAAAAAATGAAGGAGGAAGGACAATTTCCAATGTTATTCTATGAGGCCACCATTACCCTGATAACAAATCCAAAGACACAACAAAGAAAAAATGAAAATGAAAAGCCAATATCCTTGATGAATATACATTCAAAAATCCTCAAAAGAACATCAGCAAATTAATCCAGCAATACATAGAAAGGATTATACACGATGATCAGTTGGATTCCTTTCAGAGTCACAAGGATGGTTCAACATACACAACTCCATCAGCATGACACTTATCTAATAAAGGAAGAAAAAATTCCACAGGACCTTGTCAATACAGAGAGAAAAAGGATTTGACACAATTCAACATACATTCATGACCAGAACTCTCACGAAAGTGAGTATAATGGGAACATCTCTCAGCATAGTAAAGGCCATTTATAGCAAATTATAGTACTCAGGGGTATAAGCTGAAAGCCTCCTGGGTAAATTCAGGAACAAGACAAGGACTCCTATTCTCACCCCTTCTGTTTCATAGTAATACAATAAAGGAAAAGGGAAAGAAAAAGAAGTAAAGGAAACACAAATGGAAAGAAAGAAGCAAAATTATCACCAATAATGATGGCATAACAATCTACACAGATAGTCCTAAGGGCCCCACACTGACTGTTATGAATAATAAATAATTTCAGCAAGGGAGCAGGGTACAAGATTAATGTAAAGAAGTCTCTTGCATTTCTACACATTAATCATGAGATATCCTAAAATGGACGTTGAAAGAAATACTATATAAAATTCCATTCCCTGGAATATCTTAGAATAAATGTAACCACATATGTGAAAGATTTACACACTGAAAAGTATAAAAAATTAACAAAGTATTTAAAAATGATTCAAAGAAATAGAAAGATGTCTTCTGCTCTTGGATTGAAAGAGTTCATATTGTTAGCATGGCCGTACTACACAAAGAAACCTACAGATTTAGTGCAAATAATGTTATGAAGTTGTAGAATTTTCCAAAGAAGCAGAAAAAATAACCCTAAGTTTTATATTAAATCATTAAAAATTGCCAAAATGATCTTAAAAAAACAACAAATCTGGAGATATAACCCTCCCAGGTACCTTACTCTACTACAAACCTACAGTAATAAAAACACCATGGCATTGGCACAAAGATATAATCAATAAAAACAGAGAACCTAGAAACAATTCCACACACCTATGAGCAATGAATCTATGATAAAAAAGGCAAAAGTATACAATGGAGGAAAGAAAGTCTTGTCAATGGATGGTGTTGTGAAAGCTGGACATCTACATGCAAAACAGTGAAATGAGAGCATTCCCTGACATCATATACAAAAATAAACTACAAGTGTATTAACGACCTAAATGTAAGACCTAATAGTATAAAACTGCTAGAAGTGAATATAGGTGATACCCTATTGGATATATATCATAGAAATATTTTCTTTTATCAGTCTCCTAGGCAAAAGAAATAAAAGCAAGAATAAGCAAGTGAGACCTAAACAAACTTGAAAACTTCTGCACAGCTAAGGACACAATGAATGAAATGAAAACACTGCTTGTGTAATTGGAGAACATTTTGGCAAACAATGCAAGTGACCAGGGTTTAATAGATGTAGGTTAATAGATGTAACATGGATTTAGGTTACACAACTCAATTTGAAAATCAAAATCCCAATCAAAAATAAGAGCATCGTAACTGAGTTAATAATTTTCCAAAGAAAACTTACAGATGAGTAATGGTCAGGTGATAAAAATGCTCAACTTTGCTAATTATTAGGTAATTGCAAATCAAAACCACAATGAGGTAACACTTCACACTGGTCAAACGGCTATTATCAAAAAGTCTACAAATGGAAAGTTGGAGACGATGTGGAGGTAAGAAATCTCTTGTATACACTTTGTAGGAATGTAAATTGATAAAGCTTCTATGGAAAACAGTATTCAGATTTCTTTAAAACCTAAAACAGAACTACCATATGAAACACTAATTCCTCTCCTAGGAAAAATCTGAGGAAAGATCCCTAAATTGAGAAGAACGAATGTTCACAACAGCACTGTTATTATCATGCAAGACTGGGAAGGAATCCAAGGGTCCACAGTAGAGTATGGACTTAAGAAGATATGATGATTCTATAAATATGCAATGGAATATTAGTCAGCCATGAGAAAGTATAACACATTGCTATTTCAGCATCCTGAATGGACTTAGTAAATATTGTGCTTAGTGAAGAAACTTAGACAAAGACAAAAGTATGTAATATAATTTATATGTAGAATTTTAAGAATAACAAATATCTATGTACATCTATCTATAGATATCTATTGATAGATGACAGATAAATAGAAGGATAGATACACAGACACATGGTAGATAAATAAATAGATAGATAGGCAGATAGATTGATTGATTGATAGAGACATGGAAGATAGATAGACAGACTAGATAGGAAGGACTGAAACAGAATGAAAGATACGGAAAAAATTTATGTTTACCAAAGTGGAAGGGAAGGACAATTTTATGGTATGATATTGAGAGATATAATGTAGTATACATAAAGGAGAGAAGCAACAATATAATCTGTATAGATCAGGGAATTATTCAAAATAACTTATAATAATTGAATGTTAAAAGTATTGTAATAATTTATAATGCAATATAATCCACAAAGATGTTGGAATCTCTATGCTGTACATCTGAAACTACACAATATAGCACATCTAATATACTTCAAATAAAAATAAAACATCTCATGTATAATTTAGTCCTTTTTCCACTGATAGCAGTTTCCTTTAATATTGATTTATTTTTACTCATTATCTTTTATGATTACTCTCTCAAATAATTTCTTTTACTCTTGTGAACATGTTACCAGTTTGATGTATATATATTTATTGCCCCTGATTTCCAATTTTTCTCTCTTTAATCCATAAAGTATAGTAGCATTTAAGAAAATACCCAAAGAAACAGTTGCAAATTTCTCGTGGTGTCTGCTTAGCATTTTGTTCGTTTTGCATATTTTGGCCATTTTAAATTTATTAGAAGAGCTCTTTTCTGAACCCCGTGTAAGGTGTCTCAGTTTTATTTTTTTCATCTCATTCAGGATTTGTTTGTCTGGTAAAGTATTTTCACTTTGTATCTAAGTGATAACTGTGCAAGATAGAGTATTCTTGAGTGAGAGATTTCTTCTATCAGTAGTTTGAAAATGCCATTTAATTTACCGTTGGCCGATGTTTTCTGCTGAGTAATCTGCTGAAAGTCTAATGGGGTTCCTTTGTAGCTTATCATAACATTTGTTGGCTGCCTTTAAAATTTTACTCTGTCATTGACTAGCCAATTTGCATATGACGTATCTTGAAGTTCTCTTTGCCTTAAAGTTATTGGTGTTTTTTTGGCACATGGACTTGTATATCAGTTCCTTACACAGGTTCAGGAAGTTATCAACTATTACTTCTTTAAATAAACCATCAGCTAACTTCTAATTTTCTTCTCCCTCCAGGATTTCACTCTAAAGTGCATTTCCTGAAGAAGTCTGATGGCTAATGTAGAATTTCCTCACTTTTTAATATCTTGTATCTCTGCGCTCCTCTATCATTTTTAGTTTTGTAATGGTGAGTTTGCTAAACTCACTTCCACAAAGGCAGTCTGCTCCCAATGCTTCCTGTTCCTTCATCTATCTCAGATATTAACTTCATCTGGTCCTCCAATATTGTTTGGATATTTTTTAGTTCCAGTCTCTTTGGTAATGTATTACTTATCAGCATTTAATTTATTGATAAACTCACTAAACTGCTATCTGAATTTTGTTTTTGTATTGAGTTACTGTATGACACTTATTGGGATTCTCTATTAATTATATGGCAATATACCATGACTATAAGTTTGTTTGCTGCAGGGTTGACATTGTGTGTGTGTGTGCGTGTGTGTATTTGTGTGTGTCTTTATCTGTTTCGGTGTCTATGCCTGTGTATCTATGTGTGTGCGTGCAGTATAATGTTACTGTGATTGGTCATGATCAAGGTAAATTTTTGCTCTGATGACACTAAATAATAGTTTTGGAGTTGGAGCCCTTGCTTTTGTTTTCTGGTAGTTTGCAATATTGCACAATTTTTGGTTTTATTTACCTGAGCTACCTCTGATAATATTTCAAAATGGCACTTTCCAGTCTCTACAGTCTGCATAAAAGATGTGCTTTCATTGTCACTTCTTAGAATTCTCTGGTAGTTAATGCCACTGCTGTCACTGGCATGGTGAACCCTTCCTTTTATCTGATATCCCTTGAGACTCAGTTTATACATTGAGGAAAGGTGTAAAGACAGGTGGGTATTTGGAATCAGGCAAGTGCCTTTCCCATATCCAATTTTGCAAGATAACTTGTCTCCACCAATCTGAATGGGGAGTTAGGACAGTGTCATGAATGTCTGAGTGTCTGAAGGATGGAATTTCTTTCTCCATTGTGGCTCCCTCCAAGTTACCTGTGACCATGATTGCTGGTGCAGTTGGATGCCGAAGCTGTGAGAACCACTGAGACTCTGTTTCTCCTGGGTTCTCTAAGCCTGTGGGCTCAGACACCCTAGTCAGTGGGCCTTGGTTGCAGGCACCTAAACTGCTCTTCCCTCAGTTGAGCCTCCTTTATGTGTTTTAGCACACCAAACTTCAGCTTTACACATTCTTTCTGGAGTATTGTTTTGTGTTGTAGTTATTTTTGTTGAGATGTGAACTTTTTACTGACTGTAAATTTAGGGGGAGAGACAAAAATAGTTTAAACATATGTCACTTTTGTCAAAGTATATATTTTTCATTTAAAAGCTTAAATTCTAATTAGGACACTATAAGAACAGTAAAGAAAGTGAACAAATCACCTCCCTTAATGTCATATTACAACAAAATATTTTTATTTTCCTGGGTTATTTTGTTCATTGTTTTTCCCACATGCATGAACATTTTACTAAAATATATGCCTATAATCTCTTTAAAATCATTTAAATTATTAAAATATTTCTCTGTGCTGAAAATATAGCCCTGTTGCTTCTCTAATTTACAACTGGTAGCTTGCATATTTCTGTCTTCACCATCCTTCTTGTCTGTCCTGAAACAAAACCACTACTTGGTGCACTGCACATATATAAGTGATTCTGTTCCTGTTTCTTTATGATTATTTCTCTTATATCTTTAGTTTCCTCATATAAGTGATAACTTACAGTGTTTCTCTCCGTATGACTTATTTTCATATGTACAACACACTTTGGGTCCAGTCACATTTTTTCAAATGGAAGAAATTTATTTTTTGATATGACAATGACTAAGTATTTATTATGTTATCTATATCTCACATCTACTTCAGCCAATCATATGTTGATGGGCAGTTGAGTTGTGCATCTATCCTTGGCTATTTTAAATGAAGATGTTAAGAACAATGGGGGTAATATATCCTTTAAAGTTAATGTTTTCATGTTTTTACAGATTTATGTCAAAAACTGGAATTGCTGCGACATATATTGCTTCTATTTATAGTTTTCTGTTCACTGTTTACACTTTTATAATAGTGGGTTTATCAATTTATGTTTCCACCAACAGTGTACCTGGGTTCCCTTTTATCGACATTCTTATTAATGTTTGTCATTTGAAGTCTTTTTAAATAGCCATTTTGGTTGCTGTGGATCATATTTCATTCTGGTTGTGATTTACGATTTCCTAATGAATAGCAACGTTATGTTTCTTTTTATGTGAATGTAAATCATCCTCATATCTGATTTTGAAAATTTTCCATGAAGATCCTTAAAATGTTGAGGCCTGTGTTTTAAAATATTGGGACTAATTTGGTACATATATATTATGGATATTAACACCTTTTTGTTCTCATTGACTGAAATTATTCCTTCTATTCTGTGTGTTGTCATATGTCTTCTAGAAGGTTTCCTTTACACTGCAAAAGCTTTTGCACTTCACACATATACAAGAAGTAGAATCCCTGTATCATGTAGTACATCTAATTTCTCCTACGTAAATTTAAAACTATTATTGATAATTTTCCTTTCCTTTTTTTTTTTTTACTTAGGAGACAGATCACCAATAAATATTGGTATGATTTATCTCAAAGTCAATTCTTCTCATGTTTTTGATCAGAAATTGTATAGTTTCAGGTTTTACAATTAGGAAATTGATCCATTTTTATCTTATTTTGTATTCTATGGAAGGAAGTGCTCATACGTCTTCCTTTTACTTGTACTGTCCAGTTTTCCCAGAATTACTTGTTGAAGAGACTGCCTTTTTTCCATTGTATACTCTTGCCTCCTTTATTGTAGACTAATTGACCATACGTGTGTGGGTTCATTTTCGAACTCTTTATTTTGTTCCAGTGATTTATGTGTCTCTTTTAGTGATATATATTGATGTTTTGATTACTGTAGCTTTGTAGTACATTATAAACACAGGGAGGATAATACCTACAGCATTGTTCATTTTTCAATGATAATTTTAGAAAATTTGGTTCTTTCCTATTTTTGTATAAATTTTATTATTATTCTCCTTGTTTTGAGAAGAAATGTATGGATTCTGTGAGAATAGAAATTTAGTAAATGTAAAAACCTAACAAAAATAGTAAAATGTGGAGGACAAATCATACAATATTAAACAACTAATGGATTGCAGTAAAAATCAAAGGAAATATATATACAGAAAAATGACAACAGAAACAAAGTCCATGGGGTATAGCAAAAGCAGTATTAATAGGGATGCTTATAGCAAAATAATCCCACTTATACAAATAAGACACATCTCTCCCTTATAACATAATCTTACAAACAAATGATGTAGCAAAATAAGAATAAAATTGTTAGTAGAAGGAAAGACAGCTGAAAGGTCAGAACATAAATAAATAAAATAATGATTAAAAATAGAAACATTCAAACAAACTAAGTAATGGCTTTTGAAAGATAAATAAAGTTGATAAACTTTAACCAGATTCATGAGAAAAAAAGAGTACAGATTAATAAGCTCAGAAATAAATGAGAAGTTACAGCTTATATCAAAGAAATACAAATCATCATAAGAAGATATAAGAAATTATATGTAAATAAAATGGAAACACTAGAAGAAATATACAATTTCTGAGAAAGACATAATCTCCAGAATGGAATGAGAAATAGAAAATATGAACAGATTTCCACTAATGAAATTGAATAAATAATTAAACAAAATCTCCCAAGAAACACAATTCCAGGCCTAGACAACTTCACAGGTGAATTTTGCCAAACATTTAGAGAAGAGCTATCACCTATACTTCTCTGAGAATTTCAAAAATTTGCAGACGAAGGAAGGCTTCCTACCCCAACTTTCTGTATCACACTACTACTAAAACTGGAACAAATACCTCAAAAAATTACAGGTAAAATACTACCGATAAGCATTGATGTAAAAGCATCACTGAAATGTTAGCAAAGCAAAAAATACATTAACAGGATTATATATTATGATAAAGTCAATTTTAATCCAGGGATGCAAAATTGATTCACTACCTACAAATTAATCAGTATGATACACCACACTACAAATTAAAGTATAAAAATTATATAGTCACATTAATAGAGTCATAAAATTTTTTGACAATTCATCAACTATTTAAGATTATATTTCTCCTCAAATTGGGCATGAGGAAACATACCTTAACACAGTTAATGTCATATATGACAAGAACTCAGCTAACATGACCCTCACTGATTAAAAGCTGAAAGCATCTCCTGTAAGAGCAGTAAGAAGACAAGAATGCTCACTCTTACCACTTTTATTCAGTGTACTATTGGAAATTCTAGTCATAGCTATCCAAAATAAATGGAAATATAATATAGCTAATTTAGAATAGGAGTAAAAGTATCTGTATGCAGATGACATACTTTAAACAGAAATCCTTTAGATTGCACCTCAAAACTACTAGGGCTTATCAATGCATTTGGTAAAATTTCAGCATGTAAAATTAACATACAGAAATCTTGCATTTCTGTACACAAACAACAAGCTAACAGATAGAGAAAGTGAGGGAATTCTCTCATTTACAGTTGCATTACAAAAAGCAAAAGCTAGAAATATATCCATCCAAGGAGGTAAAAGTCCTGTACACAGAAAACTATAAAACATTTATAACAGAAATTGAAGACAATGCAAACACATGAAAGGTTATACTGTGTTCATTGATGAGGAAAAATATATTGTTTAAATGACAGTAATAGCCAAGAAAATACATAAATTAAATTCAGTGCCTATCAAAATACCAAGGGCATTTTCTGAATTTACAATAAAGAATTCTAAAATTTACATGTAAACACAAAAGTGTTGAAATCACAAAAAAAAGAAAAGAAAAGAAGAGAAAACAAACAATAAACAGAATCATATTTGACAAAGAAGAAAGAGGATGTATCATTTTCCCTTATTTAAAACTATAATACAAAGCTACAGTAATAAAAAGAATATGGTAGTGCACACAAAAAAGAAAATAATTTAACACAAAAAATGTCTGAAATTGAAATCAGACAGTTATGGTCATTTAGCCCATTACAAAAAATGAATATACAGTGGGGAAAGTTAGTCAACAGGCATAAGAAACTGGTAAACATCAATAACCATCAGAAAAATGCAAGTCCAAAACACAAAAAGATTTTATGTCAGTCCTGTCAGAATGAATATTATCAAAAAAGATACAAAAGATAAGTGTTGGTGAGGATGTAAGAAAAAAAACCCTGATGCACTGCTGAAGTGAATGTAAATTTGTGCTGCCACTGTGGAAAACAGTATGCAGTTTTATCTAAAAATAAAGAATGAAATATAATCCAACATTTCCATATCTGGATACTTATTTCAAGAAAATAAAAACAATAACTAGAAAAGATAAATTCAAACATATATTCACTGCAGCATTATTTACAATAGAGAGGATATAGAAGCAAATTTATTGTTCATCAATAGATGATGGATAAAGAAAATTTGTGTTTATAGTATATATATCTAAAAATCTATATTTTTATTTTTATATATTATAGACTTATCTATATTTATATATATATATATATATATGCACAACCACAGATAAAAATACAATGGGTTATTACTCAGCTATAAAAAGAATAACTTCTTAATTTGCAACAAATGGGTAGATCAAGATGGTATTATGCTAAGTGAAATAAGTCAGAAACAGAATGAAAAATGCTGTATGATTTTACTCATATTTGGAATTTAAAAGAAATGAACATACCACAACAGAAAAGGAGATATAGATACACAAAGAAACAGGTTGTTCACAAGATGGAGGGAAATGGTGTGAGGAAAAAGAAATACTTGACGAAAATTAAGAGAGAAAACTTTCCAGTTGCAAATTTAATGAGTCAGGGGCAAGAAATGTGCTGTATGGGGAATAGTATATAACTATGAAATATCTTTAAATAGCAACATATCATAACTAGATATATTCCAGTGATCAGTTTGAAAAGTACTACAAATAGAAAAAAGCACGTTGTTTAAGAGGAACTAAAACAGTTTATAGATTAAAGTACACTTCAAAAACAAACATAGTTTAAGAAAAAAATTAGATTTGTAGCTAACAGAGGCAGGGGTTTGGAAAGGAGGATTTCATTAATGCACTTAAAAGCTACCAATCGCCAGTCGTAAAATATATGTGTCCTAGGGATGCCCCAGAGTAACATGAAAATTACAATTAATACTGCTTTATGTTACATATCAATGTTGTTAAGGGAGTAGACCCTAAGTTTTCTCATCACAACCAAAAGGCAAATTGTATCTCTTTAATATTGTATCTAAATGAGATAATGAATTCTCCCTAAAGTTGCTATGATAGTTATTTCATGATACTTGTAAATCAAATCACTATCCTGTGCACCTAAACTTACACAATATTCTACACCAATTATATTTCAATAGAAGCAGAAGGAAAAATGGAAAGTCTATATTCACATATTCCCATGTCATTTCTCATGATTGCTTCTGCAGCAAGTAAACTTGAGTCATGATATACTCATCCTAGGTAAAGATACTCATAAATAAGTGATTCTAATAAATTATACATAAAGATACTAATAAAGTTAGTGTTTTAGCATGCCTTTAAATTTCTTCATGTTAACAGCCCACTGCTTCTGTAGGCATCAAAATTTCACACTGTGTATTCATCTGAGATTAGGGAATGGATACAAATTTAAAACTGGCTGCTCTTGCTGTGAGTGATAAAGTTCACTGTCTCTGACCGATGGTCTCATCTCCCCGACAGCATCTGTAAGAAATGAACATGCGAGGTTGCTAAAAATCTCAGCATGGTAAAATCTCAGAACTCCTAAAATTCTTAACTGTTTTCCAATGGGAATGCAATACTGACAAAGACTTGATTTTGGAAAACAATGTGGTGTTTTCTCATGGTTGCATTAGGGGATGTGAGGAAATCCCTGAGATCCACAACAAAAATTCTTGCTCATGTGCTGTGCAAAGAAGTGTAAAAGATCTGCATTATTAGGACTGAGGACGGCTTTCAAAATGTTGTCTATGCTCACTCTATTCCAGGTAGTACAAGGAAAATAGGTAATTGCAATTTCTAGGTGAACGGGAGTAAGTCAGTTGTTCACTCTCTTTAAATTAGTCAAGGGGTGATCAAAGCCAAAATAAGATGTATCAACAATAAGAAATAGAAGAAAATAGAAATTAAACATAAGCTTAAATTAAAAAGGAGACACGGTCCTGTGCTGGGCTCTGGGGACTGGAGAATATATATGCATCAGTCAAATTCAAGGGTTCATTGGCTAGGCCCAAGCATCAGCTCGAGATTCAATGAACATTTAACAATTAGTATACTGGGAGAAATATAATATTCCTCTCCCTGATCAGAAGAAAATCAGATGGCTCAATGAAACTCTTAATTCACAGAGATTCTGCCAGATGCAGAAAAATAATTCACTGATGACTCAACTAAGACATACTTAGTTACTGCTTATAATCCATCATCACACACATACACAGTGGTAGACAGATTTGTAGTATTTAGTGGGAAGAGTTCTGTGGGCAGAGCTCAGAGAATAGTTTTCAAAGTATCAGCCAACTTTTGTACTTTTGCCAATAGTCAAGCTTTTCCCAGGTAGAAAACTACAGTTGGGCAAACAATATTCTTGTTTAGGAATTCTAATTTTGAAATTATACTGTAGCTTTTGACTCTTCAGTATAAAACCTTGTTCAGAAGATCACGGTAAGACCCACTGTCTGATATGGGAGCTGGAAACTAGCTGCTGAACCAGCCCATCTGAACCCCAGACTGCTAATGTAAGCAAGAACATAGCCACCATCAGAGTTGAGCTGACAAACTTAAAAGCTTGATATTTCTGTTGTAGGAACAACCACTGTTGTCCAGGCACAGATCTCCTTCTGCAAGTGATCTCTTTTCTTCACTTGGTAAAGGACATATTGGTGGGATGTTGTAAGAGCTTTCCCTGGCCCATTTGCCCTTTCTGCAGATTATCAAAATTTTCTTCACAACTGGTGACATATTTTCAGGAGTCAATGTTGCCATTCCAGTCTTATCAGCTGAGAATTTCTGCATGATTATGAGCAGAAGCCTTAGACACCCTGACGTTGCCTACAATTTTTCCAGCATTTCAGGGCATTTCACATTCTGAAAATGATTCACCTTTTATTTTAAATTAATGGGAAATAGTCAAAGTCTGCAATGAATATTATATATTTCCTAATATCTGCAGAAATTTGGTACTCATGCATTTGGACAAATTTATAATTCCACCACCCTCACCTCTTTCTAGTCTACACATTTTAGATTGCAATTTGATTACTGAATATGACCACCCCAACCAAGGTTCTAGTACCTCTTAGATACTATCTGTGTTAAGGTTAGAAGGGGCACATGTTATGTGGGTTGCATAAACCTGCATTAAATGTTTGCAATAGCACTGTCTCTTCTGGACAAAGCTCTGATTCTAAGAAGTAACTTAATTAGAAGTCATTATAGTTATTAGTATGGGGAATTGAATCAGCTATTTTGGTTTGGGTGGTTGATGAAGACACAGGAAAAAATCCAGCAAATATGAATGGAATGCTTTAACCCTCTGGAGGCATGAATTAAGAAGAAAATAATACTTTGTCTCCTGTACCTACCTCCACATACTATCTTGAGTGACTAGTCCTTGGGCTAAGAAAAGAGCTAGATTGTGGTGAAGAGTAAAGACCATAATGAAATAGTTTGAAAACCATGAGAGATTTGTTGTTTCAGTAAAGTAGATTTTGCTTAAAGTAAACATGTATTTTTCATTCACTAAATTCTAAAATGCATCCTGTGGCATGTGCTGTGCTTACTGTGCTGGTATCCAAGCTAGACAAGTAAAGGCGGATAGACAGAAAACATCTGAAGAAGGTAGTTTCTGTACTGAGGCTGGCAAAGTCTAAGTAGGTAAAAGGAGGACACCCAAAGGCCAAGGGTGAGCTGGATCAAAAGTGGTGAGGTAGCAGCTAACACAGTTGACAAGTATTTGCCTGGATGTATCTCAAGATACAGTGAAACATAAAGATATACCAAGGAAGGCAGATGCCAGATGTAGAAAGAAATGACTAAACAAAGTTGATTTTGTGGGCTTAGAGTTGGAAAGGCATTAAGAGCCACCAAGACGACGTAAGCTTGCCTTTGGCTGGAAAATAAATGCAAAATAAAGTATCGACTAGAAAATATAGTATAGATTCTTGAGGGCAAAAATTAAAGCACCAATTGGAATGCTTTGAGAACAACACAAAGAAGACCATAAAAAAAATTACTTCTTAAATTCTACCACATGCTGAATGTGCCATCTGAGACTACATCATGTGACCTTTATGATTCCAGGGATGACATAATAGAGACCATGAACCCTGGGCTGGTTCCTGCATTTATCTTCTGTTCCAACCCATCCTAACTTAACACTTTTAATACTTTCCAGGGTGAACCAGAAACCACTTTGTACTTTTCCCTCTCTCCATGTTTTAGTCTTTTTCCAAATTCTTCTATTTTCTCTTCTTCCTTACAAGAAGTTATCTAAATTAACTCCCATATTGTTCCATCAAATGATCATGTAAATCAAATATCTCTTTTTTCTTTAAATAGTAACTAAGTCTCCCATTTAACTCTTAACACTGTTTAAAAAAAAAGATTAATACAGGTACACATCTATGTTTATTGTTCAAATAAGAAAATTGAAGATAGTTGTCGACATTTGCCAACATCAATTTTAATCTTTGTTATCTTGCATAATCTTGTAGTCCTTTGGTAAATCAGTTGTAATTAGGATGTCGTTCATAAACTGCAGATGGCTGATGAGTTGGCCTTGAAAGAGAGGTAGATGATGTATCAGCTATCACTGTTATTGGAAACCGTGGGTTGCTCACAGGTTAAAGTTTACAAAAACGACCTTCATTGGCAGATATGTTGTGATATCTTTTTGGAAAAGTATAAGGCTCCACCATCAGTCCAAAATAATTCCTCTGTATGGGAGAGACGATTCGGTACTGAGAAGTACAAATTGTAGTTGTAATGGAGTTAATCACATGGCCATTTGTTTCATTGTAGCTGTTTTGAATGTGCCCGTGGACTATGGTAAACTGATTTAAAATAGCTCGTTGATCCACTGCACTTTGTTATGGTGGTCTAACTGAAATTGACGATGGAGGAGAAAAATCACCTCTGATCGGGGTAGTTTTATCACCAATTATGTGGCTAGTAGAGGGCTTTCTTATTAGAGGCATGTTTAAATTTGCAGACGGTAAAAATGCACTTTCTCCACTAGTGTCAGCCACAAAACCTGAAATATGATTATCCACATTACACCCTGCTTATAGTGCTTCTTGTTGAAATCTTCAGCCAATGAAGACACCAGAGAGGAATTTTTAATCCCAACTCTTCTTTTTATTCTCACTAAAAGCTGGGGACAGCCTCGTTTAAAATTTGGATTATAATAGAAATGCAGCTACAACCAAAGGAGAAATATTTTAGTAATATTTTAAACCAAAATACAAGTCTAGAATAAGCCTAACCTATAAAAGCTCAGATTCCACGTTTTCTATGCAAAGATAATATCATCAAAATATGAACATTACTGACGATTTTTTTGAAGTTCCTTATTTGGAAACTACACATTTAAATAGTATACTCATCAAATTTAAGAAGTTAGCAATTGCAGTAACGGTCAATGCCACTTTTTAAAAGCAGCTTTAATACCTTTATTAAGATTTCTGGAAAGATTCAAAGTTGCAAGCGAAGTTTCTCATAATATTGACTACTTAATGTACTGTCCTCATTTTTTAGAAAAAGTAAAGGATTTTAGCCTTAGCAGTTTTATAAAATTTTCAAAATCTAGCTTTATATTTATATTACCATTGATTGATAAACAAAATAAAATTTTATATATAAGTTACCAAGTGGTAACTAAAATTTCTGAATACTTTGCTTAAAACAGAGACTCCCTTTCTTCAGCCAGAAAGTCAGCTAGACAAGCAGAAGTTTGAAAATTCTGCCGTACTTTCCTAAACCCATAATGGTAATGCTGTCTAAGTAAACTTTTCATACTTCCAGTTTCAAATATTCTGAAAGGAGCCTTTCTTTCCAAAACTTCCTTCTTAAAGACATCTTCATCAATCACAATGAAAGATCCATTATCTTCCAACTAGATGGATTTAAATTGGTCACTCCCAGGCATTTTCAAGAGATTTTTGGAAATGTCAGAGAATGAAAATGATTATCTTAATCTGGTTCGGAGACACAATGTGTGTTACATGGTGTTTAAAACAAGGATTCTAAAGACAAAGTCTAAAAAGCATTTTCTTCAAACATAGACCTCACGTCCAAGTCCCCAGAGAATGTTTGATCACACAATAGAGATCTACCAGAGTTTCCTGAACCAGTTGTTCCATCTTTAAAAGACACATCTTGAATTTCTGAAGAAATATGTGCCATCTCAAATAACTTTTTCTACAGCTACTTTTCTAATCTGCATGATTTTGTGCAATGCAGTTTAAAATGCTGCTTTGGCAGGCCTGCACAGATAAATTGCTGGACCTTCACAATGCTTCTCAACTTGAGTAGCTGTGACATCACAAAACGACTGGTCTCCCAGCAGCTCAAGTGTAACGTTCAGCCAGTGTTTATTTCTCATTCATCCAGTTAAAATGAAACATATTGGATACTTATTTTTATAGTGTGATTTGCAAATATTTTCCCCATAAAATCTTTTAAACAATTAAATATTTGGGTCTATGAAATAAAACCAATCTCCATTTGTCCACAAATTTATAACAGATTTGAGAACAGAGTATAAATAATGCAGAAAATGTATAAAATAATTTTTAAGTTTTGTAATTTACAGTGAAATTTGTGTAAAACCTGTACAGAAATGTATTACTATTTCATCATCATTTGTAATTAAAGTGAAATATAATTTGATTTGGAAATGGAAATAGGCATTTATATGTGTATTTTAGAATAAGTAGCTCTATATGCAAAACATGAGAAGAATAAATATCAGTTTATTTGGTATGTTTATATATAAATGGTTAATATATATGAAATAAAATTATATTAAAGTAATCAATCAAATTGAAGATATCCCAAAGGGAAGAATTTTTTTTTAATTTGTAGTTCAGTTCTATAAGTGAAACAAATGTAATTTAATATTCTACATTAAAATTGCAAAAGAGACAATCTTATTGTATATTTACAAATGTTTATTTTTGCCATTCTACCACTCAGAGGTTTATCATTCCCTAGAAGTAATAAATTTTCTTGACATCTTTATAATCCATACTCTTGGGGTTTCTGTTAAGTGTTCCAAAATGTTGTTGATATATAAACTTATGCACAAGATCCTGGGTTCAGTAAGCATTGCCTCCATTAAGGGACAAAGAAACAAACAATCAAAAAACAAAGATATAACAGTATATGTAGGTTGGGGTGGAAGAGACCAGGTAAAATATTTTAGGAAGCAATACTTTTCTCAGTCCTGAAACAGTTGACATTGTTAGTATAATACGGCATTTTAAGGCAAGTGTCTTGTGCACTAATTGTAAATAATAGCTATGTTCTGTATCAGTAAACTGTAGTAAATCCAGTTCTACCAAATATTATATTCTTTATTAAGAAATAAATTCCTTTAAACATACGCCAATTCAAAATCAGTGATAAAATTTTTAAATAAATAAATGTACCCTCAAGCTACAATGTAAATTTTTCTTTCACTATGTGTAAATTCCCTTCTAAATAAATGTTAGCAACCTGAATTCATTGCATATTATAAGTATTATAAACTATAGTTAAGTTGGTTTAGTCCTGATAGATAAATATTATTTAACTTACACAAATGAATATGTGTGATATCATCCCTTTAAAAAACAAAGAATTCAAAAATAACAATCTCAAAATATGTAGGAAAATTATAGACAGTTCTGATCTTAACATCTTTATAAAAATATCCTTAAATTCGCTCTAGATAGAATGTAACTAAGCATAATAAAAGCCATATATGAAAAACCCATGATTTATTTCAATTTCAATGTTAACTTACAGGAAGATTTTCTTCTGGTCCAGTAATAAGAAAAAGAAGCTCATTTTCACAAGTACTAAATTACACTACTAGAAGTCCTAGCCAGAATATCTAGTAAAGTGTCGGAGCCAGCCGACAATCGATCAGGTCCAGAAACCTGTGCTGCAGGACTGAGGAAAGAAAGACAAGACTAAAAGGTGGGGTTGAGAGGATCTCACTCTAGCCCGCAAGACGCTAGGTCAAGAGTGGACATCGAGTTTATTTCAGGCAGTTAATTTATACAAATTCAAGTGACTACCATGTGCATTCTTGCACATAGGCACAGGTATTGTTTTTCAGGGTACATTAATGGTGTGCACTAAAATCATTATCATTGTTTACTGTTCCACACACGAAGATTGACTGATCCCCAAAAGCTAAGATCATAGACTAATATTATTGTTCCTTTAGGCTAACATCATGACTCGTGTATCATTAGCTCAAGTGATTGTTCTTTCAGACAAAGATCACTAACTTGTGGCCGATTGTATCTCTTTTTCCAGAAGCCCTAGTTCTTAATAACTCAATGGCATTAAGATGTTTTTCCGACTCCAAATGCACCTGCTGTTTTTCTAACAAAGGGGTGGCGGGACAGAGATTGTCTTAGCTCAATCAGCCTTAAAGCTTGACGCCCCACACTCTGGGAGTTTAGGCCCAGTTTCTGTGCTCGGCAGTCCCAACCTCAGAGCCTGGCGCCCCACATTCTGGGAGTTTAGGCCCATTTTATGTGCTCGGCAGCCCTCAGGTCATGAGTGGCCCCCCGCAACTCCCCCTTTTTTAATTTTTAAATAATGACAGATGCATCCAGGTCCAGAACATCCCGCCATTATTGCCGATGAATTCGGCTAAACGCAAGCATCCGTTGCATCAAGAATTCGGACAAACAGGAGAGTATACAAAGGGCCATACAAATCAGGATCAAAATTATTATGACAATCACCAGAGCATGCTTCCACCAGTCACTTTTAAACCAATCAAACCATTGTGCTGGCAAGAAAGGTGTGGGAGAATCCATATTTTTAATTTGCTTTTGCATATCATCCACAGCTTGAGAAATATTAGCAGACAAGTCTGGTATAAACACACAACATTCTACCTTAATAATAGCACAAGTCCCTCCCTGAGCAGCTGTAATAAAATCAAGAGCCATCCTATTTTGAAGCACTGCTTTTCTCATAAGCGTTTGTTCAACATTGATTTCTTCTACAGCATGCTTTACATCAATTAGAGCCTTCTGTGTAAAATTAGTTAAAGCATTTACTTTAGTCATGATATCAACATTTCCTAATGAAGGAATAAAAATAGCAGCAAGATAATCATACCACTTAAAAGCTGATCGAATCCAATGAGCATGCAAATTAGGCATATTAGCAGGAATGCCTTGTACAGATTTTACAATTCTGCCAGGTGCTATAACAAATCCTAGCGTACAACGTCCCACCCAGCCACAAGGTAACCAAGGGCAAATATTAGTTCCACAAATCCATTTTGTCCCATTAGGTGCAACACAACGATAGCCTGGATTATTCCAGTCAGAACCAGGCCATACAAAAGGCTTTTTACATGTAAATGTAACATCTATGGTCCATTTACAAAGTCTTTGAGATAAATATCCCAAATATTTCCAGTCCTTTCTTGATAGAGTCTTTTCATTAAATCCACATGGTTGTTCTCTTTGTTCCCAACAAATATCCGCAGGACTCGTTAATTGTCCAGCTTCTGGTGTAACCCACATATGTTGGTCCCATATTTGATAGAATTGTCCCGTAAGACGTTCAGAAATATCTGCGTTCGGTTGTCTTGCTTGCGGTGGGACTTTACGATATAAATCTATAGCCTCTTTTTCTGTAGCATTAAGATCGAAAAGAAAATCTGACTGTGTAACCTTTACCGAACACCAGGCAAGTGCAGACACATTTTGAGAATACAACCCAGCATATCTTTCCCGTTGTTGAAAAAGCAATTCACAAATGGCATGAAATTCATGTTTAGTAACAGGCATAACCCACCAAGGCAAACTTCCAACGGATAAAGGCATAGCACTGCATACCCAACAGTCAGATGAGTTATGGAAATCAGCATAAGCTTGAGCCCAGGACAAAAACACATTGGCGTGTGCACCAGGAAAAGATGACAAGGTAATAGAACATGCCAGGCTCACAATTAAGAACATCAGTGACACAGGTGAATTTTTAGTCGTCTTCGCTATCTGATTCGCTTGTTGAACAAACTGCTGCACCTGTGTCTCTGTTGGCAGGGTCTGAAGTTGTAATCGTCGAAGTCTGGATAGCATCGTTCTTTTCCGCCTGGCGTACCAGCCTTTCCGGAAGCCAGCGCGGCGTATCGGCATCTTGCGGAAAAACACAAACATGGCCTCTTCCCCACATTAGAACTGGATCAGGGCCAGCCCATTGATTAGTTAGTGGATCCTTCCATCTCACCAAAGGGTGGTGAGAGGGTTGTTTATTCCAAAAACTTTGGGCGGCCGAATTGCCTTTTATGTCGTAAGTCAAAACATTTAAAATAAAAAGGGCATGGTGTAAATAGTTCTGTGGAGTAAGGGGATATAATTCCCCCTTCTTTAATTTATGAATTTGATTTTTAAGCGTTTGGTGGCAACGTTCCACAATTCCTTGCCCTTGAGGATTATAGGCAATTCCAGTTTTATGCTCTATTTTTAAAGTTTGGCAGAAGCGTTGAAACATTCGGCTAGTGTAGCCAGGGCCGTTGTCGGTTTTTAGCACACGAGGTTGGCCCATGACAGAAAAACATTTTAAAAGATGATTAATACAATGTTTGCTTGCTTCTCCAGTTTGTAATGTAGCATGGATAAAACCTGAATAAGTGTCAATGCTGACATGGACAAATGGAGTGTTACGAAATTCTTTAATATGAGTAACATCCATTTGCCAGAGATGATTAGGTAAAAGTCCCCGAGGATTTACCCCATAGTGTGGGACGGAAACTGTAGTAGGACAGGTAGAACAGGTTTTTACAATTTGACGAGCAGCTTCACGAGGGATTTTAAATTGCAGCCGCAAGCTATGACTATTTTGATGATGAAGCGCATGAGAACGTTTAGCTTCATCAAAGGCAGGATAAAGCTGAGTAGCTCGATCAACATTAGCATTTCCTTCAGAAAGAGGGCCAGGTAAATTAGTATGTGCCCGGAGATGACCAAAATAGCAAGGATGACGGCGACTGCGAATAATAAGCTGCACGTCAAAAAATAAACGGTTGACATAGGAATTAACAGTGCCAATAAAAGGAACAGTTTCTAAAATTTGTAAGGCACGAATGATATATTGGCTATCAAAAAAAAGATTACAGGGCACATGTTGCACCGCTATTAAAACAGCTTGAACTACTAATAGTTCTACTACTTGAGCAGAAGTTTGAGATGTTTGCCAAGAAACAGTTTTATCTTTAATAATATAGGCTGCAATACCATTAGATGATCCATCGGTAAATACTGTGGTAGCTGAGGAAAGGGGGGAGAGAACAGTATTGTTTGGGAAGAGAAATGGATGCGACTTTGCAAATTGAATTAGTTTATCAGCTGGATAATGAGTAGTAATGCGCCCTGTAAAATGGGCTAGAGCAAGGGCCCAAGAATCATTAAATTGTTGTAACTGAGCTTGTTGCTCTCTAGTATATGGAACTGTAATATAATGTGGGTCTCTGCCTAAATATAAAGTGGAGGCAGTACGTCCCTCTGCAATTAAAGAGCAGACTAAATCAGGATAAGCAGCTAAAGCTTTTGAAGGGGAAACATGCATATGTATCCAATACATAGGACTATGCTGATAAAGCACTCCGGTTGGCATATGAGGAGTGGGTAAAATAAGTAAACCCCATTCTTGATTATAGTCACAGTAAGTACATTGCTGGTTTTCAATGGCCTGTTCTACTTCACATAAAGCCAAAGAAGCTTCAGCAGTCAATTTTCTAGAACGAGGATTGGTGTCTCCTTTAAGAATGTCAAACAAGGGTTTTAAAGTTCCAGTAGAAAGTTTTAAATAAGGACGAATCCAATTAATATCGCCCAGAAATTTCTGAAAATCATTTAAAGTTAAAAGGGAATCCGTGCGTAGCTGAATCTTTTGTGTTTGAAAAGTAAAATTATGTAAACGGAATCCCAAATATGCATACGGGCAAAATCGTTGAACTTTTTCATCAGCAATTTGAAGGCCAAAGGCTTTTAAAGAAATCAGCATTTGATCAAATACAGTTAATAAATAGCCTTCTTGAGAGTGTGCAATTAAAATATCATCCATATAATGAATCAAATAAACATCTGGATATTTTAAACGAATAGGCTGTAAAGCTTTAGCAACGAATTTTTGACATAAGGTGGGGCTGTTAGCCATGCCTTGAGGCAAAACTAGCCACTGATATCGTTGCATAGGCTCTTTAAAATTTGTGGAAGGAACACTAAATGCAAATCTCTTACAATCATCAGGATATAGAGGAATAGTATAAAAACAATCTTTTAAATCAATAATAATTTTATAAGTTCCATCAGGTATAGCCATAGGAGTAGGCAGACCGGGCTGTAAGGCACCCATTAATTCTAAAGTTTCATTTACTTTGCGTAAATCTTGTAACAATCTCCATTTTCCAGACCTTTTCTTAATGATAAATATAGGAGAATTCCAAGGTGAATTAGAGGGAGCAATATGCCCGCTGTCCAACTGTTCCTGCACCAATTGTTTTGCAGCGGCAATTTTTTCTTGAGAAAGGGGCCATTGATCGACCCACACAGGTTGATCAGATTTCCATACAATAGGATCTGCGTGAGTCGCAGGACAGTCAAGGGCCCCCATTAAAAATAACCCAAACCTGTCTTATCCCTCTTTCCTTTTATTTGTAATGGTTGAGTAATTCCTTGATTATGTTTACCTAGGCCTTTATTTGGATATAATCCTTGTGATAACAACTGGTAAGAAACAGTGGGGTTGGGGCTATACAGAAAGACCCCCATATTAGACATAATGTCTCTTCCCCATAGATTAACAGGCAAACTAGGAAGAATATAAGGCTGAAATATTCCAGAATGTCCTTCCTCATCCTTCCAAGAGAGAAAAGCAGAACTTTGTTCCGGATTATGCGATTGTCCAATTCCTTGTAACATGGAAAGGGCAATTTGTTTTGGCCAATTTTCAGGCCAGTGAGAGGCAGCAATTACAGAAATATCTGCTCCAGTATCTAGAATGCCTTTAAATTTTTTGCCTTGGATTTCCAAAGTCAATTCAGGTCTCTGGTCGCTTATCTGTTGCATCCAATAAGCGTCAGAGGAACCAAAACCTGCAGTACCTCTTTTATGATCAGTTTTATGTCTTCCAACAGTAAGAGTCGGCAATAAGATTAATTGAGCAATACGTTGGCCTGCAGGAATGGCCGTTATCGTTCGAGGAGAGTGAGCCATTACCTTGATCTCTCCTTCAAAATCAGAGTCAATCACTCCTGGAGCAACAAACAACCCTTTCATAGTTGTACTACTGCGTCCTAACAATAGTCCCACACTGCCGGGAGGTAAAGACCCATAAATTCCAGTAGGAAGGGCCTGCATTCCCATTTCTGGGGTCAATACTGTGTAGGTGGAGGCACAGAGGTCCAGTCCTGCACTCCCTGGGGTTGCTCTATAGAGGTCTGAAATACTTGGTCGGGAAGAAACGGGTTGTGGCTGACCTGAGAGGTCTCCTGAATTGCCTCGTAACATTGTTTCAGGGCCTGGGGCTGGCCCCTCACCCAGTTTCCCTGGTTCAGAAGTTGTCCATTTATATCAGTTTTAGATCGACAGTCCTTAGCCCAATGTTTTTCCTTTTTACATCTGGGACACAGGCTTGGGCCTGTAACTAATGTATTTTGACCCATTGGCTGCTGTCCCCGTTTAGGACATTGATTTGCTCAATGTCCCAATTGGCCACAAGCATAACAACTACCAGGAGGACCAGCTACTCTGGAAGATCCTTGGAAATTGTGTTTAGGACGATTTTGTTGAAATAAAACCTCTTTTACTGTTTTTCCTTGTAAAGCAGCGGCTAAGGCTATTCCTTGAACATAGGAAGGTCCTATATCAGCACAAATTCGTATAAAATCAGCCAAATTACTCTTTTTTCTATAAGGTCTAAGAGCTGCCTGGCAAGCAGAATTAGCATTTTCATAGGCCAATTGTTTAGCTAAAACCAATCCTGCTTGCTCGTCCCCTATAACCTTACCGGTCTCCATAAGGCGAGCAACAAAATCCTGATATGGCTCGTAGGGACCTTGTCGGATCTTAGACAGATCCTCAGTTTTATTTTCAGAGTTTGGCAGCTTCCTCCATGCTCTCAACGCTGCTGCATTTATTTGAGGATAAGCACCAGGCAAATATCCTAATTGTGAATAGGTATCCTGGTATTGTCCCTCTCCGGTCAGTTTTTCTAAGGTAACCTGAATACCTTGTCTTTGATTAATACTTGCTGTTGCTGCACAATTTTCATAAAATTCTGATTTCCAGAGTAAATAATTTCCTCCAGATAAACAGGCATGTGCCACTTGCTTCCAGTCATTAGGAGGCAAATATTGATTTCCTAAACTTTCAACAATGGCTTGTGTAAAAGGAGCAGTAGGTCCATATTGAGCACAAGCCATTTTTAATTCTTTTAATTGTTTAAAAGGAATAGTTTCATAGTATCTCTGTTGTTGGGCATCCTCAAGGACTGGATATACTAAAGAAAAACCAGGAATGTGTTCTCCTTCTTTACTAGCTTGTTGCAAAGCCTTTTGTAAAGGACTTAAAACAACAAATTTTGGTGTCCATGCCTCCTGGGATGTGTAACCAGGAGGGGGAGAAGAAGTTAGAGGTAAGGTCCTATGGTTATTTTTAGAAACATTTTGTTGAACACATTCTGTAATAATGTTTTTAAGCTTAGTCATGTCAAAATTTTTATTTTCTTCAGTTAAAAAGACACCCCAAGGGTCTTCATCCCTATGATATTGAGCAGCTTGCTCCTCTAATTCCTCCTGATCGGCTGGATCTAATTCTGAATCAAAGGGATTGTCACTTGCATTTACTGCAGGAGGAGCAGAGGGTGCTTCTTTCAATTCTGTATTAGTAGGAGCGGAAGGCTCAATATTTTCTATCTTGACTGTATCTAATTTCTCTCCCTCAGTAGCTGGATCGAGGCAATCTCGAATTAACTGCCATAAGGGCAAAACAGTGACCGGTAATTTATTTGGGCCATTAGCTGTATAATAATCTCTCAAACGAACCCCAACAACTCTCCAGGTTTCTAAATTGACAGTGCCTTGTTCTGGAAACCAAGGACAAATTTCCTCCACAAAAACAAGAAATTGTTCTAAACGTTTCTTTGTAACCTGAATTCCTCTTGCTTTTAACATAACTCTAAGCATCTGTACAAATAAGCCTCTACTATTATTTTGCCCCATACTCTCAAATACACTCCCCGCAGAAACTTACTTTCACCTTAAAATCGAGCGCTCCTCTTTCCTTCCGCGGCGGTCGCTGCAGCAATCTCTTCCAGATTTCAGGTCCCTGTTCGGGCGCCACTTGTCGGAGCCAGCCGACAATCGATCAGGTCCAGAAACCTGTGCTGCAGGACTGAGGAAAGAAAGACAAGACTAAAAGGTGGGGTTGAGAGGATCTCACTCTAGCCCGCAAGACGCTAGGTCAAGAGTGGACATCGATTTTTATTTCAGGCAGTTAATTTATACAAATTCAAGTGACTACCTTGTGCATTCTTGCACGTAGGCACAGGTATTGTTTTTCAGGGTACATTAATGGTGTGCACTAAAATCATTATCATTGTTTACTGTTCCATACACCAAGATTGACTGATCCCCTAAAGCTAAGATCATAGACTAATATTATTGTTCCTTTAGGCTAACATCATGACTCGTGTATCATTAGCTCAAGTGATTGTTCTTTCAGACAAAGATCACTAACTTGTGGCCGATTGTATCTCTCTTTCCAGAAGCCCTAGTTCTTAATAACTCAATGGCATTAAGATGTTTTTCCGACTCCAAATGCACCTGCTGTTTTTCTAACAAAGGGGTGGCGGGACAGAGATTGTCTTAGCTCAATCAGCCTTAAAGCCTGACGTCCCGCACTCTGGGAGTTTAGGCCCAGTTTCTGTGCTCGGCAGCCCTCAGGTCATGGGTGGCCCCTCGCAGTAAAGAAAAAACATAAAATTCATCCAACTTGTAATAAAGTGAAGTTTTTAGATAACATAATTATGCATATATAGAAAACTCCATAGACTCCTCCAGTGACTGAAATAATGAACAAGCTTAGTAAACTTGCAGAATACAAAATCAACCTACAAATATCCGTTGCATTTTTGTATAGTAAAAACACAGTATCAGAAAGAGAAATTAGGAAAACCATTGTGTGTAAATTGATACCAAAAAGAATAAAAAAGGAATAAATTTGATAAGTGAAACAAAAGTTCTAAACATAGATCTATATATTACAGGTACAAGAAATATAAATAAACAAAATAAAGAGAAAGATATTCTGGGCTGATGGATTGTATAAAATATGAAGAAATATTCTACTCTATTTTTCACATGTTCAAACTCCCCAGAAGTAATTATTGAGGAGAATGTCTTTTCTTAATTTTATACTCATGCATCCCTTTCCATGGGTTATTTGATCATAGGTGTGAGGGATTATATCTGGTTTTTCTATTCTCTTCTATTAATTGGTGTCTGCTTTTGAGCCAGTATCATGTTGTTTTAATTATTAAAGTTTTGTAGGACTGTTTAACATCAGAGAATTTTAACCATTAGATTTAATACTCTTTTTCAGGATTATTTTGGCAGCTCAAGATCTTTGTTGTTTTAAAATTATTTGTTCTATTTATTGGAAATATCTCATGGGTATTTTCACATGAATCACACTAAATGTAGGTTGCATTGGGTACTATGTTTTTTTCAACCACATTGTTTCACATCATTAACATAAGAGATCATTTCATTTCTTTCGATAAGTTTTAATTTCCTTTATCAATGTTTTCTGTTTTTTAACGTATAGGTTTTCACCATGTTTGTTAACTTCATTTATAGGTGTTCTTTATATATATACAATTATATACATATTTGTAAACTCATTTCGTACACAAGTAGAGCAGGCAGAAGGCAGTGGCAAGACATATTCAAAGTCCTGAATGAAAGAAAGCTGTAATCTAAGATGCTATATCAAGCAAGTTTAACTTTTAGAATAGGAGGAGAGATAAATAACATCCACACAAGCAAATACTTAAAGAATTTAGTAAGAGAAAGAGAAATACAGAAAGATCTACTCTAAATAAAAAAGAAGCAGGATGCTATAGAAAAGAGAAAGGCATAATTAGAAAGGCAATATCTGCAATGACTTATAACAGAATAAATATGATGTTGTATAAAAGGACATCAAAATTTTTAAAAGTCACAGAGTGAAACAGGAAAATACAGAGTGTTTTCTTCTTGTTTCTGTTCTCTGTAGGATGGGTTTGAGTTTGTATTCTTATCAGTTAAAATAAACATATTTAGTACTGGCCAATATACATACAAAACAAGATACCATAAGTCAAAAGCTTACAATGAAGTCACAAAGACAAAAAGAAACCAAGGTAATAAAAGAAAACTTATCAAGCCATAAAAAAAAAAGAAATGAACAAAAAGAAAATACCAAATCAACTGGAGAAAGAAGTTCAATATGGAAATAAACACCAGTCTATCAATAATTACCACAAATGTTAATGGACTTAGTGCTTCAATCAAAAGATATATATTGTCAGATGTGATAACATAACAAGACCCTACATTATGAAGCAAAGAAGAGACCCACTTTAGTAAGAGGAACACACATCCATTTATAGTCAGAAGGTGGAAAAATATACTCCATGCAAATACAAATGACAAGAAAGCTGGACTAGCAGTACTGACTTCACAAAAAGAGACTTTATAAAAAGGCCATAGAGAAAGATAAACAAGGACATAATTTAATGATTAAAGGAGCAAATCAAAATGAGGGTATTACACCTATTAATATATATGCAGTCAATATAGGAGCACATAAATAAATAAAGAAAATACTAATAGATAAAAATAGAGAAATCCCTGGGAATACAATCAAAGTAGGAGACTGCAACTCCCCATTACAATCACTGGACTGGTCTTTCACAAAGAAAATTAATAAGGGAACATAGATAATAAAATAAATTATAAAATAATTGGAGATGCTTGATATTTTCAAAACAGTACTTCTCCCCAAAATAGTATATACATTCTTTTCCTGTGCACAAGGAACATTTTCTATGAAAGATTATGTACTCAGGTACTCAAGAAGCCTCCACATGTTAAGAAGATAAAAATTATTTCAAGCATCTTTTCTGAGTATAATACCATGAAACAAGAAATCCACCACAGAAAAACAGGGAGAAAAAATGACAGCATCCTGATTAAAAAACATGGTACTAAAACAAGGGGGGGAGATGATGAAGTAAAGAAGAAATTAAAAAATACCTTGGGAAATATGACAAAACACTACACAAAGTCTCTGGAATACTGTTAAAGCTGGCTTAAGAGGGAAGTTCATAGTGACAAGGCCCTCCTCAAACAAGAGGTAGAATTTCAAATAAATAATCAATCATTCTATGTAAAGTAATCAAGAAAAGGAGAGCAAACAAAACCAAAAGTCAACAGAAAGACTGAAAATATAAAGATCAAGAAGAAATAATTGAAATAGAGTTTAAAAAATAGAAAAATATCAATCAATTTATTTTTTGAAAGGGTAAGCAAAATTGACAAACCTCTGGACAGGCTCACCAACAAGAAAAGAGAGAGAACAGAAATAATATTAGAAATGAAAATGGATAAACTTCAAAGGGTACAACAAATTTACCAAATATCATAAGGGAATACCATGAGCAATTGTATGGAAACAAACTGGATAACCAGGAAGAAATGGAGAAGTTTTTAGAAACATTCAGCCCACCAATATTGCATCAAGGAGAAGTTAGCCATTTGAACAAACAGATCACCAGAAATGGAATAGAATTATCAATAAAATAAAAAATCTCTGCAAACAAAATTCAAACCCAAATAGCTTCACTGGGGAATTTGACCAAACATACTAAGAAAAATCCATACCAGTCCTCCTCAATCTCTTCCAAAAGACTGATATGGAGAGAGTACTCCCAAACTCACACCATAAGGCCAACATCAACCTGATACTAAAATCAGACAAAGACACTACCCCAAAAAGAAAACTATAGGCCAATATCATTGATAAACTTAGAAGTAAAAGTCCTTGAGAAATTATTAACAAACAGAATCCAAAAGCATTTAAAAATAAGATCATGAACCATGGACAAGTTAGATTCGTCCCAGGAACACAAGGATAGTTTAACATATGCAAATCAATCAATCAAATGTGATACACCATATCAACAGAAGAGAAGACAAAAAAGATGATCATCTCAGTAGATGCAGAAAAAGCAATTGTTTACATTTAACACCTATTTGCAATGAAAGTTCTTATCACAGTGGGCATAGAGGGACCATATCTCAACATAATGAAACCTATTTATGACAAATATATAGCCAGCATAATAATGGTGAAAACCTGGAACCATTCCCACAAAAACCTGAGACAAGACAAGGATCCCCATTCTCACAATTTCAACTCAATATAGTCTTGGAATTCCTAGCCACAACAATCAGGCAAGAAAAAGAAATAAAAGGATTCAGACTGGAAAAGAAGATGTAAAATTGTCATGATATGCAGACATGTCACTATATATAGAAATTGCAAAAGCTTCACAAAGAATACATAGGCTAAAAAAGGAAATGGGCAAGGTAGCCACAGTAATGTACAAAAACAAATTACATTTCTTTACACTACCATTGAATCAACAGGAAAACAAAGTATAGTAACAACCCCTTTTATAACTACACCCAAATTTATAAAATGCTTAAGAATATCTCAGACCAAGGAGGTGAATGGATTGTACATGGAGAACAAGAAAACATTGATTGAGGTAATCAAGAAAGATTTGAAGAATTGAAAAGATACCCAAAGGTCTCATAATGGAAGAAATATTATTGTTAAAATGGACATACTACCCAAGGCAATCCACAGACGTAATATGAGTTCCTATCAAATTATTCAAAACATTTCTTTTTAGGACTGAACAAATGATCATAAGAATTATATAGATACAATAAAGATCGATAATTTCCAAAACAATATTGAAGACAAAGAAAGAGGCTGGAGGAATAACCTGCCTGCTCTCCATACACTATTGTAGAGCTACAATAATCAAAACGTCATGATATTGGTACAGAAACAGGCATATGGATCAATGGAACAGAATAGAGAGCCTAGGAATAAATCTACAGGCCTATGTTCAATTAATATTTGACAGAGTAACCAAGAATATGACAGAGAAAAGACCATCTCTTCACCAACTGGTGTTGGGAAAATTGGATTGCAGGATCAGAGCAATGGAGTTAGAATTCTCCTTCACTTCATACACAACAATAAACTCAAAATGACTTGAAGGCTAAAATGTAAGCCAAGCCACAGTAAATCTCCTAGAAGAAAACATACACAAAACACTCTAAGTTAAATCGGAGCAATGATCTCCTAAAACAGCCTACCCAGGTAATTGATGTAAGATCAAAATTAATAAATAGGACCTAATCAAGCTTATAAGCTTTTGCACAGCAAAGGGAACCATAAACAAAGCAAAATGACAACTGACAGGATAAAGAAAATATTTAGAAGTGATGCAACTGACAAAGGCTAAATTTCCAAAATATAAAGAGTTCATACAACCTAATACTAATGCTTAAACACAAGAAACCCAATCTGAAAATTGGCAGAAGCCCTATACATGCAATTCTCCATTAGAAACATACAAATGACACAGATATATGAAAAAAATTGCTCACTATCATTATCAGAGAAAGGCAATTCAAAACTCTAATGAAGTATCACCTCACAATAGACACAATGGCCATCATTCAAAAGTCCACAGACAATTAATGCTGGGGAAGCTGTGAAGAAAGGAAACCCTCCGACACTGTTGGTAGGAATGAAGTTTGGTGTAGTCACTGTGGAAAACAGGATCGGGATTCCTCAAAAGAATAAAAATTGACTTAACATAATGATCCAGCAATCCCACTTCTGGGTATATATCAAAGAGAACCCTAATTCAAAATGTCAACTGCACCCCAATGTTCTCAGCAGTGCTATATACAGCAGCCACGACATGGAAGCACCCAAATTGTCCATCAACACATAACAGTGTACAGAAATTATGCCATATTTACACAATGGAATAATATTCTGCCATAAAAAATGATAAAACAATGAATTTTGCAGCAAAATATATGTCCCAATAATCTGTCATACTAATTGAAGTAAGCCAGAAAGAGAAAGAAAAATAATATATGACATGATATATGTAGAACCTTAAAAAAATATTTGGAAGAGAACACTATGATTTCATCTACAAAACTGAAACATACATGCAGATCTTCTTTATAATCTTACGGTTACTGCTGAAAGAGATTTTGAGAGGATAGATTTGGGAGCTGTAGAGTTATAAATGTTATCCACTATATATAAAAACAGATATTTTCAAAATTTCTTTGTATGACACAGGGCAGTATGTTAAATATTGTGAAGTTAAATTTAATTAGCACACAAATATACGTATGAAGTGGGACATTGTGCTAAACACTACAGATTGACCCATTGTAAATGGCAGTACTTCAATGATAAATAAATGAATAAATAAGTAAATAAGTAAGAAAGTTAACAAAGAAATAAATAAATAGTATTTAATAATAAAAGAAATACAAATATTCACACTACTTAAGTTTACACATCAAGAATCTAGGAGAAAACAGAAAGAAGAAGAAAATTGAATGAATGAGAGAAAGGTAAATAACAAGAGAAACAATTGAAAAGAAAAAAAATACCTAAGTCTGTTTGTTTTAAACACAAAGTGGACAAATATTTAGGTTGGCAAAGAAAATAAAGACTCAAATAAAATTAGAAATAAAAGAGAAGATATTACAACTGATGTTATAGAGATGCATAGCATCATAAGTAATTACCACTAGCCAACAACTTGAATGACCTAGAACAAAAGACATATTCCTAGAAACATATGTCTTCCAATAATGAATCAAGAAGAAATTAAATAGAGCAAAAGTGTGTATGAGTAAATCAGTAATCAAAACCTCCCAAACCACAAAATATTTACAAGATGAATTTACTGGTGAATTCTTTAATACATTTGAAGAAAATTTCTCACCAATTCTTCCCCAAACCATCCAAGAATTTGAAGGGGGTGAAAGTATCCGTACTTGTTTTATGATGCCATCTTTATTTGCTTAATAATGCTAGAAAGGACATTATAAGCAAAATATTGAATATTATCCTTGATGTATATATGTGCCAAAATTCTCTAAATAACACAAGCAAAATGAATTCAACAACACATTTAACGTTTCATACACATACATGAGTAAATGAATTTATCCCTGGGTTTAAGGATTCTTCAAAATATTCAAATCAATAAAGGTGACATGCCTCACTAAGAGAATGAGAAATAAATCTCACATAATCATCTCAATAAGTGCGGAAAGAGCATTGTATATAATGCAACATCTTTTGAAGATACTCCCAACAAATTAAATTAACCATGTCAGTGGTATGATATCATATACACACAAAAACAGTGTGGAGAGAAGAGAATCAGTTCTCTGCTTATTGATTCTTAGAAAAAGGGTTTATATAGGACATGCAAAATGCCTCACATAACATCTAAGTTATAACAATGATAATAATCTTAAGCTATTTATGTCCACATACTCCCGCAGTAAGCACAGGATGTTAAATGATAAAGGATTGTCTTAAAGTTCATCACCGAACTTCATTTAGTGGGCCATCTCTTATCCAGCTGGCTGTGCCTGACTTAGGTTATCCTCCTCTGAGTATTTTACCCAGCATAGGCTATACAGCCATCCATACTGGATACATTGAGTAGGCCATTTCTTATCCAGCCTGGATATATGACATTCCTCACAGCTTATCAGTTCAGTCCATGGGCTTATTCTCTAGAGCCTTCAGATAGGGGCCTACACACCCAACATCCCTTGATAAAAAACTGGATGAATAAAATTTGATGTTTATGTGCAATGGAATCAATACTTTGCATTCCTATCAACAGTGTCCATGGCGTTCCCTTTTCTCCTCAGTCTCACCAACATACATTTCTTTTCTTTTTGATGAGAGCCTTCTGACAAATGTGACGTCTTGTCTAATTTTTGGTTTATGAATTTCCTAATTTATAACTCTGAACACATTTTTATGTCATATAGCCAACTGTATGTTTTCTACAGAAAAATGATTCAGATCAATCTATTCAGTTCCTATGGACTTTTTTTTAATTGGATTGTTTGGATTTTTTGTTGTTGTTGTGTATGACTTTGCCATATATTTTGGATATTAACACTTGATTGGAAAATATCACTTGCAAATATATTCTCCCATTGTGTTGGTTGACTTTTCATTTTATTGATAATTTCTTATGCAGTGTAAATGTGTTTAGACTGACACAGTCATATATTGTTATTTCTGCTTCTGCTTCCCTTGAGAGAGGAGACATATGAAAAATCAATTTAAATCAAGTGTACTTCTTATGTTTTACCCTAGGATTCTTTGTTTTCAGGCTTTATATTTTATATGCCCAGGAGTGGGTTTGCTGTGTCATATGATATGTATTTTTTTTTGTTATTTAAAGGAAATTCCATACTGTTTCCAAAGTGGTTGCACCAATTTTCATTCCCACCAACAGCGTTGTACTGTCCCTTTTTCTCTACAACCTCCAAAGTCTTTATTATTTGTAGACATTTGATGAAAACCCTTCTCAATAGTGTGAGGTAAAACATTATTTTATTTTTGTCTTGCCTTTATATAATGATTAGCTAAGTGAGCATGTTTCTATATTCCTGTTTGTCATCTGTGTGTCTTTTTTAGAGACTTGTCTTCTATTCATTTTCTGGCTGAGTTGTTTGTGGATTTTTGAAATGGAATTTTATGAATGATGTGTGTATTTTAGAAATTAGCCTTATGTTGATTACATTGTTTCCTAAAGTTTTCTCCCATTTGGAAGTTCATCTTTTCATTCTGATAATTTTGCTGTGTAGAAGCTTTTAAGTTAAATTAGAACCTATTTGATTATTTTGCTTTTATTGTTTTCAGCTTGGGAGAGTGACATGGGAAAATTTTTCTACAATATATCTATAGTTTTGCCTATGTTAGTTTCCAGGAGTTTTATTGTGTCATGTATTAGATTCAAATATTTAAATCATTTTGAGTTTATATATGTACAATGTGTGGGAATGTTCTAATTTCATTGATTTACATGTAGATGTCTAGCTTTCTCAACATCACTTGCTGAAGACTGTCTTTAGGCATTGTATATTTTTGTTTCCTTTGCCATAGTTTATTTGACCATAGGTGTGATGTTTTATTTCTGCCTCTGTGTTCTGTTCCAGTGAGATAGTTGTTTGTTTGTTTTCCAGTATTCTGCTGTTTTGATTACTGTAATTTTGTAATATAGTCTGAGATCTGGGAGGGTTATGGGTTATGTCTTAAACTTTGTTCTTTTCACTGATTGTTTCTTTTGCAGTTCTGGTTCTTTTGCAGTTCCATACAAATCATAAGACTGTTTTTATTTCTTTGGAAAATATCATGTATTTCGATCTGAATCACTTTATATCTGTAGACATCTTTTATAGTATGTATATTTTAACAATATTAATTCCTCTAAGCTAAGACTTTGAGATTTCTTTCCATTTCTATTCATCTTCTTCAAATTTATTTATTAGTGTCCTTTCGATTTTATTATCTTGTTTTTTTATAGGTTTTTAATTTTTTGATCTTATTTCATATGGATTTTTTTAAATTATGGAATATTTCATTGTTAGTGTAAAGAAATGTGACAGTTTTTGTATATTAGTCATGAATCATGCAACTTTGTTAAATGTCTTTATTAGTTTTAGTTGTTCTGGTGTGGAGAATCTTTAGGGTTCTCTATATAGATTATTATGTCATCTAAAATAATAACAGATTTACTTCATTCAATCCAACATGAATAAATTTTTTTCTATTCCAATTGCTGTGGCTAGGATATCCCATACTGTGTTTAATAGAATTGGTGAGAGTGGGTATCCTTGTCGTATTCCTTAATTTGGCTTTCAGTTATTCACTTTAGTATATTATATTGTCTGTGGGTTTGTGAGTAATGACTTTAGATATGTTGAGATATATTTCCTTAATCCTACTTTGGTAAGAGGTTTCTATTGTTGTTGTTGCTGTTGTTATTATTGTTGTTGTTGTTGTTGTTGTTGCTGTTCTAATGAATAAATGTTGAATTTTGTGAAATGCTTTGATGGATTTATTGGGATAACCATGTCATTTTTTCTTTTACTTTTGTTAATGTGTGCTTCAAACTTATTGATTTGTGTATGTTGAACCTCTCTTGTGACCCTGCAATGAATCCAAGTTTATTATGGTGTATGACTAATTTTTGGTATTGCTGGATTTAGTTTCCTAATAATATTTTGTAGAATATTTGCATCTAAATCAATCAAATATGTTGGCTTGAAGATGTCTTTGCCCGTACTTTGTTTTTGGCTTTGCTATCAGGGTGATGAAATCTTCATAGAATTAATTTGGAAGTTTCCCACACCTTCACAATTTTTGAATAGTCTGAAGAGTATAAGTTATGCTTTGTTTTTTTGTACAGTTCTCCACGGGAGTTGTTTATATCTACACTTCTAATCAACAATTTTTTTAAATGCAGATTCTATCTTTCTTCTAGTAAACAGTTTGCTCAAATTGTTTCTCCTTATCTCTGTCTCTTTCTAGACATTTGTCTATTTCTTCTAATTTGTCCATTTTTTTGGCATATATGTGTTGACAAAATGAACACTTTTTTGTATAACTTAAGTAACAATTGTTATTTCTCTTCTATTATTTCTGACTTTATTTCTTTGGAGCATGTCTCTTTCCTTCATGATGGACCTGGTTAGAGGTTTTCTGATTTTGCTTATCTTAAAAAGAAAACATAAAACAAAATCTTTTGTTTTACTACACTTTTGAATAGTTATTTTTCCTCTATAATTTAAATTTGCACCTGTAATATTTAGGATCATGTTTTTTTCTTTTTTTTACTTTTTTTATTGGTTTACATTCATTTTACAAAGTTGTCTCCAATTCCAGCGTAGAGCACAATTTTTCAGTTACAATGAACATACATACATTTTTTGTCCCATTTCTTTTTCTGTGAGCTGCCGTAAGATCTTTTATACATTTCCCTGTCCTACACAGTACAATCAAGTTTATCTATTCTACAATTTTGACCTCCCAGTCTATCTCTCCCCGCCCTCCACCCCCTTGGCAAACAAAATATTGTATTCTATGTCTGTGAGTCTATTTCTGTTTTGAATTAGGGCTTTTTGTTTTGTTTTGTTTAGTTTTTACATTCCACTGATGAGCCATCTCACATGAAATTTTTTTTTCTCTTTCTGGCTTATTTCACTTAGACTGATATTCTCCAGGACCATCCATGTTGCTGAAAATGCCGTTATGTTGTCATTTTATATGGCTGACTAGTATTCTATTGTATAAATATTCCACATCTAATTTTTCCAGTCAACTGTTGATGGACATGTAGTCTCTTTCCATGTCTTGGCTATTGTAAATAGTGCTGGCTATGAACATTGTGGTTCAAGTGTTATCCTGAAATAGGGTTCCTTCTGGATTTGTGCCCAGGAGTGGGATTCCTAGGTCAAATGTTACGTCTATTCCTAGGCTTTTGAAGAATCTCCATTCTGTTTTCCACAGTGGCTCCACCTAACCGCATTGCCACCAGCAGTGAAGGACGGTACCCTTTTCTCCACAGCCTCTTCAGCATTTGCCATTTGTGGATTTTTGGATCATGGCCATTCTGACTAGTGTGAGGTGATACCTCACTGTAGTTTTGATTTGCATTTATCTGATAATCAGCGATACTGAGCATTTTGTGATGTGTCTTTTGATCATTTGCATGTCTTCCTTGGAGAATCGCTTGTTTAGGTTTTCTGCCCATTATTGGATTGCATTGTTTATTTTTTCTATTCAGTTAGATGAGCTGCATATGTACTCTGAAGATCAAGCCTTTGTCGGTTTCATATGCAAATTATTTTCCCATTCCGTAGGTTGTCTTTTTGTTTCACTTCCGGTTTCCGTACTGTGTAGAAGATTGTAAGTTTCATTTTTTTCTCATTTGTTTATTCTTGCTTTTATTTCTTCTACAAGAAGAATTTTGAGACGTAAGTCAGATAAAGTTTTGCATATATTTTCCTCAAGGAGGTTTATTTTATCTTGGATTATGTTTAAGTCTTTGATCCATTCTGAATTTATTTTTCTGTATGGTGTTCTAGCTTCATTGGGAGTGCTCTAGCTTCATTGATTTACATGCTGCTTTCCAGTTTACCCAACACCATTTGCTGAAGTGTCTATCTCAATTCCTTTGTATTTTCTTGCCAGCTTTGTCGAAGAGTAATTGACCAAAGTTTGTGAGTTCATTTATGGGCTCTCTATTCTGTTCCATTGGCCTATATGTATGTTTTCCTACAGATACAGTGCTGTCATGTTGACTGTACATCTACAGTATTATCTGAATCATTAGCGTAAAGATATGTCACTGATTTTTGATACTTAATCATGTAACCTGCTAACTTGCTGAATTCTTCAATCAGCTTTAGTAGTTTTTTCTGGATCTTGCAGGGTTTTCTATATATAGTAACATATTATCTGCATATCGTGAGACTTTTACCTCTTCCTTTCCAATTTGCATCCCTTTTAATTCTCTCTCTTCTTTGATTGCTGTGGCTAGGACTTCCAAGATTATATTGAGTTGGAGTGGTGATAGTGTGCATCCTTGTATTGTCCCAGATTTTAGTTGGAATATTTCGACTTTCTCACCATTGAGTACTATGTTGGCTGTAGGTTTGTTTCTATAGCTTTCATGATGCTTAAATATGTTCCCTCTATGCCAACTTTGGTGAGATTTTTTATCATACATGGGTGTTTAATTTTATCAAATGCTTTTCCTGAATCTATTGAGATGATCATGTGGTTTTGGTCCTTTCTCTTGTTGATGTGCTGCATTACACTGATTGATTTGCATATGTTGAACCACCTCTGTGTCCCTGGCAAGATCCCCAATTGGTCATGATGTATAATCTTTTATCTGTGTTGTTGGATTCTAATTTCTACTATTTTGGTGAGGATTTTGGCATCTGTGTTCATAAGTTATATTGGCCTATAATCCTCTTTTTTGTTAGTGTCTTTGCCTGGTTGTGGTATCAGGGTGATTGTGGATTCACACAATGACTTTGGGAGTATTCCTTCATTTTCAATCTTCTGGAAGAGTTTGAGAAGAACTGGTATGAGTCTTCTTTGTATGTTTTGTAGAAATCATCAGTGAAACCGCCCGGTCCTGGAATGCTATTTTTAGGGAGGTTTTATATTGCTATTTTGATTTCATTTCTAGTGCTCTGCTTGTTCAAGGGGTCAGTTTCTTCTTGATTCAGTCTTGGTGGGCAGTATGTTTCTAGAAACTTGTCCATCTCATCTAGGTTATACAGTTTGTTTCAATATACTTTTAATAATATTTTCAAATGATATTCTGTATTTATTTTTTAGTTGTTGTTATTTCTCCATTCTCCTTTCTTATTTTGCTAATTTGTGCTCTCACTCTTTTCTTTTATTTGAGTTTGGACAGTGGTTTGTTGATTTTACTTACTTTTTCAAAAAACCAGCTTTTGGGTTTGTTGCATTTTTCCCTATGGTGTTTTTAATCTCTATTTTATTTATTTCCTCCCCAATATTTATGATTTCTTACTCCTGCTGCCTTTAATGTTTTTTGTACTTCTTTTTCAAGTGCATTCTGCTAGTGGGTTAAATTGTTTATTTGTAATTGTTCTTCTTTTTTGAGGAAGGCCTGTATCACTATAAACTCCCCTCTCAGCACTGCTTTTGCTGTGTCCCATAAATTTTGTATGGTTTTGTATTCATTTTCTTTAGTCTGAAGGTAATTTTTCATTTCAGCATTGATTTCTTCATTGAACCATTGGTTTTTTTAATAAAATATTGTTTAATCTCCATGTTTTCCTTTTGCTATCATTTGTTTCTCTGTTGTTGATTTCTACCTTCATGGCATTGTGTTCAGTAAAGATGCTTGAGGTAATTACTATCTTCTTAAAATCGCTGAGGTTTCTTTTGTGCCCATGTGCATCATGAATCCTGGAAAATATTCCACGTGCACTTCAAAAGAATGTATATCCTATTATGGGGGGTGCAAAGCTCTGAAAATATGCACCATGTGTATTATTTCAATTGTATTATTTAATTTCTCTGTTGCCTAATTTATTTTCTGTCTCAATGATCTTTTCAGTGATGTTAATGCAGTGTTGAAATCTCCAAATATAAATCCCCCTTAATATAAGTTAGTAATTATTTTATGTACTTGGTGTTCCTGTATTTGGTGCATATGAATTAACGAGTGTACTATCCTCATATTGTATCACTCCGTCAATCATTATATAATGTCCTTCTTTATCTTACTTTATGGCCTTTGTATTAAAGAGTATTTTGTCTGAAATCAGTAATGCAACACCTGTTTTTTGGCTTTTCCAATTGTATGGAATACCCTTTTCCATCCTTTCAGTCACAATCTATATATGTCCTTCTCTTTGAATTGGGTCTCTTGTATGCAGCATATTGAAGGTTCTTGCTTTATTATCCAGCATGTCACTCTATGAATTTCAACTGGAGCATTTAATCCATTAACATTTACATTAATTGATGATAGGTTTGAGTTTATTGCCATTTTTACCATATTTTCCATTTGATTTATTATTTCCTCTTTGTTCCTTTCATCTTCCTTTTATGGTTTGGTAATTTTCCTTTGTATTTTCATGAATTTTATTTAGTTTTATTGACTCCCTGATAAGTTTATTTATTCTTGTTACCCTTTTTTATAAGTCTTTTTGACAATTACTATAACTGATTTTATTAAAATGATATTAACATGATCTCAAACCCATCCTACTGAGAACAAAAAATTTTAAAATGAAAGAACAAAAAAAAATTCTCTATTTTTCTGCCTCCCTTTCCCACTCTCAATGATTTCTATGTCTTGTTTTAAAATTTTCTGTTTATTTTATTTATAATTCATGAGTTATCACGTTTCCAGCTGTGAGTTTCACATTTCTGTAGTATCCTGCTTCTTTTCTTTTTAGAGAAGACCTTTCAATATTTCTTTCATCAGGGGTCTAGTGTTGCTAAACTCTTGTAGCTTTTTCTTGTCTGTGAAATTCTTTATGTCTCCTTCTACCATAAAAGACAGCCTTGCTGATCAAAGTATCCAACGGTATATCATTTTTTCCTTTCAGGACTTTGAATATGTCTTACCACTCTCTTCTGACCTGTAGTACTTGTGTAGTGAAATCAGCTGCGAGCTTTCTGTGCATTCCCCTGTAACTCACTCTTTGCTCTTCTCTTATTGCCTTTAGGATCATTTCTTTATCCCTGAATCTGGCAATCTTAATTATATGTCTTTTTGTGGGTGTATTTGGGTTCTTCTTGTTTGGGACACTCTGAGCTTCCTGTACTTGGATATCTGATTCCTTCTTTAAGTTTGGGAAGTTCTCAGTCATGATTTTTTCAAACACCTTTTCAATCCCCTTTGATCTTTCCTCCCCTTCAAGGACTTCTATCACGCCAATATTGGCATGCTTTCTATTATCCCATAGGTCCCTTATGCTTTTTTCATTTGTTTCTCATTGTTTCTCTTGTAGCTCTTCTGATTGGGTGCTTTCTATTGTACTGTCTTCTAAGTCACTAATTCGTTCCTCTGTTTTATCTAGTCAGCTTTGCGACTCCTTTTGATCATTCCTCATCTCAGTTAACGAGTTTACCTATTCTACTCAGCTCTTCTGTAAAGCTTCCATTTCATTTATGACATACTTTATATCTGTAAACACTATCTTTTTTATTTCCTTCAGTAGTTTGATCACTCCTTTTTTGAAATCTTGATGTAGTAGGATATCATTGTCTATTTCACTGATCATTCTTTCAGGGGATTTCTCTTGTGCTTTTAATTGGGAATGGTTTCTCTGCTCTTTCATCTTGCTCCTACCTCTCTGGCACTGTCATTTTTCATGTATCAGTTATCTTCTGTGATCCTAAAGGAGTTTATCTAACTAATGCTTATGTAGCAGTACAACTTAGAAAAGAGAGAAAGAGATAAAGAATTTTAAAGAAGGGTGAAATAAAGGTTTGAAGATATTCTATAATGAATAATAGAAAAGCAAGTTGAAGCAGAGTTTTGAAAAATAATAATAAAAATATTTTTAAAAATTTCAAAGGTATTAAAATGGGGGTATATATAATTGAAGAAGTAGAAATTAGGAGGGTAATAGAAAATGGAACCGGAAAAACTGATTAAAACAAGAGTGTGTTCAGTGTCCTCCTGGAGAATGTGTACATTTAATGTGAAATCTTTAGCTTCCTGTTTCCAGAGGCCGTCAATTGGAGACCCCATCTGTGCTGCTCCCAGGGCATGTCAGTAAGCAGATCACTCCTACACCCGACACTGGGTCTGATGAAGCTCTCTTTACTCTGAGCTGGCTTGTCACTGCCCTGCCCAATGCTGCAGTCAGATGTTGCAGACTGACCAGGCAGGATTGGGCATCACACCCTCTCTCTACACAATGGTCAGTGGCGGCATTCCAGCCAAAAATGTGGGGGTCACCCACCCCCTTATTGTGCTGATCACTCTGCTGCTCTGTGCCACTGTACACTCTGCCTTGGTTATGCACACTGGAAGTGGGCTCAGGGAAGTCTGAGGAACTGCCCTGTCACAGATCTGAGCCAAAATCCAGCTCCTTGTTTTTCTTAGCGGACAAGTTCCCTGAGGGACCATTACATTAGGACCCTATGTGCCTCATGGTTTAGACAAGACTCTGTCTGGCCCTTGAGGCTGCTAAGTCCTTAGGTGTAGATGCAGTTTTTGCCTATACTGCCACATGGGTGCAAAACACCAGAGGATATGGTGGCTGTGTCTGAACCCCAGCTCTCTTCACCTAGAAAATTTGTGGATTTTCAGAGATGGGGAATGCACCCTTCCAGCCACAGGGCTCATCTGCCCTGTTGTTTTATGGAGGGCCCAGGTGTTCTGCCCTGTGCTCCCACAGCCATAGCACAAAGCCCACTCCATTCCTCCAGGCTGCCACATTGCAGCCATCCCCATCTAACACCCAGTTTGGGCAGCATGACCATGCCCCCAGCTTCCAGGCTGCATCATTTGCTAGGACTCACAGGGATCCTCTGTGCCTGTTTAACTTAGTTCTGTCAGTCAACTTATACTTTGTACAGGTCCAAGCCTTGGAGGCTCCCCGTCCATCCTGCCGAAATCTCAGTTGGATTGGGGAGACACAGTAAATGAGCTGCTCCCTCTTTGCTGCTCCCTCCCCATGGTACCTGTCCCACTCTGTTTTGCCTTTTCTTCTTTCTTTCATCCTTTTCTCCTACCAGATTTTTCACATCTTTATCTATTGAAGAGGACAATGTCCTGTTATAGTTATGCAGGTTCTCTGGTTAGCTGAGTGGGTCTGTGGATGTGAGTCTTGGTGCATTTGTGGGAAAGGGTGAGCTACGAGCATTCTTCTGCTCCAGCATCTTTGCCTCCCACCGAAAAATTCTCACTTTATTGTGGAAGATAAACATAGACTTGAAATAAATGGAAAAGTTATTCCATGGAAATGACAAGAAAGTGTAGATTGCAATGCTCTACTCATACAAAATAAGTTTTAAAATAAGGGCCAAAATGAGAGAAATTTGAGATTATATAAAGAAAAAAACATCAATAAAAAATTGGGAATTACACTCATTAAATTTTGTATGGCTTAACACCATAGATCCTAAGTATAAAAAGAAATTTCAGTAGACAAGATAGAATTAATTCCTTATAAAACAATAATAGTAGATGAGTTTAACACCTCACTATTGTGATGATCAAATGATCCAGAAAGTATATCTGTAAGGAAATAGAGGTCTTAATACCATATTAGATCATTTGAATCTAACTGAGCTATTGGACACTTCATCAGAAAAGCAGAACACATGAACTTTTCAAGTGTGCACAGAATGTTATCTAAGGAATTAACCATATATTATGTCATGAAATAAGCCTCAGGAACTTTAAGCAAATATAGATTATAGCAAGTATTTTTCCACACACAAAACTATGAAACTATGCATGAACTCTAGAAAGAAGAATGGGAAAAGCACAAACATGAGGTAAAACCACATCTTTTAAAAAATACAATAAAACAAGGTCAATGATGAAATCGAAGAGGTAATAAAATACCTGGAGACAAATGACACTGAAAACACAGCTTCATAAATGTATGGGATGCATCAAAGAGTAATCTACGAGGTAAGTTGTGAACAAATCAGGCCTTCTACAAGGAACAAGGGAAACCTCATACAAAGGACCAAAATAACACAAAATAAGAACAAACAAAACCCAAAGGCAGTAGAATGAGAAATCTTTAATGATAAGGTTGAAAATAATAAACAATTTGAAAAATAAATTACAAATCATAAAATCAACAGCTTTAATTTTTCATAAAATATTAACAAATAAGAAAGCATTTAGCCAAGCTTACGAAGAAAAACAGAGACTGAATCCAAAAAAAATAAGAAATGAAACAGTATATATAATATCTGATATTACAGAAATACAAAAAAAGTTTATGAAAGCACTATGAGCTGTTACGTGACAACCAACTGGACGACCTAAAAGAAATGGACAAATTTCTAAAACTGTACAGCCTGACAAGACTGCATAAAGAGAAAACTGAGAACTTGAATAGAGCAATGAGAATAAGTTAAATAAAATGTAAAATTTTAACAACACCCCTTGAACAAAATGCCTGGATTCCTTCACTAAAATCCCATTCCCCCCAAGTATTTTAAAAAATGAAGGAGGAAAGACAATTACCAAAGTTATTCCATGAGGCCACCATTACCCTTATAAAAAAACCAGTCAAAGACACTACCAAAAAAAGAAATGAAAATGAAAATCCAATATCATTGATGAATATAGATTCAAAAATACTCGAAAAACTTCCACAAATTAATCCAGCAATACATAGAAAGGATTATATACTATGATCATTTGGATTCCTTCCAGAGTCACAAGGATGTTTCAACATACACAAGTCAAGCAGCATGACACATATCTAATAAAGGAAGGACAAATTTCACAAACCATGTCAGTACACAAAGGAAAAGCTTTTGACAAAATTCAGCATACATTCATCATCAGAACTCTCATGAAAGTGAGTACAATGGGAAAATTTCTCTCCATACTAAAGGCCATTTATAACAATTTATAATACTCAGGGGAAAGGCTGAAAGCCTTCTGGGTAAATTCGGGGACAAGACAAGGATTCCAACTCTCACTAATTCTGTAATATAGTAATAGAAGAAAGGAAAAGGAAAAGAAAAATAAGTAAAAGAAAGACTAAATGGAAAGAAAGAGGCAAAATTGTCACCAGTATTGAAGATATAAATATCTACAGAGAGAGTCCTAAGAGCTCCACACTGACTATCATGAACAATAAATAACTTCATCAAGGAAGCAAGGTACAAGATTAATGTAAAGACGCCTCTTGCATTTGTCAACATTAATAATGAGATATCATGAAATGGACGTTGAAAGCAATAATATTTAACACCCCATTCCCCCGAATATCTTGGAATAAATGTAACCACATATGTGAAATATCTACACAGTGAAAATTATACAACATTGACAAAGAAATAAAAATGATTCAAAGAAATTGAAAGATGTCTTGTGGTCTTGGATTGAAAGAGTTCATATTGTTAACAAGGCTGTACTACACATAGAAACCTAAAGATTTAGTGCAATTCCTGTTATGAAGCTGTAGTATTTTCCACAGAAAGAAAATAAATAACTCTAAGTTTTACATGAAACCATTAAAAATTGCTTAAATGACCTTGAGAAATAACAACAAATCTTGAGGTATAACCCTCCTGGATAGCTTACTATACTACAAACGTACAGTAATAAAAACAGTATGGCATTGGCACAGAGATATAATCAATAAAAAAGAGATAGAGAGCCTAGAAATAATTCCACACACCTATGAGCAATGAATCTATGATAAAAGAGGCAAGAGTTCACAATGGAGAAAAGACAGTCTCGTCAATGGATGGTGTTGGGAAATCAGGACATCTACATGTAAAACAGTGAAATGAGAGCGTTCCCTGACATCATATACAAAAATAAACTCCAAGTGTATTAAAGACCTAAATGTAAGACCTGATACTATAAAACTGCTAGAAGGGAATATAGGTGATACACTATTGGATACACATCATAGGAATATTTTCTTATATCAGACTCCTAAGGCAAAAGAAATAAAAGCAAAAGTAAGCAAGTGGGACCTAAACAAACTTGAAAATTTCTGCACAGATAAGGACACTATCAATGAAATTAAAACACTGCCTATGTAATTGGAGAACATATTTGCAAACAATGCAAGTGACCAGGGGTTAATAGATGTAGGTTTATAGATGTAACATGGATTTAGGTTACACAACTCAAGGTGAAAAACCAAAACCCAATCAAAAGCAACAGCAGAGTACCTGAGTTAATATTTTTCCAAAGAAACATTCAGATGAGTAACAGGCAAGTGATAAAATTTCACAATATTTCTAATTATTAGGTAATTGCAAATCAAAAACACAATGAGGTATCAGTTCACAGTGGCCAAACGTCTATTATCAAAATCTCTACAAATAGTAAGTGTTGGAGACGATGTGGAGGTAAGAAATCTTTTGTATACTCCTGGTAGAAATGTAAATTGGTACAACTTCTAAGGAATACAGTATTCAGATTTGTTTAAAAACTAAAAAGTTAAATACCATATGACCCAGTAATAACTCTCCTAAGAAAAATCTGGGGAAAACACCCTAAATTGAGAAGAACCAATATTCACAACAGCACTGTTTATATTATGCAAGACAGGGAAGCAATCCAAGAGTCCACAGCAGACTATGGACTTAAGAAGAAATGATGTTTCTATAAATAAGCAATGGAGTAATACTCAGCCATGAAAAAGTATAACACATTGCTATATCAGCATCGTGAAAGATCCTAGTAAATTTTGTGTTTAGTGAAGTAACTTAGACAAAGACATAAGTATATAATTTAATTTATATGTGGAATCTAAAGAATAACAAATATCTGTGTATATCTTTGTATAGCTATCTATTGATAGATGACAGATAAACAGATAGAAGGATAAATACATACATACATGATAGATAGATATATATAGATAGATAGTTAGATAGATAGATAGATCGATAATTAGATAGAGACATGATGGAGATGTAAAGAGATTAGATAGACAAGACTTAAGCATACTCAAAAATATGGGAAAAAATTTATGTTTACCAAAGTGGAAGGGAAAGAGAATTAAATGGTAGGACATTGACAGATACAAAGAAGTATACATGCAGTAGAAAAGCAACAAAGATAATCTGTATAGATAAGGGAATTAAACACAATAGCTTAAAATAATTGTATGTTACAATTATTGTAATAATTCATAATGCAATATAATCTACATAGTGGTTGGAATCACAATGCTGTACATCTGAATCTACACAATATTTTACATATACTCTACTTCAATTAAAAATAAAACATATCATGTATAATTTAGTCCTTTTTCCACTGATAGCATCTTCCTTTAATATTGTTTCATTTTACTCTTCACTTTTTATGATTACTGTTTCAAATTATTTCTTTTACTCTTGTGAACATGATACCTTATTGCCCCTGATTTACTCTTTTTCTCTCTTAATACATATAATATACCAGCATTTAACAACATAACCAAAGAAACAAATGCAACATTCTCGTGGTCTCTCCTTAGCATTTTGGTCAATGCTTTGCATATTTTTGCCATTTTATATTTCTTAGAAGACTTCTTTTCTACACCTCTTATAAAGTGTCTGGGTTTTGTATTTTCATCTCATTCATGTTTGTTTATTAAAGTCTTTACTTTCAGTTTTTATCTAAGTGATAACTGTGTAAGTAATATTGGGTGAGTGATTTCTTATTTCAGTAGTTTGAAAATACAATTTTATTTACCCTTGGTGTATGTTTTTTGCTCAGAAATCTGCTGATAGACTAATGGGTGTTCCTATGTTGATTATCATATCTTTTTTGGCTGTCTTTAAAAGTTTACTCTGTCATTGTCTTCTCAATTTGCATATGACGTATCTTCAAGGAGGTCAATTTATCTTAAAGTTATTGGTGTTTTGTTGGCTCACGGACTTGTATATCAGTTCTTTACACAGGTTCGGGAAGTTATCAACTATTACTTCTTTAAATAAACCATCAGCTGCCTTCTAACTTTCTGTTCCTTACAGGATTCCACTCTAATGTGCACTTCCTGAGGAAGTCTGATGGCTACTGTAGAATTTCCTCACTTTTTAATATCTTGAATCTCTGCCTTCTCCTATCATTTCTAGTTTTGTATTGGTGAGTTTGCAAATCTCTCTACCACAAAGACACTCTACTTCCAATGCTTTCTGTTGCATTCTTCATATCATTTACTAAGTTCTCCTGGTCCTCCTATAATGTTTGGATACTTTATAGTTTCAGTCTCTTTGGTAATGTATTCCTTATCATAGTTTCATTTCTTCCTGTGCTCACTAAACTGTTTTCTTAGTTTTGTTATTTTTATTGAGTTTCTGTATGACACTTATTTGGATCCTCTATTAGTTATATGGCAATATACCATGACTTTAAATTTGTTTGCTGCAGGGTTGACATTGTCTGTGTGCAGGTGCGTGTGCATGTGTGTCTGTGTCTATTTTTGTGTCGGTGTCTGTGTGTGTCTATCTGTGTGTTAGCATGCCATATATTGTTACTGTGATTGGTCATGATCTTGATAAATTATTGCTCTGATGGCACTTAATAACACATTGGGGGTTGGAGTCCTTGCTTTTGTCTTCTGGTAGCTTGCAATATTACACAATTTTTGGTTTACTTACCTGAGCGACCTCTGATTATATTTCAAAATGGCCCTTTACAGTCGCTACGGTCTGGACAAAAGATGTTCTTTCATTGTCACTTGTTGGAATTCTCTGGTAGTTAATGTCACTGTTGTCACTGGGACGGCGCACCCTTCCCTTTATCTGATATCCCTTGAGAATCAGTGTACACATTGAGGAAAGGTGTAAAGACAGGTGGGTATTTGGAATCAGACAATTGCCTTTCCCATGTCCAGTGTTGCAAGGTAAATTGTCTCCACCACTGTGAATGGGGAGTAGGGACAGATTCATGAATGTCTAAGTGTCTGAAGAATGGAAACTCTGTCTCCATTGTGGCTCCCTCCTAGTTAACTGTGATCATGAGTACTGGTGCAGTTGGAGGCCGAAGCTGTGTGAACCAGTGAGACCCTGTTTCTACTGGGTTCTCTGAACTTGTGGACTCAGATATCCTATTCAGGTGGCCTTGGTTGCAGACACCAACTCGGCTCTTCCCTCATTTCAGCCCCCTTTGTGTGTTTTAGTCCACTGAACTTCACCTGTTCACATTTGTTCTGGAGTATTGTTTTGTGTTGTAGTTATTTTTGGTCAGATGTGAACGTTTTACTGACTGTAGATGTAAGGTGAGAGACAAAAATAGTTTAAAATTGTGTCACTTTTAAAGTATATACTTTTTCAATTAAAAGCTTAAATTCTAATTAGAACATTATAAGAACACTAAAGAAAGTGAGCAAATCACCTCCCTTAATATCATAGTACTACAAAATATTTTGATTTTCCTGGGTTCTTTTCTTCAATGTTTTTCCCACCTACATGCACATTTTACTAAAATATATCCCTATAAACTCTCTAAAATCAATTAAAGTATTAAAATAATTCTCTGTGCTGTAAATATAGCCCTTTTGATTCTCTAATTTATTACTTGTAGCTTGCAGATTTCTATCTTATCCATCCTTCTTCCCTTTCCCCACAGGACACCACGACTTGTAACACCACATATATATGTGATTCTTTTTCTGTTTTTTTATGATTATTTCTCTTATATCTTTATTTTCCTCATTTAAGTGACAATGTAGAGTGTTTTTCTCCGTATGACTTATTTTCCTATGTGCAACACTCTCTGGGTCAAGACACATTGTTCCAAATGGCAGAATTTTACTTTTTATTATACAATGATGAAGTATTTATTATGTTATCTATATCTCACATCTATTTCAGCCAATCATCTGTTGATGGGCAGTTGAGTTGTGTTTCTACCCTTAGCTACTATAAATGATGATGTTAAGAACATTAGGGGTAATATATCTTTTAAGTTAATCTTTTCTTTTTTTTAGATTTATACTGAAAACTTGAATTGTTGCAACATATAATGCTTCTATTTCTAGTTTTCTGAGCACTGTCTACTGTTTTATAATAGTGGATGCATCAATTTATGTTTCCACCATCAGTGTACCTGGTTTCCCTCTTATCGACATTCTTATTAATGTTTGTTATTTGTAGGCTTTTTGTTAATAGCCATTTTGTTTGCTCTAAAATTATATTTCATTCTGGTTTTGATTTATGTTTTCCTAAAAAATAGCAACGTTATGTTTCTTTTTATAAGGATGAAAATCATCCACATGTCTGTTTTTGCAAAGTTTCCATGAAGATTCTTCAACTGTACTTAATTTGAGGTCTTTATTTTTCAAATATTGACTCTAATATGCTATATATATATTATGGATAATAACATCTTGTTGGTCTCATTGTCTGAAATTTTTCCTTCTATTCTGTCTGTTATCATATGTCTTGTTAAAGGTTTCCTATGCTCTGCAAAAGTTTTTGCACTTCACACTTATACAAGAAATAGGATCCCTATATCACAGAGTACATCTATTTTTTCCTTAGTAAACTAAAAACTGTAATTGTTAGTTTTCCTTTTTTTTTAATTTGGAGACAGAACAAAAATAAAGATTGCTATGATTTATCTCAAAGTCAGTTCTGCTCCTGTTCTTTGTCAGAAATTGTATAGTTTAACACTTTACATTTAGGAAATTAATGCATTTTTATCTCATTTTTTATACTATGGAAGGAAGTGCTTTTTTATCTTCCTTTTACATGTACTGTCCTGTTTTCTCAGAACTACTTGTTGAAGAGACTGCCTTTTTTCCAATTGTATACTCTTGCCTCCTCCTTGGTAGACTAATTGACCATATGTGTGTGGGTTTATTTTCGGACTCTTTATTTTGTTCCATTGATCTATGTGTTTCTATAAGTGCCATATATTGATGTATTGATTACTGTAGCTTTGTAGTATGTTCTAAACTCAGGGAAGGTAATACCAATAGCTTTGCTCATTTTTAAAAATAGTTTTAGAAAATTTGAGTCTTTCAGATGTATGTATAAATTTTATTTTTTTTCCTTGTTTTGTGAAGAAACTTATGGATTCTGTGAAAATAGAAATTTACTAAAGGAAAAAACCTGAGAAAAATACTAAAGTATGGAGGATAAACCAAACATTATTAACAACAAATGGATTGCTGTATAAATCAAAGAAAAAATATATAAAGAAAAATGACAACAAAAACAAAATCCATGGGGTAAAACAAAAGTGATATTAATAGGGATTCTTATACAAATTAATCCCACTTATACCAATAAGAAATATCTTTCTCTTATAACATATACTTACCACCAAATATGTAGCAAAATAATAAAAGAAACTTGTTAGTAGAAGGAAAGACAGCTGAAAGGACAGAACATAATTAAATAAAGTAAGGATTAAAAATATAAACATTTAATCAATCTAAATAATGACTTTTGAAAGATAAATAATATTGGTAAACTTTAACCAGACACATGAGCAAAAAAGAGAGCTAAAGATTAATAAGCTCAAAAATTAATGAGATGTTACTGCTTATATCAAAAAATACAAAGCATCATAAGATGATACAACAAATTATATGCCAATAAAATGGAAACCCTAGAACAAATGGACAACTTCTTAGAAAGACTTAATCTCCAGAATGGAATGATAAATAAAATATGAACAGATTATCACTAATGAAATTGAATAAGTATTTTAAAAAATTACCCAGGAAACAAAATTTCAGGCCTAGACAGCTTCACAGGTGATTTCTGCCAAACATTTAGTGAAGAGCTATCACCTATACTTCTCAGCGTATTCCAAAAATTTCGAGAGGAAAGGAGGCTTTCTACCCCACATTTGTGTATCACACTTCTAGTAGAACTGGAACAAATACCTCAAAAAATTACAGGTTAAATACTACTGATAAGCATAGATGCAAAAATCACCACTAAATTGTTAGCAAATCCAACAATACATTAAGAGGATTAAGCATTATGATAAAGTCCATAGTATTTCAGTGATTAAAAAGTGATTCATTACCCACAAATTAATCAGTATGATACACCACACAAACAACCTGAATTATAAAAATTATATGGTCACCTCAATAGAGTCATAAAATATTTTGACAAATTCAGTATCTATTTATGAATATATTTCTCCTGAAATTGGGCATGGGGAAACATATGTCAACACAGTTAAGGTCATATATGACAAGAACCCCACTAACATGACACTCACTGATTAAAATCTGAAAGCATCTCCAATAAGAGCAGGAAGAAGACAAGAATGCTGACTCTTACCACTTTTATTCAGCATTGTAAGGAAATTCTAGCCATAGCTATACAAAATAAAAGATAATAAAATATATCTAATTAAGAGAAGGAGTAAAAGTATCTGTTTCCAGATGACATAATTTAAACAGAAATCCTAAAGAAGTCGACCAAAAACTACTAGGGCTTATCAATGCATTTGGTAAAATTTCCGAATGTAAAAATAACATACAGAAATCTTGCATTTCTACACACTAACAACAAGCTAAAAGATAGAGAAATTGATGGAACTGTCACATTTATAGTTGCATTAGAAAAAATAAATCAAGAAATGTATCCAACCAAGGAGGTAAAATACCTGTACTCAAAAAACTGTAAAATATGTATAACAGAAATTGAAGATAATGCAAACATATGAAAGTCTATAATTTGTTCGTAGATGAGGAAATAATATTGTTTAAATGACAGTATTAGCCAACAAAATACACAAATTAAATTCAGAGCCTATCAATTTACCAAGGGCATTTTCTGACACTTACAAAAATTAATTCTAAAACTTACATGTAAACACAAAAGAGATGAAATCACAAAGAAAAAAAAGAAAGGAAAGAAAACAAACTAAAAACAGAAACAAATTTAACAAAGAAAAAAGAGGATGTATCACTGTCCCTGATTTTAAACTATAATACAAAGCTACAGTATTAAAAAGGATATGTTTGTGGCACAGAGCAAACAGAATAATGGAACACAACAGAATGCCTGAAAATGAATTCAGACACTTATGGTCATTTAGCCCATTACAAAAAAATGAATATACAGTGGGGGAAAGGTAACCACCAGGCACATGAAACTGATTAATATCATAAACCATCAGAAAATTTTAAGTCCAAAGCACAATGAGATTTTATGTCACTCCTGTAAGAATGACTATTATCAAAAAGATAACAAACATAACTGTTGGTTAGGATGTTAGAAAAACAACCCTGATGCACTGCTGGAGTGAATTTAAATATGTGATGCCACTGTGAAAAACAACATGGAGCTTTAAATAAAAATTAATAATGAAATATAATCCAAAATATACATATCAGGATACTTATTCCAAGAAAATAATTACACTAATTAGAAAAGATAAGTTCAACCCAATATTCTCTGCAGAATTATCCACAATAGACAGGATAAAGAAGCAAATTAATTGCTCATCAATAGATGATGGAAAAGAAGATGTGTGTTTATAGTATATATATCTACCTATATTAAATACAGATTCATCTATATATATATATATACACAAACACACTTTATATATATATGCACTATATATATATATATATATATATATATATACATGCACATACACACATAAAAATACAATGGGTTATTACTCAGCTCTAAAAAGAATAATTTCTTGCCATTTACAACAAATGGGTTGACCAAGTGGTTAATATGCTAAGTGAAATAAGTCAGAAATTGAATGACAAATGCTGATTGATTTTACTCATATTTGAAATTTAAAACAAATGAACATAACAACACAGAAAAGGAATTATAGATATAGAAAGGAACAGGTTGTTCACAAGAAGGGGGAAATGGGGTGAAGAAAAGAAAATTTGAGAAATTGAGAAAAATTTCCAGTTGGAAATTAAATGAGTCAGGGACAAGAAATGTGTATGGGCAATATCCAATAACTATTAATATCTTTAAATACCAACATATCATAACTAGATATATTCTGGTGATATTTGAAATATATTAAAAACAGCAAACAATATCTTGTGTTGGAAAAACTTACACAGTGTTACAGATTAAAGTACACTTCAAAAACAAACAAACATACACATAGAAAAAAATTAGATTTGTAGTTAACATAGGCAGGGTTTGGGAAAGGAGGACTTGATTAATGCACTCAAAAACTATAAACATCCATGCGTAAAATAATCGTGTTCTAGGGATGCTCCGAAATAACATGGAAACTATAATAAATACTGTTTTATGTTCTATAAATAATCGTGTTCTCGGGATGCCCCATAGTAACATGAAAGTTAAAATTAATACTGTTTTACTTTCTATATCAATGTTGTGAAGAGAGTAGACTATAATGTTTCTCATTACAAACAAAAGACAAATTGAATTTCTTTACAATTTTATCTAAATAAAATAATGAATTCTCCCTAAAGTTGCTATGATATTTATTTCATGATACTTGTAAATCAAATCACTATCCTGTGCACCTAAACTTACACAATCTTTTATGCCAATTATATCTCAATAAAAGTGGAAGAAATAATGGAAAGTCAATGGTCACTTTTTCCCATGTAATTTCTCATGATTGTCTTTGCAGCAATAAACTTTAGTCATGATATACTTATCCTAGTTAAAGATACTAGTAAATAAGTGATTCTAATAAATTATACATAAAGATATGAATAAAATTAGTGTTATACCATGCCTTAAACTTTCTTCATGTTAACAGCCCACTGCTTCTGTAGGCAACATAATTTCATTTTGTGTATTCATCTGAGATTAGGGAATGGATACAAATTTAAAACTGACTGCTCTTGCTGTGAGTGATAAAGTTCACTGTCTCAGACCGAAAATCTCATTTCCACGAGAACATCTGTAAGAAATGAACATGCTAGGATTCTAAAATACTCACAATGGTAAAATCTCATTAACTCCTACTATTCTTAACTGTTTTGCAATGGAAATGCAATACTGTCAAAGACTTGATTTTGGATAACAATGTGCTGTTTTCTCATAGTTGCAATATGGGATGTGAGGATAATACCTGAGATCCACAACAGATATTACTGCTCAAGTGCTGGGCAAAGAAGTGTAAAGGTTCTGCATTTTTAGGACTGAGGACTGCTTTCAAAATGATGACTACACTCACTCTAATCCAGGTAGTCCACAGAAAGAAAGGTTATTGTAATTTGTATCTTAAAGGGAATAAATCAGTGGTCAGTCTCTGTAAATTAGTCAAGGTGTGTTCAAAGACAAAATAAGTGTTGTCAACAATGAAAATTAAAAGAAAAACAATTAGACATAAGCTTATATTAAAAAGGAGACACAGTCCTGTTCTGGGCACTGGGGACTGGAGAATATATATGCCTCTGTCCAATTCAAGGGTTCACTGGCTTGGCCTGAGTATTGGCTTGGGATTAAATGAACAGGTAACAATTAGTATACTTGGAGAAATATAATCTACGTCTCCCTGATCGGGAGAGAATCTGGTGGATCTATGAAACACTTAATTCACAGAGATTCTGCCAGATGCAGAGGAATAATTCACTGTTAACTCAACTAAGACAATCTTAGTTACAGCTTAACAATCCATCTTCACACACACACACAGTGGTACACATATTTGTAGTTTTTAGTGGGAAGAATTCAGTGGGCAGGGCTCAGAGAATAGATTTCAAACACCAGCCAACTTTTGTACATTTGCCAATAGTCTAGGTTTTCCCAGGTAGAAAACTACAGATGGACAAACAAATAATATTCTTCTTTAGGATTTATAATTTTAAATTAAACTGTAGCCTTTGACTTGTCAGTATAGAAACTTGTTATGATGATCACAGTAAGACCCACTGTGTGATAGTAGAGCTGGAAACTAGCTGCTGAACAGCCCATCTGAACCCCAGACTGCTAATGTAAGCAACAAAATAGTCACCATCATAGTTCAGCTGACAAAATTAAAAGCTGGATGTTTCTGTGTTAGGAAAAACCACTGCTGTCCAGACACAGATCTCCTGCAGCAAGTGGGCTCTTTTCTTCTCTTGGTAAAGGTCATATTGGTGGGATGTTGGCTAGAGCTTACCCTGGCCCATTGGCCCATTCTCCAGATTATCAAAGGCTTTTTCACAAATGGTGACACATTTTCAGGACTCAATTTTGGCATTCCAGTCTTATCAGCTTACAATGGCTGCATGATTGTGAGCAGAAGCCTTAGGCTCCCTGACTTTGCCTACAATTTTCCAGCATTTCAGGGTATTTCATATTCTGAAAATGCTTCACGTTTTATTTAAAATTATTGGGAAAAAGTCAAAGTCATCAATGAATATTTTATATTTCCTAATATCTGTATAAATTTGGTATTCTTGCAGTTGGACAAATTTTTAATTCTACCACCCTCACCTCTTTTTTGTCCACAGATTTTAGATTGCAATTTGGTTACTGAATATGACCACCCCAACCAAGGGTCTAGTACCACTTAGATACTACCTGTGTGAAGGCTAGAAATGGCACAATATATGTGGGGTGTATAATCCTGCATTAAATGTTTGCAATGACAGTTTCCCTTCTGGACAAAGTTCTGATTCTAAGAAGTAAATTAATTAGAAGTCAGTATATTTATTGGTAAGGGGAAGAGAATCTGCTATTTTGGGGTGGGTGGGTGATGAAGAGACAGGAAAAAATCCAGCAAATGAGAATGGAATGCTTTAGGCCTCTGGAGGCATGAATTAAGAAGAAAAAAATACATTGTCTCCTGTACCTATCTCAAATTACTGTCTTGATTGAATAGTCCTTGGGCTATGAAAAGAGCTAGATTGTGGTGAAGTGTAAAGACAATAATGAAATAGTTTGAAAACCATGAGAGTTTTGTTGTTTCAGGAAAGTAGATTTTGCTTAAAGTCAACATGTATTTTTCATTCACTAATTACTAAAATGTATCCTGTGGCATGTGCTGCGCTTTCTGTGTTGGTATCCAAGTTAGACAAGGAAAGGGGGATAGACAGAAAACATCTGGAGGAGGTGTATTCTGTGCTGAGAATGGGAAAATCTAAGTAGTTAAATGGAGGACATACTAAGTCCAAGGTTTAGCTGGAGCAAGAGTCGTGAGTTTGGAGCTAAATCTGTTGACAAGCATTTACCTGGATGTATCTCCAGAAACAGATAATCATAAAGATATGCCAAGGTAGTCAGATGCCAGACCTATAAAGAAATGACTAAACTATATTGAGTTTGTGGGCTTAGAGTTGGAAAGGCATTAAGTGCCACCCTGAGGATGTAAGATTGTCTTTGGCTGGAACATTAAAGCAACATAAAGCATTGACTCTAAAATATAGTGTAGATTCTTCAGGGCAGGAAAAAAGCACCAACTGGAATGCTTTGAGAACAGCACAAAGAAGACCATCGATAAAATTAATTATTAATTTCTACCACATGCTGTATGTGCCATCTGAGACTACATCATGTGACCGTATGATTCCAGGGATGTCATAATAGAGACCATGAACCCTGGGCTGGTTTCTGCATTTATGTTTTAATACTTTCCAGGATGAACCAGAAACCACTTAGTATTTTTCCCTCTCTCCATGTTTTAGTCTTTTCCCAAATTCTTACATTTCTCTTCTTCCTTTCAAGAAATTATTAAAATTTACACACATATTTTTCCATCAAATGACCATATCAATCAAATATCTCTTTTTTTCTTTAAATTTCAACCTAGTGTCACGTTTAACTCTTACTCTATTTTAAAAAATTATGAGGAATATACAGGTACACATCTCTGTTTGTTGTTGAAATAAGATAATTGCAGATAGTTGTCAACATTGGCCAAAATTAATATTAATCTTTGTTATCCTGCATAATCTGGTATTCCTCTGGTAGATCAGTTGTAATTAGGATAACGTTCATAAACTGAAGATGGCTGATGAGTTGGCCTTTAAAGAGAGGTAGCTGATGTATCAGCTATCACTGTCACAGGAAACCGTGGGTTGATCCCTGGTTGAAGTTTAGAGAAACGACCTTCATTGGCAGATATGTTGTGATATATTTTTGGAAAAGTAGAGGGCTCCACCATCAGTCCAAAATAATTGCTCTGTATGGGAGATACGATGCTGTTCTGAGAAGTGGAAGTTTTAGTTGAAATGAAGTTCAAAACACGGTCATTTGCTTCAGTGTAGCTGTTTGAGAGTGCCCGTGGACAGTGGTCAACTGATTTAAAATAGCACGTTGATCCACTGCAATTTGTTCTGGTGCTCTAACTGACTTTGATGATGGAGGAGAAAAATCACCTCTGATCGGGGTAGTTGTATCACCAATTATGTGGCTAGAAGAAGGCTTTCTTATTAGAGGCATGTTTAAATTTGCAGAAAGTAAAAATGCACTTTCTCCACTAGTGTCAACCACAAAATCAGAATTATGCACAGTTACCCCCTGCTTTAAAGTGCTTCTTTTTGAAATCTTCAGCCATTGAAGATAACAGAGAGGCATTTTTAATCCCAACTCTTCTTTTTATTCTCACTAAAACCTGGGGAAAGCCTCGTTTAAGATATGGATTATGGCAGAACTGTAGCTACAACCATAGAGAAAGATTATAGTAATATTTTAAACCAAAATACAAGACTAAAATAAGCCTAACCTATAAAACCTCAGATTTCATGTTTACTATGCAAAGATAATATCATCAATATATGAACATTGCTGAGTTTATTTTGAAATCCCTTATTTGGAATATACTCATTTAAGTAGTATAGTCATCAAATTTAAGAAGTTAGCATTTGCAGTAACGGTGAAAGCCACTTTTTAAAAGCAGCTTTAATACCTTTATTTAGAATTCTGTTAAGATTCATAGTTGCTAGTAACGTTTCTCATAATCTTGAATGCTTAAGGCACAGTCTTCATTTTTAGGGAAAAAAAGAATTTTAGCCTTTGTAGTTTCATACAATTTTCAAAATCTAGCTTTACATATATATTACCATAGAGATGTACAAAACACAATTTTATATATACGTTAACAAGTCATAACTGCAATTACTGAATTCCTTGCTTAAAACAGAGACTTTTTTTCTTCTGCCAGAACGTCAGGTAGACAAGCAGATGTTTGAAAATTCTGCCGCACTCTACTAAACCCATATATGTTAAGCTGTCTAAGTAAACTTTTCATACTTCCAGTTTCATATATTCTGAAAGGGGCCTTTCTTTCCAAAACTTGCTTCTTAAAGACAATTTCATCAATCACTATAGAAGTTCCATTATCATCCCACCAGATGGATTTAAATTGGTCACTCCCAGCCATTTTCCAGAGTTTTCTTGGAAATGTCAGAAAAGGAAAATCATTATCTTCATGTGGTTCAGAGACACAATGTGTGTAACATGATGTTTTTATCAAGGATTCTTCAGACAATTTCTGAAAAGCATTTTCTTCAATCATAGACCTCAAGACAAGTCCCCAGAGAATGTTTGATCATACAGTAGAGATCTACCGGAGTTTCCTGAACCAGTTGGTCCATATTTACGAGACACATCTTGAATTTCTTAAGAAATATGTTCCATCACAAATAACTTTTTCTACAGCTAATTTTCTAATCTTCATTATTTTGAGGACTTCAGCTGCAAATGCTGCTCTGGCAGGCCTACACTGATAAACTGCTAGGCCATCACAATGGTTCTCAACTTCAGTAGATATGACTTCACAAAACGACTGGTATCCTAGCAAATCAAGTGTAACATTCATCCAGTGTTTACTTCTCATTCATCCAGTTAAAATGAAACATATAGGATACTTATTTTTATAGTGTGATCTGCAAATATTATCCCCACAAAATCTTTTAAATAATTTAATATTGGGGTCTATGAAATAAAAACAATCTCCATACTTTTGTACACAAATTTATACCAGATTTGTCAACAGAGAATAAATAATGCACAAAATATTTAAAATAATTTTATAGTTACGGAATTTAAAGTGAAATTTGTGTAAAACCTCTACAGAAAAGGTATACGTATTTCATTATAATATGAAATTAAGGTGAAACATAATTTGATTTGGAAATGGAAGTAGTTATCTGTTTACTTTACAATAATCAGCTCTATATTCAAAACATGAGCAGAATAATTATCAGTGTATTTGGTAGGTTTATTAATAAATGGTAAATATTTATGGAATAAAACTAGATTAAAATAATGAATCAAATTTAAGAAATCCCAAAGGGGGTAATTTTTGTTTTAAATTGTAATTCAGTGCTATAAGTAAAACAAATGTAATTTAGTATTCTACTTTAAAATTACAAATACTAAATCTAATTGTGTACTTACAAAAGTTTTCTTTTGCCATTCTTTCACTCAGAGGTTTTTCAGTCCCTAGAAGAAATAAACTTTCTTGTCATCTTTACAATCCATACTCTTGGGACTTCTGTTAAGTGTTCCAAAACGATGTTGATAAATACACTTATAAACCAGATCCTGGGTTCAATAACCATTGCCTCCATTAAGGGGCAAACAACAATCAAAAACAAAGAAATAACAGTATATTTGGGTTGGGGTGGAAAAGACAAGTTAATGCATTTTAGGAAGCAATATGTTTCTGAGACATAAAACAGTGCATTGTTAGTATAATTCGGCATTTTAAGGCAAGTGTTTTTTACACTAACTGTTAATAATAGCTAGGTTCTATATCACTAAACTGTAGTAAATCCAGCTCTACCAAAAGTTGAATTTTTATTCTGACATATATTCCATTAAACATAAGCCAAATTCAAAATGAGAGAAAAAAATTTTAAATAAATAAATGTTCACTCAAGCTACAATGTATATTTTTCCTTCAGTATGTTTATATTCCATTCTAAGTAAATATTAGCAAGCTGAATTCATTGCATATTATAAGTATTATTTAGTATAGTTAAGTTGGACTTAGTCCTGACTCATAAATTTTATTTAGCATACACAAATCATAAAATGTGATACCATCCGTTAAATAACAAAGAATTCATAAGTAACAATCTCAAAATATGTAGGAAAATTATTCACAGAACTGATCTTAACTTATAAAAAAATTCTTAACAAATTCGCTCTAGATAGAATATTACTAAACTTAATAAAAGCCGTATATGTAAATCCCATGACTACCTTCAAGTTCAATGTTAACATACAGGGAGGTTTTCCACTGGTCCAGTAATAAGAAAAAGTACCTCCTTCTCACAAGTCCTAAATTAAAATACTAGAAGTTCTAGCCAGAACAACTAGTCAAGAAAAAATATAAAAGCATTCAACTTGTGAGCAAGCAGTAAAATTTTTACAGATGACATATTTATACATAGAAAACTCCATAGACTCCTCCAGTGACTGTTAGAAATAATGAACAAACTTAGTAAACTTGCAGAATACAAAATCAATATACAAATATCCGTTGCATTTTTATATAGTAACAACACATTATCAGAAAGAGAAATTAGGAATAGAATTGTGTGTAAATTTATACCAAAAAGAATAAAATAGGAATAAATTTGATAAGTGAAATAGAAGTTATAAACATAGATCTATAAATTACAGGTGCAAGGAATATAAGTAAACATAATAAATAAAAGAAATTCAGATCTTACTGATTGTAGACAATGTGAGGAAATACTCTAATCTATCTTTCACTTGTTCAATCTCCCCAGCACTTCTTATTGAGGAGAATCTCTTTTCTTCATTTCATACTCTTGCTTCCGTTTTCATAGGTTAATTGATCATAGGTGTGAGGGATTATATCTGCTTGCCCTCTTCTATTCTATTGATTGGTGTCAGTTTTTGAGCCAGTGTCATGTTGTTTAATTTACTAAAGATTTGTAGGACTGTTTAACATCAGAGAACTTTACCCTATTATATTTAATACTCTATTTCAAGATTATTTTGTCAACTCAAGATCTTTGTTATTACATATAAATTTTGAATTTATTTCTTCTAAATAATGGAAAAATCTCATGGGTATTTTGACATGAATCACACTAAATTAAGATTCTTTTGGGTAGTATGGTTGTTTCAACCACATTATTTCACATCATTAACATAAGAGATCTTTTCATTTCTTTGGATCAATTTTACTTTCGTTCATCAATATTTTCTATTTTTTAATGTATAGATTTTCTCCTTATTTGTTAACTTCATTTGAAGGTATTCTTTTCATATATATAATTATATACATTATATTTTTAAACACGTTTCCCACACAAATACAACAGGCAGAAGGCAGTGGCAAGACATATTCAAAGTCAAGAATGAAAGAAATCTGTTATGTAAGATAATATATCAAGCAAGGCTTTCCATTAGAATAGAAGGAGAGATAAATAATCTCCACACAAGCAAATACTAAAAGTATTTAGCAACAGAAAAAGAAATAATGAAACATCTCCTCAAAAAATAAAGAAGCAGGATGCTATAGAACGGTGAAAGGCATAATTGGAAAGGCAATAGCTAAAATGAATTACAACAGAATAAAAATGATGTTGTAAAACAGGACATCAAAATTTTTATGTGTCAGAGCTTGAAACAGGAAAATACAGAGTGTTTTCTTCTTGTTTCTGTTCTCTGTATGATGCGGTTGACTTTGTATTCATTTCAGTTAATATAAACAAATATACTAACGGGTCAATATATATACAAAACTGGGTAACCATAAGTCAAAAGCTTACAATGAAGTCACAAAGCCAGAAAACAACCAAGATAATAGAAGAAAACTTATAAAGCCACAAAAACATAATGAAATTAACAAAAAGGAAATAACAAATCAATTGGAAAATGAAGTTCAATATTAAAATAAACACCAGTTTATCAATAATTGTTACAAATGTTAATGGAATTAGTGCTTAAATCAAAAGATATATACTGTCAGATGGAATAATATAACAAGACCATACATTATGAAGCATGCAAGAGACCCAATTTAGAAAGAGGAACACACATCAATTCAATGTCAGAAGATGGGAAAATATATTCCATGCAAATGCACATGAGAAGAAAGCAGGACTAGCAGTACTGACTTCACACAAAACAGACTTTACAAGAAAGGCCATAGAGAAAGATAAACAAGGACATGATATAATTATTAGAGGAGCAATACAAAATAAGGTTATTATATTCATTAATATATATGCACTCAATATAGGAGCACCTAAATACATAAATCAAATACTAATAGATAACAAGGGAGAAAACGATGGGAGCACAATCACAGTAGGAGAATATAACTCCCCATTACCACCACTAGACTGGTCTTTCAGACAGAAAATTAATAAGGGAACAAAGATACAAAAATATACGATAAAATAATTGGATTTGGTTGATATTTTCAAAACACTACTTCTCCCCAAAAGAGAATATACATTATTTTCCAGTGCAGATGGAACATTTTCTAGGAAAGTTTATGTACTGAGGCACAGAAGAAACCTCAACAAATTTAAAAAGATAAAAATTATTTCAAGCATCTTTTCTGAGTATAATACCATGAAACTAGAAATGAATCACAGAAAAACGGGGAGAAAAATGACAGCATATAAATTAAAAAACATGGTACTATAGCAAGTGGGGGAGGTGATGAATTAAAAGAAGAAATTAAAAAATATCTTGAGAAATATGGCACAACACTACACAAAGTCTATGGAATACAGTTAAAGCAGGCTTAAGAGGGAAGTTCATAGTGAAAAGGTCCGCCTCAAAGTTGAAGAGCAATTTCAAATAACTAATCTAACTTTCTATGTAAACTAATCATAAAGAGAAGAGCAAACAAAATGAAAAGTCAGCACAAAGTTGGAAAATAAAGATCAAGGGAGAAAGAATTGAAATAAAGTTCAAAAAATAGAAAAAATCAATCACAATGTTTTTTGAAATAGTCAACAAAATTGACAAAACTCAGGACAGGCTCACCAACAAGAAAGAGAGAAGACAAATAACATAAGAAATGAAAATGGGGGAAACAACAAAGAGTACATCAAATTTGCAAAGGATCATAAGGGAATACCATGAGCAACAGCATGGAAACAAACTGGATAACCTAGAAGAAATGGAGAAGTTTCTGGAAACATTCAGCCCATCATTACTGCATCAAGAAGAAATTAACCATTTGAACAGTCAGATCACCAGAAATGGAAGAGAATTATCAATAAAATAAAAAATCTCTGCAAACAAAAATTCAGACCCAAATAGCTTCACTGTGGATTTTGACCAAACATTCAAAGTAATACACATACCAGTCCTCCTCAAACTCTTCCAAAAGTTTCATATGGAGAAAGTGTTCCATAACTCACACCATAAGGCCAACATCAACCTGATAACAAAACCAGAGAAAGACACTATCTAAAAAGAAAACTATAGGCCAATATCATTGATAAATATAGATGTAAATGTACTTAGGAAATTATTAACAGAATCCAACAGCATGTAAAAAAAGATCACACACCTTTCTTAAGTTAGGTTCACCCAAGGAACACAAGGATGGTGTAACATATGCAAATCAATCAATCAATTGTGATACACCTTATCAACTAAAGAGAGGACACAAAACCACATGATAATCTAAGTACCATGCAGAAAAAAACATTTGATAACTTTTAGCACCTATCTGCAAAAAATGTTCTTATCACAGTGTGTACAGAGGGACCATATCTCAACATAATAATAGCTATTTATGACAAATATGTAGCCAGCAAAATACTCAATGGTGAAAAACTGAAACCTTTCTCACAAAAACCTGAGACAAGACAAGGTTGCCCATTCTCACAATTTCAATTCAATACAGTCTTGGAAGTCCTAGCCATAACGATCAGGCCAGAAAATTTGATTACCTAGCAAATTATGCAAAACATTTCTTTTTAGGACTGAAACAAATGATCCTAAGATTTACATAGAGTCATAAAAAATCCATAGTTTCCAAAGCAATATTAAGTAAAAGAAAGAGGCTGGAGGAATAACCCATCAGGTCTCCATACACTATTGCAGAGCTACAATAATGAAAATGACATGATATTGGTACAGAAAAAGGCATATGGACCAATGGAAGAGAATAGAGAGCCTAGGAATAAATCTACAGGCCTAAGCTCAATTAATCTTTGACAAAGTAGCCAAGAATATGACAGAGAAAAGACCAACTCTACAACAACTGGTGGGAAACCTAGATAGCAGCATGCAGAGAAATGGAGTTAGAACAATCCTTCAATCCATATACAAGAATAAACTCAAAATGACTTGAAGACTTAAATATAAGCAAGAAACAGTAAATCTCCTAGAAGAAAACATAGGCAAAACACTCTGAGTTAAATCTCAGCAATGATCTCCAAGAAGAATAGACTACCCAGGGAAGGGATGTAAGAGCAAAATTAATAAATGGGACCAAGTAAAACTTACAAGCTTTTGCACAGCAAAGGGAATCATAAACAAAACAAAATGACAACCTGCAGGATTAAAGAAAATATTTAGAAGTGATGCAACTGACAAAGGCTAAATTTCCAAAATATAAAGGTTTCATACAACCTAATAATAATAAAAAAAAACAAGAAACCCAATCTGAAAATGTGCAGAAACCCTAAAAAAGCAATACTCCAATAGAGACATTCAAATGCCACACAGATATGAAAAATAATTGCTCACTATCATTATCAAAGAAGGGCAATTCAAAATTATAATGATGTATCACTTCCCAGTAGTCACAATGGTCATCATTCAAAAGTCCACAATCAGTAAATGCTGGAGAAGCTGTGGAGAAATGGAAGCTTCCTACACTGCTGGTAGGAATGTATTTTGGCGCAGTCATTTTGGAAACAAGGATGAAGTTTCCTTTAATGTATAAAAATAAACTTAACGTACGAACAAGCAATCCCACTTCTGGGTATATATCAAAAGGAACCCTATTTCAAGTAGACACCTGCACCCCAATGTCCTTAGCAGTGCTGTATACAACAGCCACAACATGGAAGCAACCTAATTGTCCAACAACAGATGACAGTATACAGAAGTTATGCCGAATTTATACAATGGAATAATATTCTGCATTAAAAAATGATAAAACAATGACATTTGCAGCAAAATGGATGTCCCCAAAAAGTGTCATTCTAATTGAAGTAAGCCAGAAAAAGAAAGAAATATAATACATGACATTATATATGAAGAAGCTTAAAAAATATTTGGATAAGAACATTATGATTTCATATTCAAAACTGAAATTCACTCGCAGATCTACTAAACAATTTTAAGATTACTGCGGAAAGGGGCTGCGAGAGGATATATTTGGGAGCTGTAGATTTATAAATGTTATACAGTATATATAAAAATAGATGTTTTCAAAATTTCTTTTCTATGACACAGGGCAGTATGCTAAATATTGTGAAGTAATATTTTATAGGCACAGAACTATATGCATGTATGGGGACACTATGCTATACAACACAGATTGACACATTGCAAGTGGCGTATTTAAATGATAAATAGGTGAATAAATAAATAAATAAATAATAAATAAATGAATGAATGAATAAGTAAATAATTGAATAAATAGATAAATAAATAAATATTAACTAAATAAAAATATTTAATAATAAATGAAATACAAAGATTCACACTACTTAACCTCAAGTATCTAGGAGAAAACAGAAAGAATAAAGAAGAAATTTGAATGAATGTGAGTAAGGCAAATAACAAGAGAAACAATTGAAAAGATAAAAAAAATATACCTAAGTGTGTTTCTTTTAAACATAAACAGGACAAATGGTTAGGTTTGCTAAGAAAATAAAGACTCAAATAAAATTAGAAGTAAAAGAGAAGATATTACAACTGATGTTGTAGAGATGCAAAGCATCATAAGAAATAACCACTAGCCACCGATTTGAATGACCTAGAACAAAAGACAAATTCCCAGAAACATATGTCTTCCAATACAGAATCAAGAAGAAATGAGAAAGATAATAGAGCGAAAGTGTGTTTGAGTAAGTCAATAATGCAAACTTCCAAAACCAGAAAAATTTACAAGACGAGTTTACTGGTGAATTCTGTCAAATATTTGAAGACAATTTTTCACCAATTCTTCCCCAAATCATCCGAGAATTTGAAGGGGGTGAAAGATTCCAAACATTTTTTTTATGATATGAGCTTTATTTTCTAAACAAGCTAGAAAGGACATTATATGCAAAATACAGAATATTATCCCTGATGAACATATGTGCCAAAATTCTCAACAAATCACAAGCAAAATGAATTCAACAACACATTTAATGTATCATAAACATACATGAGTAAAGGGATTCATCCCTGGGTTTAAGGATACTTCATAATATACAAATCAATAAAGGTGACAAGCCACACTAATAGAATGAATAAAAGCACTCACATAATCATCTCAATAGGTGCAGAAAGGGCATTGTGTATAATGCAACATCCTTTTAAGATACTCCCAACAAATTAAATTGACCCTGTCAGTGTCACGATATCATTTACACACAAACACTCTGTGGAGATAAGCGAAACAGTTCTCTATTTTTTGATTCTTAGAAGAAGGGTTTATATAGGGCTTGCACAACGCATCACATATAATCTAAGTTATAACAATGTTAATAATCTTAAGCTATTTATGTTCCCATGCTCCTGCAGTAAGCGCAGGATGTTATATAATCAAGTATTATTTTAAAGTTCATCATGGAACTTCATTAAGTAGGCCATCTCTTATCCAGCTGGCTGTGCCTGCCTTAGGATGTCCTACTCTGAGGATCTTACCCGTCATAGGCTATCCATCATTCCATACTGTATACATTGAGTAGGCCACTTCTTATCCAGCCAGGTTATGTGACACTCCTCACAGCTTGTTTATCAGTTCAGCCCATGGGCTTATTCTCTAGAGCCTTCAGACAGGGGCCTACAAACACAAAATCCCGTGACAGAAAAATGGATGATGAAAATTTGATATATATATGCAATGGAATCAATACTTTGCATTCCTATCAGCAGTGTCCACGGTGTTCATTTTTCTCCACAATCTCACCAACATCTATTTCTTTTCTTTTTGATGAGAGCCTCCTGAAAAGTGTGAGGTCTTGTCTCATTTTTGGTTTATGACTCTCCAAATAATTTATAACTCTGAACACATTTTCATGTGTCATATAGCCAACTGTATGTTTTCTACAAAAAATTGATTCAGATCTATCTATTCAGTTCCTATGGACATTGTTTTAATTGGATTATTTGCTCTTTTTTGTTGTTGTTTTGGGGTAAGAGTTTGCCATATATTTTGGATATTAACACTTGATTGGAAATTATCACTTGAAAATATGTTCTACCATTGTGTTGGATGACTTTTCATTTCATTGATCATTTCTTTTGCAGTGTAAATCTGTTTAGTGTGACACAATCATATTTTATTAGAGTTACTTCTGCTTCCCTTGTCAAAGGAGACATTTGTAGAATCAAATTAAGTCCAATGTCAGAGTGTACTTCTTATGTTTTACCCTAGGATTCTTTAATTTCAGGTTATATGTTTTATATGCCCAGGAGTGGAATTGCTGTGTCATATGATAGGTCTAATTTATTATTTAAAGCACTTCCATACTGTTTCCAAAGTGGTTTCACCAATTTTGATTCCCACCAACAGCGTTGGGGAGTCCCTTTTTCTCCACAATCTCCCTTGTCTTTATTATTTGTAGACATTTGGACGACAGCCCTTCTCATTTGTGTGAGGTAAAACATTACTTTATTTTTGTCTTCCCTTTGTATAATGATTAGCAATGTGAGCACGTTTTTATTTTCCTGTTTGTCATCTGTGTGTCTTTTTTAGAGAATTGTCTTCTGCTCATTTTCTGGCTGAGTTGTTTGTAGATTTTTGAACTTGTGTTTTATGAACGATTTGTGTATTTTAGAAATTAGCCTCTTTTAGATTTCATTGTTTCCTAATGTTTTCTCCCAATTGGAAGTTCATATTTTCATTTTAATTTGCTGTGTAGAAGCTTTTAAGTTTAGTTAGGACTTATTTGCTTATTTTACCTTTATTGTTTTCTGCTTGGGAGTGTGACATAAGAAAATTTTTCTACAATTTTTGTTTTGTTTTGCCTATGTTAGATTCCAGAAGTTTCATTTTGTCATGTATTAGATTCAGATATTTAAAATATTTAGAATTTATTCTTGTACAGTGTGAGGGAGTGTTCTAATTTCATTGATTTACATGTAGCTGTCTAGTTTTCTTAATATCCCTTGCTGAAGACTGTTTTAAGGCATGATATATGATTGTTTCCTTTGTCATAGTTTAGTTGACCATAGTTGTGATGTTTTATTTCTGCCTCTGTGTTCTGTTCCAGTGATATAGATGTTTGTTTACTTTCCAGTATTGTGCTGTTTTGATTACTGTAGTTTTGTAATACAGTCTGAGATCTGGGAGTGTTAAGTGTTATGCCTCCAACTTTGTCCTTTTTCCTCATTGTTTCTTTTGCAGTTCTGGTACTTTTGCAGTTCCATACAAATCATAGGGATGTTTTTAGTTCTGTGGAAAATATCATGTAGTTCGATCTGAATCAATTTATATCCTTAGACATATTTTGTAGTATGTATATTTTAACAATATAAATTCCTCTAAACTAAAACATTGAGATTTCTTTCCTTTTCTTTGCATCATCTTCAAATTTCTTTCTCAGTGTCCTATTGATTTTATTATCTTGGATTATCCATAGGTTTCTCATTTTTTGATCTGATTTCATATATATATTTTAAAATTATGGAATATTTCATTTTAAGTGTAAAGAATTGTGCCAGTTTTTGTATATTAACCATGACTCATGCTAATTTGCTAAATGTCTTAATTAGTTTTAGTTGTTCTGGTTTGGGCAATCTTTAGGGATCTCTTTATATATTATCATGTCATCTAAAATAATACCAGATTTACTTCATTCAATCCAACTTGAATAACTTTTTTTCTTGTCTTATTGCTGTTGTGAGGACTTCCCATACTGTGTTTAACAGAAATGTGGAGATTGGGCATCCTTGTCTTATTCCTTAATTTGGTTTTCAGTTATTCATTTTTGCATATTACGTTGTCTGTGGGTTTGTAAGTAATAACTTCAATTATGTTGAGATATATTTCCTGAATCCTACTTTGGTAAGAGGTTTCTATTGTTGTTGCTATTGTTGTTCTTGTTGTTGTAGCTGTTGTTGCTGTTTTAATGAATAAATGTTGAATTTTGTGAAATACTTTTTATGGATTTATTGGGATGACCATGTTGTATTCTCTTTTCCTTTTCTTAATGTGTTGTATCAAACTGATTGTTTTGTGTATGTTGAACTACTCTTGTGACCCTGCAATGAATCCAAGTTGATCATGGTGTATGATTCATTTTTGGTATTGCTGGATTTAGTTTACTAATAATATTTTGTAGAATTTTTGCATCAAAATCTATCAATTTCATTGGCTTGAAGTTCCCTTTGCCTGTAGTTTGTTTGTTGGCTTTGCTATCAGGGTGATGAATTCTTCATAGAATTAATTAGGGAGTTTCACACATCTTCAATATTTTTGAATAATTTGAAGAGTATAAGTTCTGCTTTGTATTTTTGTACAGTTCTCCACAGGATTTGTTTAAATCTGCACTTCTATTTAACGATTTTTTTTAAATGCAGATTATTTCTTCTAGTAAACAGTTTGTTCAAATTATTTGTTTCTCCTTATTTCTGTCTCTTTCTAGACATTTGTCTATTTCTTCTAAGTTGTCCAGTTTATTTGAATGTGTTGACAAAATGATCCCTTTTTTGTATATTTGAAGAAATAATTGTTATTTCTCTTCTTTTATTTCTTACTTTATTTCTTTGGGGTATCTCTCTATTCTTCATGATGCACCTGGCTAGAGGTTTTTTGGTTTTGCTTATCTTAAAAAGAAAACAAAAAAAATCTTTGGTTTTACTGCTCTTTTGCATAGTTTTCTTTTTCTCTCTAATGTATATTTACACCTGTAATACTTAATAACATTTTTTTAAGTTTTCTTTATTGATTTACAGTCATTTTACAAAGTTGTCTCCAATCCCAGCATAGAGCACAGTACTGAGTTACAATGAACAAACATATATTTGTTGTCCCATTTTTTCCACTGAGGGCTTCTGTAAGAACTTGTATATATTTCCCTGTGCTATACAGTACAATCCTGTTTATCTGTTCTACAATTTAGACCTCCCAGTCTATCTCTTCCCACCCCCCGGCCCCTTGGCTAACAAAACCTTCTATTCTATGTCTGAGAGTCTATTTCTGTTTTGTATTTGTGCTTTTTTGTCTTGTTTTATTTTGTTTTTATATTTCACTGATGAGCCATCTCATATGGTATTTTTCTTTCTCTTTCTGGCTTACTTCACTTAGACTGATTTTCTCCTGGACCATTCATGATGCTGAAAATGGCATTATGTTGTCGCTTTATATGGCTGACCAGTATCCCATTATATAAATATACCACCTCTTCTTTATCTAGTCAACTGTCGATGGACATTTAGTCTGTTTCCATGTCTTCGTTATTGTAAATAGTGCTGGCTATAAATATTGGGGTTCAAGTGTCATCCAGAAGTAGGGTTCCTTCATGATTTATGGCCAGGAGCGGGATTCCTGGGTCATATGCTAAGTCTATTCCTAGGCTTCTGACGAATCTCCATCCTGTTTTCCACTGTGGCTGCACCAAACTGCATTGCCACCAGCAGTGAAGGACGGTTCCCTTTTCTCCAAGGCATCTCCTGCATTTGTCATTTGTAGATATTGGAATGATGGCCATTCTGAATAGTGTGAGGTGATACCTCATTGTAGTTTTGATTTGCATTTCTCAGATAATCAGTGATATTGGGTATTTTCTGATGTGCCTTTTGGTAATTTGTATGTCTTCCTTGCAGAATTTCTTGTTTAGGTCTTCTGCCAATTTTTGCATTGGGTGATTTATTTTTTCTTCTTTAGTTGGATGCGCTGCTTATACACTCTGGAGATCAATCCTTTGTCGGTTTCATATTCAGTTTTTCCCATTCAGTGGGTTGTATTTTTTTTTACTTCCAGTTTCTTTACTGTGCAGAAGCTTGTAAGTTTCATTAGGTCTCATTTGTTTATTCTTGCTTTTAATTTTTCTACAAGGAAATTTATGAAATGTATGTCAGATATGTTTTGCCTTTATTTTCCACTTGGAAGTTTATTCTATCTTATCTTATGTATAAGTCTTTGATCCATTCTGTGTTTATTTTTGTGTATGGTGTTCTAGGTTCATTGGGAGTGTTCTAGCCTCATTGATTTACATGCTGTTGTCCAGTTTTCCCAACACCAGTTGCTGAAGAGATTGTGTCTCTTCCATTGTAATTTCTTGCCTCCTTTGTCTAAGATTAATTGACCAAAAGTTTGTGGGATTATTTCTGGGCTCTCTATTCTGTTCCATTGGCCTATATGTATATTTTCCAACCAATACAGTGCTGTCATGTTGATTGTAGCTCTATAGTATTGTCTGAATAATTAGCGTTAAGAAATGCCACTGATTTTTGAACTTTAATCTTGTAACCTGCTACATTGCTGAATCCATCGATCAGCTGTAATAGTTTTTGTCTGGATCTTGTAGGGTTTTCTATATATAGTAACATTGTCTGCATATAGTGAGACTTTAAAATCTTCCTTTCCAATTTGCATCCCTTTTACTTCTTTCTCTTGTTTGATTGCTGTGGCTAGGTCTTCCAAGTCTATGTTGAGTTGGGGTGGTGATAGTGTGCGTCCTTGTCTTTTCCCAGATTTTAGTGGGAAGATTTTGACTTTCTCATTATTCAGTACTATGCTGGCTGTAGATTTGTAATCTATAGCTTTTATGATGCTGAGATATGTTGCCTCTATGCCCAATTTGGTGAGAGTTTTTATCAAAAGTGTGTGTTGAATTTTATCAAATGCTTTTCCTGCATCTATTGAGATGTTCACGCAGTTTTGGTCGTTTCTCTTGTTGATGTGCTGTATTGCATTGATTGATTTGCATATGTTGAACCACCCCGTGTCTCTGGCATTATCCCCACTTGGTCATGATGTATAATCTTTTTTCTCTGTTTTGTACTCTATTCACTACTATTTTGGTGAGGATATTGGCTTCTGTGTTCATCACTGCTATTGGCTTAAAATTGTCTTGTTTGGTATTGTCTTATCCTGGTTGTGGTATCAGGGTAATTGTGGCTTCATAGAATGACTTTGGGAGTATTCCTTCCTTTTCAATCTTCTGGAAGAGTTTGAGAAAGACTGGTATGAGTTCTTCTATGCATGTGTGGTAGAAATCCGTAGTGAAACCATCCGATCCTGTACTGTTATTTGTAGGGAGGTTTTATACTGCTATTTTGATTTCATTTCTACTGCTCTGTTTGTTCAAGGGGTCAGTTTCTTCTTGATTCAGTCTTGGTAGACAGTATGTTTCCAGTAACTTGTCCATCTCCTCTAGGTTATCCAGTTTGGTTCAATGTACTTTTCATAATATTCTCATATGGTATTATGTATTTCTATTTTATCAGTTCTAAATTCTCCATTCTCCAAACTTATTTTGCTAATTTGTGCTCTCTCTCTTTTATTCTTTTTGAGTTTGGCCAGAGGTTTGTAGATTTTACTTACTTTTTCAAAAAACCAGCCTTTGGATTTGTTGATTTTTTTCTATGGTCTTTTAAAACTCTATTTTGGTTATTTCCTCCCCAATATTTATGATTTCCTTCCTTCTGCTGCCTTTTGGGTTTTTTTTTTCTTTTTCAAGTTTATTCTCCTGATGGGTTAAATTGTTTATTTGTGGTTGTTCTTGTTTTTTGAGGAAGGCCTGTATCGCTATAAACTCCCCTCTCAACAGTGCTTTTGCTGTGTCTCATAAATGTTGTGTGGTTTTGCTTTCATTTACTATTGTCTCAAGGTACATTTTCATTTCAGCTTTGATTTCTTCTTGGACCCATAGGTGTTATAACAACATATTGTTTAATCCCCATGTTTTCCTTTTGTTCTCCTTTGTTTCTCTTTGTTGATGTCAACTTCATGGCATTGTGGTCAGTAAAGAAGCTTGAGGTAATTTTTATCTTCTTAAAATTGCTGAAGTTTCTTTTGTGCCCAAGTATATCACGAATCCTGGAAAATGTGCCATGTGCACTTGAAAAGAATGCATATACTATTTTGTGGGTGGTGCAATTCTCTGAAAATATCCACCAAGTGTAATATTTCTATTGTATTATTTAAATTGTCTGTTGCCTAATTTAATTTCTATCTCAATGATCTGTCCAGTGATGTTAATGCAGTGTTGAAATCTCCAACCATGTTTCGATTCCCATCACTATCCCCCTTTATATCTGTTAGTAATTTTTTCATGTACTTAGGTAGTCCTCTATTTGGTGCCTATGTATTAACAAGTGTGCTATCCTCATCTTGTATCACTCCTTCAATCATCATAATATGTCCTTCCTTATTTTTCTTTATGACCTTTGTTTTAAAGACTATTTTGTCTGAAGTCAGTACTGCAACACCTGCTTTTTTGGCTTTTCCCATTGTATGGAATATCCTTTTCCATCCTTTCACTCTCAATCTATTTGTTTCCTTCTCGCTGAAGTGGATCTCTTTTATGCAGCATATTGAAGGTTCTTGCTTTATTATCCAGCATGCCACTCAATGGCATTGAATGGAGCATTTAGTCCATTAACATTTACAATAATCGATGATATGTTTGTGTTTATTGTCATTTTGACCTTATCTTTGCAGTTGATCTTTTATTTCGTCTTTGTTCGTTTGATCTTCCTTTTTTGGTTTGGTCATTTTCCTTTGTATTATCATGAAATTTATTTAGTTTTATTGACTCCCTGTATATGTTTTTGTCTTGTTTTTACCCTATTATATAAGTCTATTAGACCATTACTATAACTGATTATATTAAACTGATAGTAACATGATCTCAAATACATCCTACCGAGAACAAATTATTTTATAATGAAAGACCCCCCAAGAAAAAAATTCTCTATTTTCCTAACTCCATTTCCAATCTCAATGATTTGTATGTCTTTTTTAAAAATTTTGTGTTTATTTTATTTCTAGTTCATGAGTTATCACCTTTCCAGCTGTGAGATTCACATTTCTGTAGCATCCTGTTGCTTTTCTTTTTAGAGTGGACCTTTCAATATTTCTTTTTGCATGGGTATAGTGTTGCTAAACTCTTGTAGCTTTTTCTTGTCTGTGAAATTACTTCTGTCTCCTTCTACCATAGAAAATAGCCTTGCTGGTTAATGTATCCTAGGGTATATCATTTTTTTCATTCAGGAATTTGAATACATCTTGCCCCTCCCTTCTGTTCTGTTGTATTTGTGTTGTGAATTCAGCTGTGAGCCTTCTGGGGATTCCCTTGTAACACACTCTTTGCTACTCTCATGCTGCCTTTGGGATCATTTCCTTATCCTTGGCTCTGGCCATCTTAATTATATGTCTTGTTGTGGGTTTATTTGAGTTCTTCCTGTTTGGGACAGTCTGAGATTCCTGTACTTGGATATCTGATTTCTTCTTTCAGTTTGGGAAGTTCTCACTCATGATTTCTTCAAACACCTTTGCAATCCCCTTTTATCTTTCCTCCCATTCTGGGACTTCTATCATGCCAAGTTTGGCATGCTTTCTATTATCACAAAGGTCTCATGCTATTTTCATTTGTTTCTTGTTGTTTCTCTTGTGGCTGTTCTGATTGGGTGCTTTCTATTGTCCTGTCTTCTAGGTCACTAATTCATTCCTCTGCATTATCTAGTCAGCTTTGTGACCCCTTTAGATCATTCCTCATCTCAGTCAACAGTTTTACCTATTCTACTTGGCTCTTCTTTATAGCTTCCATTTCATTTTTAACATATTTTATGTCTCTAAACACTATCTTTTATTTCCTTCATTAATTTGATCCCACCTTTTTTGAAACCTTGATCTAGTAGGCTATTGATATCTATTTCACTGATCGTACTTTCAGAGGATTTCTCTTGTTCTTTTAATTGGGAATGGTTTGTCTGCTTCATCATCTTGCTCCTACCTCTTTGGCACTGTGATTTATGGAGTATCAGTTATCTACTGTGGTCCTAAAGGAGTTTAACTTCCTAATGCCTATGTAGTAATACAACTAAAAGAGAGAAAAAAGAGAGAGGGAGACAAAGAATTTTAAAGAATGGGAAATAAATGTTTGAAGACAATGTATAATACATAATAGAAGAGCAAGTTGAAGCAGAGTTTTGAAAAATAATAATAATAAAAATATTTTTAAAAAATTTCAATGGGCTATAAAAGGGGGTATATATAATTGCCTAAGAATTAAAAATTAAGAGGGTAATAGAAAATGGAACTGATAAAAACAGATTAAAACAAGGGGGTGGTCAGTGTGTCCTGGAGACTGTGTAATGTAATGTGAACTCTTTCTGTATTCATCCTGTTTTTGAAGCTCAGATTGCTTTTTCCAGAGGCCCTCCATTGGAGCCCTCATCTGTGCAGCTCCTAGGGCCTGTTGGCAAGCAGATCACTCCTACTCCCATCACTGGTTATGGAGCAGCTCTCTTTACTTTGTGCTGTCTTGTCACTGCCCTGACCGATGCCTCAGTCATATGTTTCAGACTCACCAGGCAGGAGTGGGCATAAAGCCTTCTCCCAGCCACATGGTCAGTGGCTGTGTTCCATCCCAAAAGTTGGTGGGCCATCAGCCCCCTCAGGGTGCCTGTCTCTCCAATGTTATGTGCCCTGTCACTGATCTGGGCCAAAACCCAGCTCCTTGTTTGCATTGGCAGAGCAAGTTCTCTCAAGAAATAGGACAGAAATATCTTATCTGCCTCAGGCTGTAAACAAGTCCCCTTCTCGCACTTAAGGCTGCTAAGTCCTTAGGAGTGAATGCAGATTTGCTCTCGCTGCTGCCAGGGTGCAAAGCACCAGAAGCTATGTTGGCTGTGTCTGAGCCCTAGGTCTCTTGTCCTAGATAATTTTGTGGATTTTCAGAAATTTAGAATGCACCTTTCCAATCCCAGGGCTTGTCTGCCCTGTTATTTAATGGAGGGCCCAGGTTGTTCTGCCCTATGAACCCACAGCAATGGTGCACAGCCCCCTCAATTCCCCCGGGGTGCCTCAGTGCAGCCATCTTCATCTTCCACCCAGCTCAGGCAGCATGGCCCTCCCCCCAGCTGCCAGGATGCCTCTTGGGCTGGTTGTCACAGGGATCCTCACTGCCTGTTTAACTTAGTACTTGTACTCTATAGAGTTCCAATTCTTGGAGGATCCCCCTCCATCCTGCTGAACTCTCAGTTGGAGAGGGGAGACCCAGTGAATAAGCACCAGGCCTTCTTTGCTGCTCCCTCCCTGTGGGATGTGTCTCAATCTGTTTTGCCTTTTCTTCTTTCTTTCTTCATTTTCTTCTACAAGATATTTTGCATTTTTATCTTTTGAAGAGGACAGTGTACTATCAGAGTTCTGTAGGTTTTCTGGTTAGCTGAGTAGGTCTGTGGATGTGAGTCTTGGTGCATTTGTGGGAAAGGGTGAGCTATGAGCATCCTTCTGCTCCATCATCTTCACTTCCCCCACAAAAGTCTCACTTTATGGTGGAATATAAACACAACCAGGAGACAGATGGAAAAGATGTTTAATGGAAACGACAAGAAAGTGCATTTTGCAATGCTCAATTCATACAAAATACGTTTTAAAATAAGGGCCACAATGCAAGATAAATATGAGATTATATTAACAGAAAGAGATCAATATAAAAATAGAGTATTACACTCATTAAATTATATATGGACCCAACACCGTAGATCCTAAGTATAAAAAGAAATATTAGTAGAAATGAAGGAATTAATTCATTATGAAACAATTATGTAGATGAGTTGAACACCTCACTATTCTGATGGCCATATCCTCCAGAAAGAATATCTGTAAGGAAACAGAGGTCTTAATGGCATATTAGATCATTTGAACCTAACTGAGATATTGGACACTGCATCAGAAAAGGAGAACACATAAACTTCTCAAGTGTGCACAGCATGTTATCTAAGGAATTAACCACATATTATGTCATGAAATGAGCCTCAGGAACTTTTAACAAATACAGATTACAGCAAGTATTTTTCCATACACAAAATTATGAATCTATGCATCAACTCTAGAAAGAACAGGAAAAGCACAAACATGAGATTAAACCTCATCCTTTAAAAAAATAAAATAAAACAAGGTCAATTATGAAAGCAAAGAGGTAATAAAATCATACCTGGAGACAAATTACAATGAAAACACAACTTCATCAAATGTATGGGATGCAGTAAAGGCAAATCTAAGAGGGAAGCTTAGAACAATTGAGGCCTTCTATGAGGAAAAATGAAAACCTCACAGGAAGGATAAAGCTTACCAACTGAAATAACTAGATATAAGAACAAACAAAATGCAAAGGCAGTAGAATGAGTAATCTTTGATGATTAGGTTGAAAATAAATAAAATAAAAATTAAAAAATAAGTTAAAATTCATAAAATCAACAGCTATTTTTTCTTAAAAATATTAATAAATTGATAAGCATTTTTGCCAGGCTTATCAAGAAATACAGGTTCGACCCAAACAAAATAATAAATGAAATATTAGAAATAATATCTGACAGTACAGAAATGCAAAGATTATGAAAGCACCCTGAGCAGTTACGTGACAACCAACAGGACGACCTTAAAGAGACAAATTTCTTGAAACATACAGCCTGCCAACACTGAATAAAAAGATAACTGAAAACTTGAAAAGAGCAATCAGTATAATTTAAATAAAGTCTATAGTTTTAGAAACACCCCTTGAACAAAATGCCTGGATGCCTTTACTAAAACCTCTTTCCTCTCAACTATTTCAAAAAATGTATTAGGAAGGAAAATTCCCAAAGTTATTCTATGACGCCTCCAATACCATGATAACAGAACCAAAGACACTACCAAAAAAAGAAATGAAAATATAAAGCCAATATCCTTGGTTAATATACATTAAAAAATCCTCAACAGAACATCAACAAATTAATCCAGCAATACATAGAAAGGATTATACTTGATGATCAGTTGGATTCCTTCCAGAGTCACAGGGATGATTAAACATACACAAGTCAATCAGCATGACACGTATTTAATAAAGGAAGGACAAAATGAACAGGACCATGTCAATACACACAGAAAAAGCATTAGACAAAATTCAACATACATTCATGATCAGAACTCTCATGAAAGAGAGTATAATGTGAACATCCCTCAACATACTATAGGCCATTTATAACAATTTATAATACTTAGGGGAAAAGCTGAAAACATTCTGGGTAAATTCGGGAACAAGACAAGGATTCCTACTCTCAGCACTTCTGTTCTATAGTAAAAGAAGAAAGGAAAAGGAAAGAAAAAAGAAGAATAAATGCAAAATTGAAAGAAAGAGGCAAAATTGGCACCAGTAATGATGACATAACAATCTATATAGAGTCCTAAGTTCTCCACACAGACTAATAGCAACAATAAATAATTTCAACAAGGGAGCAGGGTACAAGATTAATGTAAAGTTTTCTCTTACATTTCTACATGTTATTTATGAGATACCCTAAATTGGACGTTGAGAGCAATACTATTTAAAATCCCATTACCCCGAAAACCTTGGAATAAATGTAACCACATATATGAAACATCTAAACACTGAAACTTAAAAAACATTGGCAAAGAAATTAAAAATGATTCATAAAAATGGAAAGATGTCTTGTGCTCTTGGATTGAAGGAGTTAATATTGTTAACATGGCCGAGCTACACAAAGAAACATACAAATTTAGTGCAATTCCTGTTATGAAGCTGTAATATTTCCAACAGAAGCAGAAAATAAATAACTCTAAGTTTTACATGAAACCGTTAAAATTGTCAAAATGATCTTGAGAAAAAACAACAAATCTGGAGGTATAAACTTCCTGGATTCCTTACTATACTACAAACTACAGTAATAAAAACAGCATGACATTGGCACAGAGATATAATCAATAAAATCAGATAGAGAGCCTAGGAATAATTCCACACACCTATGAGCAATGAATCAATGATAAAATAGGCAAGAGTACACAATGGAGAAAAGACAGTCTTGTCAATGGATGGTTTTTGGAAAGCTGGACATCTACATGTAAAACAGTGAAATGAGAGCGTTCCCTGACATATATAAAAATAAACTCCAAGTTTTTTAAGGACCTAAATGTAAGTCCTGACACCATAAAACTTCTAGAAGGTGATATATGTGATACACTATTGGATATATATCGTAGGAATAATTTCTTGTATCAGTCTCCTAAGGCAAAAGAAATAAAAGCAAAGATAAGCAAGTGAGACCTAAATAAACTTGAAAACTTCTGCACACCTAAGGACACTTTGAACGAAATGAAAACACTGCCTAAGTAATTGGAGAACATATTTGCAAAAAATGCAATTGACCAGGGTGAAATAGATGTAAGTTAATAGATGTAATATGGATTTAATTTGCACAACTCAATGTGAAAGACAAAAACCAAATCAAAAAATAGCAGAGTACCTGAGTTAATATTTTTCCAAAGAAAACATACAGATGAGTAACAGGCAAGTGATAAAAATGCTCAACATTACTAATTATTAGTTAATAGCATTTCAAAACCACAATAAGTCATCACTTCACACTTGTCAAATGGCTATTATCAAAAAGTCTACAAATAGAAACTGTTGGAGATGATGTGGAGGAAACGAATCACTTGTATACTCTTGGTAGAATTGTAAATTGGTAAAATTTCTATGGAAAATAGTATTCAGATTTCTTTAACACCTAAAACAGAACTACCATGTGAAACAGTAACATATATCCTAGGAAAAATCTGAGGAAGAAACCCTAAATTGAGAAGAACCAATGTTCACAACAGCACTGTTTATAATATGCAAGACATGGAAGCAATCCAAGAGCCCACAGTAGACTATGGACTTAAGTAGATATGATGGTTCTATAAATATGCAATGGAATAATACTCAGCCATGAAAAATATAACACATGGCTGTTTCAGCATCATGAATGGACCTAGTAAATATTGTGCTTAGTGAAATAACTTAGAAAAAGACAAAAGTATATAATATAATCTAAATGTGAAGTCTAAGAATAACAAATATCTGTGTACATCTACCTATAGCTATCTATTGATAGATGACAGATAAGTAGATACATAGAAGGATAGATACATAGGCACATGATAGATAGATAGATAGATTGATAGAGACATGGTAGAGAGATAGAGAGATTAGATAGACAAGACTGAAGCAGACTGAAAGATATGGGAAAAAATTTATGTTTACCAAAGGGGAAGGGAAACACGATTCAATGGTAGGAAACTGACAGGTAAAAATAGTATACATAAAGGATATAAGCAGCAAGGATAATGTGTATAGATTAGGGAATTAGACACAATAACTTATAATAATTGTATGTTACAATTATTGTAATAATTTATAATGCAATCTAATCTAATAATTGGTTGGAATCACTATGCTGTACATCTGAAACTACACAATATAGTACATCTACTGTACTTCAATTAAAAATAAAAAATCTCATGTATAATTTAGCCCTTTTTCCGCTGATAGCATCTTCCTTTAATATTATTTTATTATTACTCATTACTTTTTATGATTACTGACCCAAATTATTTCTATTTCTGTTGTGAACAAGTTACTAGATTGAGGTACCTATATCTATTGCAACTGAATTACTATTTTTCTCTCATTAGTTCATATAGAATAGTAGCATTTAAAAACATAACCAAAGAAACAGTTGCAACTTTCTCATTGTCTCTGCTTAGTATTTTGTTCAATGTTTTGTGCATATTTGCCATTTTGTTTTTCTTAGAATAGCTCTTTTCTGAACCTCTTGTAATGTGTCTCGGTTTTCTTTTTTCCATCTCATTCATGTTTGTTTGTCTGGTATATTCTTTATTTTTACTTTACACCTAAGTGATAACTGTGCAAGGTAGAGTATCCTTGGGTGAGAGATTTCTTATTTCAGTAGTTTGAAAATGTCATTTTAATTACCCTTGGTGTATGTTTTCTGCTCAGCAATCTGCTGATAGCCTGATGGGGATTCCTATGTAGTTCAACATAACTATTTTGGCTGCCTTTAAAATTTTTCTCTGGCATTGACTTGCCAATTTGCATATGACATATCTTGTAGAAGGTCTCATTGACTTAAAATTATTGGTGTTGTGTTGGCTCATGGAATTGTATGTCAGTTCCTTACACAGGTTCAGGAAGTTATCAACTATTACAACTTTAATTAAACCATCAGCTGCCTTCTAACTTTCTCCTCCTTCCAGGATTTACTCTAATGTGAACTTCTTGAAGAAGTCCGATGGCTATTTTAGAATTTCCTCACTTTTTAATATCTTATATCTCAGCCCTCTCCTATCATTTCTTGTTTTGTATTGGTGAATTTGCTAATCTCTCTTCCACAAGACAGTCTTCTTCCAATGCTTTCTGTTGCATAAATCATATCATTTATTAAGTTCATCTGGTCTTCCAATAATGTTTGGTTGTTTCATAGTTTCAGTCTATTAGATAATGTATTCCTTATCATCATTTATTTTATTCCTGAGCTCACTAATCTGCTTTCTGAGTTTTGTATTTTGTATTGAGATTCTGTATGACAACACTTTGGATTCTCTATTAGTTATACGGCAATATTCCATGACCTTTATTTGTTTGCTGCAGGGTTGATATTGTGTGTGTGTGTGTTCATCTGTGAGTGCGTTTGCCTGTGCGTGTGTGTCTGTGTCTGTGTCAGTTTCTGTGTTTGTGTATCTGTGTGTGTGCATGCCCTATATTGTTGCTGTGATTGGTCATGATCCTGGTAAATTATTGCTCTGATGACCCTAAAAAACAGATTGTGCTTTGGAGTCCTTGTTTGGTTTTACTTATCTGAGATACCTCTGATAATATTTCAAAATGACACTTTCAAGTCGCTACTGTCTGGATAAAAGATTGCTTACATTGTCACTTCTTAGACAAATCTGGTAGTTAATGCCACTGTTGTCACTGGGCCGGTGAACCCTTCCTTTTATCTGATATCCCTTAAGATTGAGTGCACACATTGAGGAAAGGTGTAAAGACAGGTGGATAGTTGGAATCAGGCAAGTGCCATTGCCATGTCCAATGTTGCAAGGTATATTTTCTCCACCACCGTGAATGGGAAGTAGGGAGAGTGTCATGAATGTCTGAGTGTCAAAAGGATGGAAATTCTGTCTGCATTGTGACTCCCTCCTAGTTACCTGTGACCATGAGTACTGGTGCAGTTGGAGGCTGAAGCTGTGTGAACCATTGAGACCCTGTTTCTACTGGGTACTCTGAAACTCTGGGCTCAGATACCCTAGTAAGTGGGCCTTGGTTGAAGGCACCAACTGGTCTCTTCCCTCAGATCAGCCATCATTTTGTGTTTTAGCCCACCAAACTTCAGCTGTACACATGTGTTCTGGAGTATTGTTTTGTGTTGTAGTTATTTTTGCTGAGATGTGACCGTTTCACTGACTGTAGATTTAAAGGGAGAGACAGAAATAGTTTAAACATATGTCACTTTATTCAAAGTTTAAACTTTTACATTTAAAAGTTAAATTCTAATAAGGACATTATAAGAACAGTAAAGAAAGTGAACTAATCACCTCCCTTAATATCAGAGTACTACAAAATATTTTGTTTTTCTTGGGTTCTTTTCTTCAATATTTTTCCCAAATGCATGAACATTTTAGTATAATATATGCCTCTAAATTCTTTAAAATCAATTAAATTATTAAAATCTTGCTCTGTGCTGTAAATATAGCCCTCTTGCTTCTCTAATTTATAACTAGTAGCTTGCATATTTCTGTCTTCCCCATCCTTCTTCCCTGTCCCCAGTAGAAACCACTACTTGGTACACTACACATATATATGTGATTCTGTTCCTTTTTTTTATGATTATCTCTCTTATATATTTAGTTTCCTCATGAAAGTGATAACATAGAGTGTTTTTCTCTGTATGACTTATTTTCCTATGTGCAACAGTATCTGGGTCCCGTTACATTGTTCCAAATGGCAGAATTTTATTTTTTGATATGACAATGACTAAGTATTTATTATGTTATCTATACCTCACATCTACTTCAGCCAATCATCTGTTGATGGGCAGTTGATTTGTGCTTCTATCCTTGGCTATTATAAATGATGGTGTTAAGAACTTTGAGGGTAATATATCCTTTAAAGTTAATGTTTACATTACTTATAGGTTTATAAAAAAACTGGAATTGCTGCAACATATAATGTTTCTGTTTCTAGTTTACTTAGCACTGTCCACACTTTTATAATAGTGGATGCCTCAATTTATATTTCCACCAACAGTGTACTTGGGTTCCCTTTTATCGACATTCATATTAATGTTTGTCATTTGAAGACTTTTTTAATAACAATTTTGGTTGCTGTGAGATAGTATTTCATTCTGGTTTTGATTTATGATTTCCTAATGAATAGCAACATTATATTTCTTTTTATATCCATGAAAATCATCAACATGTCTGTTTTTGAAAAGTTTCCATGGAGATCCTTCTACTGTTTTTAAGTTGGGGTCTTTGTTTTTTAAATAATGAGTCTAAAATACTATATATACATTATGGATATTAACACTTTGTGAGTTTCATAGTCTGAAATTCTTCTTTCTATTCTGTGTGTTGTGATAAGTCTTACAGAATGTTTCCTTTGCTCTGCAAAAGTTTTTGCATTTCACACTTATACAAGAAGTGGAATCACTGTATCACATAGTACATCTATTTTTTCCTCAGTATAATTAAAAACTGTTATTGTTTGTTTTCCTTTTTTTAATTAGGAGATAGATCAAAAATAAATATTGTTATGATTTTCACAAAGGCAATGCTGTTCCTATTCTTGTTCATAAATTGCATAGTTTCAGGTTTTACATTTAGGAAATTAATCCATTTCTATTTTATTTTGTATACTATGTAAGGAAGTGCTCTTACATCTTCCTTTTACCTGTAATGTCCAGTTTTCCCAGAACTAATTGTTGAAGAGACTGCATTTTTTCCATTGTATACTGTTGCGTCCTTCATGTAGACAAATTGACCATATGTTTGTGTGTTTATTTAAGGACTCTTTATTTTGTTCCATTGATCTATGTGACTCTTTTAGTGAAATATTTTGATCTTTTGCTTACTGTAAATTTGTAGTATGTTCTAAATTCAGGGAGGATAATAACCACAGCTTTGTTCATTTTTCAAAGATAATTTTAGAAAATTTGGGTCTTTCAGAATTCAGTAAAAATTTTATTATTTTTCACCTTGTTTTGTGAAGAAACATATGGATTATGTGAGAATAGAAATATAATAAAAGAAGAAAACCTGAGAAAAATTGTAAAGTGTGGAGGATAATTCATACAAGATTAAACAACCAATGGGTTGCCGTATAAATCAAAGAAAAAATACATAAAGAAATATAACAACAAAACAAATTCCATGTGTTATAGCAAAAGCAATATTAATAGGGATGCTTATAGCAAAACAATCCGACTTCTACAAATAAGAAACAACTCTCTCTTATAACATAATCTTTCAAACAAAAGATGAAGCAAAATAATAAACAAACTTGTTAGTGGAAACAAAGACAGCTGAAAGGTCGAAACATAAATATATAAAATAAAGATTTAAAATAGAAACATCTAAACAAACTACATAATGGCCTTTGAAAGATAAATAAAACTGATAAAATTTAAAGAGAATCATGAGCAAAAAAGAGAGTACAAATTAAAAAGCTCCAAAATAAATGAGAAGTTACAGCTTATATCAAAGTAACACAAAGCATCATAAGATGATACAACAAATTATTTGCCAATTAAAATGGAATCCCTAGAAGAAATGGCCAATTTCTTAGAAAGGCATAATCTACCGAATGGAATGAGAAGTAGAAAATATTAACAGATTATCACTAATGAAATTGAATAAGTAATTAAACAAATTCTCCCAAGAAATAAAATTCAAGGCATAGACAGCTTCACAGGTGACTTCTGCCAAACATTTAAAGAAGAGCTATCATCTATCCTTCTCAGAGAATTCCAAAAACTTGCAGAGGAAAGAAGGCTTCCTAACCCATCATTCTGTATCACACTACTACCAAAACAGGAACAAATACCACATAAAATTACAGTTTAAATACTACTTACAAGCATACATGAAAAAATCATCAATAAATATTAGCAAAGCAAACAATACATTAAAAGGATTATACAGTATGATTAAGTTCCTTTTATGCCAGGTATGCAAAAGTGATTCATTATCCAGAAATTAATCAATATGATACAACAAACTAACTAATTGAAAAATAAAAATTATATTGTCACTTCAAAGGGACATAAAATGTTTTGACAAATTCAGTATATATTTATGATTATATTTCTCCTCATAATGGGTATGAGGAAACATATCTCAACATATTTAAGGTCGCATATGACAAGTATTCAGCTAACATGACACTCACTGAAAAGCTGAAAGCATCTGCTGTAAGAGCAGAAAGAAGACAAGATTGTTCACTCTTTCCACTGTTATTCAGTATCATATTGGAAATTCTAGCCATTGCTATCCAAAATAAAAGTAAATAAAATATAGCTATTTCAGAAAAGGAGTAAAAATATCTGTTTGCACATGAAATACTTTAAACAGAAATCTGAAAGAAGATGCCACAATACTATGTGGGCTTTTCAATGCATTTGGTAAAATTTCAGAATGCAAAATTAACATAAAGAAATCTTGCATTTCTGCACACTAACAACAAGCTAACAGATAGAGAAAGTGAGGAAACTGTCTCATTTACAGTTGCATTACAAAAAAAAATCAAGAAATATATCCAACCAAGGAGGTAAAAAACTGTACTCAGAAAACTATAAAATATGTATAACAGAAATTGAAGATAATGCAAACAGGTAAAAGGATATACTGTGTTCATTGATTAGGAAAAAAATATTGTTTAATGACAGAATAAGCCAAGGAAATACACAAATTAAATTCAGTGCCTATCAAAATACCAAGGGCATTATCTGACACTTACAAAAAATAATTTTAAAATTTACATGTAAACCCAAAAGAGATGAAATCACTAAAATAAAAAGAAAGGAAAGAAAACAAACAAACTAAAAAGAGAAACATCTTTAACAAAAACAAAGAGGATGTATCACTGTCCCTGATTTTAAACTATAATACAAAGCTGCAGTATTAGAACGAATATGGTAGTGGCACAGAACATACAGAATAATGGAACACAACAGAATGCCTGAAAATGAAATCAGACAGTTATGGTCATTAAGCCCATTACAAAAAATGAATATACAGTGGGGGAAATGTAACCACTGGGCACATGAAACCGATCAACATCACTAAACATCAGAAAAATGCAAATCCAAAACACAGTGAGATTTTATGTCACTCCTGGCCGAATGACTATTATCAAAAAGATAACAAACATAACTGTTGGTTAGGATGTAAGAGAAACAAACCTGATGCACTGCTGGAGTAAATGTAAATATGTGATGCCACTGTGGAAAACAAAATGGAGCTTTAAATAAAAATTAATTATGAAATATAATCCAAAATATACATATCGGGATACTTATTCCAAGAAAATAAAAACACTAATTAGAAAAGATAAATTCAACCCTATATTCACTGCAGCATTATCCTCAATAGACAGGATATAGAAGCAAATTAATTGCTCATCAATAGATGATGGATAAAGAAGATGTGTGTTTATACTATATATATATACCCATCTTAAGTACAGATTAATCTATATATATATACACACACACACAATTTATATATATATATGCTATATATATATATGCACTATATATATATATATATATGCACACACACATAAAAATACAATGGGTTATTACTCAGCTCTAAAAATAAGTTCTTGCCATTTGCAACAAAAGGATTGGCCAAGAGGGTAATATGCTCAGTGAAATAAGTCAGAAATTGAATGAAAAATGCTGAATGATTTTACTCATATTTGGAATTTAAAACAAATGAACATAACAACACAGAAAAGGAATTATAGATATAGAAAGAAACAGGTTGTTCACAAGAAGGAGGGAAATGGGGTGTGGAAAAGAAAATTTGAGGAAATTAAGAAAGAAAATTTTCCAGTTGCAAATTAAATGATTCAGGGTCAAGAAATGTACTCTATGGGGAATAGCCAATAACTATTAAATAACTTTAAATAGCAACATATCATAACTAGATATATTCTGGTGATCTGATTGAATTATATTGAAAACAGCAAACAGTATGTTGTGTAAGAGAAACTAACACAGTTGTATAGATTAAAGTACACTTCAAAAACAAACAAACATACACATAGAAAAAAATTAGATTTGTAGTTAACAGAGGCAGGGATTGGGAAAGGAGGATTTGGTTAATGTATTCAAAAGCTATAAACATCCAGTCGTAAAATAATCGTGTTCCAGGAATGCGCCGTAATAACATGAAAATTAAAATTAATACTGCTTTATGTTCTATATCATGTTGTTAAGAGAGTAGACCATAAAGTTTCTCATCACAACCAAAAGACAAATTTAATTTCTTTACAAATTTATCTAAATGAGATAATGAATTCTCCCTAAAGTTGCTATGATATATATTTCATGATATTTGTAAATCAAATCACTATCCTGTGCACCTAGACTTACACAATGTTTTAAGCCATTTATATCTCAATAAAAGTGGAAGAAAATAGGGAAAGTCAATGGTCACTTTTTTCCATGTCATTTCTCATGATTCTTTTTGCATCAAGTAAACTTTAGTCATGATACTTATCCTAGGTAAAGATACTAATAAATAAGTGATTCTAATAAATTATACATAAGGATACGAATAAAATTAGTGGTTTACCATGCCTTAAACTTTCTTCATGTTAAGAACCCGCTGCTTCTGTAGGCAACAAAATTTCATTGCGTGTATTCATCTGAGATTAGGGAATGGATACAAATTTAAAACTGACTGCTCTTGCTGTAAGTGATAAAGTTCACTGTCTCAGACCAAAAGTCTCATTTCCACAAGAGCATCTGTAAGAAATGAACATGCTAGGTTGCTAAAAATCTCAGAATGTTAAAATCTCAGAACTCCTACAATTCTTAACTGTTTTGCATTGGGAATGCAATACTGACAAAGACTTGATTTTGGATAACAATGTGCTGTTTTCCCATGGTTGCATTATGGGATGTGAGGATAATAACTGTGATCCACAACATACATTATCGCTCACGTGCTGGGCAAAGAATGTAAAGGTTCTGCATTTTTAGTACTGAGTACTGCTTTCAAAATGATGACTACGCTCACTCTAATCCAGGTAGTCCAAGTAAACAAAGGTTATTGCAATTTGTAGCTTAAAGGGAATAAATCCGGGGTTCAGTCTCTATAAATTAGTCAAGGGTGTTCAAAGATAAAATAAGTTGTGTCAACAATGAGAATTAAAAGGAAAAAAATTGATATTTAGCATAAATTAAAAAGGAGACACAGTCCTGTGCTGGGCTCTGGGGACTGGAGAATGTATTTGCCTCAGTCCCATTCAAGGGTTCAGTGGCTTGGCCCTAGCATCAGCTCGGGATTCAATAAACAGGCAACAATTAGTATATTGGGTGAAATATAATCTACCTCTCCATAATCAGAAGAAAATCTGGTGGCTCAATGAAACTATTAATTCACCGAAATTCTGCCAGATGCAAAATAGTAATTTACTGATGACCTAACTTAGACAAACTTAGTTACTGCTTAACAATTCATCTTCACACACACACACAGTGGTAGACAGATTTGTAGTATTTAGTGGTAAGAATTCTGTGGACAGAGCTCAGAGGATAGATTTCAAACACCAGACAACATTTCTACTTTTGCCAATAGTCTAGCATTTCCGAGGTAGAAAACTATAGATGGAGAAACCAGCAATATTCTTCTTTAGGAATTCTAATTTTAAAAGTAAACTGTAGCTTTTGACTTATCATTATAGAACCTTGTTAAAATGATCATGGTAAGACCCACTGTCTGATAAGAGAAGTGGAAAATAGCTGCTGAACCAGTCCATCTTAACCCCAGCCTACTAATGTAAGCAATAAAATAGCCACGATCAGAGTTGTGCTGACAAATTTAAAAGCTTGATGATTCTGTTGTAGGAACAACCACTGCTGTCCAGACACAGATCTCCTGCTGCAAGTGGTCTCTTTTCTTCTCTTGGAAAAGGTCATATTGGTGGAATGCTGCAAGAGTTTACCCTGGCCCATTTGCCCTTTCTCCAGATAATCAAAGTCTTTCTTCACAACTGGTGACATATTTTCAGGACTCAATGTTGCCATTCCAGTCTTATCAGTTAACACTGGCTGCATGATTATGAGCAGAAGCCTTAGACAACCTGACATTGCCTACAATTTTTCCAGCATTTCAGGGCATTTCACATTCTGAAAATCCTTCACCTTTTATTTAAAATTAATAAGAAATAGACAAATTCTTCCATGAATATTTTATATTTCCTAATATCTGCAGAAAATTGGTACTCATGCAGTTGGACAAATTTTTAAATTCACCACACTCACCTCCTTCTAGTCCACACATTTTAGGTTGCAATTTGGTTACCTAATACGACCACCTCAACCAAGGGTCTAGTACCTCTTTGATACTTCCTTTGTGAAGGTTAGAAGGGGCACAAGTTATGTGGGGTGCATAAACCTACATTAAATGTTTGCATTAGCACGGTCTCTTCTGGGCAAAGCTCTGATTCTAAGAAGTAAATAAATTAGAGGTCAGTATAGTTATTAATATGATGAAGAGAATCAGCTATTTTGGGGTGGGTGGGTGATGAAGAGTCAGGAAAAAATCCAGCAAATGAGAATGGAATGCTTTAGGCCTCAGGAGGCATGAATTAAGAAGAAAATAATACTTTATCTCCTGTAGCTACCTCCCCTTACTGTCTTGAGTGACTAGTCCATGGGCTATGGAAACTGCTAGTTTGTGGTGAAGAGTAAAGACAATAACGAAATATTGTGAAAACTATGAGAGATTTGTTGTTTCAGGAAAGTAGATTTTGCTTAAAGTCAACATGTATTTTTCATTCACTAAATACTAAAATGCATCCTGTGGCAAATGCTGTGCTTACTGTGCTAGTATCCCAGTTAGACAAGGAGAGGGTGATAGACAGAAAACTTCTGAAGAAGGTAGTTTCTGTGCTGAGACTGGGAAAGTCTAAGTAGGTTAAAGGAGGACATCCAAAGTCCAAGGATGAGCTGGAGCAAAAGTGTTGAGGTTGCAGCTAACATACTTGACAAGCGTTTGCCTGGATTTATCTCCAGATACAGTGAAACATAAAGATATGCCAAGGTAGTCAGATGCCAGATTTATAAAGGAATGACTAAACTAAGTTCAGATCGTGTGCGTAGAGTTGGAAAGGCATTAAAAGCCACCCTGAGGACGTAAGCTTTTCTTTGGATGGAACATAAAAGCAAAATAAAGTATCGACTGAAAATATAGTGTAGACTCTTGAGGGCAGGGAATGAAAGCAACAATTGGAATGCTTCGAGAACAGAACAAAGAAGACAATAGATAAAATTTCTTCTCAAATTCAACCACATGCTGAATGTGCCAACTGAGACTACATCATGTGACCCTTATGATTCCAGGGATGACATATTAGAGACCATGATCCCAGGGCTGGTTTCTGAATTTCTCTCCTTCCACCCAATCCTAACTTAACACTTTTAATACATTCCAGGACGAACCAGAAACCACTTAGTACTTTTCCCTCTCTCCATGTTATAGTCTTCCTCCAAATTCTTCCATTTTCTCTTCTTCCTTACAAGAAATTTTTTAAATTAACTACCATATTGTTCCATTAAATGATCATATCAATCAAGTATCTCTTTTTATCTTTAAATTGTAACTTAGTCTCCCATTTATCTCTTAACACTATTTAAAAAAATAAGGTAAATAGAGGTACACATCTATGTTTATTTTTCAAATAACAAAATTGCAGATATTTTTCCAACGTCAATTTTAATCCTTGTATCCTGCATAATCTGATAGTCCTCTGGTAGATCAGTTGTGACTAGGATGACTTTCATAAACTGAAGATGTCTGATGAGTTGGCCTTGAAAGAGAGTTAGCTGATGTATCAGTAATCAATAGCACTGGAAACCGTGGGTTGCTCCCTGGTTGAAGTTTAGTTAAAAGACCTTCATTGGCAGATATGTTGTGATATCAATTTGAAAAATAGAAGGTCCCACCATCTGTCCAAAATAATTCCTCTGTATGGGATACAAGTTGCTGTACTGAGAAGTAGAAGTTGTAGTTGTAATGAAGTTCACAACATGGCTATTTGCTTCAATGTAGCTGCTTTGAGAGTGCCCATGTACAGTGGTCAACTGATTTAAAATAGCACGTTGATTCACTGCAATTTGTTCTGGTGGTCTAACTGACATTGATGATGGAGGAGAAATATCACCTCTGATCGGGGTAGTTGTGTCCCCAATTATGTGGCTGGTAGAGGGCTTTCTTACTAGATGCATGTTTAAATTTACAGAAGGTAAAAATGTACTGTCTCCACTAGTGTCACCCACAAAATCAGAATTATGTTTGTCCACATTTCCCACTGCTTTAGAGTGCTTCTTGTTGAAATCTTCAGCCAATGAAGATACCAGAGAGGCATTTTTAATCACAACTCTTCTTTTTATTCTCACTAAAAGCTGAGGAAAGCCTCGTTTAACATTTGGAATATGATAGAACTACAGCTACATCCAAAGTAGAAAAATTTCAGTAATAATTTAAACCAAAATACATCACTATTATAAGCCTAACCTATAAAACCTCAGATTTCATGTTTACTATGCAAAAATAATATCATCAAAATATGAACATTACTGACAATATTTTGAAGTTCCTTATTTGGAAAATACACATTTAAATAGTATAGTCATCAAATTTAAGAAACTACCATTTGCAGTAATGGTGAATGCCACTTTTGAAAAGCAGCTTTAATACCTTTATTTAGATTTCTGGTAAAATTCATAGTTGCAAGCAAAGTTTCTTATAATGTGAATACTTAAGTCACTGTCCTCATTTTTTAGAATAAATAAAGGATTTTAGCCTTAGTAATTTTATACAATTTTCAAAATCTAGCTTTACATTTATATTACCATAGATTGATGTACAAAATAAAATTTTATATATGTTATGAAGTGGTAACTAAAGTTTCTGAATACCTTGCTTAAAACAGAGACTTCTTTTTCTTCTGCCAGAAAGTCTGCTAGAAATGCCGATCTTTGAAAATTCTGCCGCACTTTACTAAACCCATAAAACTTAAGCTGTCTAACTAAACTTTTCATTCTTCCAGTTTCAAATATTCTGAAAGGGGCCTTTCTTTCCAAAACTTCCTTCTTAAAGACATCTTCATCAATCACTATGGAAGTTCCATTATCATCCCTCCAGATGGGTTTATATTGGTCACTTCCAGCCATTTTCCAGAGTTTTCTTGGAAATGTCAGAGAACGAAAATCATTATCTTCATCTGGTTCAGAGACACAATGTATGTAACATGGCCTTTTAATCAAGGATTCTTCAGACAAAGTCTAAAAAGCCATTTTTTCAATCATAGACCTCAAGTCCAAATCCCCAGAGAATGTTTGATAACACAATAGAGATCTACCAGAATTTCCTTAACCAGTTGGTCCATCTTTATGAGACACCTCTTGAATTTCTGAAGAAACATGTGCCATTTCATATAACTTTTTCTACAGCTACTTTTCTAATCTGCATGATTTTGAGCACTGCAGCTTCAAATGCTGCTTTGGCAGGCCTGCACAGATAAACTGCTAGGCCATCAGAGTGGTTCTCAACCTGAGTAGCTGTGACATCACAAAATGACTGGTCTCCTAGCAAATGAAGTGTAACATTCAGCCAGTGTTTACTTCTCACTCATTCAGCTAAAATGAAACATATAAGATGCTTATTTTTATAGAGTCATCTGCAAATATTATCTCCACAAAATCTTTTTATACAATTTAATTTTGGGGTTTATTAAATAAAACCAATCTCCTTCCTTTTGTACACAAATATATAACATATTAGTGAACAGAGTATAAATAATGAAGAAAATATATAAAATTATTTTAAAGTTTAGGAATTTTAAATGAAATTTGTCTAAAACATGTACAGAAAAGTTATAACTATTTCAATATCATTTGTAATTAAAGTGAAACTTAATTTGATTTGGTATTGGAAGCAGATATTTATGTGTGTACTTTAGAATATGTTGCTCTATATTCAAAACATGAGAAGAATAAATATGTGTTTATATGGTATGATTATGAAAAAATGGTTAATATTTATGAAATAAAATATTAAAATAATCAATGCAATTTAAGAAATCCCAAAGGGGGTAGTTTTGTTTTAAATTGTAATTCAATGCTATAATTGAAACAAAAGTAATTTAATATTCTACAATTATTTAGCAAAAGAGACAATCTTAAAAATTAAAAAAAGAGACAATCTTATTGTAAATTTACAAATGTTTATTTTTGCCATTGTTTCACTCAGAGGTTTATCAACCCTTGAAGTAATAAATTTTCTTGTCATCTTTATAATCCATACTCTTGTGGCTTCTGCTAATTGTTCCAAAATGATGTTAATAAATAGACTTATGCACAAGATCCTGGGTTCAATAAGCAATACCTCCATTAAGGGGAAAACAAGCAAACAATCAAAAAACAAAGATATAATCGTATGTGTCGGTTGGGGTGGAAAAGACCAGGTAATTCATTTTAGGAAGCAATATGTTTCTCAGTCCTGAAACAGTTGGTACTGTTATTATTTACGGCATTTTAAGGCAATTGTCTTGTGCACTAATTGTAAATAATAGCTATATTCTGTATCAGAAAACTGTAGTAAATCCAGTTCTACCAAAATTTATATTCTTTATTTAGAAATAAATTCCATTAAACATAAGCCAAGTTCAAAATGAGAGATAACATTTTTAATAAATAAATGTACCCTCAAGCTACAATGTAAATTTTTCATTCAGTATCTGTAAATCCCATTCTAAATAAATATAAGCAACCTGAAATCATGGTATTTTATAAGTATTATAAACTATAGTTAAGTTGCAATTAGTCCTGATTTATAAGTATTATTTAACATACACAAATTTACATATGTGATACCATCCTTTTAAGAAACAAAGAATTCAAATATAACAATCTCAAAATATATAGGAAAACTATTGACAGATCTGATCTTTACATTTTTATAAAAATATTATTTAATTCGCTTTAGATAGAATGTAACTAAGCATAATAAAACCATATATGAAAAACCCATGACTTAAATCAAGTTCAATGTTAACATACAGGAATGTTTTCCTCTGGTCCAGTAATAAGAAAAATTAGCTCATTTTCACAAGTCCTAAATTACACTACTAGAAGTCCTAGGAAGAATTACTAGTCAAGAAAAATTATAAAATTCATTCATCTTGTAATAAAGGAGTGGTTTTTACACATGACATAAATATGCATACATAGAAAACTCCATAGACTCCTCCAGTGACTGTTAGAAATAATGAAGAAACTTAGTAAACTTGCAGAATACAAAATCAATATACAAATATCCGTTGCATTTTTGTATAGTAACAAAACATTATCAGAAATAGAAATTAGGAAAACAATTGTGTGTAAATTTATACCAAAAAGAATAAAATAGGAATAATATCATAAGTGAAATAAAAGTTCTAAACAAATATCTATATATTACAGGTGCAAGAAATATAAGTAAACAAAATAAATAGAAAGATATTGTGTGCTCATGGATTGTATACAATGTGAGGAAATATTGTAATCAATCTTTTACCTGTTCAATCTCCCCAGCAGTAATTATTGAGGAGAATGTCTTTTCTTAATTTTATACTCTTGATTCCTTTTTCATGGGTTAATTGATCATAGGTGTGAGGGATTATATCTGGTTGTTCTATTCTCTTCTATTGATTGATGTCTGTTTTTGAGCCAGTATCATTTTGCTTTAATTACTAAAGTTTTGTAGGACTGTTTAATATCAGAGTATTTTACACCATTAGATTTAATACCCTTTTTCAGGATTATTTTGGCAACTCATGATCTTTGTGGTTACATATAAATTTTAAAATTATTTGTTCAATTTACTGGAAAAATCTCATTGGTATTTTCACATGAATCACACTAAATGTAGATTCCTTTGGGTAGCATGTTTGTTTCAAACACATTGTTTCACATCATTAACATAAGAGATCATTTCATTTCTTTGGATCTGTTTTAATTTCCTTTATCAATGTTTTCTGTTTTTTAACATATAGTTTTTCACCATATTTGTTAACTTCATTTATATGTGTTCTTTACATATATATATACTTATATACATAATATTTGTAACCTCGTTTCCTACACAAATACAGCAGGCAGAAGGCTGTGGCAAGACAAATTCCTGAATGGAAGAAAGCTGTAATCTAATATACTTTATCAAACAAGGCTTTCTTTTAGAAGAAAGAGATATAAATAACTTCCACACAAGCAAATACTTAAAGAATTTAGCAAGAGAAAAAGAAATAAAAAAGATCTACTATAAATAAAAAAGAAGCAGGATGCTATAGAAAAGAGGAAGTCATTATTAGAAAGGTAATATATATAATGACTTACAACAGAATAAATATGATGTTGTAAAAGAAGAGATCAAAATTTATAAGGGTCACAGAATGAAACAGGAAAATAAAGACTGTTTTCTTCTTGTTTCTGTTGTCTGTTGTATGGGTTTGAATTTGTATTCTTATCAGTTAAAATAAACAAATATATTACAAGTCAATATGCATACAAAACAAGGTAACCATAAGTCAAAAGCTTACAATGAAGTCACAAAGCCAAAAAGAATCCAAGATTATAAAAGTAAACTTATCAACCATAGAAACAAAAACAAATGAACAAAAAGAAAATATCAAATCAACTGGAGAATGAAGTTCAATATGGAAATAAACATGTCTATCAATATTTATCACAAATGTTAATGGACTTAGTGCCTCAATCAAAAGATATTTATTGTCAGATGGGATAATATAACAAGACCCTACATTATGAAGCATAGAGAACACCCACTATAGTAAGAGGAACACACATGAATTGAAAGTCAGAATTTCGAAAAATATATTCCATGCAAATGTACATGACAAGAAAGCAGGACTAGCAGTACTGACTTCACACAAAGAGATTTTACAAAAAAGGCCATACAGAAAGATAAACAAGGACATGATATACTGATTAAAGGAGCAAATCAAAATGGGGATATTATACTCATTAAGGAATATGCACTCAGTATAGGAGCACCTAAATACATAAAGGAAACACTAATAGATAAAATTGAGAAATTCCTGGGAACAGAATCAATGTAGAAGACTATAACTCCCCATTATCATCAATGGACTGGTCTTTCACACAGAAAATTAATAAGGGAACAAAGATACTAAAATACATAATAAAATAATTGGAGATGCTTGATATTTTCAAAACAGTTCTTCTCCCCAAAACTGAATATATATTTTTTCCTGTTCACAAGGAATATTTTCTATGAAAGATTACATACTCAGGCACTCAAGAAGCCTCAATAAATTTAATTAGATAAAAATTATTTTAAGCATCTTTTGTGAGTATAAGACCGTGAAACTAGAAATCAATCACAGAAAACCAGGGAGAAAAAATAACAGCATCCAGATGAAAAAACATGGTACTAAAACAAGGGGGTCAGGTGCTGAAGTAAAAGAAGAAATTAAAAAAATACCTTGAGAAATATGACATACACTACACAAAGTCTATGGAATACTGTTAAAGCAGGCTTAAGATTGAAGTTCATAGTGACAAGGCCATCCTCAAATAAGAAGAACTATTTCAAATATGTAATCTAACGTTCTATGTAAACAAATCAGGAAAAGAAGAACAAACAAAATCAAAAGTCAAAAGACAGAGGGGAAAAAATAAAGATCAAGTAAGAAATAATTGAAATAGAGATTAAAAAAAAGAAAATTCAATCAATCTCTTTTTGAAATAGTAAACAAAATTGAGAAATCTCTGGACAGACTTACCAACAAGAAAAGAGAGAGAACAGAAATAATATTAGAAATGAAAATGGATAAACTACAAAGAGAACAACAAATTTACAAAATATCATAAGGGAATACCATGAGTAACTGTGTGGAAATAAACTGGACAACCAGGAAGAAATGAAAAAGTTTTTGGAAAAATTCAGCCCACAAATATACCATCAAGGAGAAGTTAGCCATTTGAACATACAGATCACCATAAATGGAATAGAATTATCAATATTATAAAAAAATCTCTGCAAACAAAATTCAAACCCAAATAGTTTCACTGGGGAATATGACCAAACATACAAAGAAAAATCCATGCCAGTCCTCCTCAAACCTTCCAAAAGATTGATATGGAGAGAGTACTCCCAATCTCACACCATTAGGCCAACATCAACCCGATACCAAAAGCACACAAAGACACTACCCCAAAAAGAAAACTATATGCCAATAACATTGATAAATATTGAAGTAAAAGTTCTTGAGAAATTATTAACAAACAGAAACCAAAATCATGTTAAAAAAGATCATGCACCATGGACAAGTCAGGTTCATCCCAGGAACACAAGGATGGTTGAAAATATGCAAATCAATCAATCAATAGTGATACACCATATCAACAAAAGAGAAGACAAAACGATATGATCATCTCAGTAGATGCAGAAAAAGCATTTAATAAAATTTAAAACCTACTTGCAATAAAATCTCTTATCACAGTGGGCATAGAGCGACCATGTCTCAATATAATGAAAGCTATTTATAACAAACATAAATTCAGCTGAATACTCAATGGTGAAAAACTGGAACCCTTCCCACAAAAACCTGAGACAAGACAAGGAAGCCCATTGTCACAATTTGAAATCAATGTAGTCTTGGAATTCCTAGCCACAACGATCAGGCAAGAAAAAGAAATAAAAGTACTCAGACTGGAAAAGAAGATGTAAAATTGCCACGATATGCAGACATGACAGTATATATAGAAAACTGTAAAAGCTTCACAAAAAAATACTTAGGCTATAAACGGAACTGGGCAATGTAGCCAGAGTAATGTACAAAAACCAATTACATTTCTTTACACTACCATTGAATCAACAGGAAAACAAAGTATAGAAACAACCCCTTTTATAACTGCACCAAAAATTACAAAATGCTTAAGAATAACTCTGACCAAGGTGGTGAATGACTTTTACGTGGAGAACAAGAAAACATTGATTGAGGAAATCAAGAAAGATTTGAAGAATTGAAAAGATACCCAATGGTCTCGTAATGGATGAAATAATATTGTTAAAATGGCCATACTACCCAAGGCAATCTACATACATTATCTGAGTTCCTATCATATTATTCAAAACATTTCTTTTTAGGACTGAAACAAATGATCATATGATTTATATAGATACAATAAAGATCCATAATTTCCAAAACAAAATTGAAGACAAAGAAAGAGGCTGGAGGAATAACCTGCCTGGTCTCCATACACTATGGCAGAGCTACAATAATCAAAACATCATGATATTGGTACAGAAACAGGCATATGGACCAATGGAACAGAAAAGGGAGCCTAGGAATAAATCTACAGGCCTATGCTCAATTAATATTTTACAGAGTAGCCAAGAATATGACACAGAAAATGCTCTCTCTTCGCCAACTGGTGTTGGGAAAACTGAATAGCAGCATCAGAGCAATGAAGTTAGAACACTCTTTCACTCCATACACAAGAATAAACTCAAAATTACTTGAAGACTTAAATGTAAGGCAATACACAGTAAATCATCTAGAAGAAAACATACGCAAAACACTCTGAGATAATTCTCAGCAATGATCTCCTAGAACAGCCTACCCAGGTAATGGATGTAAGAGCAAAATTAATAAATAGGACCTAATTAAACTTATAATCTTTTGCACAGCAAAGGAAACCATAAACAAAGCAAAATGATATCTTACAGGTTTAAAGAAAATATTTAGAAGTGATGTAACTGACAAAGGCTAAATTTCCAATTTATAAGGAGTTCATACAAACTAATAGTAATACCTAGAAAAACAAGAAACCCAATCTGAAAATGGGCAGTAGCCCTAAACAAGCAATTCTCCATTAGAGACATACAAATGCCACACAGATATTTGAAAAAAAATTGCTCACTATCATTATCAGTGAACGGCAATTCAATACTATAATGAAGTATCAACTCACAATAGTCACAATGGCCATCATTCAAATAATTCAATAAATGCTGGGGAAGCTGTGGAGAAAGGGAACCCTCCTACACTGTTGGTAGGAATGTAGATAGGTGCAGTCACTGTGGAAAACAAGATGGGGATTCCTCTAATGAATAAAAATAGACTTAACATATGATCCAGCAAACCCACTTCTGGGTATATATCAAAGAGAACCCTAATTCAAAATGTCACCTGCACCCCAATGTCCTTAGCAGTGCTATATACAACAACCACGAAATGGAAGCTACCTAATTGTTCATCAACATATAAAAGTATACAGAATTTATGCCCTATTTACACAGTGAAATAATATTCTGCCTTAAAAACGATAAAATAATGACATTTGCAGCAAAATTGATGCCCCCATAATGTGTCATTTTAATTGAAGTAAGCCAGAAAGAGAGAGAAAAATGACACATGACATGATGTATGCAGAAACTTAAAAAAAAAATTTGGATAAGAACACTATGATTTCATCTACAAAACTGAAACACACATGCAGATCTGCTTAATAATCTTATGGTTACTGCTGAAAGGGCTTGGAGAGGATATATTTGGGAGCTGTAGATTTATAAATGTTATCCACTATATATAAAAATAGATTTTTTCAAAATGTCTTTTGTATGACACAGGGCATTATGTTAAATATTGTGAAGTATACTTTAATAGGCACACAAATGTATCCATGAAGTGTTACACTGTGCTATACACCACAGATTGACACATTGTTAATGGCAGTAATTCAAAGATAAATAAATGAATAAATAAGTAAACAAGTAAGTAAGTAAATAAATAAATAAATAAATTAAATATTTAATATTTAAAAAATACAAAGATTCACACTACTTAAGTTTACACATCAAGAACCAAGGAGAAAACAGAAACAATAAAGAAGAAAATTGAATGAATGAGAGTAAGGCAAATAACAAGAGAAACAATTGAAAAGAAAAAAACAAACTTAAGTCTGTTTGTTTTAAACATAAATTGGACAAAGTTTTAGGTTTTCTAAGAAAATAAAGACAGAAATAAAACTAGAAATAAAAGAGAAGATATTACCACTGATGTTGAAGAGATGCATAGCATCATAAGAAATTACCACTAGCCAACAATTTGAATGACCTTGAACAAAAGACAAATTCCCAGAAACATATGTCTTTCAATACTGAATCAAGAAGAAATTAAAAAGTTAAATTCAGCAAAAGTGTGTATGAGTAAATCAGTAATCCAAACCTCCCATACCAAAAAATATTTCCAAGATAACATTACTGGTGAATTCTGTGATACATTTGAAGAAAATTGCTTACCAATTCTTTCCCAAACCTTCTAAGAATTTGAAGGGGTTGAAAGTATCCAAACTTGTTTTATGATGCCAGCTTTATTTGCATAAAAATGCTTGAAAGGACATTATATGCAAAATAATGGGTATTAACCCTGATGGACATTTGTGCCAAAATTCTCAACAAAACACAAGCAAAATGAATTCAACAACACATTTAACATATCATACACATAAATGAGTAAAGGGAATTATCCCTGGGTTTAAGGATACTTCAAATTATTCAGTTCAATAAAGGTGACATGCCACACTAATAGAATGAGAGATAAAACTCACATAATCATCCCAATAGGTGCAGAAAAAGCATTGTATATAATGCAACATAATTTTAAGACACTGCCAACAAATTAAATTAACCCTGTCAGTGGCACGATATCATATACCCACAAACACTGTGTGGAGAGAAGCGAAGCAGTTCTGTTTATTGATTCTAAGAGAAAGGTTTTATATAGGACATGTACAATGCCTCAAATATCATCTAAGTTATAACAATGTTAATAATCTTAAGCTCTTTATGCCCCCATGCTTCTGCAGTAAGCACAGGATGTTAAATGATCAAGGAAGGCTTTAAAGTTCATCATGGAACTTCATTAAGTAGGCCATTTCTTATCCAGCCTGGATATGTGACATTCCTCCCAGCTTGTTTATCAGTTCAGCCCATGGGCTTATTCTCTAGAGCCTTCAGACAGGGGCCTACAAACCTAACATCCCTTGACAGAAAACTGGATGAAGAAAATTTGATGTTTATATGCAATGGAATTAATACTTTGCATTCCTATCAACAGTGTCCACGGTGTTCCCTTTTCTCCACAATCTCACCAACATCTATTTTTCTCTTTTTGATGAGAGCCTTCTGACAAGTGTGAGGTCTTGTCTCTTTTTTGGTTTATGACTTTCCTAATAATTTATAACTCTGAACAGATTTTCATGTGTCATTTATCCTACTGTAAATTTTCTACAGAAAATTGATTCAGATATATGTATTCAGTTCCTATGGACTTTTTTTAATTGGATTGTTTGGTCTTTTTTGTTGTTGTTGTGTCTAGTTTGCCATATAATTTGGATATTAACACTTGATTGGAAAATATCACTTGCAAATATATTCTCCTATTGTGTTGGTTGAGTTTTCATTTTATTGATCATTTCTTCTGCAGTGTAAATCTGTTTAGCCTGATACAATCATATTTTGTTAGATTTGCTTCTGCTTCCCTTGACAGAGGAGACACATGAAGAATCAAATTAAGTCAAGTGTACTTCTTGTGTTTTAATCTAGGATTCTTTGTTTTCAGGTTTATGGTTTATATGCCCAGGAGTGGGAATGCTGGCTCATATGATAGGTCCATTTTTATTATTTAAAGGAAATTCCATACTGTCCCAAAGTGATTGCACCAATTTTCATTCCCACCAACAGAGTTGGAGTGTCCCTTTTTCTCTACAACCTCCAAAGTCTTTATAATTTGTAGACATTTGATGACAACCCTTCTCACTAGTGTGAGGTAAAATATTATTTTATTTTTGTCTTGCCTTTGTATAATGATTAGATATGTGAGCATGTTTTTATGTTCCTGTTTGTCATCTCTGTGTCTTTTTTAGAGAATTGTCTTCTGCTCATTTTCTGGCTTAGTTGTTTGTAGATTTTTGAAATGGAGTTGTATGAACTATATGTGTATTTAAGAAATTAGCCTCTTGTTGATTGCACTGTTTCCTAATATTTTCTCCCATTTGGAAGTTCATCTTTTCTTTCTGTTTATTTTGCGGTGTAGAAGCTTTTAAGATTAATTTGAACCTAATTGATTATTTTGCTTTTATTGTTTTCAGCTTGGGAGTGTGACATAGGAATATTTTAATACAATTTATCTATTGTTTTCCGTATGTTAGTTTCCAGGAGTTTTATTGTGTCATGTATTAGATTCAGATGTTTAAAACATTTTGAGTTTGTATTTGTACAGTGTGTGAGAGTGTTCTAATGTCATTGATTTACATGTAAATGTCTAGCTTTCTCAACATCACTTGCTGAAGACTGTCTTTTAGGCATTGTATATTTTTGTTTCCTTTGTCATAGTTTAGTTGACCATAGTTGTGATGTTCTATTTCTGCCTCAGTGTTCTGTTCCAGTGATATAGATGTTTATTTGTTTTCCAGTATTGTGCTGTTTGGATTACTGTATTTTGTAATATAGTCTGAGATCTGGGAGGGTTATGGGTTATGCATCCAACTTTGTTCTTTTTCCTGATTGTTTCTTTTGCAGTTCTGGTTCTTTTGCACTTACTTACAAATCTTAGGACTGTTTCTATTTCTGTGGAAAATATCATGAAGTTCGATCTGAATCACTTTATATGTGCAGACATCTTTTGTAGTATGTATATTTTAACAATATTAATTACTCTAAACTAAGACCTTAAAATTTTTTTTCATTTCTTTGCATCATCATCCAATTTATCAGTGAATTTTCGATTTTATTATCTTGGTTTTTCATTTTTTTGATCTGATTTCATATGGATTTTTTAAAATTATGGAATATTTCATTGTTAGTGTAAAGAAATATGACAATTTTTGTATATTAATAATGAATCATGCAACTTTGTTAAATGTCTGTATTAGTTTTAGTTGTTCTGGTGTGGAGAATCTTAAGAGTTCTCTATATAGATTATCATCTCATCTAAAATAATAACAAATTTACTGCATTCAATCCAACTTGAATAAATTTTTTCTATGCCGTTTGCTGTTGCTAGGACTTCCCATACTGTGTTTAATACAAATAGTGAGACTGGGCATCCTTGTCGTATTCCATAATTTGGCTTTCAGTTGTTCACTTTTGCATATTTTGTTGTCTGTTGTTCTGTAATAAATGACTTTAGTTATGTTGAGATATATTTCCTGAATCCTAGTTTGATAAGAGGTTTCTATTGTTGTAGTTGTTGTTGTTGTTGCTGCTGTTGTTGCTGTTCCAATGAATAAATGTTGAATTTTGTGAAATGCTTTTGAAGGATTTATTGGGATAACCACATCATTTTCTCTTTTATTTTGATATTGTGGTGTATCAAACTGATTGACTTGTGTATGTTGAACCTCTCTTGTGACACTTCAATGAATCCAAGTTGATCATGGTGCATGATTCATTTTTGATATTGCTGGATTTAGTTTGTTAATTATATTTTTTAGAATATTTGCATCTAAATCAATCAAATATATTGGCTTGAAGTTGTCTTTGCCTGTACTTTCTTTCTTGGCTTTGCTATCAGGGTGATGAAAGCTTCATAGAATTAATTTGGGAGTTTCCCACATCTTCACTATTTTTGAATAGTTTGAAGAGTACAAGTCCTGCTTTGTATTTCTGTTCAGTTCTCCACGGGAGCTGTTTAAATCTGCACCAATGTTTAAAGATTTTTTTAAATGCAGATTCTAACTTTCTTCTAGAAATCAGTTTGTTCAAATGATTTGTTTCTCCTTATCTCTGTCTCTTTCTAGACATTTGTCTATTTCTTCTAATTTGTCAAGTTTATTGGCATATAATTGTAGACATAATGAACAAATTTTTGGATAACTGTGATAACAATTGTTATTTCTCTTCTTTTATTTCTGACTTTATTTCTTTGGAGCATCTTTCTTTTCTTCATGATGCACCTGGGTAGAGGTTTTTTGATTTTGCTTATCTTAAAAAGAAAACATAAAACAAAATCTTTGGTTTTACTAAAATTTTGAATAGTTTTTTTCCTCTATAATTTATATTTGCACCTGTAATATTTAGGATCATGTTTTTTATTCTGTTTTTCCTTTTTTTTATTGCTTTACAGTCATTAGACAAAGTTGTCTCCAATTCCAGCATAGAGCACAATTTTTCAGTTACAATGAATATATATACATTTGTTGTCCCATTTTTTCTTCTGTGAGCTGCTGCAGATCTTTTATATATTTCCCTGTCCTATACAGTACAGTCCTGTTAATCTATTCTACAATTTTGACCTCCCATTCTATCTCTCCCCACACTCCGCCACCTTGGCAACCAAAACATTGAATTCTATGTCTGTGAGTCTATTTCTGTATTGAATTTGGGCTTTTTTTGTTTTGTTTTGTTTTGTTTTTAGATTCCACTGATGAGCCATCTCATATGGTATTTTTCTTTCTCTTTCTGGCTTACTTCACTTAGACTGATTTTCTCCAGGAGCATCTATGTTGCTGAAAATGGTGTTATGTTGCCGTTTTATATGGATGACAAGTATTTCATTGTATAAATATTCAACATCTTCTTTATCCAGTCAACGGTCGATGGCCATTTAGGCTGTTTCCATGCCTTGGCTATTGTAAATAGTGTTGGCTACGAACACTGGGGTTCAAGTGCCATCCTGGATTTGGGTTCCTTCTGGATTTATGCCCAGGAGCGGGATTCCTGGGTCATAAGGTAAGTCTATTCCTAGGCTTTTAAAGGATTTCCATCCTGTTTTCCACAGTGGCTGCACCAAACTGCATTGCCACCAGTAGTGAAGGATGGTTCCCTTTTCTCCACAGCCTCTACAGCACTTTTCATTTGTGGATTTTTGAATGATGGCCATTCTGACTAGTGTGAGGTGATACCTCACTATAGTTTTGAATTGCATTTCTCTGATCATCAGTGATATTGAACATTTTCTGATGTGTCTTTTGATCATTTGTATGTCTTCCTTGGAGAATCACTTGTTTAGGTTTTCTGCCCATTTTTGGATTGTGCTGTTTATTTTACTCTTATTCAGTTGGATGAGCTGGTTATATACTCTGAATATAAGCCTTTGTCGGTTTCATATGCAAATTATTTTCCCATTCCATAGGTTGTCTTTTTGTTTCACTTCCAGTTTCTCTACTGTGCAGAAGCTTGTAAGTTTCATTATGTCTCATTTGTTTATTCTTACTTTTATTTCTTCTACAAGAAGATTTTCGAGACTTATGTCTGATAACATTTTGCCTATGTTTTCCTCAGGGAGGTTTATTATATCTTGTCTTATGTTTAAGTCTTTGATCCATTCTGAGTTTATTTTTGTTTATGGTGTTCTAGATACATTGGGAGTGTTCTAACTTCATTGATTTATATGCTGCTGTCCAGTTTTCCCAACATCATTTGTCTGTCTCAATTCCATTGTATTTTCTTGTCTCCTTTGTCGAAAATTAATTGACCAAAAGTTTGTCGATTCATTTCTGGGCTGTCTGTTCTGTTCCATTGGGCTATATGTTTGTTTTCCTACCAATGCAATACTGTCATGTTGACTGTAGCTCTATAGTATTATCTGAATCGTTTCTGTAAAGATATGCCACTGATTTTAAACCTTAATTTTGTAACCTGCTAACTTGCTGAATTCTTCGATCAGCTGTAGTGATTTTTGTCTGGATCTTGCAGGGTTTTCTATATATAGTAACATATTATCTGCATATAATGAGACTTTTACCCCTTCCTTTCCAATTTGCATCTCTTTAAATTCACTCTCTTGTTTGATTGCTATGGCTAGGACTTCCAAGATTATATTGAGTTGGAGTGGTGATAGTGTGCATCCTTGTCATGTCCCAGATTTTAGTTGGAAAATTTTGGCTTTCTCACCATTGAGTACTATGTTGTCTGTAGGTTTGTTTTCAATAGCTTTCATGATGCTAATATATGTTCCCTCTATGCCCACTTTTGTGAGAGTTTTTATCATACGTTGGTGTTGAATTTTACCAAATGCTTTTCCTGCATTTATTGAGATGATCATGTGGTTTTGGTTTTTTTTCTTGTTGATGTGCTGTATTAAACTGATTGATCTGCATATGCTGAACCACCCCTGTGTCTCTGGCATGATCCCAACTTAGTCATGATGTATAATCTTTTTTTCTGTGTTGTTGGATTCTCTTTGCTACTATTTTGGTGAGGATTTTGGCGTCTGTGCTCATAAGTGTTATTGGCCTATAATCCTCTTTGTTGGTAGTGTCTTTGCCTGGTTGTGGTATCAGGGTGATTTTGGCTTCATAGAATGACTTTGGGAGTATTCCTTCCTTTTCAATCTTCTGGAAGACTTTGAGAAGGACTTGTATGAGTACTTCTTTGTATGTTTTGTATAATTCCACACTGAATCCATCCGGTCTTGGGCTGCTATTTTTAGGGAGATTTTATTGCTATTTTGATTTCATTTCTAGTGCTCTGCTTACTCAAGGTGTCAGTTTCTTCTTGATTCAGTCTTGGTGGACAGTATGTTTTCAGAAACTTGTCCATCTCCTCTAGGTTATCCAGTTAATGTCCATATACATTTTATAATATTTTCCTGTGGTATTCTGTATTTCTTTTTTATTTGTTATAATTTCTCCATTCTCCTTTCTTATTTTGATATTTTGTGCTCTCTCTCTTTTCTTTTATTTGAGTTTGGACAGAGGTTTGTTCATTTTACTTACTTTTTTGAAAAACCAGCTTTTGGATTCATTGAACTTTTCCCTATGGTGTTATTAATCTCTATTTAATTTATTTCCTCCCCATCATTTATGATTTCCATCCTTCTGCTGCCTTTTGGGGTTTTTTGTTCTTCTTTTTCTAGTTCATTCTGCTGGTGGGTTAAATTGTTTAATTGAGATTGTTCTTCTTTTTTGAGGAAGGCCTGTATCACTTTAAACTCCCCTCTCAGCACTGTTTTGCTGTGTCCCATAAATTTTGTGTGATTTTGCTTTCATTTTCTTTTGTCTCAAAGTACTTTTTCATTTCAGCTTTGATTTCTTCATTGAACCATTGTTTTTTTAATAAAATACTGCTTAATCTCCATGTTTTCCTTTTTTTCTCCTTCGTTTCTCTGTTGCTGATTTCTAGCTTCATGGTATTGTGTTCAGTAAAGATGCTTGATGTAATTTCTATCTTCTTAAAATTGCTGAGGTTTCTTTTGTGCCCAAGTACATCATGAAACCTGGAAAGTATTCCATGTGCACTTCAGAAGAATGTATAACCTATTTTTTGTGGAGTACAATGCTCTGAAAATATCCACCACTAGTAATATTTCTATTGTATTATTTAACTTCTCTGTTGCCTAATTTATTTTCTATCTCAGTGATCTGTCCAGTGATATTAATGCAGTGTTGAAATCTCCAAATGTGATTAGATTCCCATAACTATCCCACTTTATATCTGTTAGTAATTATTTTATGTACTTAGGTGCTCCTCTATTTGGTGCATATGTATTAACGAGTGTGTTATCCTCATTTTGTATCACTCAATGAATCATTATAAAATGTACTTCCTTATCTTTCTTTATGGCCTTTGTTTTAAAGACTATTTTGTCAGTAGTGGGTACTGCAACACCTGCTTTTTTTGCTTTTCCATTTGTATGGAATACCCTTTTCCATCGTTTCACTCTCAATCTATATGTGTTCTTCTCTCTGAAGTGGGTCTCTTGTATGCACAATATTGAAGTTTCTTGCTTTTTTATCCAGCATGCCACTCTATTATTTTCGACTGGAACAATTAGTCCATTAACATTTACATTAATTTATGATAGGTTTGATTTTATTGCCATTTTCACCTTATTTTTCAGTTGATTTAGTATTTCCTCTTTTTTCCTTTCATCTTCATTTTATGGTCTGGTAATTTTCCTTTGTATTAACATGAATTTTATTTAGCTTTACTGACTCCCTGAAAAGGATTGTCTTCTTGTTACCTCTATTTATATGTCTTTTAGACCATTATTATAACAGCTTTTATTAAACTGATAGTAACTTGATCTCAAACCATCCTACCGAGAAAAAAAAAATTTAAAATGAAAGACCAAAAAAAAAAATTCTCTGTTTTCCTGCCTCCCTCTCCCATTCTCAATGATTTGTTTGTCTTGTTTTAAAATTTTGTGTTTATTTTATTTGTACTTTATGAATTATCACCTTTCTAGCTGTGAGTTTCACATTTCTGTATCTTCCTGCTTCTTTTCTTTTTAGAGAAGAATTTTCAATATTTCTTTTAGCATGGGTCTAGTGTTGTAAACTCTTGTAGCTTTTTCTTCTCTGCGAAATAATTTATGTCTCCTTCTACCATAAGGATAGCCTTGCTGGTCAAAGTATATAATTTTTTTCATTCAGGACTTTGAATATATCTTGCCACTCCCTTGTGACCTGTAGTATTTGTGTATTGAAATCAGTTGGGAGCCTTATGGGGATTCCCTTGTAACTCACTGTTTGCCCTGCTCTTATTGCCTTAAGGATTATTTCTTTATCCCTGACTCTGGCCATCTTAATTATATGTCTTTGTGTGGGTGTATTTGGGTTCTTCTTGTTTGGGACACTCTGAGCTTTCTGTACTTGGATATCTGATTCCTTCTTTAAGTGTGGGAAGTTCTCAGTCATGATTTCTTCAAACAACTTTGCAATCCCCTTTGATCTTTCCTCCCATTCTGGGACTTCTATCATGCCAAGATTGGCATGCTTTCTATTCTGCCATAGGTCCCTTATGCTTTTTTCATTTGTTTCTCATTGTTTCTCTTGTAGCTCTTCTGATTGGAAGCTTTCTATTGTCTTGCCTTCAAAGTCAGTAATTCGTTCCTCTCTGTTATCTAGTCAGCTTTGCGATGCCTTTAGATCATTCCTCATTTCAGTTAATGGGTTTACCTATTCTACTTGGCTCTTCTTTATAGCTTCCATTTCATTTCTGACATATTTTATATCTCTAAACCCTCTCTCTTTTATTTGCTTCAGTATTTTGATCACTCCTTTTTTGAAATCTTGATCTACTAAGATATCTTTGTCTATTTCACTGATCGTCCTTTCAGAGTATTTCTCCTGTTATTTTAATTGGGAATGGTTTCTCTGCTCTTTCTTCTTGCTCCTACCTCTCTGGCACTGTGGTTTCTGGTGTATCATTTATCTACTGTTGCCCTAAAGGGGTTTATCTACCTTATGCTTATGTAGTAATACAACTTACAAAACAGAATAGAGAGAGAGAGATATAAAGAATTTTAAAGAAGGGAGAAATAAAGCTTTGAAGACATTGTAAAATGAATAATAGAAAAGCAGGTTGAAGCAGAGTTTTGAAAAATAATAATAATAAAATTATTTTTAAAAATTTCAAAGGGATGAAAATGGGGGTAAATATAATTGCATAAGAAGTAGAAGTTAGGAGGGTAATGGAGAATGGAACCGGTTAAAACAGATTAAAACGAGGAGGTGGTCAGTGTCCTCCTGGAGACTGTGTACTTTAAATGTGAAATCTTTCTGTATTCATCATGTTTTGGAAGCTCAGCTTGCTGTTTCCAGATGCCCTCCATTGGAGCCCTCATGTGTGCTGCTCCCAGGGCATGTCAGCAAGCAGATCGCTCCAACACCCAACACTGCTTCAGGTGCAGCTCTCTTTACCATGGGCTGGCTTGTCACTGCCCCACCCGATGCTAAAGTCAGATGTTGCAGATTGACCAGGCAGGATTGGGCATCATGCCCTCTCCCAGCACCATGGTCAGGGGCTGCATTCCAGCCCAAAACATGGGGTGCCACCCGCCCTCTATGTGTGCCGGTCACTCTGCTGTTCTGTGCCCCTGTATGCTCTGCCGCGGGCTTGCACATTGGAAGTGGGCTCGGGGAAGACTGTGGAACTCCCCTGTCCATGGTCTGGGCCAAAATCCAGCTCCTTGTTGTCTTGGCGGACAAGTTCCCTGAGGAAACATTACAGTATTATCCTATGTGCCTCAGGCTGTATTCAGGTCTCTATCTGGCCCTTGAGGCTGCTAAGTCCTTAGGTGTAGATGCAGTTTTGCCCCCACTGCCACCTGGGTGCAAAGCACCAGAAGCTATGGTGGCTGGGTCTGAGCCCCAGCTCTCTTCTCCTACAAACTTTCGAGGAATTTCAGAGATGGGGAATGCACCCTTCCCCCCACTGTGCACATCTGCACTGTTGTTTTATGAAGAGACCAGGTTGTTCTGCCCTGTGCACCCACTGCCATGGCACAAAATGCTCTCCATTCACCTGTGCTGCCACAGTGCAACCATCCACATCAACCACCCAGCTCGGGCAGCATGGCCCTGTCTCCAGCTTCAAACTGCATCATTTGCTGGGTCTCACAGGGATCCTCTGTACCTGTTTATCTTAGTCTGTCAGTCAACTTATACATTGTACAGGTCCAAGCCTTGGAGGCGCCCCCTCTGTCATGCCAATCTCTCAGTTGGAGAGGGGAGACACAGTGAATGAGTACCTGTACTTATTTGCTGCTCCCTACCCGTGGTACCTGTCCCACTCTGTTTTGCCTTTTCTTCTTTCTTTCTTCCTTTTCTCCTACCAGATTTTTTGCATCTTTATCTATTGAAGAGGACAATGTTCTGTCACAGTTCTGCAGGTTCCCTGGTTAGCTGAGTGGGTCTGTGGATGTGAGTCTTGGTGCATTTGTGGGAAAGGGTGTGCTACGAGCATTCTTCTGCTCCACCATCTTTGCCTCCACCCCAAAAAGTCTCACTTTATTGTGGAAGATAAACATAGTCTGGAAACAAATGGAAAAGATATTCCATGGAATTGACAGGAAAGTGCAGATTGCAATGCTCAACTCATACAAAATACGTTTTAAAATAAAAGCCAAAATGAAAGAGATATGAGATTATATAAAGAAAAATACATCAAGAAAAAAATTTGGGAATTATGCTCGTTAAATTATATATGGCCCAAAAGCATAGATCCTAAATATAAAAAGAAATGTTAGTAAACATGAGAGAATTAATTCATTATAAAACAATAATAGTAGATGAGTTTAACACCTCACTGTTCTGATGATCAGATCATTCAGAAAGAATATCTGTTAGAAAACAGAGGTCTTAATTGCATATTAAATCATTTGAACCTAACTGAGATATTGGACACTGCATTAGAAAAGCAGAACATATAAACTTTTCAAGTATGCACAGGATGTTCTCTAAGGAATTAATCAAATATTATCACATGATATAAGCCTCAGGAATTTTAAGCAAATATAGATTATAACAAGTATTTTTCCATACACAAAAGTATGAAGCTTTGCCTCAACTCTAGAAAGAAGAATAGGAAAACACAAACATGAGGTAAAACCACATCTTTTAAAAAAATACAATAAAACAAGTTCAATGATGAAATCAAAGGAGTAATAAATTCATACCTGGAGACAAATTACAATGAAAACACAGCTTCATAAAACGTATGGGATGCAACAAAGACAAATCTATGAGGTAAACTGAGAACAAATGAAGTCTTTTACAAGGAACAAGAAAGACCCCATACAAAAGTCCAAGCATACCACCCAAAATCACAAGAAAGAAGAACAAACAAAACCCAAATGCAGTAGAACGAGAAATCTTTAATGATTAGGTTGAAAATAAATAAAAAATTGAAAAATAAATTACAAATCATAAAATCAACAGCTTTAATTTTTCTTAAAATATTAACATACAGGAAAGCATTTAGCCAGGCTTATCAAGAAATACAGTGACTGCACACAAACAAAATGAGAAATTAAACAGTAGAGAGAATATCTGATATTATAGAAATACAAAAAAGATTAAGAAAGCACTATAAGCTGTTACGTGACAACCAACAGGATGACCTAAAAGAAATGGACAAATTTCTAAAAACGTACAGCCTGCCAAGACTGAATAAAGTGAAAACTGAGAACTTGAATAGAGCAATCAGTATAAGTTAACTAAATTTTATAATTTTAAAAACACCCTTTAAACAAAATGCCTGGATTGCTTCACTAAAACCCGTTTCCCCCTAACTAGTTTAACAAATGAAGGAGGAAGGACAAGTCCCAAAGTTATTCCATGAGGCCACCATTACCCTTATAACAAAACCAGTCAAAGACAATCACCCCCCCAAAAAAAAGAAAATGAAAATCCAATACCCTTGATGAATAGAGATTCAAAAATCCTCGAAAAACTTCAACAAATTTATCCAGCAATACATAAAAAGGATTATACATGATGATTAGTTGGATTCCTTCCAGAGTCACAAGGACAGTTCAACATACACAAGTCAAGCAGCATGACACATATCTAATAAAAGAAGGACAAAATTCACAAAACCATGTCAATACACAAAGAAAAAGCATTTGACAAAATTCAACATACATTCATCATCAGAACTCTCATGAAAGTAGGTACAATGGGAACATTTCTCAACATACTAAAGGACATTTATAACAATTTATATTACTCAGGGGAAAGGCAGAAAGCCTTCTGGGTAAATTCGGGAACAAGACAAGGATTCCTACTCTCACCACTTCTGTTCAATTGTAATAGAAGAAAGGAAAAGGAAAAGAAAAAGGATTATAGAAACACAAAATGGAATGAAAGAGGCAAAATCATCACCAGTACTGAAGTCATAAAAATCTACACAGAGAGTCCTAAGGGCTCCACACTTACTATTATGAACAAAAAATAATTTCATCAAGGGAACAGAGTACAGGATTAATGTAAAGACGTCTCTTGCATTTGTCCACAGTAATCATGAGATACCATAAAATGGACGTTGAAAGCAATAATATTTAAAACCCCATTCCTCCGAATATCTTGGAATAAATGTAACCACATTTGTGAAAAATCTACACACTGAAAATTATAAAAAAATTGACAAAGAAATTAAAAATGATTCTAAGAAATGGAAAGATGTCTTGTGCTCTTGGATTGAAAGAGTTCATATTGTTAACATGACAGTACTACACAAAGGAACCTAAGGATATAGTGCAATTACTGTTACGAAGCTGTAGTATTTTCCACAGAACGAGAAAATAAATGACTCTAAGTTTACATGAAACCATTAAAAATTGCCAAAATGATCTTGAGAAAAAACAACAAATCTTTAGGTATAACCCTCCTGGATACCTTACTATACTAAAAACCTACAGTAATAAAAACAGTATGGCATTGTCACAGAGATATAATCAATAAAAAGAGATAGAGAGCCTAGAAAAAATTCCACGCTCCTATGAGCAATGAATCAATGATTAAAGAGGCAAGAGTTCACAATGGAGAAAAGACAGTCACTTCAATGGATGGTGTTGGGAAATCTGGACATCTACATGTAAAACAGTGAAATGAAAGCTTTCCCTGAGATCCTATACAAAAATAAATTCCAAGTGTATTAAGGACCTACATGTAAGACCTGATACTATAAAAGTGCTAGAAGGGAGTATAGGTGATACACTATTAGATATACATCATAGGAATATTTTCTTATATCAGTCTCCTAAGGTAAAAGAAATAATAGCAAAAGTAAGCAAGTGTTACCTAAACAAACTTGAAAATTTCTGCACAGCTCAGGACACTATCAAGGAAATGAAAACATTGCCTATGTAATTGGAGAACATATTTGCAAACAATGCAAGTGACCAGGGGTTAATAACTGTAGGTTAATAGATATAACATGGATTTAGGTTACACAGCTCAAGATGAAAAACAAAAACCCAATCAAAAACAAAAGAAGAGTACCTGAGTTAATATTTTTCCAAAGAAAACATTCAGATGAGTAAAAGGAAAGTGATAAAATTTCTCAATATTACTAATTATTACATAATTGCATATCAAAACAACAATGAGGTATCACTTCACACTGGTCAAACAGCTATTATCAAAGTCTACAAATAGTAAGTGTTGGAGACGATGTGGAGGTAAGAAATCTCTTGTATACTCTTGGTAGGAATGTAAATTTGTACAACTTCTAAGGAAAAAATTATTCAAATTTGTTTAAAAACTAAAAAGTTAACTACCATATGACCCAGTAATAACTCTCCTAGGAAAAATCTGGGGAAAACCCCCTAAACTGAGAAGAACCAATGTTCACAACTGCACTGTTTATAATGTGAAAGACATGGAAGCAATCCAAGAGTCCACAGTAGACTATGGACTTAAGAAGATATGATGTTTCTATACATATGCGATGGAATAATTCCCAGCCATGAAAAAGTATAACACATTGCTATTTCAGCATCATGAAAGGACCTAGTAAATATTGTGCTTAGTGAATTAACTTAGACAAAGACAAAAGTATATAATTTAATTAATCTGTGGAATCTAAAGAATATCAAATATCTGTGTACATCTATCTATAGCTATTTATTGATATATGACAGATAAATAGATAGAAGTATAGATACATAGATACATGATAAATAGATATATAGATAAATGATAGATAGATAGATAGATAATAGATAGATAGAGAGAGATAGAGAGATAGATAGAGACATGATGGAGAGGAAAAGAGATTAGATAGACAAGACTTAAGCAGACTCAAAGATATGGGAAAAATTTATATTTACCAAAGTGGAAGGGAAAGAGAATTTAATGGTACAACATTGACAGATACAAAGTAGTATATATTAAGTAGAGAAGCAACAAGGATAATCTGTATAGATTAGGGAATTAAACACAATAGCTTAAAATAATTTTATGTTACAATTATTGTAATAATTCGTAATGCAATATAATCTACAAAGTGGTTGGAATCACTATGTTGTACATCTGAAACTATGCAATATTATACATCTACTGTACTTCAATTAAAAATAAAACATATTATGTATAATTTAGTCCTTTCTCCATTGATAGAATCTTCCTTAAATATTGTTTTGTTTTACTCTTTACTTTTTATAATTTCTGTTTCAAATTATTTCTTTTAAACTTCTGAACATGATACTAGTTTGAAGCATCTATATCTATTGCCCTTGATTTCTTATTTTTCTCTCTTTAATCCATATAGTATAGTAGCATTTAATAACATAACCAAAAAAAAAGTTGCAACTTTCTCATGGATTCTTCTTAGAATTTTGTTCAATGTTTTGCATATTTCTGCCATTTTCTATTTCTTAGAAGACTTCTTTTCTACACCTCTTATAAGATATCTCGGTTTTGATTTTTCATCTAATTCAGGTTTTGTTTGTCTGTTAAAGTCTTTACTTTCACTTTATATCTGAGTGATAACTGTATAAGTGTTATTGGGTGAGTGATATCTTATTTCAGTAGTTTGAAAATACAATTTTATTTACCCTTGGCATATGTTTTCTGCTCAGAATTCTGCCGATAGACTAATGGTGGTTCCTTTGTAGATTATCATAACTTTTTTGGCTGCCTTTAAAATTTTACTCTTTCATTGACTTGCCAATTTGCATATAACGTATCCTGAAGGAGGTCCCTTTGTCTTAAATTTATTGGTTTTTTTTGGCTCACAGACTTGTATGTCAGTTCCTTACACAGGTTCAGGAAGTTATCGACTATTACTTCTTTAAATAAACCATCAGCTGCCTTCTGTCTTCTCTCTCCAGGGTTACACTCTAATGTGCACTTCCTGAGGAAGTCTGATGTCTACTGTAGAATTTCCTCACTTTTTAATATCTTGAATCTCTGCCCTCTCCTATCATTTCTAGTTTTGTATTGATGAGTTTGCTAATCTCTCTTCCACAAAGACAGTCTACTTCCAATGCTTTCTGTTGCATTCTTCATCTAATTTATTAAATTCTCCTGGTCCTCCAGTAATGTTTGGTTATTTTATAGTTTCAGTCTCTTAGGTAATGTATTCCTTATTATCATCTCATTTATTCCTGAGCTCACTAAACTGCTTTCTTAGTTATGTATTTTGTATTGAGTTTCTGTATGACACCTATTTGGATTCTCTATTAGTTATATAGCAATATATCATGGCTTGAAGTTTGTTTGCTGCAGGGTTGACATTGTGTGTGTGTGTGTGTGCAGGTGCGTGTGTGTGTGCATGTGTGTCTGTGTCTGTCTCGGTGTCTGTGTGTGTCTATCTGTGAGTTAGCGTGCCCTATAATGTTACTGTGATTGGTCATGATCTTGATAAATTATTGCTCTGATGACACTTAATAACAGATTGGGAGTTGGAGTCCTTGCTTACGTTTCCTGGTAGCTTGCAATATTGCACAATTTTTCATTTTACTTACCTGAGCTACCTCTGATAATATTTCAAAATAGCACTTTCCAGTCGCTACTGTCTGGATAAAAGATGTGCTTTCATTGTCACTTCTTAGAAATTTCCGGTAATTAATGCCGCTGTTGTCACTGGGATGGAGAACCCTTCCTTTTATCTGATATCCCTTGAGAATCAGTGTACACATTGAGGAAATTTGTAAAGACAGATGGGTATTTGGAATCATACAAGTGCCTTTGCCATGTCCAGTGTTGCAAGGTAAATTGTCTCCACCACTATGAATGGGGAGTAGGGACAGTGTCATAAATGTCTGAGTGTCTGAAGGATGGAAATTCTGTCTCCATTGTGGCTCCCTCCTAGTTACCTGTGATCATGAGTACTGGTACAGTTGGAGGCTGAAGCTGTGAACCACTGAAACTCTGTTTCTACTGCGTTCTCTGAACTTGTGGACTCAGATATCCTATTCAGGTGGCCTTGGTTGCAGACACCAAATCTGCTCTTTCCTCAGTTCAGCCTCCTTTGTGTGTTTTAGTCCACCAAACTTCACCTGTTCACATGCGTTCTGGAGTATTGTTTTGTGTTGTAGTTATTTTTGTTCAGATATGAACGTTTTAATGACTGTAGATATAAGGGGAGAGACAAAAATATTTTAAACTTATGTCACTTTTAAAACTATATACCTTTTCAATTAAAAGCTTAAATTCTAATTAGGACATATAAGAACAATAAAGAAAATGAACAAAACACCTCCCTTAATGTCATAGTACTACAAAATATTTTGATTTTCCTGGGTTATTTTTTTCAATGTTTTTCCCACCTACATGCACATTTTACTAAAATATATCCCTATAATCTCTTTAAAATCAATTAAATTATTAAAATAATTCTCCATGCTGTAAATATAGCCCTTTCAGTTCTCTAATTTCTTTTTGTACCTTGCACATTTCTGTGTTCTCCATCCTTCTTCCCTTTCCCCACAGGAAACCACTACTTGGTACACTACACATATATATGTCATTCTTTTTCTGTTTTTTAATGATTATTTCTCTTATACTTTTGTTTTCCTCATTTAGGTGACAACATAGAGTGTTTTTCCCTGTATGACTTATTTTCCTATATGCAACACCCTCTGGGTCCAGTCACATTGTTCCAAATGGCAGAATTTTACTTTTTAATGTACAATGATGAAGTATTTATTATGTTATCAATATCTCACATCTACTTCAGTCAATCATCTGTTGATGGGCAGTTGAGTTGTGCTTCTACCCTTGGCTACTATAAATGATGATGTTAAGAACATTTGGGGTAATATATCTTTTAAGATAATCTTTTCATTTTTTCTCAGATTTATACTGAAAACAGGAGTTGCTGCAACAGATAATGCTTCTATTTCCAGTTTTCTGAGCACTGTCCACAGTTTTATAATAGTGGATGCATCTATTTACGTTTTCACCATCAGTGTACCTGAGTTCCATCTTATCGACATTCTTATTAATGTTTGTCATTTGTAGACATTTTGTTAATTGCCATTTTGGTTGCTGTAAAATTATGTTTCATTCTGGTTTGGATTTATGTTTTCCTAATGAATAGCAAAGTTGTCTTTCCTTTTATGAGCATGAAAATCATCCACATGTGTGTTTTTGAAAAGTTTCCATAAAATTGTTTAACTGTTTTTAATTTGGGGTCTTTATTTTTAAATATTGAATCTAATATGCTATATATATATTATTGATATTAACATCTTGTTGGTCCCATTGTGTGAAATTCTTCCCTGTATTCTGTCAGTTATCATATGTCTTGTTGAAGGTTCCCTTTGCTCTGCAAAAGATTTTGCACTTCACACTAATACAAGAAATAGAATCCTTGTATCACATAGTACATCTATTTTTTCCTCAGTAAATAAAAATTGTAACTATTAGCTTTTTTTGTTTAATTTGGAGACAGATCAAAAATAAAGATTGCTATGATTTATCTCAAAGTCAGTTCTGCTCATGTTCTTGGTCAAAAATTGTACAGTTTCAGGCTTTACATTTAGGAAATTAATCCATTTCTATCTCATTTTTTCTACTATGAAAGGAAGTGCTCTTACATCTTCCAATTACATGTACTGTCCTGTTATCTCTGAACTACTTGTTGAAGAGACTGCCTTTTTTTTATTGTATACTCTTGCCTCGTTCTTTGTACACTAATTCACCATATGTTTGTGGGTTTATTTTCTGACACTTTATTTTGTTCAATTGATCTATGTGTTTCTTTAATTGCCATATTTTGATGTATTGATTACTGTAGCTTTGTAGTATGTTCTAAACTCAGGTAGGGTATTACACACAGCTTTGTTCATTTTTGAAAATAATTTTAGAAAATTTGTGTCTTTCAGTTGTATGTATAAATTTTATTATTTTTCTCCTTGTTTGGTGAAAAAACTTATGTATTCTGTGAGAATAGAAATTTACTTAAAGAAAAAACCTGAGAAAAATACTAAAGTGTGGAGGATAATTTATACAATATTAACAACAACTGGATTGCTGTATAAATCAAAGAAAAAATATATAAAGAAAAATGACAACAAAAACAAAATCCATGGGGTGTAACAAAAGCAGTATTAATAGGGATGCTTATAGCAAATAATCCCACTTATACAAATAAGAACCATTTCTCTCTTATAACATATTCTTACAACCAAAAGATGTCACATAATAATAAAGAAACTTGTCAGTAGAAGGAAAGACAGCTGAAAGTACAGAATATAATTAAATAAAATAAGGATTAAAAATATAAACATTTAATCAATCTAAATAATGGCTTTTGAAAGATAAATAATGTTTGTAAACTTTAACCAGACACATGAGCAAAAAAAGAGTTACAGATTAGTAAGCTCAGAAATAAATGAGAAATTACAGCTTATATCAAAGAAATACAAAGCATCGTAATTTGATACAACAAATTATATGCGAATAAAATGGAAACCCTTGAAGAAATGGACAATTTCTTAGAAAGACTTAATCTCCAGAATAGAATGATAAATAAAATATGAACAGATTATCACTAATGAAATCGAATAAATATTTAAAATAATCTCCCAAGAAATAAAATTCCAGGCCTAACATCTTCACAGGTGATTTCTGCCAAATATTTAAAGAAGAGCTATCAACTATACTTCTCAGAGAATTCCAAAAATTTCGAGAGGAAAGGAGGCTTTCTACCCCACATTTCTGTATCACATTGCTACTACAGCTGGAACAAATACCTCAAAAAATTACAGGTTACATACTACTGATAAGCATAGATGCAAAAATCACCACTAAATTGTTAGCAAATATAACAATATATTAAGAGGATTATACATTATGATTAAGTCCATTTTATTCCAGGGATGAAAAAGTGATTCAATACCCACAAATTAATCAGTATAATACACCACACAAACAACCTGAAGAATAAAAATTATATGGTCACCTCAATAGAGTCATAAAATGTTTTGACAAATTCAGTATCTATTTAAGATTATATTTCTCTTCAAAGTGGGCATGAGGAAACATACCTCAACACAGTTAAGGACTTATATGACAAGAACTCATCTAACATGACACTCACTGATTAAAAGCTGGAAGCATCTCCAGTAAGAGCAGGAAGAAGAGAAGAATGATCACTCTTACCACTTTTATTCAGTATAGTATGGAAATTCTAGCCATAGCTATCCAAAATAAAGGTAAATAAAATTTAGCTAATTAAGAAAAGGAGTAAAAGTATCTGTTTGAAAATGGCATACTGTAAACAGAAATCCTAAAAATGGTGCCACAAAACTACTAGGGCTTATCAATGTATTTGGTAAAATTTCTGAATGTAAAACTAACATACTGAAATCTTGCATTTCTACACACTAACAGCAAGCTAACAGATGGAGAAAGTGACGGAACTGTCACATTTACAGTTGCATTACAAAAAAAATAAATCAGGAAATGTATCCAACCAAGGAGGTAAAAAACCTGTACTCAGAAAACTATAAAATATTTATAAAAGAAATTGAAGTTAATGCAAACAGATGAAAGGATATAATGTGTTCATTGATGAGGAAAAAATATTGTTTAAATGATAGTACTAGCCAATAAAATATGCAAATTAAATTCAGTGCCTATCAAAATACCATGGGCATTTTCAGACACTTAAAATAAATAATTCTAAAATTTACATGTAAACCGAAAAGAGATGAAATCACTAAGAAAAAGGAAAGGAAAGAAAACAAACAAACTAAAAACACAAACAACTTTAACAAAGAACAAAGAGGCTGCATCTATGTCCCTGATTTTAAACTTTAATACAAAGCTACAGTATTAAAAATAATATGGTAGTGGCACAGAAAAAACAGAATAATGGCACACAACAGAATGCCTTAAAATGAAATGAGACAGTTATTGTCATTAAGCCCATTACAAAAAATGAATATACAGTTGGGAAAGGTAACCACCAGGCACGTGAAACCGATCAACATCACTAAGCTTCAGAAAAATGCAAGTCCAAAACGCAATGAGATTTTATGTCACTCCTGTCATAATAACTACTATGAAAAAGATAACAAACATAATTGTTGGTTAGGATGTTAGAAAAACAACCCTGATGCACTGCTGGAGTGAATGTAAATATGTGCTTCCACTGTGGAAAACAACATGGAGCTTTATCTAAAAATTAAAAATGAAATATAATCCAACATATACATATCAGGATACTTATTCCATGAAAATAAAAACACTAATTAGAAAAGATAAATTCAACCCTATATTCACTGCAGCATTATCCACAATAGACAGGATATAGGAGCAAATTAATTGCTCATCAATACATGATGGATAAAGAAATTGTGTTTATATAATTTTTATATCTACCCATCTTAAGTACAGATTTATCTATATGTATATTTATACACACACACTTTATATATATATATGAGCTATATATATATATACACACACACATAAAAATAAAATGGGTTTTTACTCAGCTCTAAAAAGAATAAGTTCTTGCCTTTTGCAACAAATGGGTTGATCAAGAGGGTAATATGCTAAGTCAAATAAGTCAGGAAGTGAATGACAATGCTGAATGATTTTATTCATATTTGAATTTTAAACAAATGAACATAAAAACACAGATATGGAGTTATACATATAGAAAGAAACAGGTTGTTCACAAGAAGGAGGGAAATGGGGTGAGAAAAAGAAAAGTTGAAAAAATTAAGAGAGAATATTTTCCAGTTGCAAATTAAATGAGTCAGGGACAAGAAATGAACTGTATGGGGAATAGCCAAAAACTATTAAATATCTTTAAATAGCAACATATCACAACTAGATATATTTGGTGATCTGTATGAAATATATTAAATACAGCAAACAGTATGTTGTGAAAGAGAAACTAACACAGTGTTATAGATTAATGTACACTTCAATAACAAACAAACATACACATAGAAAAAAATTAGATTTGTAGTGAACAGAGGCAGGGGTTGGGAAAGTAGGATTTGATTAATGAACTCAAAAGCTATAAATATCCAGCTGTAAAAGAATCGTGTTCTAGGGATACCCCATAGTAACATGAAAATTACAGTTAATACTGCTTTATGTTCAATATCATTGTTGTTAAGAGAGTAGACCATAATTTTTCTCATCACAACCAAAAGACAAATTGTATTTCCTTAAAATTGCATCTAAATGAGATAAAGAATTCTCCCTAAAATTGCTATGATATTTATCTCATGACACTTGTAAATCAAATCACTATCCTGTTCACCTAAACTTACACAATGTTTTATGCCTATTATATCTCAATAAAAGTGGAAGAAAAAATGGAAAGTCAATGGTCACTTTTTCCCATGTCATTTCTCATGATTCTTTTTGCAGCAAGTAATCTTTAGTCATGATATATTATCCTAGTTAAAGATACTAATAAATAAGTGATTCTAATAAATTATACATAAAGATACTAATAAAAATAGTGTTTTAAAATGCCTAAATCTTTCTTCATGTTAACAGCCCACTGCTTCTGTAGGCAACAAAATTTCACTTTGTGTATTCATCTGAGATTAGGGAATGGATACAAATATTAACCCTGGCTGCTTTTGCTGTGAGTGATAAAGTTCACTGTCTCAGACCAAAAGTCTCATCTCCACGAGAGCATCTGTAAAATATGAAAATGCTAGGTTGCTAAAAATCTAAGCATGTTTAAATCTCAGAACTCCTACAATTCTTAACTGTTTTGCAAAGGGAAAGCAATACTGACAAAGACTTGATTTTGGATAACAATGTGCTGTTTTCTCATGGTTGCATAAGGGAATGTGAGGATAATCCCTGAGATCAACAACAAACATTCTGGCTCAAGTGCTGGACAAAGATCTGTAAAGGTTCTGCATTTTTAGGACTGAGGACTGCTTTCAAAATGATGACTATGCTCACTTTAATCCAGGTAGTCCAAGGAAAGAAATGTTATTGTAATTTGTAGCTTAAAAGAAATAAATCAGTGGTTCAGTCCATATAAATCAGTCAAGGGGTGTTCAAAGAAAAAATAAGTTGTGTCAACAATGAGAATTAAAAGAAAACAAAGTAGACACAAACTTAAATTAAGAAGGACACACAGTCCTGTGCTGGGCTCTGGGGACTGGTGAATATATATGCCTCTGTCCAATTCAAGGTTTCAGTGGCTTGGCCCTAGCATTAGCTTGGGATTCAATGAACAGGTAACAATTAGTATACTGGGAGAAATATAATCTACCTCTCCCTGATTGGAAGAAAATCTGGTGGCAAAATGAAACTCTTAATTCACAGAGATTCTGCCAGAAGCAGAGGAATAATTCACTGATGACTCAACTAAGATAAACTTAGTTACTGCTTAACAGTCCAACTTCACACACACACACACACAGTGATAGACAGATTTGTAGTATTTAGTGGGAAGAATTCAGTGGTCAGAGCTCAGAGAATAGTTTTCACACACCAGACAACTTTTGTACATTTGCCAATACTCTAGGTTTTCCCAGGTAGAGAACTACAGATGGACAAACAAACAATATTCTTCTTTAGGAATTCTAATTTTTAAAGTAAAGTGTAGTTTTTGACTTATCAGTATAGAACCTTGTTATGATGATCACAGTAAGACCCACTGTGTGATAAGAGAGCTCGAAACTAGCTGTGAACCAGCCCAACTGAAACCCAGACTGCTAATGTAAGCAAAAAATAGTCACCATCATAGTTGAGCTGACAAACATAAAAGCTTGATGTTTCTGTTTTAGGAACAACCACTGCTGTCCAGACACAGATCTCCTGCTGCAAGTGGGCTCCTTTCTTCTCTTGGTAAAATCATATTGGTGGGATGTTGCTAGAGCTTAACCTGACCCATTTGCCCATTCTCCAGATTATCAAAGGCTTTCTTCACAATTGGTGACACTTTTTCAGTATTCAGTGTTGCCATTCCAGTCTTATCAGCTGACACTGGCTGCATGGTTGTGAGTAGAAGCCTTAGGCTCCCTGAACTTGCCTACAATTTTCCAGCATTTCAGGGCAATTCACATTCTGAAAATGTTCACCATTTATTTTAAATTAATGGGAAATAGTCAAAGTCTTCCATGAAAATTTTATATTTCCTAATATCTGTATAAATTTGGTATTCTTGCAGTTGGACAAATTTTTAATACTACCACCCTCACCTCTTTTTAGTCCACACATTTTAGGTTACAATTTGGTTACTGAACACAACCACTCCAACCAAGGGACTATTAACTCTTAGATACTGCCTGTGTGAAGATTAGAAGGGGCACAATTTATGTGGGATGTATAATCCTGCATTAAATGTTTGCAATGACACTGTCTCTTCTGGATAAAGCTCTGATTCTAAGAAGTAAATTAATTAGAAGGCAGTATATTTTTTGGTATGGGGAAGAGAATCAGCTACTTATGGGTGGGCAGGTGATGAAGAGACAGGAAATAATCCAGCAAATGAGAATTGAATGGTTTAGGCCACTGGAGGCATGAATTAAGAAGAAAATAATACTTTGTCTCCTTTACCTACCTCGAATTACTGTCTTGAGTGACTAGTCCTTGGGCTATGAAAAGAGCTAGTTTGTGGTGAAGAGTAAAGACAATAATGAAATAGTTTGAAAACCATGAGAGATTTGCTGTCTCAGGAAAGTAGATTATACTTAAAGTCAACATGTATTTTTCATTCACTAAATACTAAAATGCATCCTGTGGCATGTGCTGTGCTTACTGTGTTGGTATCCAAGTTAGACAAGGAAAGGGGGATAGACAGAAAACATCTGGAGGAGGTGGTTTCTGTGTTGAGACTGGGAAAGTCTAATTAGGTAATAGGAGAACATAAGTTCAAGGATTAGCTGGAGCAAAATTTGCGAGGTTGGAGCTTACATATATGACAAGCATTTTCCTGGATGTATCTCCAGATACAGTGAAACATAAACATATGCCAAGGTAGTCAGATGCCAGATTTATAAACGAATGACTTAACTAAGTTCAGTTTGTGTGCATAGAGTTGGAAAGGCATTAAGAGCCACCCTGAGGATGTAAGTTTGTCCTTGGTTGGAAATAAAAGCAACATAAGGTATTGACTAGAAATTATAGCATAGAATATTTAGGGCAGGAAATGAAAGCACCAATTGGAATGCTTTGAGAACAGCACAAAGAAGACCATAGATAAAATTACTTCTTAATTTCTTCCACATGCTAAATGTACCATCTGAGACTATATCATGTGACCTTCATGATTCCAGGGATGACATAATAGAGACCATGTTCCCTGGGCCGGTTCCTGCATTATCTTCTGTTCCAACCTATCCGAACTTAACACTTTTCATACTTTCCAGGATGAACCAGAAACCACTAATAACTTTCCCTCTCTCCACGTTTTAGTCTTTTTCCAAATTCTTCCATTTTCTCTTCCTGCTTACAAGAAATTATTTAAATTTACTCCCATATTGTTCCATCAAGTGATCATATCAATCAAATATCTCTTTTTCTTTAAATGATATCATAGACTCCCGTTTAACTCTTTATTTTAAAAAAAATATCGAAAATACAGGTAAACATGTATGTTTCTCATTCAAATAAGAAAATTGCATATAGTTGTCGGCATTTGCCACCATCAATATTAATCTTTGTTATCCTGCATAATATGGTAGTCCTCTGGTATATAAATTGTGTTTAGGATGACGTTCATAAAATGAAGATGGCTGATGAGCTGGCCTTGAAAGAGAGGTAGCTGATGTATCAGCTATCAATGTCACTGGTAACCATGGTTTGCTCCCTGGTTGAAGTTGAGAAAAACGACCGTCATTGGCAGATATGTTGTGATATCTATATGGAAAATTAGAAGGCTCCACCATTAGTCAAACATGATTGCTCAGTATGGGAGACAAGGTACTGAACTGAGAAGTAGATATTGTAAATGTAATGAAGTTCACAACACGGCCATTTGCTTCAGTGTAGCTGCTTTGAGAGTGCCTGTGGGCAGTGTTCAACTGATTTAAAAAAGCACGTTGATCCATTGCAATATTGTTCTGGTGATCTAACTGACATTGAAAATGGAGGAGAAAAATCACCTCTGATCAAGGTAGTTGTATCACCTATTATGTGGCTAGAAGAGGGCTTCCTTATTAGAGGCATGTTTAAATTTGCAGAAAGTAAAAATGCACTTTCTCCTCTAGTGTCAACCACAAAATCAAAATTATCATTATGCACGTTACCCCCTGCTTTAACGTGCTTCTTTTTGAAATCTTCAGCCAATGAAGATACCAGAGAGACATTTTTAATCCCAATTCTTCTTTTTATTCTCACTAAAAGCTGGGGACAGCCTCGTTTAAGATTTGGATTATGGCAGAACTGCAGCTACAACCAAAAGAGAAAGATTTTAGTAATATTTTAAACCAAAATACAAGACTAAATTAAGCCTAACCTACAAAACCTCAGATTTCACGTTTACTATGCTAAGATAATATCATCAAAATATGCACATTGCTGACTATGTTTTGAAATTCCTTATTTGGAATATGCACATTTAAATAGTATTTAAGTATTCAAATTTAAGAAGCTAGCATTTGCAGTAACGGTGAAAGCCACTTTTTAAAAGCGGCTTTAATACCTTTATTTAGATTTCTCGTAAGATTCCTAGTTGCTAGGAAAGTTTCACACAATCTTGAATACTTAAGGCTCTGTCCTCATTTTTTGAAAAAATAAAGAATTTTAGCATTTGTAGTTTTATACAGTTTTCAAACTCTAGATTTACATTTACATTACCATAGATCGATGTACAAAATAAAATTTTATATATAAGTTACCAAGACGTAACTACAATTACTGAATACCTTGCTTAAAAGAGAGACTTCTTTTTCTTCTGCTAGAAAGTCAGCTAGACAAGCAGATCTTTAAAAATTCTGCTGCACTTTCCTAAACTTATAAATGTTAAGCTGTCTAACTAAACTTTTCATACTTCCAGTTTCAAATACTCTGAAAGGGGACTTTCTTTCCAAAACTTCCTTCTTTAAGACAACTTCATCAATCACTATGGAAGTTTCATTATCATCCCACCAGTTGGATTTAAATTGATAACTCCCAACCATTTTCCAGATTTTTCTTGGAAATGTCAGAGAACGAAAATCATTATCTTCATCTGGCTCAGAGACACAATATGTGTAACATGGACTTTTAAACAAGGATTCTTCAGACAAATTCTGAAAATCACTTACTTCAATCATAGACCTCAAGACAAGTCCCCAGAGATTGTTGGATCAAACAATACAGATCTTCCGGAGTTTCCTGAACCAGTTGGTCCATCATTATGAGACCTATCTTGAAATTCTGAAGAAATATTTGCCATCTCAAATAACTTTTTCTACAGCTACTTTTCTAATCTGAATGATTTTGAGCACTGCAGCTTCATATGCTGCTCTGGCAGGCCTGCACAGATAAACTACTAGGCCATCACAATGGTTCTCAACTTGAGTAGATGTGACATCACATAACGACTGGTCTCCTAGCAAGTCAAGTGTAACATCCAGCCAGTGTTTACTTCTCATTCATCCAGTTAAAATGAAACATATAGGATGCCTTTTTTTATAGTGTGATCTGCAATTATTACCCCAAGAAAATCTTTTTAAATAATTAATGCTGGGGTCTATGAAATAAAACAAATCTCCATACTTTTGTACACAAATTTATACAACATTGATGAACAGAGTATAAATAATGCACAAAATATATAAAATAATTTTAAAGTTATGGAATTTTAAGTGAAATTTGTGTAAAACCTCTGCAGGAAATGTATACCTATTTCATTATAATTAGTAAGGTGAAACTTAATTTGATTTGGAAATGGAAGTAGTTATTTATCTGTTTACTTTAAAGAAGTAGCTCTTTATTCAAAACATGAACAGAATACATATCAGTGTATTTGGTATGTTTTAGAATAAATGATAAATATTTATGAAATAAAACTAGATTAAAATAATGAATCAAATTTAAGAAATCCCAAAGGGGTAATTTTTGTATGAAAATATAATTTAGTGCTGTAAGTAAAACAAATGTAATTTAGTATTCTACTTTAAAATTACAAAAGAGAAATTATTAAGGTATTCTTATAAAAGTTTACTTTTGCCATTCTTTCACTCAGAGGTTTTTCAGTCCCTCGAAGTAATAAATTTTCTTCTCATCATTATAGTCCATGCTCTTGCGGCTTCTCTTAAGTGTTCCAAAATGATGTTGATATATAAACTTATACAGAAGATCATGGGTTCAAAAATCAGTGCCTCCATTAAGGGGCAAACAAACAATCAAAAACAAAGAAATAACATTATATGTGGGATGGGGTTTAAAAGACCAAATAATGCATTTTAGGAAGCAATATGTTTCTCATCCTGAAAGAGTTGGCATTGTTAGTATAATGCAGCATTTTAATGCAAGTGTTTTGTACACTTATTGTTAATAATAGCTAGGTTCTGTATCAGTGAACTGTAGTAAAGCCAGTTCTACCAAAATTGTATTCTTTATTTAGACATAAATTCCACTAAACATAAGCCAAATTCAAAATGAGAGATAAAATTTTTAAATAAATAAATGTTCACTCAAGCTACTATGTAAATTTTTCCTTCAGTATGTGTATATTCCATTCTAAGTAAATATTAGGAAGCTGAAGTCATGGCATATTATAAGTATTATAAAGTATAGTTAAGTTGAATTTAGTCCTGATTCTTAATTTTATTTAACATACGCAAATCAATAAATGTGATACCATCCGTTAAATAAAGAATTCAAAAATAAAAATCTCAAAATATGTAGGAAAATTATTCACAGATCTGATCTTAACTTTTTTATAAAAATTTTTTTAACAAATTTGCTGTAGACAGAATAGGACTAAACATAGTAAAATCCGTATATGAAAAACCAATGACTAACATCAAGTTCAATGTTAACATACAGGAAGGTTTTTCTCTGGTACAGTAATAAGAAAAAATAGCTCATACAAACAAGTCCTATATTACACTACTAGAAGTTCTAGCCAGAACAACTAGTCAAGAAAAAATATAAAAGTCATTCAACTTGTGAGCAAGCAGTAAAATTTTTATAGATGACATAATTATACATAGTTAGAAAACTGCACACACACTGCCAGTGACTGTGAGAAATAATGAACAAACTTAGTAAACTTGCTGTATACAAAATCAATATACAAATATCCATTGCATTTTTATATAGTAACAACACATTATCAGGAAGAGAAATTAGGAAATCAATTGTGTGTAAATTTATACAAAAAAGAATAAAATAGGAATACATTTGATAAGTTAAATAAAAGATCTAAACATAGATCTATAAATTACAGGTGGAAAAATATAAGTAAACATAATAAATAAAAGATATTCTGTGCTTAATGATTGTATACAATGTGAGGAAATACTCTAATCTATCTTTCAATTGTTCAGCCTCCCCAGCAATGCTTATTGAGGAGAATCTCTTTTCTTCATTTAATACTCTTGCTTCTTTTTTCATAGGTTAATTTATCATAGGTGAGAGGGATTATATCTGGTTGCTCTATTCTCTTCTATTGATTGGTGTCAGTTTTTGAGCCAGTATCATGTTGTTTAAATTACTAAAGTTTTGTAGGACTGTTTAACAACAGAGAAATTTACAATATTATATTCAATACTCTTTTTCAAGATTATTTTGGCAACTAAGATCTTTGTGGTTGCATATAAATTTTGAAATTATTTCTTCTATTTAATTTAAAAATCTCATGGTTATTTTGACATGAATCACATTAAATGTAGATTCCTTTGGGTAGTATGGTTGTTTCAACCACACTGTTTCACATCATTAACATAAGAGATCTTTTCATTTCTTTGGATCAATTTTAATTTCCTTCATCTATGTTTTCTATTTTTTAAAGTATAGGTTTTCTCTGTATTTGTTAACTTCATTTGTAGGTATTCTTTACATATATATAATTATATATATTTTATTTTTAAACATGTTCCTCACACAAATACAACAGGCAGAAGGCAGTGGCAAGACATATTCAAAGTCCAGAATGAAAGAAATCTGTTATCTAAGATAAGATATCAAGCAAGGCTAAACTTTAGAATAGAAGGAGAGAAAAATAATCTCCACACAAGCAAATACTAAAAGAATTTAGCAACAGAAAAAGACATAATGAAACATCTCCTCAAAAAATAAAGAAGCAGGATGCTATAGAAAGAGAAAGGCATAATTAGAAAGGCAAAAGCTACAATGACTTACAACAGAATAATAATGATATTGTAAAACAGGACGTCAAAATTTTTAAGTTTAAATTTAAAATTTAGATAGTGAAACAGGACAATACAGATTATTTTCTTCTTATTTCTGTTCTCTGTATGATGCATTTAAATTTATATTCCTTTCAGTTATTATAAAAATATATAGTAACGGGTCAATATACATACAAAACAGGGTAACAATAAGTCAACATCTTACAATGAAGTCACAAAGCTAGAAAAAAACCAAGATAATAAAAGAAAACTTATAAAGCCACAAAAAGAAAAAGAAATGAATAAAAAGGTAATACAAAATCAACTGGAAAATTAAGTTCAAAATGGAAATAAACACTAGTTTATCAATAATTGTTACAAATGTTAATGGACTTAGTGCTTCAATCGAAAGATGTATATTGTCAGATGGGATAATATAACAAGACCCTACATTACGAAGCATACAAGAGACCCACTTTAGAAAGAGGAACACACATCAATTGAAAGTCAGAAAATGGAAAAATACATTCCATGCAAATGTACATGACAAGAAAGGAGGACTAGCAGTACTGACTTCAAACAAAACAGACTTTACAAGAAAGGCCATAGAGAAAGATAAACAAGGACATGATATAATGATTAAAGAGCAATACAAAATGATGGTTTTATACTCATTACTATATATGCACTCAATATAAGAGCACATAAGTACATAAAGTAAATACTAATAGATAAAAAGGGAGAAATTGATGGGAACACAATCACAGTAGGACACTATAACTCCCCATTACCATCACTAGACTGGTCTTTCAGACAGAAAATTAATAAGGGAACAAAGATACAAAAAGATACGATAAAATAATTGGATTTGATTGATAGTTTCAATACACTACTTATCCCCAAAACAGAATATACATTCTTTTCCAGTGCACAAGGAACATTTTCTAGGAATGTTTGTGTACTAAGGCACAGAAGAAGCCTAATCAAATTTAAGAAGTTAAAAAAGATTTCAAGCATCTTTTCTGAGTATAATAACATGAAACTAGAAATGAATCACAGAAAAACAGGGAGATAAAATGACAGCATGTAAATTAATAAACATGGTACTAAAACAAGGGGGGTAGGTGATGAATTAAAAGAAGAAATTAAAAAATATCTTGAGAAATATGACACAACACTACACAAAGTATATGGAATATAGTTGAAGCAGGCTTAAGAGGGAAGTTCACAGTGACAAGGTCCGCCTCAAATTAGAAGAGCAATTTCAAACAACTAATCTAATATTCTATGTAAACTAATCATGAAGAGAAGAACAAACAAAATGAAAAGTCAGCAGAAAGCGGGAAAATAAAGAGCAAGGGAGAAAGATTTGAAATAATATTAAAAATAGAAAAAATCAATCAAACTGTTTTTTGAAACAGTCAACAAAATTGACAAAACTCAGGACAGGCTCACCAACAAGAAAAGAGAGAGAACACAAATAACACACATAGTGAAAATGGGGAAACTACAAAGAGTACATAAAATTTGCAAAAAACCATAAGGGTATACCAAGAGCAACTGCATGGAAACAAACTGGATAATCTAGAAGAAATGGAGAAGTTTCTGGAAACATTCGGCCCACCATTATTGTATCAAAAGAAATTGACCATTTGAACAGACAAATCACCAGAAATGGAATAGAATTATCAGTAAAATAAAAAAAAAATCTCTGCAAACAAATATTCAGACCCAAATACCTTCACTGGGGAATTTGACCAAACATACAACGAAAAATCCATACCAATCCTCCTCAAACACTTCCAAAAGATTCATATGGAGAGAGTACTCCCAAACTCACACCATAAGGCCAACATCAACCTGAAAATAAAACCAGACAAACACACTACCTAAAAAGAAAACTATAGGCCAATATCATTGATAAACATAGATGTTAAAGTCCTTAGGAAATTATTAACAAACAGAATCCAACAGCATGTAAAAAAAAGATCATACACCATGATCAAGTTAGGTTCATCCCAGGAACACAAGGATGGTGTAACATATGCAAATCAATCAATCATTTGTGATACACCATATCAACAAAAGAGAGACAAAAAACCACATGATAATCACAGTAGATGCAGAAAAATCATTTGATAACATTTAACACCTATCTGCAAAAGAAGTTCTTATCACAGTGGGTAAAGAGGGACCATATCTCAACATAATAATAGCTATTTATGACAAATATATAGCCAGCAAAATATTCAATGGTGAAAAACAGAAACCCTTCTCACAAAAACCTGAGACAATACAAGGTTGCCCATTCTCACAATTTCAATTCAATATAGTCTTGGAAGTCCTAACCAGAACGATCAGTCAAGAAAATTTGATTTCCGATCAAATTATGCAAAACGTTTCTTTTTAGGACTGAAACAAATGATCCTAAGATATACATAGAGTCATAAAAAAACCATAGTTACAAAAGCAATATTGAAGTAAAAGAAAGATGCTGGAGGAATACCCCATTAGTTCTCCATACACTATGGCAGAGCTACAATAATGAAAATGACATGACATTGGTAATAAAACAGGCATATGGACCAATGGAACAGAATAGAGACCCTAGGAATAAATCTACAGGCCTATGTTCCATTAATCTTTGACAGACTAGCTAGGAATATGACAGAGAAAAGACCATCTCTTCACCAAATGGTTTTAGGAAAACTGGATAGCAGCATCAAAGCAATGGAGTTAGAACAATCATTCACTCCGTTCACAAGAATAAAATCAAAATATCTAGAAGACTTAAATATAAGTAAGACACAGTAAATCTCCTAGAAGAAAACATAGGCAAAACACTCTGAGATAAATCTCAGCAATGATCTCCTAGAACAGCCTACCCAGGGAAGGGATGTAAGAGCAAAATTAATAAATTGGATCAAATAAAACTTATAGGCTTTTGCACAGCAAAAGGAACCATAAACAAAGCAAAATGACAACCTGCAGGATTAAAGAAAATATTTAGAAGTGATGCAACTGACAAAGTCTTAATTTCCAAAATATAAAGAGTTCATACAACCTAATAATAATAAAAAAAAACACCAAGAAACCCAATCTGAAAATGGGAAGAATCCCTAAACTAGCAATTCTCTAAAAGAGATGTTCAAATGCCACACAGATATATGAATAAAGAAAAAAAAATGGTCATTATCATTATCAGAGGAGGGCAATTCAAAACTATAATGAAGAATTTCTTCCCAGTAGTCACAGTGGTTATCATTTAAAAGTCCACAAACAATAAATGCTGGGGAAGCTGTGGAGAAAGGGAAACTTCCTACACAGTTGGTAGGAATGTAGTTTGGTGCAGTCATTTTGGAAACCAGGATGGGGATTCAGCAAAAGAATAAAAATAAACTTAACATACGATCCAGCAATCCCACTTCTGGGTATATATCAAAGGGAACCCTATTTCAAAAAGACACGTGCACCCCAATGTCCTTAGCAGTGCAGTATACAAAAGCCAAAATATGGAAGCAACATAATTGCCCAACAACAGATGACAGTATACAGAATTTATGCCATATTTGCACAATGGAATAATATTCTGCAATAAAAATGATAAAACAATGACATTTGCAGCAAAAAAGATGTCCCAAACATGTGTCATTCTAATTGAAGTTAGCCAGAAATAGAAAGAAATATAATGCATGATATTACGCATGAAGAAGCTTTAAAAAATATATGGATGGGAACACTATGATTTCATCTACAAAACTGAAACATACTCGCAGATCTTCTAAACAATTTTAGATTACTGTGGAAATGGGCTTCGAGAGGATATATTTGGGAGCTGTAGATTTATAAATGTTATCCACTGTATATAAAAAATGATGTTTTCAAAGTTTCTTTTGTATGACACAGGCCATTATGTTAAATATCGTGAAGTAACGTTTTATAGGCATAGAATTATATGTGTGTATGGGCACACTATGCTATACACCACAGATTGACACATTGTAAATGACATATTTCATTGATAAATAAATTAATAAATATGTAAATATATAAATAAATAAATATATATATTATATTTAATAATAAAAGAAATACAAAGATTCACACTACTTAACTTTACACATCAAGAATCTAGGAGAAAACAGAAAGAATAAAGAAGAAAATTGAATCAATGAGAGTAAGGCAAATAATAAGAGAAACAATTAAAAATATAAAAAAAATACCAAAGTCTGTTTCTTTTAAACATAAAGTGGACAAACGTTTAGGTTGACTAAGAAAATAAAATCTCAAATAAAATTAGAAATAATAGAGAAGATATTACCACTGATGTAGAGATGCATAGCGTCATAAGAAATTAACACTAGCCAAAGATTTGAATGACCTAGAATAAAAGACAAATTCTCAGAAACATATGTCTTCCAATACTGATTCAATAAGAAATTAGAAAGTTAAATATAGCAAAAGTGTGTATGAGTAAATCAGTAATCCAAACCTCCCAAACCAGAAAACATTTACAAGATGACTTTGCTGGTGAAATCTGTGATATTTGAAGACAATTTTTCACCAATTCTTCCAAAAATCTTCCAAGAATTTCAAGGGGGTGAAAGATTCCAAAGTTATTTTATGATGCCAGATTTATTTGCATAACAATGCAAGAAAGTACATTAGATGCAAAATATGGAATATTATCCCTGATGAACATATGTGCCAAAATTCTCATCAAAAGAGGAAAGTCAATTCAACAACACATTAATGTATCATGCACATACAATGAGTAAAGGGACTTATCCCTGGGTTTAAAGATACTTCAAAATATTCAGATCAATATAGGTGACATGCCACACTTACAGAATGAGAAATAAAACTCACATAATAATTTCAATAGGTGCAAAAAGAGCATTGTATATAATGCAACATCCTTTTAAAATACTCCCAACAAATTACATTAGCACTGTCAGTGGCACGATATCATATACAGACAAACACTGTGTGGCCAGAAGAGGAGCAGTTCTCTTTTTATTGATTCCTAGGAAAAGGGTTTATGTAGGACATGCACAATGCCTCATATATCATCTAAGTTATAACAATGTTAATAATCTTAAGCTATTTATGTCCCCATGATCCTGCAGTAAGCACAGGATGTTAAATGATCAAGGATTGTTTTAAAGTTCATCACGGAACTTCATTAAGTAGGCCATCTCTTATCCAGCCGGCTGTGCCTGTCGTAGGTTGTCCTCCTCTGAGGATCTTACCCAGCATGGGCTATCTAGCCATCCATACTGGATACAATGTGCAGGCCACTTCTTATCCAGCCTGGATATGTGACATTCCTCACAGCTTGTTTATCAGTTCAGCCCATGGGCTTATTCTTTAGAGCCTTCAGACAGGAACCTGCAAACCCAACATCCCTTGACCGAAAAATGGATGAAGAAAATTTGATGTACATATGCAATGGAATCAATACTTTGCATTCCTATAAAAAGTGTCCATGGTGTTCCTTTTTCTCTACAATCTCACCAACATATGTTTCTTTTCTTTTTGATGAGAAATTTCTGACAATTTTGAAGTCTTGTCTCATTTTTGGTTTATGACTTTCCTAATAATTGATAACTCTGAACATATTTTCATGTGTCATTTAGGCATCTGTAAGTTTTCTACAGATAATTGATTGAGATCTATCTATTCAGTTCTTACGTACTTTTTTAATTGGATTGTTTGTTCTTTTATTGGTGTTGTGGGGTAAGAGTTTGCCATATATTTGGATATTAACAATTGATTGGAAAATATCACATGCAAACATATTCTCCCAATATGTTGGTTGACTTTTCATTTTATTGATCATTTCTTATGCAGTGTAAATCTGTTTAGAGTGATACAATCATATTTTGTTAGATTTCCCTCTGCTTCCCTTGCCAGAGGAGATATATGTAGAATCAATTTCAGTCCAATGTCAGAGTGTGCTTCTTATGTTTTACCCTAGGATACTTTGTTTTCAGGTTTTATGCTTTATATGCCCTGGAGTGGGATTGCTGCATCATATGATAGGTCTATTTTAATTATTTAAAGGAACATCCATACTGTTTCCAAAGTGCTTGCACCAATTTTCATTCCCACCAACACCGTTGGAGAGTCCCTTTTTCTCCACAACTTCCACAGTCTTTATTATTTGTAGACATTTTGATGACAGCCCTTCTGACTAGTGTGAGGTAAAACATTATTTGATTTTTGTGTTGCATTTGTATAATGATTAGCTATGTGAGCATGTTTTTATGTTTCTGATTGTCATCTGTGTGTGTTTTTTAGAGAATTCTCTTCTGCTCATTTTCTGGCTGAGTAGATTATAGATTTTTGAAATGGAGTTTTATGAACGATTTGTGTATTTTAGAAATTAGCCTCTTGTTAATTGCATTGTTTTCTAATGTTTTCTCCCAATAGGAATTTCATCTTTTCATATTGTTTATTTTGCTATGAAGAAGGTTTTAAGTTTAATTAGGACCTATTTGTTTGTTTTGCTTTTATTGTTTTCAGCATGGGAGATTGACATATGAAAAATTCGCTACAATTTATGTCTTGTTTTGCCTATGTTAGTTTCCAGGAGTTTTATTTTGTCATGTATTATATTCAGATATTTCAAGCATTTTGAGTTTATTTTTGTACAGTGTGATGGAGTGTTCTAATTTCATTAATTTACATGTAGATGCCTTGCTTTCTCGACATCACTTGCTGAAGACTGTCTTTTCAGCATTGTATATTTTTGTTTCCTTTGTCATAGTTTAGTTGACCATGGTTGTGATGTTTTATTTCTACCTTGTATTCTGTTCCAGTGATATAGATGTTTGTTCGTTTTCCAGTATTGTGCTATTTTGATTACTGTTTTCGTAATATAGTCTGATATCTGGGAGGTTATTGGATTATGGCTCCAAATTTATTCTTTTTCCTCATTGTTCCTTTGGCAGTTCTGGTACATTTGCAGTTACATGCAAATCTTAGGACTGTTTTAATTTCTGTGGAAAATATCATGTAGTTCGAACTGCATCAATTTATATCTGTGGACATCATTTTTTGTATGTATATTTTAACAATATTAATTCCTCTAAACTAAGACCTTGAGATTTCTTTCCATTTCTAGGCATCATCTCCAAATATATTTATCAGTCTCCTATAGATTTTACTATCTTGGTTTTTCCATAGGTTTTTCATTTTTGATATGATTTCATATGGATTTTTTAAAATTATGGAATATTTCTTTGTTAGGGTAAAGAAATGTGACAGTTTTTGTATATTAATCATGAATCATGCTACTTTGCTAAATGTCTTTATTAGTTTTATTTGTTTTCGTGTGGTGAATCTTTAGGGTTCTCTATATATATTATCATGTCATCTAAAATAATAACAGTTTTACTTCATTCAATCCAACTTGAATAACATATTTTTCTTGTCTGATTGCTGTTGCTAGGACTTCCCATACTGTGTTTAATAGAAATGGTGAGAGTGGGCATCCTTTTCTTATTCCTTAATTTGGCTTTCAGTTATTCACTTTTGCATATTATGTTGTCTGTGTGTCTGTTATTAATGACTCATTTACGTTGAGATATTTTTCCTGAATCCTGCTTTTGTTAGAGGTTTCTGTTGTTGTTCTTTCTGTTGTTTTTTGTTATTACTGTTGTTGCTGCTTTTTAATGAATAAAAGTTGAAGTTTGTGAAATGCTTTTGATGGATTTATTGGGATGATCATTTCATTTTCCCTTTTTCTTTTGTTAATGTGGTGTATCAAACTGATTGATTTCATGTATGTTCCACCTCTCTTATTACCCTGCAATAAATTAAAGTTGATCATGTTGTATAATTCATTTTAATTATTGCTGGATTTAGTTTGCTAATAATATTTTTTAGAATTTTTGCATCTATGTCAATCAAAGATATTGGCTTAAAATTTTATACGCCTGTAGTTTGTTTGTTGGCTTTGCTATCAGGGTGATGAAAGTTTCATAGAAATAATTTGTGAGTTTCCCACATCTTCACTATTTTTGAATAGTGTGAAGATTATAAGTTCTGCTTTGAATTTTTGTACAGTGTTCCATGGGAGCTGTTTAAATCTGCACTAACATTTAACGATTTTTTAAATGCAGATTGTTTCTTTCTTCTAATAAACAGTTTGTTCAAATTATTTGTTTCTCCTTATCCCTGTCTCTTTCTAGACATTTGTCTATTTCTTCTAAGTTGTCCAGTTCATTGTCATATAAGTGTTGACAAAATGATCCCCTTTTTGTATATCTGAGGGAACAATTGTTATTTCTCCATATTTATTTCTGACTTTATTTCTTTGGATCAATTCTCTTTTCTTCATGATGCATCTGGATAGAGGATTTTTGATTTTGCTTATCTTAAAAAGACAACAAAAACAAAATTTAGGTTTTACTACTCTTTTGCATAGTTGTTTATCTCTCTAATTTATATTTATACATGTAATATTTAGGTTCATGTTTTTTTCTTTTTTAACTTTTTTTTATGGATTTTTAATCATTTTACAAAGGTGTCTCAAATTCCATTGTAGAGCATAAATTTTTAGTTACAATGAACTTATATACATTGCTTGTACCATTTTTTCCCCTGTGAGCTGCCTTAAGATCTTTTATATATTTCCCTGTGCTATACAGTACTGTCCTGTTTATCTATTTTAGAATTTTGAAGTCCCAGACTATCTATTCCCACACCCCACCCACTTGGCAACTAAAATTTTGTATTCTCTGCCTGCGAGTCTATTTCTGTTTTGTATTTATGAGTTTTTTGTTTGGTTTGGTTTTGTTTTTAGATACCATACATGAGCCTTCTCATATGATATTTTTCTTTCTCTTTCTGGCTTACTTCACATAGACTGATTTTCTCCAGGAGCATCCATGTTGCTGAAAATGGCATTATGTTATCAGTTTATAAGACTGACTACTATTCCATTGTATAAATATACCACCTCTTCTTTATCCAGTCAACTGTCGATGGACATTTAGGGTGTTTCCATGTCTTGGCTATTGTAAATAATGCTGGCTATGAACATTGGGGTGCAGGTATCTTCCTGAAGTCGGGTTCCTTCTGGATTTATGCCCAGGAGCGCGATTCTTGTGTTATATGGTATGACTATTCCTAGGCTTTTGAGGAATCTCCATCCTGTTTTCCACAGTGGCTGCACCAAACTTCATTGCCACCAGCAATGAAGGACGGTTAACTTTACTTCACATCCTCTCCAGCATTTATCATTTGTGGATTTTTCAATGATGGCCATTCTGACTGGTGTGAGGTGATACCTCATTGTAGTTTTGATTTGCATTTCTCTGATAATAAGTGATATTGAGCATTTTCTGATGTGTCTTTTGATCATTGTATGTCTTCCTTGGAGAATCGCTTGTTCAGGTCTTCTGCCCAATTTTGAATTGGGTTGTTTATTTTTTCTTATTCAGTTAGATGAGCTGCTTATATACTCTGGAGATCAAGTCTTTGACGGTTTCATATGCAATTTTTTTCCCATTCCGTAGGTTGACTTTTTGTTTTACTTCCGGTTTCTTTACTGTGCAGAAGCTTGTATGTTTCATTAGGTCTCATTTGTTTATTCTTGGTTTTATTTATTCTACGAGAAAATTTTCGAGACTTATATCAGATAATATTTTCCCTATATTTTCCTCTTTGTGGTTTATTGTGTCTTGTCTTATGTTTAAGTATTTGATCCATTCTGAGTTTATTTTTGTGCATGGTGTTCTGGCTTCATTGGGAGTGTTCTAGCTTCATTGAATTATATGCTGCTGTCCAGTTCTCCAAACACCAGTTGCTGAAGAGACTATCTCTTTTCCATTGTAATTTCTTGCCTCCTTTGTCTAAGATTAATTGTCCAAACGTTTTTGGGATCATTTCTAGGCTCTTTATACTGTGCCATTGGCCTATATGTATGTTTATCTACCAATACAGTGTTGTCATGTTGACTATAGCTCTATAGTATTATCTGAATCATTAGCATAAAGAAATGCCACAGATATTTGAACCTTAATCTTGTAACCTGCTACCTTGCTGAATTCTTTGATCAGCTGTAGTAATTTCATTCTGGATCTTGTATGGTTTTCTATAAATAGTAACATATAATCTGCATATAGTTAGACTTTTATCTCTTCCTTTCAAATTTTCATCCCTTTTATTTCTCTCTCTTGTTTGATTGCTGTGGCTTGGACTTCCAAGACTATCTTGAGTAGGAGTCATGATGGTGTGCATCCTTTTACTGTCCCAGATTTTAGTAGGAAGAATTTGACTCTCTCACCTTTGAGTACTATGCTGGCTGCAGGTTTGTTTGCTGAGATATATTCCTTCTATGCCCAATTTGGTCAGAATTTTTATCATACGTGGGTGTTGAATTTTTCAAATGTTTTTCCTGCATATATTGAGATGATCATGTGGTTTTGGCCCTTCCTCTTGTTGATGTGCTGTATTACATTGATTGATTTGCATAAGTTGAACCACCCCTGTGTCCCTAGTTTGATCCCCTCTTTGTCATGATATATAATCTTTCTTCTGTGTTGTTGGATTCTATTTGCTACTCTTTTGGTGAGGATATTTGCATCTGTGTTCATCAATGTTATTGGCCTATAATCCTCTTATTTGGTAGTGTCTTTGCCTGGTTGTGGTATCAGGGTGATTGTGGCTTCACAGAATGTCTTTGGGAGTATTCCTTCATTTTCAAACTTCTGGAAGAGTTTCAGAAGGACTGGTATGTGTTTTTCTTTGTTTGTTTGGTAGAATTCCGATGTGAATCTGTCAAGTCCTGGACTGTTATTTGTAGGGAGGTTTTATGTTGCTATTTTGATTTCATTTCTAGTGCTCTATTTGTTAAAGGGGTCAGTTTCGTCTTGATTCATTCTTGGTGGACAGTATGTTTCCAGAAACTTGTCCATCTTTTCTAGGTTATACTGTTTTATTCCATATACTCTTCATAATATTCTCGTATGATATTCTGTTTTTCTATTTTTTTGTTGTAATTTCTCCATTTTCCTTTCTCATTTTGCTAATTTGTGCTCTCTCTCTTTTCTTCTTTTTGAGTTTGGCCAGAGGTCTGTTGATTTAACTTACTTTTTGGAAAAACCAGCTTTTGGATTGGTTGACTTTTTTCCTATGGTCTTTTTAATATCTATTTTATTTATTTCCTCCCCATTATTGATGATTTCTTTCCTTCCACTGCCTTTTTGGTCTTGTTTTTCTACTTCATTCTGCTGGAGGGTTAAATTGTTTATTTGTGGTTGTTCTTCTTTCTTGAGGAAGGCCTGTATCAGTATTAACTCCCCTCTCAGCACTGCTCTTGCTGTGTCCCATAAATTTTGTGTGGTTTTGCTTTCATTTTCTTTTGTCTCAAGGTAATTTGTCATTTCAGCATTGATTTCTTCATTGACCCATTGGTTTTTTAATAACATAATGTTTTATCTCCATGTTTTCCTTTGTTCTCCTTTTTTCTCTGTTGTTGATTTCTAGCTTCATGGTATTGTGTTCAGTAAAGATGCTTGAGGTAATTTTTATCTTCTTAAAATTGCTGAGATTTCTTTTGTGCCCAAGTACACCATGAATCCTGGAAAATATTCCACGTGCACTTGAAAAGCATATATATATCCTGATTTGGGGGGGTTGCAATGCTTTGAAAATATCCACCAAGTGTAATATTTCTATTGTATTGTTTAATTTTTCTGTTGCCTAATTTATTTTCTATCTCGATGATTTGTTCAGTGATGTTAATGCATTGTTCAAATCTCCAAATATGAATCCCACTTTATATCTGTTAGTGATTATTTTATGTACTTAGGTGCTCCTCTATTTGGTGCGTATGTATTAACGAGTGGGCTATTCTCATACTGTATCACTCCTTCAATCATTATAAAATGTCCTTCTTTATCTTTCTTTATGACCTTTGTTTTAAAGACTATTTTGTCTGAAATCAGTAATGCAACAACTGTTTTTTGGCTTTTCCAATTGTATGGAATACCCTTTCCATCCTTTCATTCTCAATCTATATCTGTCCTACTCTCTGAAGTAGGTCTCTTGTATGCAACATATTGAAGGTTCTTGCTTTATTATACAGCCTGCCACTCTATGACTTTCGACTGGAGCATTTAGTCCATTAACTTTTAAAATAATTGATGATAGGCTTGTGCTTACTGCCACTTTGACCTTATCTTTACAGTTGATTTGTTATTTCCTCTTTATTCCTTTCATCTTCCTTTTATGGTTTGGTCATTTTCCTTTGTATTATCATGAAATTTATTTAGTTTTAGTGACTCCCGAATAAGTTTTTGTTTTCTTGTTACCCTTTTTTAGAAGTCCATTAGACCATTACCATAACTGCTTTTATTAAATGGATAGTTAGATTATCTCAAACCTATCCTATCTGAGAACAAAAAATTTAAAATGAAAGACCAAAAAAAAAAAATTCTGTATTTCCCTGCCTCCCTCTTCCACTCTCAATGATTTGTATGACTTCTTTTTAAATTTTGTGTTTATTTTATTTGTCATTCATGAATTATCACCTTTCCAGCTGTGAGTATCACATTTCTGTTGCAGCCTGCTGCTTTTCTTTTTAGAGAAGACTTTTCAATAATTATTTTAGCATGGGTCTAGTGTTGCTAAACTCTTGAAGATTTTTCTTATCTGTGAAGTCCTTTATTTCTACTTCTACCAAAAAGAATTGCATTGCTGGTGAAAGTATCCTACAGTATTTAATTTTTTCATTCAGGACTTTGAATATGTCTTGACACTCCATTCTGGCCTGTAGTATTTGTGTAGAAAAATCAGCTAATAGCTTTATGGGGATTCCCTTATACCTCACACTTTACCATTCTCTTGTTGCCTTTTGGATCATTTCTTTATCTTTGACTCTGGCCACCTTAATTATATGTCTTAGTGCAGGTGTATTTGTGTTCTTCATGTTTGGGACACACTGGGCTTCCTGTATTTGGATATCTGATTCCTTCTTTAAGTTTTGGAAGTTCTCAGTCATGATTTCTAGAAAAACTTTGCAATCCCCTTTGATCTTTCTTCCCCTTCTTGGACTTCTATCTTGCCAAGATTGGCATGCTTTCTATTATCTCATAGGTCTCTTGAGCTTTTTTCAATTGTTTCTCATTGTTTCTCTTGTAGCTCTTCTGATTGGGTGCTTTCTATTGTCGTGTCTTCTAAGTCACTAATTCATTCCTCTGCATTATCTAGTGAGCTTTGCTACACCTTTAAATCATTCCTCATCTCAGTCAACATGTTTACCTATTCTACTCGGCACTTCATTAAATCTTCCATTTCATTTTTGACATATTTTATATCTGTAAACACTATCTCTTTTATTACCTTCAGTATTTGGTCACTCCGTTTTTGAAATCTTGATCAAGTTGGATATCGATGTCTATTTCACTGATCATTCTTTCAGGTGATTTCTCTTGTTCTTTTAATAGGGAATTGTTTCTATGCTTCTTCAAATTTCTACTACCTCTCTGGCACTGTGGTTTTTGGTGTATCAGTTATCTACTGTGGTCCTAAAGGAGTTTAACTACCTAAAGCCTATGTAGTTATACAACTTAGAAAAGAGATAAAAGAGAGAGAAAGATAAAGAATTTTAAAGAAGGGCTAAATAAAGTTTTGAAGGCATTGTAAAATGAATAATAGAAAAGGAATTTGAAGCAGAGGTTTGAAAAATAATAATAATAAATAAATTTAAAAAATTTCAAAGGGATTAAAATTGGGGTATATATAATTCAATAAGAAATAAAAATTAAGAGTGTAATAGAAAATGGAACTGGTAAAAACAGATTAATACAAGGGGGTGGTCAGTGTCCTCCTGGATACTATGTACATTTAATGTGAATTCTTTCTTTATTCATCCTGATTTGGAATCTCAGGTTGTTGTTTCCAGAGGCCCTCCATTGGAGCCCTCATCTGTTCTGCTCCCAGGGCAGGTCATCAAGCAGATCGATCCTACACCCAACACTGGGTCTGATGAAGCTCTCTTTACTCTGGGCTGGCTTGTCACTGCCCTGCCCGATACTGCAGTCAGATGTTGCAGACTGACAAGGCAGGATTGGGCATCACGACCTCTCCCAGCCCAATGGTCAGGGACTGTATTCCAGCCCAAAATTTGAGGGGCCATCCTCCCCCTCAGGTTGCTGATCACTCTGCTGCTCTGTGCCACTTTATGCTCTGCCTAAGGTTTGCACACCAGAAGTGGGCTGAGGGAAGACTGAGGAACAGCCCTGTACCTGGTCTGGGCCAAAATCCAGCTCCTTGTTTGTCTTGGCAGACAAGTTCTCTGAGGAACCAGACAGTAGTATAATATGTGCCTCAGGCTGTAGACAAGTCTCGGTCTGGCCCTTGAGGCTGCTAATTCCTTAGGTGTAGATGCAGGTTTTACACCCTCTGCCACATGGTTGTAAAGCACCAGAAGGTATGGTGGCTGTGTCTGAGCCCCAGCTATCTTCACCAAGAAACTTTTGTGGATTTTCAGAGATGGGGAATGCACCCTTTCATCCACAGGGCACATTTGCCCTGTTGTTTTATGGAGGGCCCACATTGTTCTGCCCTGTGCACCCACAGCCATGACACAAAGCCAACTACATTCCCCCAGGCCACCACAGTGCAGCCATTCCCATCTACCACCCAGCTCGGGCAACAAGGCCCTGCCCTCAGCTTCTGGGCTGCATCTTTGGCTGAGTGTCACAGGGATCCTCTGTGCCTGTTTTACTTAGTTCTGTCAGTCAACTTATACTATGTACATGTACAAGACTTGGAGGCTCCCCCTCTGTCCTGCCAATCACTCAGTTTGAGAGGGGAGACACAGTGAATGAGCACCAGCCCTTCTTTGCTGCTCCCTCACTTTGGGAACTGCCCCACTCTGTTTTGTCTTTTCTTCTTTCTTTCCTCCTTTTCTCCTACCAGATTTTTTGCATCTTAACTATTGAAGAGGAGAATGATCTGTCAGAGTTCTGGAGGTTCTCTGGTTAGCTGGGTGGGTCTGTGTATATGAGTCTTGGTGCATTTGATTAAAAGGGTGAGCTACGAGCATCTTTCTTCTCCACCATCTTTGCCTCCCCACCGAAAAGTCTCACTTTATGGTGGAAGATAAATATAGTCTGGAAATAAATGGAAAATATATTCCATGAAAATGACAAGAGAGTGCAGATTGCAATGCTCAACTCATACAAAACACGTTTTTAAATAGGGGCCAAAATGAAACAAATATGAGACTATATAAATAAAAACTGATCAATAAAATATAGGGTGTTACACTCATTAAATTATATATGGACCCAAAACCACAGATCCAAAGTATAAAATGAAATTTTACTAGACATGAAAGATTTAATTCATTATAAAACAATAATAATAGATGAGTTTAACACCTAACTATTCTGATAGCCAGATAATCCAGAATGAATATCTGTAAGGAAACAGAGATCTTCATAGCATATAAGATCATTTGAACCTAACTGATCTATTGGACACTGCATCAGAAAATTAGAACACATAAACATTTCAAGTGTTCACAGGATGTTATCTAAGGAATTAACCACATATTATGTCATAAAAATTGCCTCAGGAACTTTAAGCAAATTTAGATTTCAGCAAGTATTTTTCCATACACAAAAGTAAGAAACTGTGTATCAACTCTAGAAAGAAAAATAGAAAAAGCACTATCAAGAAGTCAAACCACATCCTTTAAAGAAATACAATAAAACAAGGTCAATGATGAAATCAAAGCGGTAATAAAATCATACCTGGAGACAAATTAAAATGAAAACACAGCTTCATAAAACATACGGGATGCAGCAAAGACAAATCTAAGAGGGAAGTTGAGAACAAATCAAAACTTCTACAAGGAACTAGAAAAACATCATAGAAAGGATGAAGCATACTGCCCAAAATAACAAGAAATAAGAACAAACAAAACCCAAAGGCAGTAGAATGAGAAATCTGTAATGCTTATGTTGAAAAAAAATAAAATAATAGTTGAAAAATAAATTACAAATCATAAAATCAACCCATATAATTTTTTAAAAATATTAAAAAACAGGTAAGTATTTAGCCAGGCTTATCAAGAAACAGAGAGTGGACCCAAACAAAATAAGAAATGAAAGAGTAGAAATAATATCTGATATTTCAGAAATACAAAAAAAGATTATGAAAGCACAACGAGCGGTTACTTGACAACAAACTGGACGATCTAAAAGAAATGGACAAATTTCTAGAAACGTACATCCCGCCAACACTGAATAAAGAGAAAACTGAGAACATTAAAAGAGCAATCAGTATAAGTTAAATAAATTGTATAATTTTATAAACACCCCTTGAACAAAATGCCTGGATGCATTCACTAATAATTTTTCCCCCCAAATATTTTAAGAAATGAAGGAGGAAGGAAAATTCCCAAAGTTATTCCATGAGGCCACCATTACCCTGATAACAAAATCAGTCAAAGACACTACCAAAAAAAAAATGAAAATGAAAACGCAATATCCTTGATGAATGATGATATCAATTCAAAAATCCTAGAAAAACATCAACAAATGAATCCAGCAATACTTAGAAAGGTTTATACACGATGATCAGTTGGATTCCTTCCAGAGTCTCAAGGATGGTTTAACATACACAAGTTAATCAGCATGACACTTATCTAATAAAGGAAGGACAAAACTCACAAGACCATGTCAATACACAAAGTATAAGCATTTGACAAAATTGAACATACATTCATCATCAGAATTCTCATGAAAGTAAGTAAAATGGGATCACCTCTCAACATACTAAAGGTCATTTATGACAATTTATAATACTCAGGGGAAAGGGTGAAAGAATTCTGGGTGATTATGGGAACAAGACAAGGATTCCTACTCTCACCAATTCTGTTCAATAGTAATAGAAGAAAGGAAAAGGAAAAGAAAAAGAAGAAAAAGAAATGCAAAATGGAAAGAAAGAGGCAAAATTGTCACCAGTACTGATGGCATAACAATCTTCATAGAGAGTCCTAGGGGCTCCACACTGACTATTATACACAATAAATAATTTCATCAAGGGAGCAGGGTACAAAATTAATGTAAAGAAGTCTCTTGCATTTCTACACATTAATCATGAGATACCATAAAATGGACGTTGAAAGCAATAATATTTAAAACCCCATACCCCCGAAAATCCTCGAATAAATGTAACCACATATGTGAAAGTTCTAAACACTGAAAATTATAAAACATTGACAAAGAAATTAAAAATGATTCAAAGAAATGGAAAGATGTCTTGTGCTCTTGAATTGAAAGAGTTCATATTGTTAACATGGCCGTACTACACAAAGAAACCTACAGATTTAGTGCAATTCCTGTTACAAAGCTGTAGTATTTTCCACAGAATGAGAAAATAAATAACTCTAAATTTTACATGAAACCATTAAAAATTGCCAAAATGATCTTGAGAAAAAACAATAAATCTGGAGGTATAAACCTCCCAGATACATTACTCTACTACACACCTACAGTAAAAAAAAACAGTATGGCATTGGCACAGAGATATAATCAATAAAAACAGAGAACCTAGAAATAATTCCACACAGCCATGAGCAATGAACCTATGATTAAAAAAAAGCAAGAGTACACAATGGAAAAAAGACAGTCACGGCAATGGATGGTGTTGGAAAGCTGGACATCTACATGTAAAACAGTGAAATGAGAGAATTTCCTGACATCATATACAAAAATAAACTCCAAGTTTATTAAGGACCTAAATGTAAGACCTGATAGTATAAAACTGCTAGAAGGGAATATAGGTGATAAACTTTTGTATATATATCATAGGATTATTTTCTTATATCATTCTCCTAAGGCAAAAGAAATAAAAGCAAAAATAAACAAGTGGGACGTAAATAAACTTGAAACTTTCGGTACAGCTCAGTACACAATCAATGAAATGAAAAGATTGTGTAATTGGAGAACATATTTGCAAACAATGCAAGTGACCAGGGGTTAATAGATGTATGTTAATAGATGTAACATGGATTTAAGTTACACAACTCAAGGTGAAAAACAAAAACCCAATCAAAAACAAGAGCATAATACCTGAGTTAATTTTTTCCCAAAGAAAACATGCAGATGCGTAACAGGCAAGTGATAAAATTGCTCAACATTACTAATTATTAGGTAATTGCAAATCAAAACCACAATGTGATATCACTTCACACTGGACAAACGGCTATTATCAAAAAGTCTACAAATAGTGTTGGAGACGATGTGTAGGTAAGAAATCTCTTGTATACCTTTAGTAGAAATGTAAATTGGTACAACTTCTTTGGAAAATATTATTCAAGTTTGTTTAAAATCTAAAAATTTAACTACCATATGACCCAGTAATACCTCTCCTAGGAAAAATCTGGGGAAAAATAACTAAATTGAGAAGAACCAATGTTCATGACAGCACTGTTTATAATATGCAAGACAAGGAAGAAATCCAAGAGTCCACAGTAGACTATGGACTTAAGAAGATATGATGTTTCTATAAATATGCAATGGAATAATACTCAGCCATGAAAATGTATAACACATTGCTATTTCAGCATCCTGAATGGACTTGGTAAATAATGTGCTTAGTGATGTAACTTAGACAAAGACAAAAGTATATAATATAATTTATATGTGGAATCTAAAGAATAACAAATATCTGTGTACATCTACCTATAGCTGTCTATTGATAGATGACAGATAGATAGAAAGAAGGATAATAAATGATAGATAGGTAGATAGAGAGATAGAGAGAGAGAGAGAGAGATAGATAGATAGATAGATAGATAGATAGATAGATAGATAGATAGATAGAAGGATAATACATGATAGATTGGTAGAGAGATAGACAGATAGACAGATAGATAGGTAGATAGAGACATGTTGGAGAGGTAAAGAGATTAGTTAGACAAGACTTAAGCAGACTCAAAGATACGTGAAATAATATATGTTTACCATAGTGGAAGGGAAAGAGTTTTTAATGGTTGAATATTGACAGATAGAAAGTAGTATTCATAAAGGAGAAAAGCAACAAGGAAAATCTGTATAGATTATGGAGTTATACACAATAGTTTAAAATAATTGTAGGTTAAAATTATTGTCGTAATTCATAATGCAATATAATCTACAAAATGATTAGAAAAGCTATGCTGTACATCTGAAACTACACAATATAGTACATCTACAGTACTTCAATTAAAATAAAATATCTGATGTATAATTTAGTCCTGTTTTCTGCTGATAGAATCTTCCTTTAATATTGTTTTGTTTTTACTCTTTACCTTCTATAATTACTGTTTCATATTATTTCTTTTGCTGTTGTGAACATGTTACCAGTTTGAATTATCTATATTTATTGTCCCTGATTTCCTATTTTTCTCTCTTTAAAACATATGGTACAGTAGCATTTAAAAACATACCGAAAGAAACAGATGCAAATTTCTCATGGTCTCTCCTTAGCATTTTGGTCAATGTTTTGCCCATTTTTGCCATTTTATATTTCTTGGAAGACTTCTATTCTGCACCTCTTTTAAGGTGTCTCGGTTTTGTTTTTCTCATCACATTCATGTTTGTTTGTCTGGTAAAGCCTTTATTTTCACTTTATATCTAAGTGATAACTGTGTAAGTATTATTGGGTGAGTGATTTCTTATTTCAGTAGTTTGAAATGTAATTTTATTTACCCGTGGACTATGTTTTCTGCTCAGAAATCTGCTGATAACCTAATGGGGGTTCCTTTGTAGATTATCATAACTATTTTTGGCTGCCTTTAAAATATTACTCTGTCATTGACTTGCCAATTTGCATATGACATATCTTGAAGGAGGTCCCTTTGTCTTAAAGTTATTGGGTTTCGTTGGCTCACGGAATTTTATATCAGTTCCTTACACATGTTCTGGAAGTTATCAACTATTATTTCTTTAAATAAACCATCAGCTGCCTTCTAAATTTTTACTCCCTCCAGGATTCCTCTCTAATGTGCACTTCCAGAGGAAGTCTGATGGCTACTGTTGAATTTCCTCACTTTTTATTATCTTGTATCTCTGCCCTCTCCTATCATTTCTAGTTTTGTTTTGGTGAGTTTGCTTATCCCTCTTCCACAAAGACAGTCTTCATCCAATGTTTCCTGTTGCATTCTTCATCTTATTTATTAAGTTCTCCTTGCCTCCAATAATTTTTAGTAATTTTATAGTTTCAGTCTCTTTGGCACTGTATTCCTTATCATCATTTCATTTATTCCTGAGCTCACTAAACTGCTTTCATAGTTTTGTTTTTTGTATTGAGTTTCTGAATGACACCTATATGGATTCTCTATTAGTTATATGGCAATATACCATGACTTTAAGTTTGTTTGCTGCATGGTTGACATTGTGCGTGTGTTTGTGTGTGTGTGTGCGCAGGTGCGTGTGCGTGTGTGTCTGTGTCGGTGTCTGTGTCTGTGTATCTGTGTGTGCGCGTGCCCTATAAAGTTAGTGTGATTGGTAATGATCTTGATAAATTATTTCTCTGATGACACTATATAACAGATTGGTAGTTGGAGTCCTTGCTTTTATTTTCTGGTAGTTTGCAAAATTGCACAAATTTTGGTTTTACTTACCTGAGCTACCTCTGATAGTATTTCAAAATGGCACTTTCCAGTCGCTACTGTCTGGATAAAAGATGTGGTTTCATTGTCACTTCTTAGACTTCTCGGGTAGTTAATGCCACTCTTGTCACTGGGCCGGTGAACCCTTCCTTTTATCTGATATCCCATGAGACTCAGTGTACACATTGAGGAAAGGTGTAAAACAGGTGGGTATTTAGAATCAGGCAAGTGCCTTTCCTATGTCCAGTGTTGCAATGTATCTTGTCTCCACCACTGTGAATGGGGTGTAGGGACAGTTTCATTAATGTCTGAGTGTCTGAAGGATGGAATTTCTGTCTCCATTGTCGCTCCCTCCTAGTTACATGTGACCATGAGTACTGGTGTAGTTGGAGGCCGAAGCTGTGTGAACCGCTGAGACCCTGTTTCTACTAGGTTCTCTGAAATTGAGGACTCATATATCCTAGTCAGGGGGCCTTGGTTGCATACACCAGATCTGCTCTTCCCACAGTTTAGCCTCTTTTGTGTGTTTTAGTCCACCAAACTACCTATTCACATGCATTCCAGAGTATTCTTTTGTGTTGTATTTATTTTTGTTGTGATGTGTACTTTTTATTGACTGTAGATATAAGGGGAGAGACAAAAATTGTTTAAACTTATGTCACATTTAAAAGTGTATACTTTTTCAATTAAAACCTTAAATTCTACCAAGGACATTATGAAAACAGTATAGAAAGTGAATAAATCAGTTACCTTAATATCATAGTACTACAAAATATTTTGATTTCCCTGGTTTTTTTTTAACGTGTTTCCCACCTACATGCACATTTTACTGTAATATAACCCTATAATCCCTTTAAAATCAGTTAAATTATTAAAATATTTCTCTGTGCTGTAAATATAGCCCTGTTGGTTATCTAATTTATTACTAGTAGCTTGCACATATCTGTCTTCTCCATCCTTCTGCTCTGTCCCCACAGGAAACCACTACTTGGTACACTACACATATATAAGTCATCCTGTTCCTTTATTTTGATTATTTTTCTTATATCTTTTTTCCTCATTTAAGTGACAACGTAGAGTGTTTTTCTCCGTATGACTTATTTTCCTATGTGCAACACTCTCGGGGTCCAGTCACATTGTTCCAAACGGCAGAATTTTATTTTTTAATATGACAATGACTAAGAATTTATTATGTTATCTATATCTCACATCTACTTCAGCCAATAATCTGTTAATGGGCAGTTGAGTTGTGCTTCTATCCTTGGCTACTATAAATGATGATGTAAAGAACATTGGGGTAATATATACTTTAAGTAAATGTTTTCATTTTTTTCAGATTTATACCAAAAACTGGAATTGCTGCAACATATAATGCTTCTATTTCTCATTTTCTGAGCATTGTCCACACGTTTATAATAGTGGATGCATCAATTTATATTTCCACCAAGAGTGTACATAGTTTACCTCTTCTCAAAATTCTTATTGAAGTTTGTCATTTGTAGACATTTTATTAATAGCCATTTTGGTTGCTGTGAGATTATATTCCATTCAGGTTTTGATTTATGTTTCTTAATGAATAGCAATGTTATGTTTCTATATTTGAGCATGAAAATCATCCACAAGTCTCATTTTGAAAATTTTCCATGAAGATATTTCAATTGTTTTCAAGTTGGTGTTTTGTTTTTTTAAATATTGAGTCTATTTTGACATATATATATTATGGATATTAACATCTTGTTGGTTTCATTCTCTGAAATTTTTCCTTCTATTCTGTCTGTTATCATATCTCTTGTTGAAGATTTCTTTGCTCTGCAAAAGGTTTTGCACTTCACACTTATACAAGAATTAGAATCCCTGTAACGCATAATACAATATTTTTTCCTTAGTAACCTAAAAACTGTAATTGTTACCTTTCTTTTTTTTTTTATTTGGAGACAGATCAAAAATAAGCATTGCCATGATTTATCTCAAAGTCATTTCTGCTCCTGTTCTTTGTCAGAAATTGTATAGTTTCAGGCTTTACATTTAGGAAATCAATCCATTTTTATCTTATGTTGTATACTATGGAAGGAAGTGCTCTTACATCTTCCTTTTACATGTATTGTACAGCTTTCCCAGATCTACTTATTGAAGAGAATAACTTTTTTCCATTGTATACTCTTGCATTCTTCATTGTAGACTAATTGACCATATGTGTGTGGGTTTATTTTAGGACTCTTTATTTTGTTCCATTGATCTATGTGTTTTTAAAGTGCCATATATTGATGCATTTATTACTGTAGCTTTGTAGTACATTATAAATTCAAGGAGGATAATACCCACAGCTTTGCTCATTTTAAATATAATTTTAGAAAATTTGGATCTTTCAAATTTTTGTATAAATTTTATTATTTTTTCTCCTTGTTTTGTGAAGAAACATGAATTATGTAAGAAAAGAAATTTACTAAAAGAAAAAACCTGAGAAAAATTGTAAAGTGTAGAGGATAAATCATACAATATTAACAACAACTGGATTGCTGTATAAATCAAAGAAAAAATATATAAAGAAAAGTGACAATGAAAACAAAATCCATGGGGTATAAAATAAGCAGTATTAATAGGGATGCTTATAGCAATATAATCCCAGTTATTCAAATAAGAAAAATGTCTCACTTACAACATATTCTTTAAAACAAAATTTGTAGGAAAATAATAAACAGTTTTGTTAGTAGAAGGAAAGACAGCTGAAAGGTCAGAACATAATTTAATAAAATAAAGATTAAAGACAGAAACATTTAATCAAAATAAATAATGGCTTTTCAAAGGTAAATAATGTTGATAAACTTTAAACAGACACATGAACAAAAAAGGGAGTACAGATTAATAAGCTCAGAAATAAATGAGAAGTTACAGCTTATATCAAAGAAATACAAAGCATCATATGAAGTTACAACAAATAATATGCTAACAAAATGGAAACCCTAGAAGAAATGGACAATTTCTATGAAAGAACTAATCTCCAGAATGGAATGAGAAAGAAAATATGAACAGATTATCACTAATGAAATTGAATCAGTAATTAAACAAAATCTCCCAAGAAACAAAATTCCAGGCCTAGACAGCTTCACAGGTGATTTCTGCCAAACATTTAAAGAAGAGCTATCACCTATACTTCTCAGCATATTCCAAAATTTTCGAGAGGAATGGAGGCTTCCAACCCCAAATTTCTGTATCACACTACTACTAAAACTGGAACAAATACCTCAAAAAATTACAGGTTACATACTACTGATAAGCATAGATGCAAAAATCATCACTAAATTATCAGCAAATCAAACAATACATTAAGAGGATTATACATTATGATTAAGTCCATTTTATTCCAGGGATGCAAAATTGATTCAATGCCCACAAATTTTTCAGTATGATACACCACACTAACAACCTGAAGAATAAAATTTATATGGGCACCTCAATAGAGTCAAAAAATATATTGACAATTTGAGTATCTATTTATGAATATATTCCTCCTCAAAGTGAGCATGAGGAAACATAACTCAACACAGTTAAGGTCTTATATCACAAGAACTCAGCTAACATGACACTCACTGATTAAAAGCTTAAAGCATCTCCAATAAGAGCAGGAAGAAGAGAAGAATGCTCACTCTTACCACTTTTATTAGTTATAGTATTGGAAATTCTAGCCATAGTTATCCAAAATAAAAGTAAGTAAAATATAGCTAATTAAGAAAAGGAGTAAAAGTATCTGCTTGCAGATGACATAATTTAAACAGAAATCCGATAAATGGTGCCACAATACTACTAGGGCTTATCAATGCATTTGGTAAAATTTCCAAATGTAAAATTAACATAGAGAAATCTTGCATTTCTACACACTAACAAGAAGCTAAATTATACAGAAAGTGAGGGAAATGTCTCATTTACAGTTGCATTACAAAAAAAATCAAAAAATATTTCCAACCAAGGAGGTAAAAGACCTGTATTCAGAAAAGTATAAAATATTTATAACAGAAATTGAAGATAATGCAAACAGATGAAAGGATAAATTGTGTTCATAGATGAGGAAAAATATATTTTTTAAATGACAGCATAAGCCAAGAAAATGCACAAATTAAATTCAGTGCCTATCAAAATACCAAGGGCATTTTCAGACACTTACAATAAATCATTCAAAAATTTGCATGTAAAGACAAAAGAATTGAAATCACTAAAAAAAAAGAAAGAAAAGAATACAAACAGACTGAAAACAAAACAACTTTGACAAAGAACAAAGAGGATATATCACTGTCCCTCATTTTAAACTATAATACAAAGCTACAGTAATAAAAAGAATACAGTAGTGACACAGAACAAGCAGAATATTAGAACACAAAGAATGCCTGAAAATAAAATCAGACACTTATGGTCATTTAGCCCATTACAAAAATGAATATACAGTGGGGGAAAGGTAACCAACAGGCACATGAAACCGATCAACATCACTGACCATCAGAAAAATGCAAGTCCAAAACACAATGAGATTTTATGTCACGCCTGACAGAATGACTATTATCAAAAAGTTAACAAACATAAGTCTTGGTGAGGATGTAAGAAAAACAACCCTGATGCACTGCTGGAGTGAATGGAAATATGTGCAGCCACTGTGGAAAACAACATGGAAATTTATTTAAAAATAAAAATGAAATATAATTCTACATTTCCATATCTGGATACTAATTCCAAGAAAATAAAGACACTAATTAGAAGAGATAAATTCAACCACATATTCACTGCAGCATTATTCACAATAGACAGGATATACAAGCAAATTAATTGCTCAAAAGATGATGGATAAAGAAGATATGTGTTTATAAAATATATATCTACCCATTTAACTACAGATTTACCTATATTTATATATATATACATACACACAGAAACTATATATATATGCAGTATATATATATATATATATATATATGTATATGTATACACACTCACATAAAAATACAATGGGTTATTATTCAAGTCTAAATAGATCAAGTTTTTGTCTTTTGCAACAAATGGGTAGACCAAGAGTGTAATATGCTAACTGAAATAAGTCAGAAAGGGAATGACAATTGCTGAATGATTTTATTCACATTTGAAATTTTAAACAAATGAGCTTAACAACATAGAAAATGAGATATACATATAGAAAGAAACAGGTTGTTCACAAGAAGGAGGGAAATGGGGTAAGGAAAAGACAAATTTGAGGAAAATTAAGAGAGAAATTTTTCCAGTTGCAAATTAAATGAATCACGGACAAGAAATATACTCTATGGGGAATAGTCAATAACTATGAAATATCTTTAAATAGCAACATATCATAACTAGATATATTCTGGAGAACAGTTTGAAATGTATTAAAAATAGTGAACAGTATGTTGTGTAGGAGAAACTAACGCAGAGTTATAGATTAAAGTACACTTCAAAAACAAACAAACATGCTTATAGTAAATGAAAATAGATTTGTAATTTACAAAGGCAGGGGTTGGAAAAGGAGGATTTGTTTAATTCACTCAAATGCTACAAACCTCCAGCCTTAAAATAATCGTGTTCTAGGGATGCCCCATATTAACTTCAAAATTACAAGTAATACTGCTTTATGTTCTATATGAATGTTGTTAAGAGATTAGACAATAAGATTTCTCATCACAACCAGATACAAATTGTATTTCTTTAAAATTTTATCTAAATGAAGTAATGAATTCTCCCTAAATTTGCTATGATATATATTACATGATAGGTGTATATCAAATCGCTATCCTGTGCACCTAAACTTACACAATGTTTTATGCCAATTATATCTCAATAAAAGCAGGAGAAATGGAAACTCAAAGGTCGTTTTTCCCATGTCATTTCTCATGATTGTATTTGCAGCAAGTAAACTTGAGTTATGATATACTTATCCTAGGTAAAGATACTAATAAATAAGTGATTCTAATAAGTTATACATAAAGATAGTAATAAAATAAGAGTTTTGCCATGCCTTAAACATTCTTCATCTTAACAGCCCACTGCTTCTGTAGGCATCAAAATTTCAATCTGTGTATTCATCTAAGATTAGGGAATGGATTCAAATTTAAAACTGGCTGCTCTTGCTGTGAGTGATAAAGTTCACTGTCTCTGACCGATGGTCTCATCTCCCCGACAGCATCTGTAAGAAATGAACATGCTAGGTTGCTAAAAATCTAAGCATGGTTAAATCTCAGAACTCCTACAATTCTTAACTGTTTTGCAATGGGAATGCAATACTGACAAACACTTGATTTTGGATAACAATGTTGTGTTTTCTCATGGCTGCATTATGGAATGTGAGGGTAATCCCTGAGATCCACAACATTCTTGCTCAAGTGCTGGGCAAAGTAGTGTAAAGCTTCTGCATTATTAGGACTGGGGACTGATTTCAAAATGATGACTATGCTCACTCTATTTCAGGTAGTCCAAGGGAAGAAAAGTTATTGCAATTTCTAGGTGAATGGGAATAATTCAGTGGTTCAGACCCTACAAATTAGTCAACGTGTGTTCCAAGCCAAAATATGTTGTGTCAACAGTGAGAATTAAAAGAGAAAAACTTAGACATAAGCTTAAATTAAAAAGGTGATACAGTCCTGTGCTGGGCTCTGGGGACTGGAGAATGTGTATGCCTCAGTCCCATTCAAGGGTTTAGAGGCATGGCCCTAACATCAGCTTGGGATTCAATGAGCAGGTAACAATTATTATACTGGGAGAAATATAATCTACCTCTCCCTGATCAGAAGAAAATCTGGTGGCTCAATGAAACTCTTAATTCAGAGAGATTCTAACAGATGCAGAGGAATAATTCACTGATGACTCAACTAAGACAAACTTAGTTACTGCTTAACAATCCATCTTCACACACACACACAGTTGTAGAGAGACTTGTAGTATTTTGTGGGAAGAATTCAGTGGGCAGAGCTCAGAGAATAGATTTCAATGCACCAGCCAACTTTTGTACTTTGGTCAAAAGTCTAGTTTTTCCCAGGTAGAAAACTACAGATGGACAAACAAAGAATATTCTTCTTTACGATTCCTAATTTTGAAAGTAAACTGTAGCTTTTGACTTACCAGTATAGAATCTTGTTAAGATGATCACGGTAAGACCCACTGTCTGATAAGCAAGCTGGAAACTAGCTGCTGAACCAGCCCATCTGAACCCCAGACTGCTAATGTAAGCAACAACATAGCCACCATCAGATTTCAGCTGACAAACTTAAAAGCTTGATGTTTCTGTTGTAGGAAGAACCACAGCTGTCCAGACACAGTTCTCCAGCTTCAAGTGGTCTCTTTTCTTCTCTTGGTATAGGTCATTTTGGTGAGATGTTGCTAGAGTTAACCCTGGCCCATTTGCCCAATCTCCACAATATCAAAGACTTTCTTCACAACAGGTGACAAATTTTCAGGACTCAATTTTACCATTCCAGTCTTATCAGCTGACACTGGCTGCATCATTGTAAGCAGAAGCCTTAGGGTCCCTGACCTAGCCTACAATTTTCCAGCAATTCAGGGCATTTCACATTCTGAAAATGCTTCGCTTTTTATTTTAAATTAATGGGAAATAGTCAAAGACTTCCATGAATATTTTATATTTCTTAATATCTGCAGAAATTTGGTATTCTTGCACTTGGACAAATTTTTAATTCTATCACTCTCACCTCCTTCTAGTCCACACATTTTAGATTGCAATTTGATTACTGAATACCACCGCCCCATCCAAGGGAATAGTACATCTTAGAAATTTCCTGTGTGAAGGTTAGAAGGGGCACAAGTTATGTGGGGTATATAAACCTACATTAAATGTTTGCAATGGCAGTGTCTCTTCTGGAAAAGCTCTGATTCTATGAAGTAAATTAATTAGAAGGCAATATAGTTATTGGTATGGGGAAGAGAATCAAATATTTTGGGATGGGTGGGTGATGAAGAGACAGGAATATATCCCACAAATGAGAAAGGAATGATTTAGGCCTATGGAGGTATGACTTGAGAAGAAAATAATACATAGTCTTCTGTACCTACCTCCAATTACTGTCTTGAGTGACTAGTCCTTGCACTATGAAAAGAGCTAGTTTGTGGTGTAAAGACCATAACGAAATAGTTTGAAAACCAAGAGTTTTGTTGTTTCAGGAAAGTAGATATTGCTTAAAGTCAACATGTATTTTTCAATCACTAAATACTAAAATGCATACTGTGGCATGTGCTGTGCTTACTGTGGTGGTATCCAAGATAGACAAGGAAAGTGGGATAGACAGAAAACATCTGGAGGAGGTGGTTTCTGTGCTGAGAGGAGGATAGTCTAAGTAGGTAAAATGAGGACACCCAACGTCCAAGTATGAGCTGGAGTAAAACTGTTGAGGTTTGAGCTAACATGGTTGAGAAGCATTTGCCTGGATATATATCCAGATACACTGAAACATAAAGGTATGTCAAGGTAGTCAGATGCCAGATTTATAAAGTAATGACTAAGCTAAGTTGAGTTAATTTTGTGTGATTAGATTTGGAAAGGCATTAAGTTTCACCCTGAGGATGTAACCTTCTTTGGCTGGAACATAAAAGCAACATAAATTAATAACTAGAAAATATAGTGTAGACTCTTGAGGGCAGGAAATGAAAGCACCAATTGGAATGCTTTGAGAACAGCACAAAGAAGACCATAGATAAATTACTTCTTAAATTCTACCACATGCTGAATGTGCCATCTGAGAATACATCATGTGACCTTTTTGATTCCAGGGATGACATAACAGAGACCATGATCCCTGGGCCGGTTCCTGAATGTATCTCCTGTTCCAAACTATCCTAACTTAACACATTTAATACTTTCCAGGATGAACCAGAAACCACTTGGTACTTTTCCCTCTCTCCATGTTTTATTATTTTTCCAAATTCTTCCATTTTTTCTTTTTCCTTACATGAAAATATTTAAATTTACTCCCATACTGTTCCATCTAAGATCATATCAAACAAATATCTCTTTTTTTCTTTGAATGGCAAGTTAGTCTCCCATTTAATTCTTAATTCTTTTAAAAAATACTAAGGAAAATACAGGTACACATCTATGTTTAATGTTCAAATAAGAAAATAGCAGATAGTTGTCGACATTTGCCAACATCAGTTATAATCTTTGTTCCCTGCATAATCTGGTAGTTCTCTGGTAGATCAGTTGTTATTAGGATGACGTTCATAAACTGAAGATGGCTGATGAGTTGGCCTTGAAAGGGAAGTAGCTGATGTATCAGCTATCACTGGCACTGGAAAGCGTGGGTTGCACCCTGGTTGAAGTTTAGGAAAATGACCTTCATTTGCAGATATGTTCTGATATGTATTTGGAAAAGTAGAAGGCTCCAACATCAGTCCAAAATAATTGCTCTGTTTGGGAGATAAGATACTCTACTGAGAAGTAGAAATTCTACTTCAAATGGAGTTCACAACACGGCCATTTATTTCATTGTAACTGCTTTGAGAGTGCCCATGGACAGTGGTCAACTGATTGAAAATAGCTCGTTGATCCACTGCAATTTGTTCTGTTGGTCTGACATTGATGATGGAGGAGAAAAATCACCTCTGATCGGGGTAGTTGTATCACCAATTATGTGGCTAGTAGAGGGCTTTCTCATTAGAGGCATGTTTAAATTTGCAGAAGGTAAAAATGCACTTTCTTCAATAGTGTCAGCCACAAATTCAGAATTATTATTATCCACATTATACCCTTCTTTAAAGTGCTGCTCTTTGAAGTCTTCAGGCAATGAAGATACCAGAGAGGAATTTTTAATCCCAACTCTTCTTTTTATTCTCACTAAAACCTGGGGACAGCCTCGTTTAAAATTTGGATTATGATAAAAGTGCAGCTATAAACAAAGGAGAAACATTTTAGTAATATTTATACCAAAATACAAGACTACAATAAGCCTAACGTATAAAACCTGATTCCACGTTTACTATACAAGGATAATATCATCAAAATATGAACATTGCTAACAATATTTTGAAGTTCCTTATTTGGAAAATACACATTTAATTATTATAGTCATCAAATTTAAATGTTAGCATTTACAGTAACGGTGAATGCCACTTTTGAAAAGCAGCTTTAATACCTTTATATGAATTTCTGGAAAGATTCATAGTTGTAAGCAAAGTTTCTCATAATCTTGAATAATTAAGGCACTGTCCTCATTTTTTAGAGTAAAGTATTTTAGCCTTAATAGTTTTATACAATTTTCAAAATCTAGCTTTACATTTATATTACCATAGATTGATGTACAAAATAAAATTTTATACATAAGTTACCAATTCGTAACTAAAATTTGTGTATACCTTGCTTGAAACAGAGGCTTCTTTTTCTTCTGCTAGAAAGTCAACTAGACAAGCAGATCTTTGAAATTTCTGCCGCACTTTCCTAAACCCATAAAAGTTAATGGGTCTAAGTAAACTTTTCATACTTCCAGTTTCAAATATTCTGAAAGGGGCCTTTTTTTCCAAAACTTCCTTCTTCAAGACAACTTCATCAATCACTATGGAAGATCCATTATCACCCCACCAGATGGATTTAAATTGGTCACTCCCAGACATTTTCCAGAGCTTTCTTGGAAATGTCAGAGAACCAAAATCATTATCTTCATCTGGTTCAGAGACACAATGTGTGTAGCATGGTCTTTTTATCAAGGATTCTTCAGACAAATTCTGAAAAGCATTTTCTTCAATCATAGAACTCAAGTCCAAGTCCTCAGAGAATGTTTGATCACACAATAGAGATCTACCGGAGTTTCCTGAGCCAGTTGGTCCATCTTTATGAGACATATCTTGAATTTCTGAAGAAATATGTGCCATCTCAAATAACTTTTTCTACAGCTACATTTCTAATCTGCATGATTTTGAGCACTGCAGCTTCAAATGCTGCTTTGGCAGGCCTGAACAGATAAACTGCTAGGCCTTCACAATGGTTCTCAACTTGAGAAGCTGTGACATCACAAAACGACTGGTATCCCAGCAACTCAAGTGTAACATTCAGCCAGTGTTTACTTGTCATTCATCCAGTTAAAATGAAACATATAGGATGATTTTTTTACAGTGTGATCTGCAAATATTATCCCAACACATTTTTATAAATAATTTAGTTTTGGGGTGTATGAAATAAAATCAATCTCCATACTTTTGTATTGAAATTTATGCCAGATTTGTGAACAGAGTATAAATATAGCACAAATTATATAAAATAACTTTAAAGTTTTGGAATTTAAAGTGAAATTCGTGTAAAACTTGTACAGAAAATATATCTCTATTTCAATATCATTTGTAATTAAATTGAAACATAATTTGATTAGGAAATGGAAGTAGGTATTTATCTGTGTACTATATAATAAGTAGTTCAATATTCAAAACATGAGCAGATTAAATGTCAGTTTATTTGTTTTGTATATAAATAAATGGTAAATAATTATGAAATAAAATTAGATAAAAATAATGCATCAAATTTAAGAAATCCCAAAAGGCGGAATTTTTGATTTAAATTGTAGTTCATTTCTATAAGTAAAACAAATGTAATTTAATATTCTACTCTAAAATTACAAAAGAGAGAAACTTATTGTATATTTACGAATGTTTATTTTTGCCATTCATTCAATCAGAGGTTTTTCAGTCCCTAGAAACAATAAATTTTCTTTCCATCTTTATAATCCATTCAATTGTGGCTTCTGTTAAGTGTTCTAAAATGATGTTTATAAGTACACTTATGCACAAGATCCTGGGTTCAATCAGCAGTGCCTCCATTAAGGGGTAAACAAACAATCAAAAAACAAATAAATAACACTATATGTGATTTGGGGTGGAAAAGACCAGGTAATGCATTTTTGGAAGGAATATGTATCTCAGTCCTGAAACATTTGACATTGTTAGTAAAATATGGCATTTCAAGGCAAGTGTTTTGTTCACTAAATATATATAATAGCTATGTTCTGTATCAGTAAACTGTAGAAAATCCAGTTCTATCAAAAGTTATATTCTTTATTTAGAAATAAATTCCTTTAAACATAAGCCAAATTAAAAATGAGGGATAAAATTTTTCAATAAATAAATGTAAACTCAATCTGTAATGTAAATTTTTCTTTCAGTATGTGAACATTCCATTCTAAATAAATATTAGCAACCTGAATTCATTACATATTATAAGTATTATAAACTATAGTTAAGAGGGATTTAGTCCTGATTCATAAATATTACTTATCAAATTCAAATCAATATATGTGATACAATCCCTGAAAAAGCAGAGAATTCAAAAACATCAATCTCAAAAAATGTAGGAAAATTTTTCACAAATCTGATCTTTACTTTTTTATAAAAATATTCTTAACAAATTCACTTTTAATACAATTTAATTAAACATAATAAAAACCATATATGAAAAACCCATGACAATCATCAAGTTCAATTTTAACATACAGGAAGGTTTCCTCTGGTCCAGTAATAAGAAAAGGTAGTTCATTCTCACAAGTACTAAATTACACTATTTGAAGACCTAGCCAGAACAACTAGTCAAGAAAAAATATAAAAGGCATCCAACTTGTAAAAAAGCAGTAAAATTTTTAGAGATGACATAATTAAGCATAGATAGAAAACTCCATAGACTCCTCCAGTGACTGTTAGAAATAATGAACAAACTTAGTAAACTTGCAGAATACAAAATCAATATACAAATATCCATTGCATTTTTATATAGTAACAACAAACTATCAGCAAGAGAAATTAGGAAAACAATTGTGTGTATATTTATACCAAAAAGAATAAACTAGGAATACATTTGATAAGTGAAATAAAAGATCTAAATATAGATCTATAAATTACAGGTGCAAGAAATAAAATAAACTAATAAATAGAAAGATATTCTCTGCTTATGGATTGTATACAATGTGAGGATCTATTCTAATCTATCTTTTACATGATCAATCTCCCCTGCACTACTTATTCAGGAGAATGTCTATTCTTCATTTTATACTCTTGCTTCCTTTTTCATGGGTTAATTGATCATAGGTGTGAGGGATTATATCTGGTTGCTCTATCCTCTTCTATTGATTGGTGTCTGTTTTTGAGCCAGTTTCATGTTGTTTAAATTACTAAAGCTTTGTTGGACTGTTTAATTCAGAGAACTATACACTATTAGATTTAATACTCTTTTTCAAGGTTATATTGGCAACTAATGGTCTATGTGGTTACATATAAATTTTGAAATTAACTGTTCTATTAACTGGAAAAATCTCATGGGTACTTTGACATGAATGACGCAAAATGTAGATTGCATTGGGTAGTATGTTTGTTTCAACCACATTGTATCACATCATTAACATAAGAGGAATTTTCATTTCTTTGTGTCAGTTTTAATTTCCTTCACCAATGTTTTCTATTTTTTAACGTATAGGTTTTCTCCTTATTTGTTAACTTCATTTCTATGTATTCTATTCATATATATGTAATTATATATATTATATTTGTAAACACGTTTACTACACAAATACAACAGGCAGAAGACAGTGGTAAGACATATTTAAAGTCCTGAATGAAAGAAAGCTGTAATCTAAGATAATTTATCAAGCAAGGCTATCCTTTAGAATAGAAGGAGAGATAAATAACTTCCACTAAAGCAAGTACTAAAAGAATTTAGCAACAGAAAAAGAAATATTGAAAGATCGACTCTAAAAAAAAAAAATGAAGCAGGCTTCTATAGAAAGGAGAAAGGCATAATTAGAAAGGCAATAGCTACAATGTCTTACAATAGAATAAATATGATGTTGCAGAACAGGACATCAAAAATTTTAAGGATCAGAGAGTGAAACAGGACAATAAAGAGTATTTCCTTATTGTTTCTGTTCTCTATAGAATGGGTTAGAATTTGTATTCCTATCAGTTAAAATAAAAAGATAAATAAAGGGTCAATATACATACAAAACAGGATGGCCATAAGTCAAAACTTACAATGAAGTCACAAAGCCAAAAAGAAACCAAGATAATAGAAGAAAACTTATCAAGCCACAAAAAGAAAATGAAATGAACAAAAAGGAAATACCAAATCAACTGGAAAATGAAGTACAAAGTGGAAATGAACACCAGTCTATCAATAATTATCACAAATGTTAATGGACTCAGTGCTTGAATCAAAAGATATATATTGTCAGATGGGATAATATAACGAGACTCTACATTATGAAGCATACAAGAGTCCCACTTTTGTAAGAGGAACAAAAATTAATTGAAAGTCAGAAGATGGAAAAGTATATTGAATGCAAATGGACATGACAAGAAAGCAGGACTAGCAGTACAGACTTCACACAAAATAGACTTTACAAAAAATGTCATAGAGAAAGATAAACAAGGACATGAAATAATGATTAAAGGAGCAATAAAAAATGAGGGTATTAAACTCATTAAGATATATGCACTCAATATAGGAGCACCTAAATACATTTAGCAAATACTAATAGATGAAAAGGGAGAAATGGATGGGAACACAATCCCATTCGGAGAATATATCTCCCCATTACCATCACTAGACTGGTCTTTCAGACAGAAATTAAATAAGGGAAAAAAGATACAAACAGATACGATAAAATAATTGGAGTTGGTTCATATTTTCAACACAGTACTCCTCCCCAAAACAGAATATACATTCTTTTCAAGTTCACATGGAATATTTTCTAGAAAAGATTATGTACTCATGCACAGAAGAATCCTCAACGAATTTAAGAAAATAAAACAAATTTGAAGCATCTTTTCTGAGTATAATACCATGAAACTAGAAATCCTTCACAGAAAAACAGTGTGAAAAAATGACAGCATGTAAATTAAACACCATGTTACTATAACAAGTAGGGGAGGTGAAGAAGTAAAAGAAGAAATTAAAAAATATCTTGAGAAATATGTCAAAATACTACACAAAGTGAATGGAATACATTTAAAGCAGGCTTAAGAGGTAAGTTTATAGTGACAACCGTCCTCAAATTAAAAGAGCAATTTCAAATAAATAATCAAATGTTCTATGTATACTAATCATGAAAAGAAGAGCAAACAAAACCAAAACTCAGCAGAGAGAAATAAGAAAGAACAATGAAGAAAGAATTGAAATACACATTAAAAAATAGAAAAAATCAATTAAAGTCTTTTTTGAAATAGTAAGCATAATTCACGAAATTCTGGACAGGCTCACCAACAAGAAAAGAGAGAGAACACAAATAACATAAGAAATGAAAATGCAGAAACTACAAAGAGTACAACAAATTTGCATAATATCATTAGTGAACAACATGAGCAACAGTATGGAAACAAAATGGATAACCAGGAATAAATGGAGAAGTTTTTGAAAACATTCAGCCCACCAATATTGCATCAAGAAGAAATTAACCATTTGAACTGTCAGATCACCAGAAATTGAATAGAATTATCAATAAAATAAAAAATCTCTGCAAGCAAAATTCAAACCAAACTAGATTCACTGGGGAATTTGACCAAACATACAGAGAAAAATACATACCAGTCCTCCTCAAACTATTCCAAAAATTGATATGGAGAGAGTACACCCAAACTCACACCGTCAGGCCAACATCAACCTGATAAAAAAACAGGACAAAGACACCACCCCAAGAGAAAACTATAGGCCAATAACACTGATAAACATTGATGTAAATGTCCTTAAGAAAGTATTAACAAACAGAATCCAACAGCATGTAAAAAAGATTATACACCATGGTAATGTTACTTCATCCCAGGAAAACTAGGATGGTTTAATTTATGCAAATAAATCAATCAATTTTAATACACCATATCAATAACCGAGAGGACAAAAAACCACATGATCATCTCAGTAGATGCAGAAATAACATTTGAGAAAAATTAACACCTATTTGCAGTAAAAGTTCTTGTAACAGTGTGCTAGAGGGACCATATCTCAACATAATGAAAGCTATTTATGACAAACATATAGCCAGCAAAATACTCAATGGTGAAAAACTGAAACACTTCCAACAAAAACCTGAGACAAGACAAGGTTGCCCATTCTCACAATTTCAATTCAATACAGTCTTGGAATTCCTAGCCACAATGATCAGGCAAGGAAAAGAAATAAAAGGATTCAGACTGGAAAAGAAGATGTAAAATTGTCATGATATGCAGACATGACACTATATATTGAAAACTGTAAAAGCTTCACAAAAAATTACTAAGGCTAAAAAAGGAACTGGGCAAGGTACCCAGAGTAATGTACAAAAAGGTGGTGAATGAAATATACATGGAGAAGTAGAAAATATTGATTGAGGAAATCAAAAAAGATTTGAAGAATTGAAATCATACCCAATGGTCTCGTAATGGAAGAAACAAAATGGTTAAAATGGTCATATTGTCCAAGGCAATCCACAGACTTAATGTGATTTCCTATCAAATTATGCCAAACTTCTCTTTTTGGGACTGAAACAAATGATTCTAAGATTTACATAGAGTCATAAAAGATCCATAATTTCCAAAGCAATATTAATGAAAAACAAAGAGGTTGGAGGAATAAACCACCAGTTCTCCATACACTATTGCAGAGCTACAAAATGAACAAAATGACAAGATACTCATACAGAAAGAGGCTTATGGACCAAAAGAACAGAATAGAGGGCCTAGGAATAAATCTACAGGCCTACGTTCTATTAATTTTTGACAAAGTATCCAGGAATATGACAGAGAAAAGACTATCTCTTCACCAAATGATGTTGGGAATCTGGATAGCAACATGCAGAGCAATGGAGTTAGAACTCTCCTTCACTCCATACACAAGAATAAACTCAAAATGGCTTGAAGACTTAAATGTAAGGAAAAACACAGTAAATCACCTAGAAGAAAATATTGGCAAAACACTCTGAGATAAATCTCAGCAATGATCTCCTAGAATAGCCTACCCAGGGAAGGGATGTAAGAGCAAAATTAATAAATGGGACCTAATTAAACTTATAAGCTTTTGCACAGCAAAGGGAACCATAAACAAAGCAAAATGACAACCTGCAGGATTAAAGAAAATATGTAGAAATGTGCAACTGACAAAGGCTTAATTTCCAAATTACAAAGATTTCATACAAACTATTAATAATACTTAAAAAAAACAAGAAACCCAATTTGAAAATGGGCAGAAGCCCTAAACAAGCAATTCTCCAATAGAGACATACAAATGCCACATAGATATATACAAAAAAATTGCTCACTACCATTATCAGAGAAGGGTAAATTAAAACTATAATAAGTATCACCTCACAACAGTCACAATGGTCATCATTCAAAATTCCACAAACATTAAATCCTGGGGTATCTGTGGAGAAAGATGACCCTCTTACACTGTTGGAAAAAATGTAGTTTGGTGCAGTCATTGTGGAAACCAGGGTGGGGTTTCCTCAAAAGAATAAAAATAGACTTAACTTACGATCCAGCAATCCCACTTCTGGGTATAAATCAAAGGGAACCCTAATTCAAAAAGACATCTATACCCCAATGTTCTTTGCAGTGCTATATACAAGAGCCACGACATGGAAGCAACCTAATTGTCCAACAACACATAACAGTATTCAGAAGTTATCCTGTATTTACACAATGGAATAATATTCTGCATTAAAAAATGATGAAGCAATGACATTTGCAGCAAAATGGATGTCCACAAAAAGTGTCATTCTAATTGAAGTAAGCCAGAAAAAGAAAGAAAAATAATCCATGACATGATATATGCGGAACCTTAAAAATAAATTTGGATGAGGAGACTATGATTTCATCTACAAAACTGAAACACACTCACAGATTTACTAAACAATTTTAAGATTACAGCGGAAAGGGGATGTGAGAGGATATATTTGGGAGCTGTAGATTCATAAATTTTTTCCACTATATATAAAAGTAAATTTTTTCAAAATTTCTCTTGTATAACACAGGGCAGTAAGTCAAATATTGTGAAGTAATGTTTAATAGGCACATAAATATATGCATGTATTGGGACACTGTGCTATACACCACAGATTGACACATTGTAAATGGCAGTACTTCAATGATAAATAAATGAATAAACACGCAAATAAATATATAAATAATAACTAAATAAAAATATTTAATAATAAATGAAATAAAAAGATTCACACTACTTAAATTTACACCTCATGGATCTAGGAGAAAACAGAAAGAATAAAGAAGAAAATTGAATGAATGAGAGTATGGCAAATAACAAGAGATGCAATTGGAAAGGTAGAAAAAAATATACCTAAGTCTGTTTCTTTTAAACATAAACTAGGCATATGTTTAGGTTGGCTAAGAAAATATAGACTCAAATAAAATTAGAAATAAAAGATAAGATATTACCACTGATGTTGTAGAGATGCAAAACATCATAAGAAATTACCACTAGCCAACGATTTGAATGACCTAGAACTAAAGAAAAATTCCCGGAAACATATGTTTTCCAATACTGAATCAAGAAGTAATTAGAAAGATAATAGAGCAAAAGTGTGTTTGAGTAAGTCAATAATCCAAACTTCCAAAACCAGAAAAAATTTACAAAACGCCTTTACTGGTGAATTCTGTCATACAATTGAAGACAATTTTTCACCAATTCTTCCCCAAATCTTCCAAGAGTTTGAAGGGGGTGAAAGATTCCAAACATATTTTATGATGTGAGCTTTATTTGCTTAACAAAGCTAGAAAGGACATTATACGCAAAAAATAGAATATTATCCCTGATGAACATATGTGCCAAAATTCTCAACAAAACACAAGCAAAATGAATTCAACAAAACATTTAATGTATCATAAACATACATGAGTAAAGGTATATATCCCTGGGTTTAAGAATACTTCAAAATATTCAAATCAATAAAGGTGACATGCCACACTAATGGAATGAGAAATAAAACTCACACAATCATCTCAATAAGTGCGGAAAGAGCATTGTATATAATACAACATCCTTTTAAAATACTCCCAACAAATTAAATTTGCCCTGTCAGTGGCACGATATAATTTACACACAAACACTGTGTGGAGATAAGCGAAACAGTTCTCTGTTTTTTGATTCTTAGAAGAAGGGTTTATATAGGACATGCACAATGCCTCACATATAATCTAGGTTATAACAATGTTAATAATCTTAAGCTATTTATGTTCCCATGCTCCTGCAGTAAGCGCAGGATGTTAAATGATCAAGAATTGTTTTAAAGTTCATCACGGAACTTCATTAATTAGGCCATCTCTTATCCAGCCGGCTTTGCCTGTCTTGGGATGTCCTCCTCTGACGATCTTACCCAGCATAGGCTATCCAGCCATCCATACTGGATATATTAAGTAGACCATTTGTTATCCAGCCTGGATATGTGACATTCCTCACAGATTGTTTATCAGTTCAGCCCATGGGCTTATTCTCTAGAACCTTCAGACAGGGGCCTACAAACCAAACATCCTTTGACAGAAAACTGGATGAAGAAAATTTGATGTATATATGCAATGGAATCAATACTTTGCATTCCTATCAACAGTGTCCACGCTGTTTCTTTTTCTCCACAATCTCACCAACATCTATTTGTTTTCTTTTTGATGAGAGCCTTCTAACAAGTGTGAGGTCTTGTCTCATTTTAGGTTTATGACTTTCCTAATAATTTATAACTCTGAACACATTTTCATGTATTTTATAGCCAACTGTATGTGTTCTGAAGAAAATTGATTCAGATCTATCTATTCAGTTCCTATGGACATTTTTTTAAATTGGATTGTTTGCTCTTTTTTATGTTGTTTTGGGGTAAGAGTTTGCCATATATTTTGGATATTAACACTTGATTGAAAATTATCACTTAAAAATATGTTCTACCATTGTGTTGGTTGACTGTTCAGTTTATTGATCATTTCTTCTGCATTGTAAATCTGTTTAGTGTGACACAATCATATTTTGTTAGTTTTACTTCTGCTTTCCTTGACAGAGGAGGCATATGTAGAATCAAATTAAATCCAATATCAGAGTGTACTTCTTATATTTTACCCTAGGATTCTTTAATTTCAGGTTTTATGGTTCATATGCCCATGAGTGGGATTGCTGTGTCATATGATAGGTCTATTTTTATTATTTAAATGAACTTCCATAATGTTTCCAAAGTTGTTTCACAAATTTTATTTCCCGCCAACAGCATTGGAGAGTCCCTGTTTCTCCACAACTTCCCCAGTCTTTATTACTTGTAGACATTTGGATGACAGCCCTTCTCACTAGTGTGAGGTAAAATATTATTTTATTTTTGTCTTGCCTTTGTATAATGATTTGCAATGTGAGCACGTTTTTATATTCCTGTTTGTCATCTGTGTGTCCCTTTTAGAGAATTGTCTTCTGCTCATTTTCTGGCTGAGTTGTTTGTAGATTTTTGAAATGGTGTTGCATGAACATTCTGTGTATTTTAGAAATTAGCCTCTTATTGATAACATTGTTTCCTAATGTATTCTCCCATTTGAACTCCATCTTTTCATTTTGTATATTTTGCTGTTTAGAAGCTTTTAAGTTTAATTAGGACCTACTTGTTTATTTTAACTTTATAGTTTTCAGCTTGGGAGTGTGACATAAGAAAATTTTGCTAAAATTTTTGTTTTGTTTAGCCTATGTTAGATTCCAGAAGTTTTATTGTGTCATGTATTAGATTCAGATATTTAAAACATTTTGAATTTATTCTTGTATAGTGTGAGGGATTGTTCTAATTTTATTGGTTTACATGTAACTGTTTAGCTTTCTCAACATCCCTTGCTGGAGACTGTCTTTAAGGCATTGTATATTTTTGTTTCCTTTGTCATAGTTTAGTTGACCATAGGTGTGATGTTTTATTCCTACTTCTATGTTCTGTTCCAGTGATATAGATGTTTGTTTCTTTTCCAGTATTGTGCTGTTTTGATTGCTGAATTTTTGTAATATAATCTGAGATGAGGAAGGGTTATGGTTATGCCTCCAACTTTGTTCTTTTAACTCATTGTTTCTTTAGCAGTTCTGGTCCTTTTGAAGATCCATTCAAATCATAGGACTGTTTTTAGTTCTGTGGAAAATATCATGTAGTTCGATCTGAATAAATTTATATCTGTAGACATAATTTGTAGTATGTATATTTTAACAATATTAATTCCTCTAAACGAAGACCTTGAGATTTCTTTCCATTTCCTTGCATCATCTTCAAATTTCTTTATAAGTGTCCTATAGATTTTATTATGTTGGATTTTCCTTAGGTTTTTCATGTTTTGATCTGATTTCATATGGATTTTTTAAAATAATGGAAAATATTATTGTTAGTGTAAAGAAATGTGACAGTTTTTTATATTAATCATGAATCATGATACTTTGCTAAATGCCTTTATTAGTTTTAGTTGTTCTGGTGTGGAGAATCTTTAGGGATCTCTATATAGATTATCATGTCATCCAAAATAATAACAGTTTTACTTCATTCAATCCAACTTGACTAACTTTATTTCTTGTCCAATTGCTGTTACTAGGACTTCCCATACTGTGTTTAAGAGAAATGGTGAGATCGGGCATCCTTGTCTTATTCCTTAATTTGGCTTTCAGTTTTCACTTTTGTATATTACATTGTCTGGGGTTTGTAAGTAATGACTTTAGTTATGTTGAGATATGTTTCCTGAATCCTACTTTGGAAAGAGTTTTCTGTTGTTGTTGCTGTTGTTGTTGTTGTTGTTGCTGTTGTTGTTTTAATAAATAAATGTTGAATTTTCTGAAATAATTTTTATGGATTTATTGAGATGACCACGTCATTTTCTCTTTTCCTTTTGTTAATGTAGTGTATCAAACTGATTGATTTCTTAATGTTGAACAATTCTTGTGACCCTGCCATGAATCCAAGTGATCATGGTGGATGATTCATTTTTGCTATTACTGGATTTAGTTTGCTAATAATATTTTGTAGAATTTTTGCATCTAAATCTGTCAAATTTATTGGCTTGAAGTTCCCTTTGCCTGTAGTATGTTTGTTTGCTTTGCTATCAGGGTGATGAATTTTTCATAGGATTAATTTGGGAGTTTCCCACATCTTCACTATTTGTGAATAGTTTGAAGAGTATAAGTTCTGCTTTGTATTTTTATTCTCCACATGATTTGTTTAAATCTGCACTTACAAATGATCAAAAAGCACATGAAAAAATGTTCAATATCACTAATTATCAGAGAAATGCAAGTCAAAACTACAATGAGGTATCACCTCACACCAGTCAGAATGGCCGTCATTCAAAAATCCAAAAATGACAAATGCTGGAGAGGCTGTGGAGAAAGGGGAACCCTCCTCCACTGTTGGTGGGAATGCAGTTTGGTGCAGCCATTATGGAAAACAGTGTGGAGATTCCTCAAAAGACTAGGAATAGACTTACCATACGACCCAGGAATCCCACTCCTGGGCTTGTACCCAGAAGGAAATCTACTTCAGGATGACACCTGCACCCCAATGTCCATAGCAGCACTGTTTACAATAGCCAAGACACGGAAACAGCCTAAATGTCCATCAACAGGTGACTGGATAAAGAAGAGGTGGTATATTTATACAATGGAATACTACTCAGCCATAAAAACCGACAACATAATGCCATTTGCAGCAACATGGATGCTCCTAGAGAATATCATTCTAAGTGAAGTAAGCCAGAAATAGAAAGAAAAATACCATATGAGATTGCTCATATGTGGAATCTAAAAAACAAAAACAAACAAACAAACAAAAACAAAGCATAAATACAGGACAGAAATAGACTCATGGACAGAGAATACATACTTGTGGTTACCGGGGGGGGTAGAGGGTGGGAAGGGATAGACTGGGATTTCAAAATTGTAGAATAGATAAACAAGATTACACTGTATAGCACAGGGAAATATACACAAAATGTTATGATAAATCACAGAGAAAAAAACTGACAATGAGTGTGTATATGTCCATGAATGACTGAAAAATTGTGCTGAACACTTGAATTTGACACAACACTGTAAAATGATTATGAATCCATAAAAAATGTAAAAAAAATCTGCACTTCTATTTAACGATTTTTTTAAATGCAGATTCTTTCATCTAGAAAGCAGTTTGTTCAAATTATTTGTTTCTCCTTATTTCTGTCTCTTTCTAGACATTTGTCTATTTCTTCAAATTTGTCAAGATTATTCGAATGTAAGTGTTGACAAAATGATCCCTTTTTTGTATATCTGAGGTAACAATTGTTATTTCTCATCTTTTATATCTTACTTAATTTCTTTGGGGCATCTCTCTATTCTTCATGATGCACGTACCTAGAGGCTTTTTTATTTTGTTTATCTTAAAAAAAACAAAAAAAATCTTCGGTTTTACTGCACTTTTTTCATAGTTTTCTTTTTCTTTCTAATGTATATTTACACCTGTAATATTTAGGAACATGTTTTTTAATTTTTTTAAATTTTCTTTATTGATTTACTGTCATTTTACAAACTGCCTCCAATCCCAGTGTAGAGCACAGTTTTGCAGTTACAATGAACAAATATACATTTTTTGTCCCATTTTTTCCACTGTGGGCTTCCGTAAGAACTTTTATATATTTCCCTGTGCTATAAAGTACATTCCTGTTTATCTATTCTACAATTTAGACCTCCCAGTCTATCCCTTCCCACACCCCGCCCCCTTGGCTAACAAAAGCTAGTATTCTATGTCTGCGAGTCTATTGCTGTTCTGTATTTGTCCTTTTTTTGTCTTGTTTTGTTTTGTTTTTTGATTCCACTGATGAGCCATCTAATATGGTATATTTTTTTCTCTTTCTGGCTTACTTCACTTAGACTGATTTTCTCCTGGACCATCCATGTTGCTGAAAATGGCGTTATGTTTTCGCTTTATATGGCTGACCAGTATCCCGTTGTATAAATATACCACCTCTTCTTTATCTAGTCAAATGTCGATGGATATTTAGGCTGTTTCCATGTCTTGGCTATTGTAAATAGTGCTGGCTATGAACATTGATGTGCAGGTGTCATCCTGAACTAGGGTTCCTTCATGATTTATGGCCAGGAGTGGGTTTCCTGGGTCATATGGTAAGTCTATTCCTAGGTTTTTGAGTAATCTTCATCCTGTTTTCCACCCTTGCCAGACCAATCTGCATTGCCGCCAGCAGTGAAGGAGGATTCCCTTTTCTCCACAGCCTCTCCAGCATTTGTCATTGTGGATTTATGAATGGTGGCCATTCTGACTGGTGTGAGGTGATACCTCATTGTAGTTTTGATTTGCATTTCTCTGACAATCAGTGATATTGAGCATTTTCTGATGTGCCTTTTGATCATTTGTATGTCTTCCTTGGAAAATTTCTTGTTTAGGTCTTCTGCCAATTTTTGCATTGGGTGATTTATTTTTTCTTATTCAGTTGGATGAGCTGCTTATATACTCTGGAGATCAAGTCTTTGTCGGTTTCATATTAAGAATTTTTTCCATTCTGTAAGTTTTTTTTTGTTTTACTTCCAGTTTCTTTGCTGTGCAGAAGCTTGTAAGCTTCATTAAGTCTCATTTGTTTATCCTTGCTTTTATTTTTTCTTCAAGAAAATTTATGAGACATATGTCAGATACTCTTTTGCCTATATTTTCCATTAGGAAGTTTATTGTATCTTGTATTATGTATAAGTCTTTGTTCCATTCTGAGTTTATTTTGTGTATGGTGTTCTACCTTCATTGGGAGTGTTCTAGCTTCATTGATTTACATGCTGCTGTCCAGTTTTCCCAACACCAGTTGCTGAAGGGACAGTCTCTCTTCCATTGTATTTTCTTGCCTCCTTTGTCAAAGATTAATTGACCAAAAGTTGGTGGGATTATTTCTGGGCTCTCAATTCAGTTCCATTGGCCTATATGTATAATTTCCTACCAATACAATGCTGTCATGTTGACTGCAGTTCTATAGTATTATCTGAATTGTTAGCGTTAAGAAATGCCACTGATTTTTTAAACTTAATCTTGTAACCTGCTACATTGCTGAATTCTTCGATCAGCTGTAGTAGTTTTTGTCTGGATTTTGTACGGTTTTCTATATATAGTAACATATTTTCTGCATATAGTGAGACTTTTACCACTTACTTTCAAATTTGCAATCATTTTACCTCTTTCTCTTGTTTGATTACCGTGGCTAGGTCTTCCCAGACTATTTGAGTCAGAATGGTGATAGTGTGCATCCTTTTACTGTCCCAGATTTTAGTGTGAAGATTTTGACTTTCTCACCATTCAGTACAATGCTGGCTGTAGGTTTGTAATCTATAGCTCTTATGATGCTGAGATATGTTGCCTCTATGCCCAATTTGTGACATTTTTTATCATAAGTGTGTGTTGAATTATATCAAATGCTTTTCCTGCATCTATTGAGATTATCATGTGGTTTTGGTCCTTTCTCTTGTTGATGTGCTGTATTACATTGATTAATTTGCATATGTTGGACCACCCCTGTGTCTCTGGCATGATCCCCACTTGGTCATGATGCATAATATTTTTTCTGTGTTTTTGGGTTCTTTTCGCTACTATTTTGGTGAGGATATTGGCGTCTGTGTTCATCAGTGATATTGGCTTATAATTGTTTTGTTTCGTATTGTCTTTGCCTGATTGTGGTATCAGGGTGATTGTGGCTTCATAGAATGACTTTGAGAGTATTCCTTCTTTTTCAATTTTCTGGAAGAGTTTGAGAAGGACTGGTATGAGTTCTTCTATGCATGTTTGGTAGAATTCTGTAGTGAAGCCGTCCGGTCCTGGACTGTTATTTGTAGGGAGGTTTTATATTGTTATTTTGATTTCATTTCTAGTGCTCAGTTTGTTGAAGTGGTCAGTTACTTCTTGATTCAGTCTTGATGGACAGTATGTTTCCAGAAACTTGTCCATCTCCTCTAGGTTATCCAGTTTGGTTTAATATAGTTCTCATAATATTCTCATATGATATTCTGTATTTATTAATTGTAAATTCTACCTTCTCCTTTCATATTTTGGCAATTTGTGCTTTCTCTCTTTTCTTGTTTTTGAGTTTGGCCGGAGGTTTGTCGATTTTACTTACTTTTTCAAAAAGCCAGCCTTTGGATTGGTTGAATTTTTCCTATGGTCTTTTTAAACTCTATTTTATTTATTTCCTCCCCAATATTGATGATTTCCTTCCTTCTGCTGCCTTTAGGTTTTTTTTTTCTCCTTTTTCTAGTTCATTCTCCTGATGGGTTAAATTGTTTATTTGTGGTTGTTCTTCTTTTCTGAGAAAGGCCTGTATTGCTATAACCTCACCTCTCAACACTGCTTTTACTGTGTCCCATAAATTTTGTGTGGTTTTGCTTTCATTTTCTTTTGTCTCAAGGTATATTTTCATTTCAGCGTTGATTTCTTTTTTGACCCATATTTTTTTAATAACATATTGTTTAATCCCCATGTTTTCCTTTTGTTCTCCTTTGTTTCTCTGTTGTTGATTTCTAGCTTCATGACATTGTGGTCAGTAAAGATGCTTGAGGTAATTTTTATCTTCTTAAAGTTGCTGAGGTTTCTTTTGTGCCCAAGTATATCATGAATCCTGGAAAATGTCCACGTGCACTTGAAAAGATTGTATGTACTATTTTCTGGGGGGTGCAATGCTCTGAAAATATCCACCAAGTGTAATATTTCTATTGTATCATTTAATTTCTCTGTTGTTTAATTTATTTTCTATCTCGATGATCTGTCCAGTGATGTTACTGTAGTTTTGAAATCTCCAACAATGATTAGATTCCCATCACTATCCCCCTTTATATCTGTCATTAATTATTTCATGTACTTAGGTAGTCCTCTATTTGTTGCCTGTGTATTAAAGGGTGTGATATCCTCATCTGTATCACTCCATCAATCATTATAAAATATCCTTCTTTATCTTTCTTTGTGGCCTTTGTTTTAGTGTCTTTTGTCTGAAGTCAGTACTGCAACAACTGCTTTTTTGGCTTTTCCATTTGTATGGAATACCCTTTTCCATCCTTTCACTTTCAATCTATATTTTTCCTTTTCGCTGAGGTGGGTCTCTTGTATGCAGCATATTGAAGGTTCTTGCTATACTATCCAGCCTGCCACTCAATGACATTGACTAGAACATTTAGTCCATTAACATTTAATATATCGATGATATGTTTGTGTTTATTGTCATTTTCGCCTTATCTTTGAAGTTGATTTGGTATTTCCTCTTTGTTCATTTGATCTTCCTTTTTTGGTTTGGTCATTTTTCTTTATATTATCATGAAAATTATTTAATTTTAGTGACTCCCTGAATATGTTTTTGTCTTGTTTTTGCACTTTTATATAGTCTATTAGAACATTAGTATAATTGATTTTATTAAACTGATAGTAACATGATCTCAAATACATCCTACTGAGAACAAAATATTTTAAAAGGAAAGACCCCCCCAAAGAAATTTTCTATTTTCCTGCCTCCCTCTCCCACTGTCAATGATTTCTATGTCTTGTTTTAAAATTTTGTGTTTATTTTATTTGTAGTTTATGAGTTATCACCTTTCCAGCTGTGAGTTTCACATTTCTGTAGCATCCTGCTGCTTTTCTTTTTAGAGTAGGCTTTCAATATTTCTTTTAGCATGGGTCTAGTGTTGCTACACTCTTGTAGCTTTTTCTTGTCTGTGAAATTTTTTATGTCTCCTTCTACCATAGAGGATAGCCTTGCTGGTTAAAGTATCCATGGGTATATCATTTTTTTTCATTCAGGAGTTTGAATATATCTTGCCACTCCCTTCTGTTCTGTAGTATTTGTGTTGTGAAATCAGCTGTGAGCCTTATGGGGATTCCCTTGTAACTCTCTGTTTGAGATTCACTTGCTGCCTTTAGGATAATTTCTTTATCCTTGACTCTGGCCATCTTAATTATATGTCTTGCTGTGAGTTTATTTGAGTTCTTCCTGTTTGGGACCCACTGAGCTTCCTGTACTTGGATATCTGATCCCTTCTTTAAGTTTGGGAAGTTCTCAGTCATGATTTTTCAAACACCTTTGCAATGCACTTTGATCATCTCTCCCCTTCTGGGACTTCTACCACACCAAGTTTGGCATGCTTTCTATTAACCCATATGTATCTTGTGCTTTTTTAATCTGATTCTTGATGTTTCTCTTGTAGCTATTCTGATTGGGTGCTTTCTATTGTCCTGTCTTCTAGGTCACTAATTCATTCCTCTGCATTATCTAGTCAGCTTTGCGACCCCTTTAGATCATTCCTCATCTCAGTCAATGGATTTACTTATTCTACTCGGCTCTTCTTTATAGCTTCCATTTCATTTTTAACATATTTTACATCTCTAAACACTATCTTTTATTTCCTCCAGTAATTTGATCACACCTCTTTTGAAATCTTGATCTAGTAGGCTATTGATGTCTATTTCACTGATCACTCTTTCAGGGGATTTCTCTTGTTCTTTTAATTGGGAATGGTTTGTCTGCTTCTTTATCTTGCTCCTACCTCTCTGACACTGTGATGGAGTATATGTTATCTACTGTGGTCCTAATGGAGTTTATCTACCTAATGCCTATGTAGTAATACAACTAAAAAAGAGAAAAAAGAAAGAGGGAGACAAAGAATTTTAAAGAAGTGGTAATAAATGTTTGAAAACTTTGTATAATACATAATAGAAGAGCAAGTTGAAGCAGAGTTTTGAAAAATAATAATAATAAAAATATTTTTATAAATTTCAATGGGATTTAAAAGGGGGTATATATAATTGTCTAAGAAATAAATATTAATATGGTAATAGGAAATGAAACAGGTAAAAACAGATTAAAACAAGGGGATGGTCAGAGTGTCCTGGATACTGTGTACTGTTAATGTGAACTCTTTCTGTATTCATCATGGTTTGGAAGCTCAGCTTGCTTTTTCCAGAAACCCTCCATTGGAGTCCACATCTGTGCAGCTCCCAGGTCCTGTCAGCAAGCAGATCACTCCTACTCCCAAAACTGGTTCCAGAGCAGCTCTCTTTACTGTGAGCTGTCTTGTCATTGCCCTGACTGATACCTCAGTCACATGTTTCAGACTGAACAGGCAGTAGTGTTCATCAACCCTCTCCCAGCCACATGGTCAGGGACTGCATTACAGCCCAAAATTTGGCAGGCCATCAGCCCCCTCAGGGTGATGGTCTCTCCTCTGCTATGTGCCCTGTCACTGGTCTGGGCCAAAACCCAGCTCCTTGATTGCCTTGGCAGAGCAAGTTCTCTGAGGAAATAAGACAGAAAGATCTTATATGTCTCAGGCTGTAGACAAGTCCCCATCTGGCGCTTAAGGCTGCTAAGTCCTTAGGAGTGAATGGAGGTTTTGCTCTCACTGCTGCCAGGGTGCAAAGCATCAGAGGCTTTGGTGGCTGTGTCTGAGCCCCAGGTCTCTTGTCCTAGATACTTTTGTGGATTTTCAGAGATTCGGAATGCACCTTTCCCTCACAGGGCTAGTCTGCCCTGTTGTTTAATGGAGGGCCCAGGTTGTTTTGCCCTGTGCAACCACAGCAATGGCACACAGCCCCCTCCGTTCCCCCTGGCTGCCTCAGTGCAGCCATCATCATTTTCCACCCAGGTCGGGAAGCATGGCCCTGCCCCCAGCTGCCAGGTTGCCTCTTGGGCTTGGTGTCATAGGGATCCTCTGTCCCTGTTTATCTTAGTACTGTCAGTCAACTTATAATCTATAGAGGTTCAATTCTTGGAGGCTCCTCCTTCATCCTGCCGACCTCTCAGTTGGAGAGGGGAAACTCAGTGAATGAGCACCAGTCCTTCTTTGCTGCTCCCTCACTGTGGGACCTGTCCCAATCTGTTTTGCCTTTTCTTCTTTCTTTCTTCATTGTCTTCTTCCAGATTTTTTGCATCTTTATCTTTTGGGACCTGTCCCAATCTGTTTTGCCTTTTCTTCTTAATTCATTTTCTTCTACCAGAATTTTTGCATCTTTATCTTTTGGGACCTGCCCCAATCTGTTTTGCCTTTTCTTCTTAATTCATTTTCTTTTACCAGATTTTTTGCAACTTTATCTTTTGAAGAGGACAATATTCTATCAGAGTACTGCAGGTTCTCTGGTTAATTGAGTAGGTCTGTGAATGTGAGTCTTGATGCATTTGTGGGAAAGGGTGAGCTACGAGCATCCTTCTGCTCCACCATTTTCACATCCCCCACAAAAAGTCTCACTTTATGGTGGAAGTTAAACACAACCAGTAAATAGATGGAAAAGATGTTTCATGGAAATGACAAGAAAGTGCAGTTTGCAGTGATCAACTCATACAAAATACATTTTAAAATAAGGGCCACAGTGAAAGTTAAATATGAGTTTATAAATAAAAAAGAGATCAATATAAAAATACAGTATTACACTCATTAAATTATATATGGACCCAACACAGTAGATCCTAAGAATAAAAAGAAATATTAGACATGAAGGAATTAATTCATTATAAAACTATAATAGTAGATGTGTTGAACACCTCACTATTCTGATGGCCAATTCATCTCAAAAGAATATCTGTAAGGAAACAGAGGTCTTAATGGCATATTAGATCATTTGAACCTAACTCATTTATTGGACACTGCATCAGAAAAGGAGAACACATAAAATTCTCAAGTGTGCACAGGATGTTATCTAAGGAATTAACTGCACATTATGTCATAAAATGAGCCTCAGGAGCTTTAAGCAAATACAGATTACAGCGAATATTTTTCCATATATAAAATTATAGAAATATGCATCAACTCTAGAAAGAAGAAGAGGGTAAGCACAAATATGAGATTAAACCTCATCCTTTAAAAAATAAAATAAAACAAGTTCAATGATGAAATCAAAGAGGTAATAAAATCATACATGGAGACAAATTACATTGAAAACAGAGCTTCATCAAATATATGGGATGCAGCAAAGGCAAATCTAACAAGGAAGTTTAGAACAATTGAGGCCTTCTACAAGGAAAAAGAAAAAACTCACACAAAGGATAATGTTAACCACCCAAAATAAATGGATATAATAATAAACAAAACGCAAAGGCAGTAGAGTGAGTAATCTTTAATGATTAGGTTGAAAATAAATAAATTAAAAATTAAATAAAAATTCATAAAATCAACAGTTATTTTTCTTAAAAATATTAACAAATTGATAAACATTTAACCAGGTTTATAAAGAAATACAGAGTCGACCCAAGCAAAATAAGAAATGAAATATTAGAAATAATTTCTGATAGTACAGAAATGCAAACAAAGATTATGAAATCACTCTGAGCAGTTACGTGACAACTAACTGGACGACCTTAAAGAAATGGACAAATTTCTTTAAACTCTACAGCCTGTCAACACTGAATAAAAAGAAAACTGAAAACTTGAAAAGAGCAATCAGCATAATTTAAATAAAATCTATAGTTTTAAAATCATCCTTTGAACAAAATGCCTGGATGCCTTCACTAAAACCTCTTTCCTCTCAACTATTTCAAAAAATGTATTAGGAAGGAAAATTCCCAAAGTTATTCTATGAGGCCACAAATAACATGATAACAAAACCAGTCAAAGACACTACCAGAAAAAGAAATGAAAATGTAAAGCCAATATCCTTGAGGAATATACATTAAAAAATTCTCAACAGAACATCAACAAATTAATCCAGCAATACATAGAAAGGATTATACACGATGATCAGTTGGTTTCCGTCCAGAGTCACAGGGATGGTTCAACATACACAAGTAAATCAGCATGACACATATTTTATAAAGGAAGTACAAAATTCACAGGACCATGTCAATACACACAGAAAAAGCATTAGACAAAATTCAACATACAATCATGATCAGAACTCTCATGAAAGAGAGTAAAATGGGAACATCTCTCAACATAATATAGGCCACTTATAACAATTTATAATACTTAGGGGAAAAGCTGAAAACATTCTGGGTAAATTCTGGAATAAGACAAGGATTTTTACTCTCAGCACTGCTATTCCATAGTAAAAGAAGAAAGGAAAAGGAAAGAAAAAGAAGAAAAAGAAATGCAAAATGGAAAGAAAGAGCAAAATTGGCACCAGTACTGATGACATAACAATCTACATAGAGTCCTAAGTTCTCCACACAGACTAACATCAACAATAAATTATTTCAACAAGGGAGCAGGGTACAAGATTAATGTAAATTTGTCTCTTGCATTTCTACACGTTAATCATGAGATACCCTAAAATGGACGTTGAAAGCAATACTATTTAAAATCCCATTCCCCCGAATACCTTGGAATAAATATAACCACATGTATGAAAGATCTAAACACTGAAAATTAAAAAACATTGACAAAGAAATTAAAAATGATTCAAAGAAATGGAAAGATGTCTTGTGCTCTTGGATTGAAGGAGTTAATATTGTTAACATGGCCGAAATGCACAAAGAAGCCTACAGATTTAGTGCAATTCCTGTTATGAAGCTGTAGTATTTCCCACAGAACCAGAAAATAAATAACTCTAAGTTTTACATGAAGCCATTAAAAATTGTCAAAATGATCTTGAGTAAAGACAACAAATCTGGAGGAATAAACCTCCCAGAGTCCTTACTATAGTACAAAGCTACAGTAATAAAATCAGCATGGCATTGGCACAGAGATATAATCAATAAAATCAGATAGAGAGCCTAGAAATAATTCCACACACCTATGAGCACTGAATCAATGATAAATGAGGCAAGACTACACAATGGAGGAAAGACAGTCTTGTCAATGGATGGTGTTTGGAAAGCTGGACATCTACATGTAAAACAGTGAAATGAGAGCATTCCCTGACATCGTATACAAAAATAAACTCCAAGTGTATTAAGGACCTAAATGTAAGACCTGATACTGTATAACTTCTAGAAGGGGATATAGGTGATACACTATTGGATATATATCATAGGAATATTTTCATGTATCAGTCTCCTAAGGCAAAAGAAATAAAAGCAAAAAAAAGCAAGTGAGACCTAAATAAACTTGAAAACTTCTGCACAGCTAAGGACAATTTGAATGAAATGAGAACACTGCCTGTGTAATTGGAGAACATATTTGCAAATAATGCAAGTGATCAGGGGATAATAGATGCAAGTTAATAGATGTAACATGGATTTAGATAACACAACTTAATGTGAAAAACAAAAACGCAATCAAAAAAAGAGCAGAGTACTTGAGTTAATATTTTTCCAAAGAAAACCTACAGATGAGTAACATGCTAGTGATAAAATTGCTCAACATTACTAATTATTAGTTAATAGCAGGTCAAAACCACAATGAGGTATCACTTCACACTGGTCAAATGGCTATTATCAAAATGTCAAAAAATAGAAACTGTTGGAGATGATTTGGAAGAAACAAATCACTTGTATACTCTTGGTAGGAATGTAAATTGGTAGAACTCCTTTGGAAAACAATATTCAGATTTTTTTAACACCTAAAACAGAACTACCGTATGAAACAGTAACACCTCTCCTAGGAAATATCTGGAGAAGAAACCCTAAATTGAGTAAAACCAATCTTCACAACTGCACTGTTTATAATATGCAAGACAGGGAAGCAATCCAAGTGTGCACTGTAGACTATGGACTTAAGAAGAAATGATGATTCTAGAAATATGCAATGGAATATTATTAGCCATGAAAAAGTATAACACATGGCTATTTCAGCATCATGAATGGACCTAGTAAATATTGTTTTTAGTGAAGTAACTTAGACAAAGACAAAAGTATATAATATGATCAATATGTGGAATCTAAAGAATACCAAATATATGTGTACATCTATATATAGCTATCTGTTGATAGATGACAGATAAGTAGATACATAGAAGGATAGATAAATAGACACATGATAGATAGACAGATAGATACACAGTTAGATAGATAGATAGATAGATAGATAGATAGATAGATAGATAGATAGAGGGTAGAGGGATAGAGAGATTAGTTAGACAAGACTGAAGGAGACTGAAAGATATGGGAAATAATTTATGTTTACAAAAGGAGAAGGGAAAGACAATTTAATGGTAGGACACTGAAAGATAAAAAGTAGTATACAAAAAGGAGATAAGCATCAAGGATAATCTGTATAGATCAGGGAATTACAAGCAATAACTTAAAATAATTGTATGTTACAATTATTGTAATAATTTATAATGCAATCTAATCTAAAAAGTGGTTGGAGTCACTATGCTGTACATCTGAAACTACACAATATAGTACATCTACTGTACTTCAATTAAAAATAAAACATCTCATGTATAATTTAGTCCTTTTTCTGCTGATAGCATCTTCCTTTAATATTGTTTCAATTTTACTCTTTACCTTTTATGAATACTGACTCAAATTATTTCTATTTCTGTTGTGAACATGTTACCAGATTGATGTACCTATATTTATTGCAAGTGAATTACTATTTTTCTCTCTTTATATCATATAAAATAGAAGCTTTTAAAAACACACCGAAAGAAACTGTTGCAACTTTCTCATGGTCTCTGCTTAGTATTTTGTTCAATATTATGCATATATTTGCATTTTATTTTTCTTAGAATAGCTCTTTCCTGAACCTCTTGTAAGGTGTCTCGGTTTTGTTTTTTACATCTCATTCATGTTTCTTTGTCTGATAAAGTCTTCATTTTCACTTTACATATAAGTGATAACTGTGCAAGTTAGAGTGTACTTGGGTGGGAGATTTCTTATTTCAGTAGTTTGAAAATGTCTTTTTAATTACCCTCGGCGTATGTTTTCTGCTCAGCAATCTGCTGATAGCCTGATGGGGGTTTCTATGTAGATTAACATAACTTTTCTTGGCTGATTTTAAAATTTTACTCTGTCATTAACTTGCCAATTTGCATATGACGTATCTTGAAGAAGGTCTCATTGTCTTAAAGTTATTGGTGTTTTGTTGGCTCACGGAATTGTATATCAGTTCCTTACCCAGGTTCAGAAAGTTATCAACTATAACAACTTTAAATATACCATCAGCTGCCTTCTAACTTTCTTCTCCCCCCAGGATTTCACTCTAATGTGCACTTCCTGAAGAAGTCTGATGGCTATAGTAGAATTTCCTCACATTTTAATATCTTGAATCTCTGCCCTCTCCTATCATTTCTTGTTTTGTATTGGTGACTTTGCTAATATCTCTTCCACAAGGCAGTCTTCTTCCAATGCTTTCTGTTGCATTCTTCATATCACTTATTAAGTTCATCTGGTCCTCTAATAATGTTTGGTTGTTTCACAGTTTCGGTCCCTTAGGTAATGTATACCTTATCAACATTTATTTTATTCCTGAGCTCACTAAACTGCTTTCTGAGTTTTGTTTTTTATATTCAGTTTTTGTATGGCATCTCTTCGGATTCTCTATTAGTTATACGGCAATATTCCATGACTTTAAATTTGTTTGCTGCAGTGTTGATGTTTGAGTGTGTGTGTGTATGTGTGTGTGCATTTGCCTGTGCATGTGTGTCTTTGTCTGTGTCAGTGTCTGTGTGTGTGTATATGTGTGTGTGTGTGCCCTATAATGTTACTGTGATTGATCATGGACCTGGTAAATTATTGCTCTGATGACACTAAAAAACAGATTGGGTTTTGGAGTCCTTGCTTTTGTTTTCTGGTAGTTTGCAATATTGCACAATATTTGGTTTTGCTTATCTTAGCTACCTCTGAAAATATTTCAAAGTGGCACATTCCAGTCGCTACTGTCTGGATAAAAGATTGCTTACATTGTCACTTCTTTCACTTCTTTGGTAGTTAATGCCACTTTTGTCACTTGGCCGGTGAACCCTTCCTTTTATCTGATATCCCTTAAGAATCAGTGCACACATTGAGGAAAGGTGTAAAGACAGGTGGGTATTTGGAATCAGGCAACTGCCTTTGCCATGTAGAATGTTGTAAGGTACATTGTCTCCACCACTGTGAATGGGAAGTAGGGAGAGTGTCATGAATGTCTGAGTGTCAAAAGGTTGGAAATTCTGTCTCCAATTTGGCTTCCTCCAAGTTACCTGTAACCATTAGTACTGGTGCAGTTGGAGGCTGATGCTGTGTGAAACAATGAGACCCTGTTTCTACTGGGAACTCTGAAACTCTGGGCTCAGATACCCTAGTAAGTTGTCCATGGTCGCAGGCACAAACTCTGCTCTTCCCTCAGTTCAGCCACCTTTATGTGTTTTAGCCCACCAAATGTCAGCTGTACACATGTGTTCTGGAGTATTGTTTTGTGTTGTAGTTATTTTTCTTGAGATGTGATCGTTTCACTGAGTGTAGATTAAAGGGGAGAGACAGAAATACTTGAAACATGTCACTCTTTTCAAAGAATATACTTTAACGTTTAAAACCTTAAATTCTAATAAGGACATTATGAGAACAGTAAAGAAAGTGAACAAATCACCTCCCTTAATATCAGAGTACTACAAAATATTTTGTTATTCCTGGGATTTTTCTTCAATTTTTTCCCACATGCATGCACATTTTAGTATAATATATGCCTATAATCTCTTTAAAATCATTTAAATTATTAAAATATTTCTCTGTGCTGTAAATATAGCCCTGTTGGTTCTCTAGTTTATAACTAGTACCTTGCATATTTCTGTCTTCCACATCCTCCTTCCCTGTCCCCAGTGGAAACCACTACTTGGTACACTACACATATATATGTGAGTCTGTTTCTATTTTTTTATGATTATTTCTCTTATATCTTTAGTTTCCTCACGAAAGTGGTAACATAGAGTGTTTTTCTCTGTATGACTTATTTTGCTATGTGCAACACTATCTGGCTCCAGTCACATTGTTCCAAATGGCAGAATTTTATTTTTTGATATGACAATGACTAAGTATTTATTATGTTATCTATATCTCACATCTACTTCAGCCAATCATCTGTTGATGGGCAGTTGATTTGTGCTTCTATCCTTGGCTATTATAAATGATGATGTTAAGAACTTTGGGGGTAATATAGCCTTTAAAGTTAATGTTTACATTTTTTTCAGATTTATAACAAAAACTGGAATTGTGGCTACATATAATGTTTCTATTTCTAGTTTTCTTAGCACTGTCCACACTTTTATAATAGTGGAGGCATCAATTTATATTTCCACCAACAGTGTACCTGGGTTCCCTTTTATTGACATTCATACTAATGTTTGTCATTTGAAGACTTTTTTTAATAGCCATTTTGGTTGCTGTGACATTATATTTCATTCTGATATTGATTTATGGTTTCCTAATGAATAGCAACGTTATGTTTCTTTTTATGTCATGAAAATCATCCACATGTATGTTTTTGAAAAGTTTCCATGAAGATCCTACAACTGTTTTTAAGTTGTGGTCTTCGTTTTTTAAATAATGAGTTTAATATGCTATATATACATTATGGATATTAACACCTTGTTGGTTTCATAGTCTGAAACTATTCCTTCTATTCTATGTGTTGTCATAAGTCCTGCTGAAGATTTCCTTTGCTCTGCAAAAGATTTTGCATTTCACAATTATACAAGAAGTGGAATCACTGTATCATATATTACATCTATTTTTTCCTCAGTATAATTAAAAACAGTTATTGTTAGTTTTCCTTTTTTTGTTGCTTAGTAGACAAATAAAAATACATATTGCAAAGATTTATCACAAAGGCACTTCTGCTCTTGTTCTTCTTCAGAGATTGTATAGTTTCAGGTTTTACATTTAGGAAATTAATCCATTTCTATTTTATTTTTTATTCTTTGGAAGGAATTGCTCTTACATCTAACTTTTACATGTAATTTCCAGTTTTCCCAAAACTACTTGTTGAAGAGACTGCCTTTTTTCCATTGTATACCCTTGTCACCTTCATTATAGACTAATTGACCATATGTGTGTGTGTTTATTTTTGGACCCTTTATTTTCTTCCATTGATTATGTGACTCTATTGGTGATATATTTTGATGTTTTGATTACTGTAGCTTTGTAGTATGTTCTAAAGTCAGGGAGGATAATACTCACAGCATTGTTAATTTTTCAAGGATAATTTTTGAAAATTTGTGCCTTTCAGAATTTAGTGTAAATTTTATTATTATTCTCCTTGTTTTGTGAAGAAACATATGGATTCTGTGAGAACAGAAATTTACTAAAAAGAAAAACATGAGAAAAATTGTAAAGTGTGGAGGATAAATCATACAACATTAAACAACCAATGGATTGCTGCATAAATCAAAGAAAAAATACAAAAAGAAATATAACAACAAAAACAAAGTTCATGTGATATAGCAAAAGCAGTATTAATAGGGATGCTTAGAGCAAAACAATGCCACTTATACAAATAAGAAATATCTCTCTCTTATAACATAATCTTACAAAGGATGTAGCAAAATAATAAACAAACTTGTTAGTAGAAAGAAAGATAGCTGAAAGATCAGAACATAAATACATAAAATAAAGATTAAAAGTAGAAATATCTAAAGAAACTACGTAGTGGCCTTTGAAAGATAAATAAAACTGATAAAATTTAATGAGACTCATGAGCAAAAAAGAGAGTGCAGGTTAAAATGCTGCAAAATAAATGAGAAGTTACAGCTTATGTCAAAATAACAGAAAGCATCATAAGATGATACAACAAACTATATGCCAATTAAAATGGAATCCCTCGAAGAAATGGACAATTTCCTAGAAAGATCTAATCTCCAAAATGGAATGAGAAATAGAAAATATTAACTGATTATCACTAATGAAATTGAATAAGTAATTAAAAAAAATCTCCCAAGAAACAAAATTCCAGGCCTTGACAGTTTCACAGGTGATTTCTGCCAAACATATAGAGAAGAGCTATCACCTATACTTCTCAGAGAATTCCAAAAATTTGCAAAGGAAAGAAGGCTTCCTACCCCACCTTTCTGTATAACACTATTATTAAAACAGGAACAAATATTTCATAAAATTACAGTTTAAATACAACTGAGAAGCATACATGCAAAAATGATCAATAAATATTAGCAAAGCAAACAAAACATTAAAGGGATTATACAGTATGATTAAGTCCCTTTTATCCCAGGGATGCAAAAGTGATTCATCACCCAGAAATTTATCAATATGATACACCAAACTAACAAATTGAAAAATAAAAATTATATGGTAACCTCAAAAGTGTCATAAAATGTTTTGACAAATTCAGTATCTATTTATGATTATATTTCTCCTCAAAATGGATATGAGGAAACATACCTCAACACATTTAAGGTTGCATATGACAAGAACTCAGCTATCATGACACTCACTGATTAAAAGCTGAAAGCATCTGCTGTTAGAGCAGGAAGAAGTCAAGAATGTTCACACTTGCCACTGTTATTCAGTATATTATTGGAAATTCTAGCCATAGCTATCCAAAATAAAAGTAAATAAAATATAGGTATTTCTGAAAAGGAGTACAAGAGTCTGCTTGCAGATGAAATACTTAAACAGAAATCCTAAAAAGGCACCACAATGCTATGAGTGCTTTTCAATGCATTTGGTAAAATTTCAGAATGTAAAATTAACATACAGAAATCTTGCATTTCTACACACTAACAACAAGCTAACAGATACAGAAAGTGAGGGAACTGTCTCATTTACAGTTGCATTACAAAAAAAAACTCAAGAAATGTGTACAACCAAGGAGGTTAAAAAACCTGTACTCAGAAAACTATAAAATATTTATAACAGAAATTGAAGATAATGAAAACAGATGAAAGGATATACTGTGCTCATAGATTAGAAGAAAAATATTGTTTAAATGACAGTACTAGCCAAGAAAATACACAAATTAAATTCAGTGCTTTTCAAAATAAAAATGGCATTTTCAGACACATAAAAAATAATTATTACATTTACATGTAAACACAAAAGAGTTGAAGTCACAAAGAAAAACAAAAGAAAAGATAATGAACAAACTTAAAACACAAACAACTTTGACAAAGAACATAGAGGATGTAACACTGTCCCTGATTTTAAATTATAATACAAATCTACAGTAATGAATATGGTAGAGGCACAAAACAAACAGAATAATGGAACACAACAGAATGCCTAAAAGTGAAATCAGACAGTTATGGTCATTTAGCCCATTACAAAAAAATGAATATACAGTGGGGGAAAGGTAATCAACAGGCACATGAAAATGGTCAACATGACTAACCATGAGAAAAAAGCAAGACCATAACTCAATGAGATATTATGCCACTCCTGTCAGAAAGACTATGATCAAAACGGTAACAAATATAAATATTGGTGAGGATGTAAGAAAAATCACCCTGCTGCACTGCTTGAGTGAATTTAAATTTGTGCTGCTTCTGTGGAAAACAGTATGGAGTTTTATCTAAAAATTAAAAATAAAATATGAACCAACATTTCCATAACTAGATACTTATTCCAATAAAATGAAAACACAAATCAGAAAAGATAAATTCAACCCTATATTCACTGTGGCATTATTTACAATAGCCAGGCTATAAAAGAAAATTAATTGCTTTTCAATAGATGATGGATAAAGAAAATGTGTGTTTATAGTATATATATCTACCCAACTATTAACTGCAGATTTATCTATATTTATATATATACGCACACTAAACTTATATATATATATATGCACTCATACCCATAAAAATACAATGGGTTATTACTCAGCTATAAAAAGAATAAGTTCTTGTCATTTGCAACAAATGTGTAGACCAAGAGTGTAATATGTTAGGTGAAAGAAGTCAGACACAGGAGGACAAATGCAGAAAAGTTTTACTCATATTTGGAATTTAAAGAAATGAACATAACAAAACAGAAAAGAATTTATATATATAGAAAGCAACAGGTTGCTCAAATGAAGGAGGGAAATGTGGTGAAGAAAAACAAATAGTTGAGAAAAATTAAGAGAGAAATATTTCCAGTTGCAAATTAAAATATCAGGGACAAGAAATTTACTGTGTGGGGAATAGTCAATAACTATGAAATATCTTTAAATAGCAACTATCAAAACTAGATTTATCTTTTGATCAGTTTGAAATGTATTAAAAATAGCAAAAGTTATGTTATGTAAGAGAAACTCACACAGAGTTATAGATTAAAGTGCACTTCAAAAACAAACAAACACACTTATAGAAAAAACAATTTGATTTGTAGTTTACAAAGGCAGTATTTGGGAAAGGAGAAATTGATTAATGCACTCAAAAGCTAAAAAACTCTAGCCGTAAAATAAACCTGTTCTAGGGATGCCCCGCAATAACATGAAAATTACAATTAATACTGCTTTATGTTCTATATTAATGTTGTTAAGTGGGTAGACCATAAGATTTCTCATCACAACCAAAAGACAAATTGTATTTCTTTAAAATTGTATCTAAATAAGATAATGAATTCTCCCTAAACTTGCTATGATATTTATTTCTTAATACTTATAAATCAAATCAATATCCTGTGCACCTAAACTTACACAATGTTTTATGCCAATTATATGTCAATAAAGCGGAAGTAAAAATGGAAATTCAAAGGTCATGATTTCCCATGACATTTTTCATGATTCGTTTTGCAGCAAGTAAACTTGAGTCATGATATACTTATCCTAGGTAAAGATACTAATAAATAAGTGATTCAAATAAATTATACATAAAGATACTAATAAAATTAGGATTTTACCATGCTTTAAGCTTTCTTCATGTTAACAGCCCACTGCTTCTTTAGGTATCAAAATTTCACTCTGTGTATTCATCTGATATTAGGGAATGGATACAAATTTAAAACTGGCTGCTCCTGCTCTGAGTGATAAAGTTCAATGTCTGTGACCAATGGTCTCATCTCCCCGACAGCATCTGTAAGAAATGATTATGCTAGGTTGCTAAAAATCTCAGCATGGTAAAATCTAAGGACTCCTACAATTCTTAACTGTTTTGCAATGGGAATGCAATACTGACAAAGACTTGATTTTGGATAACAATGTGGTGTTTTCTCATGGTTGCATTAGGGTATGTGAGGATAACCCCTCAGATCCACAACAAATATTCTTGCTCAAGTGCTGGTCCAAGAAGTGCAAATTTCTGCATTACTAGGACTGAGGACTGCTCTCAAAATGATGACCATGCTCACTGCATTCCAGGTAGTACAAGGAAAAAAGTTTATTGCAATTTCAAGGTGAACGGGAATAAGTCAGTGATTCAGTCCCTATAAATTAGTCAACGGGTGTTCAAAGCCAAAGTAAGTTGTGTCAACAATGAGAATTAAAAGAAAAAAAAAACTTAAACATAAGTTTAAATTAAAAAGAAGACACAGTCCAGTGCTGGGCTCTGGGGGCTGCAGAATGTATATGCCTCAGTCCAATTCAAGGATTCAGTGGCTTGGCCCTAGCATCAGCTCTGGATTCAATGAACAGGTAACAATTAGTATACAGGGAAAAATATAATCTACCTCTCCCTAATCTGAAGAAAATCTGGTGGTTCAATGAAACTCTTATCTCACAGACATTCTGACAGGTGCAGAGGAATAACTCACTGATGACTCAACTAAGACATACTTAGTTACTGCTTAACAATCCATCTTCACACACACCCAGTGGTAGAGAGATTTGTAGTATTTAATGGGAAGAATTCATTGGGCAGAGCTCAGAGTATAATTTTCAAAGCACTAGCCAACTTTTGACATTGGCCAATATTCTAGCTTTTCTCAGGTAGAAAACTACAGATGGACAAATAATATTCTTCCTTAGAATTTCTAATTTTGAAAGTAAACTGTAGCCTTTGACTTATCAGTATAGAACCTTGTTAAGATGATCACGCTAAGACCCACTGTCTGATAAGAGAGCTGGAAATTAGCTGCTGAACCAGCCCATCTGAACCCCAGACTGCTAATGTAAGCAACAACATAGCCACCATCAGAGTTGAGCTGACAAATTTAAAACCGTGATGTTTCTGTTGTAGGAAACACCACTGCTCTCTAGACACAGTTCTCCTGCTGCAAGTGGGCTCTTTTATTCTCTTGGTGAAGGTCATATTTACAGGATGTTGTTAGAGATTACCCTGGCCAATTTGCCCATTCTCCAGATTATCAAAGGCTTTCTTCACAAATGGAGACACATTTTCGGACACAATGTTACCATTTCAGTCTTATCAGATGACACTAGCTGCATCATTGTGAGTAAAGGCCTTAGGATCCCTGAACTTGCCTACAATTTTTCCAGCATTTCAGGGCATTTCACATTCTGAATATGCTTCACCTTTTATTTAAAATTAGTGGGAAATAGTCAAAGTCTTCCATGAATATTTTATATTTCCTAATATCTGCAGAAATTTGGTATTCTTGCAGTTGGAAAATTTTTAATTCCACCACCCTCACCTCCTTCTAGTCCACATAATTTAGATTGCAATTTGGTTACTGAATACGAGAACCACAACCAAGGGGATATTACCACTTAGATACTTACTTTGTGAAGGTTAGAAAGGGCACAACTTATTTGGTGTGTATAAACCTACATTAAATGTTTGCAAAGGCACTGTCTCTTCTGGACAAAGCTCTGATTCTAAGAAGTATATTAATAATAAGTCAGTATAGTTATTGGTATGGGGAAGAGATTCAGCTGTTTTGTGGTGGGTGGGTGATGAAGAGACAGGAACAAATCCAGCAAATGTGAATGGATTGCTTTATGCCTCTGCAGGCATGAATTAAGAAGTAAATATTACTTTGTCTCCTGTACCTAACTCCACTTACTGTCTTGATTGACTTGTCCTTGGGCTATGAAAGATCTAGTTTGCGGTGAAGACCATAACGAAATAGTTTGAAAACCATGAGAGTTTTCTTGTTTCAGGAAAGTAGATATTGCTTAAAGTCAACATGTGTTTTTCATTCACTTAATACAAAAATGCATCCTGTGACATGTGTTGTGCTTACTGTGCTGGTATCCAAGTTAAACAAGGAAAGGGGGATAGACTGAAAACATCTGGAGGAGGTGGTTTCTGTGCTGAGACAGGGAAAGTCTAAGTAGATAAAAGGAGGACACCCAAAATCCAAGGATGAGCTGGAGTAAAAGTGGTGAGGTTGCAGCTAACATAGTTGACAATCGTTTGCCTGGATATATTTCCAGATACAGTGAAACATAAAGATATACCAAGGTAGTGAGATGCCAGATTTATAAAGAAATGACTAAACCAAGATGAGTTTGTGTGCTTAGAGTTGGAAAGGCATTAAATGCCACCCTGAGGACGTAAGCTTGTCTTTGGCTTGAATATAAAAGCAACATAAAGTATTGACTTGAAAATATAATGTAGACTCTTGAGGGCAGGAAATGAAAGCACCAATTTTAATGCTTTGAAAACAGCACAAAGAAGACCATAGATAAAATTACTTCTTAAATTCTACCACATGCTGAATGTGCCATCTGAGACTACATCATGTGACCTTTATGATTCCAGGGATGACATAATAGAGACCATGATCCCTGGGCCGGTTCCTGCATTTATCTCCTGTTCCAGCCTATCCTATAAACCCTTTTAATACTTTCCAGGATGAACAAGAAACCACTTAGTAATTTTCCCTCTCTCCATGTTTTAGTCTTTTTCCAAATTCTTCCATTTTCTCTTCCTCCTTACAAGAAAGTATTTAAATTTACTCCCATATTTTTCCATCAAATGATCATATCAATCAAATATCTCTTTTTAACTTAAATGTTAATTTAGTCTCCCATTTAATCTTAACCTAATTTAAAAAAATAAGGTTAATACAGGTACACATCTATGCTTCTTGTTCAAATAAGAAAATTGCAGATATCTGTCAACATTTGCGAACATCAATTTTAATCTTTGTTATCCTGCATAAACTGGTAGTCCTCTGGTAGATCCTTTGTAATTAGGATGACGTTCATAAAGTGAAGTTGGCTGATGAGTTGGCCTTGAAAGAGAGGTAGCTGATGTATAAGCTGTCATTGTCACTGGAAACCGTGCATTGCTCCCTGGTTGAAGTTTAGAAAAACGACCTTCTTTGGCAGATATGTTGTGATATCCATTTGGAAAAGCAGAAGTCTCCACCATCAGTCCAAAATAATTACTCTGCATTGGAGACAAGATGGTGTTCTGAGAAGTAGAATTTTTGGTTTTAATGAACTTCATAATAAGGTCATTTGCTTCAGTGTATCTGCTTTGAGTGTGCCAGTGGACAATGTTCAACTGATTTAAAATAGCATGCTGATCTACTGCAATTTGTTCTGGTGGTCTGATGGACCAGAAAAATCACCGCTGATCGGGGTAGTTTTATCACCAATTATGTGGCTAGTAGAGGGCTTTCTAATTAGAGGCATTTTTAATTTTGCAAAAGGTAAAAATGCACTTTCTCCACTAGTGTCAGCCACAAAACCAGAATTATGAGTATCCACATTACCCCCTGCAATAAAGTGCTTCTTATTGAAATCTTAAGACAATGAAGATACCAGAGAGGCATTTTTAATCCCAACTCTTCTTTTTATTCTGATTAAAACCTGGGGAAAGACTCGTTTAAAATTTGAATTATGGTAGATCTGCAGCTACAATCAAAGTGAAAAATTTTAGTAATATTTTAAACCAAAATACAAGACTACAATAAGCCTAACGTATAAAACATCAGATTTCACATTTACAATGCACAGATAATATCATGAAAATATGAACATTGCTATTTTTTAAATTTCCTTATTTGCAAAATACACATACAAGTAGTATAGTCATCAAATTAAAGAAGTTAGCATTTGCAGTAACTGTGAATGCCACTTTTCACAAGCAGCTTTAATACCTTTATATAGATTTCTGATAAGATTCATAGTTGCAAGCAAAGTTTCTCTGAATCTTGAATACATATGGCACTGTCCTCATTTTTAGAAAAAATAAAGAATTTAAGACTTGGTAATTTTATACAGTTTTCAAAATCTAGCTTTAAATATATATTACCATAGACTGATGTACAACATAAATTTTCATATATAAGTTACCAAGTGGTTACTAAAATTTCTGAATACCTTGCTTAAAACAGAGACTTCTTTTCCTTGTGCCAGAAAGTCAGCTAGACAAGCAGATCTTTGAAAATTCTGCCTCACTTTACTAAACCCATAAAGGTTAAGCTGTCTAACTAAACTTTTCATACTTCCAGTTTAAATATTCTGAAAGGGGCCTTTCTTTCCAAAACTACCTTCTTAAAGACATCTTCATCAATCACTATGGAAGATCCATTATCATCCCACCAGATGGATTGATATTGGTCACTCCTAGCCATTTTCCAGAGTTTTCTTGGAAATCTCAGAGAACGAAAATCATTATCTTCATCTGGTTCTGAGACACAATGTGTAACATGGTCTTTTTATCAAAGATTCTTCAGACAAAGTCTGAAAAGCATTTTCTTCAATCATAGACCTTAAGTCCAAGTCCCCAGAGAATGTTTGATCACACAATAGAGATCTACCAGAGTTACCTGAAACAGTTGGTCCATCTTTATGAGACACATCTTGAATTTCTGAAGAAACATGTGTCATCTCAAATAACTTTTTCTACAGCTACTTTTATAATCTGCATGATTTTGAGCACTGCAGGTTCAAATGCTGATTTGGCAAGCCTGCACAGATAAACTGCTAGGCAATCACAATGGTTCTCAACCTGAGTAGCTGTGTCATCACAATACGACTGGTATCCCAGCAACCCAAGTGTAAAATTCCGCCAGTGTTTACTTCTCATTCATCCAGTTAAAATGAAACATAAATGTTGCTTATTTTTATAGTGTGATCTGCAAATATTATCCCCACAAAATCTTTTTAAATAATATAATTTTGGGGTCTATGAAATAAAACCAATCTCCATACTTTTGTACACAAATTTATACTAGATTGGTGAACAGAGAATAAATAATGCAAAAAAAATAATTTTAAAGTTTTGGAAGTTAAAGTGAAATTTGTGTAAAACCTCTACAGAAAATGTGTAACAATTTCAATATCATTTGTTATTAAAATTAAACATAATTTGATTCGGAAATGGAAGTATGTATTTATCTGTGTTCTTTAAAATAAGTAGCTGTATATTCAAAATATGAGAAAAATAAATATCAGTTTATTTGGAATGTTAATAAATAAATTGTAAATATTTATAAAATAAAATTTTATTTATATAATCAATCAAATTTAAGAAATCCCAAAGGGGGAAATTTTTGTTTTAAATTGTAATTCAGTGGTATAAGTAAAACAAATATAATTTAATATTCTGGTATAAAAAGTACAAAAGAGACAATCTTATTGTATATTTGCAAAAGTTTATTTTTGCCATTCTTTCAGTCAGAGGTTTTTCAGTCCCTAGAAGGAATAAATTTTCATGTCATCTGTATAATCCATACTCTTGTGGCTTCTGTTATGTGTTCCAAAATGCTGTTGATAAATACTCTTATGTACAAGATCCTGGGTTCAATAAGCAGTGCCTCCATTAAGGGGCAAACAAACAAACAATCAAAAAACAAAGAAATAACAGTATATGTGGTTTGGGGTGGAAAATACCAGGTAATGCATTTTAGGAAGCAATATGTTTCTCAGTCTTCAAATAGTTGGCATTGTTTATATAATACAGCATTTTAAGGCAAGTGTTCTGTTCACTAATTGTAAATGATAGCTATGTTCTGTATCAGTAAACTGATATAACTGGTATTATATATTATATATAAATCCAGTATAACTGGATTTATACCAAAATTTATATTATTTATTTCAAAATAAATTCCATTAAGGATAAGCCAAATTCAAAATGACAGATATAATTTTAAGTAAATAAATGTAAAATCAAGCTGTAATGTAAATTCTTACTTCAGTATCTGTAAATTCCATTCTAAATAAATATTAGCAACCTGAATTCATGGCATATTATATGTATTATAAACTATAGTTAAGTTGGATTTAGTCTTGATTCATAAATATTATTTAACATACGCAGATTATTATATGTGGTAACATCCTATAAAAAACAAAGAATTGAAAAATTACAATTTCAAGAAATGTAGGAAATTTATTGACAGAACTGATCTTAACTATTTTATTTAAATATTCTTTACAAATTCGCTCTATATAGAAGTTAACTAAACAAAATAAAAGCCATATATGAAAAACCCATGAGTAACATCAAGTTCAATGTTAACATACAGGAAGGTTTTCCTCTGGTACAGTAATAAGAAAAAGAAGCTCATTTTCACACGTCCTAAATTACACTACTAGAAGTCCTAGCCAGAACATCTTGTCAAGAAAAAATATAAAAGGTATCCAACTTGTAAAATTCAGTAAAGTATTTACAGATGACATAATTATACATTGATAGAAAACTCCATAGACTCCTCCAGTGACTATAAGAAATAATGAACAAACTTAGTATACTTGCAGAATACAAAATCAATATACAAATATCCGTTGCATTTTTATATAGTAACGACACATTATCAGAAAGAGAAATTAGGAAAACACTTGTGTGTAAATCTATACCAAAAAGAATAAAATAGGAATACATTTGTTAAGTGAAATAAAAGATCTAAACATAGATCTATAAATTTCAGGTGTAAGAAATATAAGTAAATTAATTAAATAGAAAGATATTCTGTGCTCATGGATTGTATACAATGTGAGGAAATATTGTAATCTATCTTTTCAATATTCAATCTCCACAGCACTAATTATTGAGGAGAATATGTTTTCTTCATTTTATACTCTAGCTTTCTTTTTCATGGGTTAATTCATCATAGGTGTGAGGGATTATATCTGGTTGCTCTACACTCTTCTATTGATTGGTGTCTGTTTCTGAGCCAGTATCATGTTGTTTTATTTACTAAAGCTTTGTAAGAGTGTTTAACATCAGAGAATTTTACACCATGACATTTAATACACTTTTTCAAGATTATTTTGGCAACTCATGATCTTTGTGGTTACATATAAATTTTGATATTATTTGTTCTATATAATGGAAAAATCTCATAGGTATTTTGACATGAATCAAACTAAATGTAGATTCCCTTGGGTAGAATGGTTGTTTCAACCACATAGATTCACATCATTAACATAAGAGATCTTTTCATTTCTTTGGATCAGTTTTAATTTCCTTCACTAATGTTTTCTGTTTTTTAACGTATACGCTTTCACCTTATTTGTTAAATTCATTTCGAGGTGTTCTTTTCATATATATATAATTATATGCATAATATATGTAAACTCGTTTCCTACACAAATACAGCCGGCAGAAGGCAGTGGCAAGACCTATTCAAATTACTGAATGAAAAAAGCTGTAATCAAAGATACTTTATCAAGCAAGGCTATCTTTGAGAATAGAAGGAGAGGTAAATAACTTCCACACAAGCAAATACTTAAAGAATTTGGCAAGAGAAAATGAAATAATGAAAGATCTACTCTAAATACAAAAGAAGCAGGATGCTATAGAAAAGAGAAAGGCATAATTATAAAGGCAATATCTTCAGTGACTTACAACAGAATATATAAGATGTTCTAAAAGAGAACATCAGAATTTTTAAGGGTCACAGAATGAAACAGGACAATACAGCGTTTTTATTTCTTGTTTCTCTTCTCTGTAGGATGGGTAAGAGTTTGTATTCTTATCAGTTAAAATAAACAGATACATTATGGGTAAATATAAATACACAACAAGGTAAACATAAGTCAAAATCTTACAATGAAATCACAAAGCCATAAAGAAACCAAGATAATAAAAGAAAACTATCAAGCCATAAAAAGAAAAAGAAATGAACAAAAAGGAAATACCACATCAACTGGAAAATGAAGTTCAAAATGGAAATAAACACCAGTCTATCAATAATTATCACAAATGAAAATGGAATTAATGCTTCATTCAAAAGATATATAGTCAGATGGGATAATATAACAAGACCCTACATAATGAAGCATACAAGAGACCCTATTTAGTAAGTGGAAAACACAATTGGAAGTGAGAAGATGGAAGAATATATTGCATGCAAATACACATGACCAGAAAGCAGGACTAGCAGTTCTTACTTCACAAAAATAGACTTTACAAGAAAGGTCATAGAGAAAGATAAACAAGGACATGATATAATGATTAAAAGAGCAATAGAAAATGAGTGTTTTACACTCATTAATACATATGCACTCAATATAGGAGCACCTAAATAAATAAAGCAAATACTAATAGATAAAAAGAGAGAAATCGCTGGGAACACAATCACAATAGGATACTATAACACCCCGTTACCATCACTGGACGGGTCTTTCACACAGATAATTAATATGGGAACAAAGATACTAAAAGACATGATAAAATAATTGGAGATGGTTGATACTTCCAAAAGAATACTTCTCCCAAAAACAGAATATACATTCTTTTCCAATACACATGGAACATTTTCAAGGAAAGATTATTAACTCAGGCACAGAAGAAGCCTCAAAAAATTTAAAAAGATAAATATTATTTCAAGCATCTTTTCTGAGTATAATACTATGAAACTAGAAATAAATCATAGAAAAACAGGGAGAAAAAATGACAGCATCCAGATTAAAAAACATGGTACTATAACAAAGGAGGGAGTTGATGAAATAAAAGAAGAAATTAAAAAATATCTTGAGAAATATGACAAAACACTTCACAAAGTCTATGGAATACAGTTAAAGCAGGTTTAAGAGGGAAGTTCTTAGTGACAAAGCCCTCCTCAAAAAGAAGTACAGTTTCAAATAAATAATCTGAAGTTCTATGTAAACTAATCATGAAGAGTAGAGCAAACAAAACCAAAAGTCAGCAGAAAGGGGGAAAAAGTAAAGCTCAAGGAGGAAAGAATTGAAATAGGGATTAAAAAATAGAAAAAAAATCAATCAAATTCTTTTTTGAAACTTTAAACAAAATTGACAAATCTCTCGGCAGGATCACCAACAAGAAAAGAAAGAGAACCCAAATAATATAAGAAATGAAAATGGAGAAAATACAAAGAGTACAACAAATTTACAAAATATCATAAGGAAATATCAAGAGCAACAGTATGGAAACAAACTGGATAACCAGGAAGTAATGGAGAAGTTTTTGGCAACATTCAGTCCACCAATATTGCATCAAGAAGAAATTAACCATTTGAACAGACAGATTACTAGAAATGGAATACAATTATCAATACAATAAAAAATATCTGCAAACAAAATTCAGACCCAAAGAGCTTCACTGGGGAATTTGACCAAACATACAAAGAAAAATCCATATAAGTCCTCCTCAAACTCTTCCAAAACATTGATATGGAGAGAGTACTCCCAAACCCACACCATAAGGCCAACATCAACCTGATACCAAACCAGACAAAGACACTACCCCAAAAAGAAAACTATAGGCCAATATCATTGAGAAACATAGATGTGAATGTCCTTAAGAAAGTATTAACAAACAGAATCCAACAGCATGTGAAAAAAAGATCATGCACCATGGTCAAGTTAGGTTCATCCCAGGAACACAAGGATGGTTGAACATATGCAAATCAATCAGTCAATTGTGATACACCATATCAACAAAAGACAAAAACGATATGATCATCTCAGCAGATGCAGAAAAAGCATTTGATAAAATTTAACATCTATTTGCCATAAAAGCTCTTATCACAGTGGGCATAGAGGGACCATATCTCAACATAATGAAAGCTATTTATGACAAATATATAGCCAGCAAAATACCCAATGGTGAAAAACTGAAACCCTTTCCACCAAAACCTGAGACAAGACAAGGATGCCCATTCCCACAATTTCAATTCAATATAGTCTTGGAATTCCTAGCCACAACGATCAGGCAAGGAAAATAAACAAAACTATTCAGACTGGGAAAGAAGAGGTAAAGTTGTCAATTTATGCAGACATGACACTGTGTATAGAAAACTGTAAAAGCTTCACAAAAAATTACTTAGGCTAAAAAAGGAACTGGGCTAGGTAGCCAGATTAATCTACAAAAAAAAATTACATTTCTTTACACTACCATTGAATCATCAGGAAAACAAAGTATGGAAACAATCACTTTAATAACTGCACCCAAAACTATAAAATGCTTAAGAATAACTCTGACCAAGGTGGCAAATGACTTATACATGGAGAACAAGGAAATATTGATTGAGGAAATCAAGAAAGATTTTAAGAATTGAAGAGATACCCAATGGTCTCGTAATGGAAGCAATAATACTGTTAAAATGGCCATAATGTCCAAGGTAATCCACAAACTTAAACTGGTTTCCTATCAAATTATGCAAAACATTTATTTTGAGGACTGAAACAAATGATCAGAAGATTTATATAGAATCCAAAATGATCCATAATTTCCATAACAATATTAAAGACAAAGAAAGAGGCTGGAGCAATAACCCGACTGGTCTCCATACACTATTGCAGAGCTACAATAGTTAAAACGACATGATATTGGTACAGAAACAGGCATATGGATCAATGGAAGAGAATAGAGAGCCTAGGAATAAATCTAAAGGCCTATGTTCAATTAATATTTGACATAGTAGCCAAGAATATGACAGAGAAAAGCCCATCTCTTCACCAACTGGTGTTGGGAAAACTGGATAGCAGCATGCAGAGCAATGGAGTTAGAACAATCCTTCAATCCATACACAAGAATATGCTCAAAATGGCTTGAAGACTGAAATGTAAGGCAAGACACACTATATCTCCTAGAAGAAAATATAGGCAAAACACTCTGAGATAAATCTCAGCAATGATCTCCTAGAACAGCCTATCCAGTTAATGGGTGTAAGAGCAAAATTAATAAATGGGACCTAATTAAACTTCTAAGCTTTTACACAGAAAATGGAACCATAAACAAAGCAAAATGACAACCTACAGGATTAAAGAATATATTTAGAAATAATGCAACTGACAAAGGCTAAATTTCCAAAATATAATGACTTCATACAATCTAATAATAATAAAAAAAACAAACAAGAAACCCAATCTGAAAATGGGCAGAAGCCCTAAACAAGCAATTCTCCAAAAGAGACATACAAATGACACATAGATTTATGAAAAACAATTGCTCACTATCATTATCAGAGAAGGACAATTCAAAACGATAATGAAGTATCACCTCACAATAGTCACAATGGCCATCATTCAAAAGTCCACAAACAATAAATGCTGGGGAAGCTGTGGAGAATGGGAACCCTCCTAAACTGTTGGTAGGAATGAAGTTGGTGCAGTCACTGTGGAAAACAGGATGGGGATTCCTCTAAAGTATAAAAATAGACTTAACATATGATCCAGCAATCCCACTTCTGGGTAGACATCAATCGGAACCATATTTCAAAAAGACAACTGCACCCCAAATTTCTTAGCAGTAGCCTTCAGACAGGGGCCTACAAACACAATATTCCTTGACAGAAAAATGGATGAAGAAAATTTGATGTACATATGCAATGCAATCAATACTTTGCATTCCTATCAACACTGTCCACAGTGTTCCTTTTCCTACACAATCTCACCAACATCTATTTCTTTTCTTTTTGATGAGAGCCTTCTGACAATTTTGAGGTCTTGTCTCATTTTTGGTTTATGACTTTCCCAATAATTTATAGCTCTGAACATATTTTCATGTGTCATTTTGCCAACTGTATGTTTTCTACAGAAAATTGATTCAGATCTATCTATTCAGTTCCTATGGACACTTTTTTAACTGGATTGTTTGGTCTTTTTTTGTTTTTGTGGTGTATGAGTTTCCCATATAGTTGCATATTAACTCTTGTTTGGAAAATTTCACTTGCAAATATATTCTCCCATTGTGTTCGTTGACTTTTCACTTTATTGATCATTTCTTCTGCAGTGTAAATCTGTTTAGAGTGATACAATCATATTTTGTTTGTTTTCCATCTGCTTCCCTTGGCAGAGGAGACATATTGAGAATCAAATTAAATCCAATGTCAGAGTTTACTTCTTATATTTTACACTACGATTCTTTGTTTTCAGATTTTAGGCTTTATATGCCCAGGAGTGGGATTGCTGGGTCATATGATAGGTCTATAGAAAATTGCCTTCTGCTCATTTTCTGGCTGAGTTGTCTGTAGATTTTTGAAATGGAGTTGTATGAACGAAGTGTGTATTTTAGAAATTAGCCTCTTGTTGATTGCATTGTTTCCAAATGTTTTCTCCCATTTGGAAGTTCATCTTTTCATTCTGTTTATTTTGCTGTATAGAAGCTTTTAAGTTTAATTTGGATCTATTTGATTATTTTGCCTTTATTGTTTTCAGCTTGGGAGAGTGACATAAGAAAATTTCGTTACAATTTATGTTTTGAATATGTTAGTTTCCAGGAGTTTATTGTGTCATGTATTAGATTCAGATATTTAAAACATTTAGAGTTTATATTTGTACAGTGTGATGGAGTGTTCTAATTTCATTGATTTACATGTAGATGTCTAACTTTCTCAACATCACATGCTGAAGACTCTTTTAGGCATTATATAATTTTGATTCCTTTGTCATAGTTTAGTTGACCATAGGTGTGATGTTTAATTCAGCCTCTGTGTTCTGTTCCAGTGATATAGATGTTTGTTTGTTTTCCAGCATTGTGCTGTTTTGATTACAGTTTTTGTAATATAGTCTGAGATCTGGGAGGGATATGCGTTATGCAACCAACTTTGTACTTTTCCCTCATTGTTTCTTTTGCAGTTCTAGTTCTTTTGCTTTTCCATACAAATCTTAGGACTGTTTTAAGTTCTGTGGAAAATATCATGTAATTCGATCTGAATCACTTTATATTTGTAGACATTTTTTGTAGTATACATATTTTAACACTATTAATTCCTCTAAACTAAGATCTTGAAATTTCTTTCCATTTCTTTGCATCAAATTCAAATTTCTTTATCAGTGTCCTATTGATTTTATTATCTTGGATTTTTCATAGATTTTTCATTTTTGATCTGTTTTCATATGGATTTTTTTTAAATAATGGAATATTTCACTGTTAGTATAAAGAAATGTGACATTTTTTGTATATTAATCATGAATCATCCTACTTTGCTAAATGTCTTTAATAGTTTTAGTTGTTTTCATGTGGAGAATCTTTAGGGTTCTCTATATAGAATATCCTGTCATCTAAAATAATAACAGTATTACTTTATTCAATCCAACTTGAGTAACGTTTTTTCTTGTCCGATTGCTGTTGCTATGACTTCCCATACTGTGTTTAATAGAAATGGTGAGAGTGTGCATCCTTGTTTTATTCCTTAATTTGGCTTTCAGTTATTCACTTTTGCATATTATGTTGTCTGTGTGTCTGTAATTAATGACTTTAGTTATGTTGAGATATATTTCCTGAATCCTACTTTGGTAAGAAGTTTCTGTTTTTGTTGATTCTACTGTTCTTGTTGTTGTTGCTGCTGCTGTTTTAATGAATGAAAGTTGAAGTTTGTGAAATGTTGTTTATCGATTTATTGGGATGACCAAGTCATTTTCCCTTTTTCTTTTGTTAATGTGGTGTATCAAACTGATTGATTTCATGTAATTTCAACCTCTCTTATGACCCTGCAATGAATTAAAGTTGATCATGTTGTATGATTCATTTTAGGTATTGCTGGATTTAGTTTATTAATAATACTTTTTTGAATTTTTGCATCTATTTCAATCAAAGTTATTGGCTTGAAATTCTCTTTGCTTGTACTTTGTTTGTTGGCTTTGCTATCAGGGTAATGAAAGCTTCATAGAATTAATATGGGAGTTCCCTACATCTTCACTATTTTTGAATAGTTTGAAGAGTATAAGTCCTGCTTTGTATTTTTCTGCAATTCTCCACGGGAGCTGTTTAAATCTGCACCAATGTTTAATGTTTTTTTAAATGCAGATTCTATCTTTCTTCTAGTAAACAGTTTGTTCAAATTAATGTTTCTCCTTATCTCTGTCTATTTCTAGACATTTGTCTATTTCTTCTAAGTTTTCCAGTTTATTAGCATGTAATTGTGACAAAATGTTCCCTTTTTTGTATATCTGAGAGAACAATTGTTATTTCTTCACTTTTATTTCTGAATTTATTTCTTTGGAGCATCTCTCTTTTCTTCATGATGCACCTGGATAGAGGTTTTTTGATTTTGCTTATCTTAAAAAGAAAACAAAAAACAAAATCATTGGTTTTACTACTTTTTGAATAGTTGTTTTTGCTCTCTAATTTACATTAACACCTGTAATATTTAGGATCATGTTTTTTTCTTTTTTTAACTTTTTTAAATTGATTTCAAATCATTTTACAAAGTTGTCTCAAAGTCCATTTTAGAGCACACTTTTTTAGGTACAATTAACATATATACATTTTTTCTCCCATTTTTTCACCTGTGAGCTGCCGTTAACGTCTTTTATATATTTCCCTGTGCTATAGAGTACAATCCTGTTTATCTATTTTACAATTTTGACCTCCCAGCCTATCTCTTCCCACACCCCACCCCTTGGCAAACAACACTTTGTATTCTCTGCCTGCGAGTATATTTCTGTTTTCTATTTATGCATTTTTTGCTAAGTTTGGTTTTGTTTTTTGATTCCACACATGAGCCATCTCATATGGTATTTTTCTTTCTATTTCTGGCTTACTTCACTTAGACTGATTTTCTCCTGGACCATCCATGTTGCTGAAAATGGCATTATATTGTCAGTTTATAAGAATGACTACTATTCCATTGTATAAATATACCACCTCTTCTTTATCCAGTCAACTGTCGATGGACATTTAGGCTGTTTCCATGTCTTGGCTATTATAAATAGTGCTGGCTATGAGCATTGGAATGCAGGTGTCTTCCTGAAGTAGGGTTACTTCTGGATTTATGCCCATGAGCGGGATTCTTGGGTCATATAGTAAGTCTATTCCAAAGCTTTTGAGGAATCTCCATCCTGTTTTCCACAGTGGCTTCACCAACCTGCATGGCCCCCAGCAGTGAAGGACGGTTCCCTTTATTCCACAGCCTCTCCAGCATTTGTCATTTGCGGATTTTTGAATGATGGCCATTCTGACTGGTGTGAGGTGATATCTAATTGCAGTTTTGATTGGCATTTCTCTGATCATCAGTGATATTGAGCATTTTCTGATGTTCCTTTTGATCATTTGTATGTCTTCCTTGGAGAATTGCTTGTTTATGTCTTCTGCCCAATTTTGGATTGGGTTGTTTATTTTTTCTTATTCAGTTGGATGAGCTGCTTATATACTCTGGAGATCAATCCTTTGACGGTTTCATATGCAAATTTTTTCCCATTCCGTAAGTTGTCTTGTTGTTTTACTTCCGGCGTCTTTACTGTGCAGAAGCTTGTAAGTTTCATTAGGTCTCATTTGTTTATTCTTGGTTTTAATTTTTATACAAGGAAATTTATGCAATATATATTTTCTATATATTGTAACATATTTCTATATATTGTAACATATTCTCTGCATATAGTGAGACTTTTACCTCTTCCTTTCCAATTTGCATCCACTTTACTTCTCTCTCTTGTTTGATTGCTGTGGCTAGGACTTCCAAGTCTATCTTGAGTAGGAGTCGTGATAGTGTGCATTCTTTTACTTTCCCAGATTTTAGTGAGAAGAATTTGACTTTCTCACCATTGAGTACTATGCTGGCTGTAGGTTTGTTATCTATAGCTTTCATGATGTTGAGATATATTCCCTCTATGCCCACTTTGGTGAGAATTTTTATCATACGTGGGTGTTGAATTTTATCAAATGCTTTCCTGCATCTATTGAGATGATCATGTGGTTTTGGTTCCTTCTCTGGTTGATGTGCTGTATTACATTGATTGATTTGCATATGTTGAACCACCCCTGTGTCCCTGGCATGATCCCCACTTGGTCATGATGTATAATCTTTTTTCTGTGTTGTTGGATTCTATTTGCTACTATTTGGTGAGGATTTAGTGTCTGTCTTCATCAATGATATTGGCATATGATACTCTTTTTTGGTAGTGTCTTTGCCTGGTTGTGGTATCAGGGTGATTGTGGTTTCATAGAATGACTTTGGGAATATTCCTTTCTTTTCAAACATCTGGAAGAGTTTGAGAAGGACTAGTATGAGTTCTTCTGTTATGTTTGGTAGAATTCCTCGGTGAATCCATCCAGTCATGGCTGCTATTTTTAGGGAAGTTTTATATTGCTATTTTAATTTCATTTCTGGTGCTCTGCTTCTTCAAGGGGTCAGTTACGTCTTGATTCAGTCTTGGTGGACAGTATGATCACAGAAACTTGTCCAGCTATTGTAGGTAACACAGTTTGGTTTAATATATTTTCATACTATTCTCATATGATATTCTGTTTTTCTAAATTTTGTGGTAATTTCTGCATTCTCATTTCTTATTTGGTGATTTGTACTCTCTCTCTTTTCTTCTTTTTGACTTTGGCCACAGGTTTGTCGATTTTACTTACTTTTTGGAAAAACCAGCTTTTGAATTGGTTGATTTTTTTCCTGTGTTCTTTTTCATCTCTGTGTTATTTATTTCCTCCCCTATATTTATGATTTTCTTCCTTCCCCTGTCTTTTGGGTATTTTTGTTCTTCTATTTCTAGTTCATTCTGCTGGTGGGTTAAACTGTTTATTTGTGGTTGTTCTTTTTTGAGGAAGGCCTGTATCACAATAAACTCCCCTCTCAGCACTGCTTTCGCTGTGTCCCATAAATATTGTGTGGTTTTGCTTTCATTTTCTTTTGTCTCAAGGTACATTTTCATTTCACCTTTGATTTCTTCATTGACCCATTTGTTTATTAATAACATATTATTTAATCCCTATGTTTTCATTTTTCCCCTTTGTTTCTCTGTTGTTGATTTCTAGCTTCATGGCATTGTGGTCAGTAAAGATACTTGAGGTAATTTCTAACTTCTTAAAATTGCAGAGGTTTCTTTTATGCCCAAGTACATCATGAATCCTGGAAAATGTTCCACGTGCACTTGAAAAGAATGTATATCCTATTTTGTGGGGGGGTGCAATGCTCTGAAAATATTCACCAAGGGTTATATTTCTATTGTATTATATAAATTCTCAGTTGCCTAATTTATTTTCTGTCTCGATGATCTGTCTAGTTATGTTAATGCAGTGTTGAAATCTCCAAATATGAATCCCCCTTTATATCTGTTAGTAATTATTTTATGTACTTAGGTGCTCCTATATTTGGTGCATATGTATTAATGAGTGTGCTGTCTTCATATTGTATCACTCCTTTAATCATTATAAAATGTCCTTCTTTTTCTTTCTTTATGGCCTTTGTTTTAAAGACTATTTTGTCTGAAGTCAGTACTGCAACACCTGCTTTTTTGGTTTTTCCAATTATATGAAATGCCCTTTTTCCATTCTTTCACTATCAATCTATTTGTGTCCTTCTCTCTGATGTGGGTCTCTTGTATGCAGCATTTTAAAGGTTCTTGCTTTATCATCCAGCCGGCCACTCTATGACTTTCGACTGGAGCATTTAGTCAAATAACATTTACAATAATTGATGATAGGCTTGTGTTTATTGACAATTTGAACTTTCCTTTGCAGTTGATTTGGTATTTACTCTTTGTTCCTTTCATCTTCCTTTTATGGTTTGGTAAATTTGCTTTGTATTATCATGAATTTTTTTTTGTTTTAGTGACACCCTGATAAGTTTTTGTCTTCTAGTTACCCTTTTTTATAATTCCCTTAGACCATTAATATAACTGTTTTTATTAAATGGGTAGTAACATGATCTCAAACCCATCCTACCGAGAATAAACAATTTTAAAAGGAAAGACCAAAAAATAAATTCTCTATTTTCCTGTCTCCCTTTCCCACTCTCAATGATTTGTATGTGTTGTTTTAAAATTTTGTGTTTATTTTATTTGTAATTCATGAGTTATCACCTTTCCAGCTGTGAGTTTCAAATTTCTGTTGCATCCTGCTACTTTTCTTTTTAGAGAAAGCCTTTCAATAATTCTTTTAGCTTGGGTCTAGATTTGCTGAACTTTTGAAGCTTTTTCAAGTCTTAGAAATTCTTTATGTCTCCTTCTACCAAAAAGGATAGCCTTGCTGGTTAAAGTATCCTAGGATATAACTTTTTTTTCACTCAGGACTTTGAATATATCTTGCCACTCCCTTCTGGCCTGTAGTATTTTTGTAGTGAAATCACCTGGGAGCCTAATGGGGATTCCCTTATAACTCACTCTTTGCTCTTCTCTTGCTGTCTTTAGGATCATTTTTTATCCATGACTCTGGCCATCTTAATTATATGTCTTGGTTTGGGTGTATTTGGGTTCTTCCTGTTTGGGACACTCTGATCTTCCAGTATTGGATATCTGATTCCTTCTTTAAGTTTGGGAAGTTCTCAGTCATGATTTCTACAAAAACCTTTGTAATCCCCTTTGATCTTCTTCCCCTTCTGGGACATTTATCATGCCAAATTTGGCATGCTTACTATTTTCCCATAGGTCCCTTATGCTTTTTTCATTACTTTCTCATTGTTTCTCTTGTAGCTCTACTGTTTGGGTGCTTTCTATTGTCCTGTCTTCTCAGTCACTAATTCGTTCCTCTGCGTTATATAGTCAGCTTTGCTACGCCTTTAAATCATTCCTCATCTCAGTCAACAGGTTTACCTATTCTACTCGGTTCTTCTTTATAGCTTCCATTTCATTTTTGACATATTTATTATGTCTAAACACTATCTCTTTTATTTCTTTCAGTACTTAGATCACTCCATTTTTGAAATCTTCATCTAGTAGGTATCGATGTCTATTTCACTGATCATTCTTTCAGGGGATTTCTCTTGTTCTTTTAATTGGGAATGGTTTCTCTGCTTCTTCATCTTTCTACTACCTCTCTGGCACTGATTTTTATGAAGTATCAGTTATATACTGTGGTCCTAAAGGAGTATGTCTACCTAATGACAATGTAATAATACAACTTAGAAAACAGAAAAAAGAGAGAGAGAGATAAGGAATTTTAAAGATGGGAGAAATAAAGCTTTGAAGACATTGTATAATGAATAATATTAAAGCAATTTGAAGCAGAGTTTGAAAAGTAATAATAATAAAAATATTTTAAAAAATTTCAAAGGGATTAAAATGGTGGTATATATAATTGAATAAGAAGTAAAAATTAAGAGGATAATAGAAAATGGAACAGGTAAAAACAGATTAAAACAAGGGGGTGGTCTGTGTACTCCTGAGGACTGTGTACTTTTAATGTGAAATCTTTCTGTATTCATCCTGATTTGGAAGTTCATCTTGCTGTTTCCAGAGGCCCTCCATTGGAGCCCTCATCTGTGCTGCTCCCAGAGCATTTTGGCAAGCAGATCGCTTCTACACTAAACACTGGTTCAGATGCAGCTCTCTTTACTTTGGGCTGGCTTGTCACAATCAACAGGCACATGAAAATGGTCAACATCACAAACCATCAGAAAAATGCAAGTCCAAAACACAATGAGATTTTATGTCACTCCTGTCAGAATGACAATGATCAAACTGGTAACAAATATAAATATTGGTGAGGATGTAAGGAAAAGAACCTTGATCCATGGCTTGAGTGAATGTAAATTTGTACTGCCACTGTGGAAACACTGTAGAGTTTTATCCAAAAATTAAAAATGAAATATGATCCAACATTTCCATATCTGGATACTTATTCCAAGAGAATAAAAACACTAATCAGAAAAGATATATTCAACCCTATACTCACTGCCACATTATTTACAATAGCGAGGACATAGAAGAAAACTAATTGCTCATCAAAAAATGATGGATAAAGAAAATGTCTGTTGAATATGACACAACACTGTAAAATGATTATGAATCAATAAAAATGTAAAAAAAAAGAAAAGAAAATGTCTGTTAATAGTGTATATATCTAACCATCTGTTAACTAAAGATTTATCTATATTTGTATATCTATATATGCATACACTCTAAATATGTATATATATATGCTCACTGTATATATATATATGCACACACACACATAAAATTTTAATGGGTCATAACTCAGCTCTAAAATGTATAAGTTCTTGCCATTTGCAACAAATGGGTAGACCAAGAGTGTAATATGCTAAGTGAAACAAGTCAGATAGATAATGACAAATGCTGAATTATTTTACTCATATTTGGAATTTAAAACAAATTAACATAACAAAACAGAAAACGAGTTATAGATACAGAAAGAAATAGGTTGTTCACAAGAAGGAGGGAAATGTGGTGAAGAAAAAGAAAGAGTTGAGGAAAACTAAGAGAGAAAATTTTCCAGTTGCAAATTAAATGAGTCAGGGACAAGAAAATTCCTGTACGGGGAATAGTCAATAACTATGAAATATCTTTAAATAGCAACATATAATAATTAGATTTATTGTGATCAGTTTGAAATGTATTAAAATTTGCAAACATTTTGTTATGTAAGAGAAACTAACACAGTGTTATACATTAAAGTACACTTCAAAAACAAACAAACATACTTATAGAAAAAAAGCAGATTTGTAGTTAACAGAGGCAGGGGTTGGGAAAGCAGAATTACATTAATGCATTCGAAAGATACATATCTCCAGCAGTTAAATAAACGTGTTCAAGGGATGCTACGTATTAACATGGTAAATACAATTAATACTGTTTTATGTTATATATGAATGTTGTTAAGAGAGCAGACACTAAGGATTCTCATCACAACCAAAAGACAAATTGTATTTCTTTAATACTGTATCTAAAGGAGATAATGTGTTCTCCCTAAATTTGCTATAATATTTACTTTATGATACATGTAACTCAAATATCTACCCTGTGAACCAAACCTTACACAATGTGTTATGTCAAATATATCTCAATAAAAGCAGAAGGAAAAATGGAAAAACAATGATCATTGTTTCCCATGTCATTTCTCATGATTGTTTTTGCAGCAAGTAATCTTGAGTCATGATAGACTTATCCTAGATAAAGATACTAATAAATAAGTGATTCTGATAAATTATACATAAAGATACTAATATAAATAGTGTTTTACCATGCATTAAACTTTCTTCATGTTAAAAGCCCACTGATTCTGTAGGCATCAAAATTTCACTCTGTGTATTCATCTGAGATTAGGGAATGGCTACAAATTTAACCATGGCTGCGTTTGCTGTGAGTGATAATGTTCACTGTCTCTGACCAAAGGTCTCATCTCCCCAACAACATCAGTAAGAAAGGAACATGCTAGGTTGCTAAAAATCTCAGCATGGTAAAATCTCAGAACTCCTACAATTCTTAACTGTTTTGCAATGGGAATGCAATACTGACAAAAACTTGATTTTGGATAACAATATGGTGTTTTCTCATGGTTGCATTAGGGGATGTGAAGATAATCCCTGGGATCCACAAGAAACACCCTCGCTCAAGTGCTGGCAAAGAACTGTAAATGTTCTGCATTATCAGGACTGAGGACTGCTTTCAAAATAATGACTATGCTCACTGTATTCCAGGTAGTCCAACGAAAGAAAGGTTATTGGTATTTGTAGTTGAACGGGAATATATCAGCAGTTCAAACTCTATAAACTTGTCAACGGGTGTTCAAAGCCAAAATAAGTCATGTCAACAATGAGAATTAAAAGAAAAAATTCTTGGACATAAGCTTAAATTAAAAAGGAGACACAGTCCTGTAATGGGCTCTGGGGATTGGAGAATGTATATGCCTCAGTCCAATTCAAGGGTTTAGTGGCTTGGCCCTAGCATTAGCTCGGGATTCAATGAACAGTTAACAGTGTACTGGGAGAAATATAATCTACCTTTCCCTGATCGGAAGAGAATCTGGTGGCTCAATGAAACTCTTAATTCACAGACATTCTGAAAGGTACAAAGGAATGATTCACTGATGACTCAACTAAGACAAACTTAGTTACTGCTTAACAATCCATCTTCACACACACACAGAGTGGTAGACAGATTTGTAGTATTTAGTGGGAAGAATTCAGTGGGCAGAGCTCAGAGAATAGTTTTCAAAGCACCAGCCAACTTTTGTACTTTTGCCAATAGTCTAGATATCTCAGGTAGAAAACTAGAGATGGACAAACAATAAACTTCTTTAGGATTTCTAATTTTGAAAGTAAACTGTAGCTTTTGACTAATCAGTGTAGAACCTTGTTATGATGATCACTATAAGACCCACTGTGTGATAAGAGAGTTTGAAACAAGCTGCTCAACCAGCCCATCTTAACCCCAGACTGCTAATTTAAGCAACAACATAGCCACCATTAGATTTGAGCTGACAAACATTAAAGCTTGATGTTTCTGTTATAGGAAAAACCACTGCTGTCCAGACACTGATCTCCTGCTGCAAGTGGGCTCTTTTCTTCTCTTGGTAAAGGTCATATTGGTGGGATGTTGCTAGAGCTTACCCTGGCCAATTTGACCATTCTCCAGATTTTCACAGTCTTTCTTCACAACTGGTGACACATTTTCAGGACTCAATGTTGTCATTCCAGTCTTATCAGCTGACACTGGCTGCATGATTGTGAGCAGAAGACTTAGGCTCCCTCTCCTTGCCTACACTTTTTCCAGAATTTCAGCTCATTTCAAATTCTGAAAATGCTTCACCTTTTATTTTAAATTAATGGGAAATAGACAAAGTCTTCCATGAATATATTATATTTCCTAATATCTGCAAAAATTTGGTATTCTTGCAGTTGCACAAATTTCTAATTCTACCACCCTCACCTCTTTTTAGTCCACACAGTTTAGATTGCAATTTAGTTACTGAATATGACCACCCCAACCAAGGGGCTAGTACCTTTTAGATAGTTCTTGTGTGAATGTTAGAAGGGGCACAAGTTATTTGGGGTGTATAAATCTACATTAAATGTTTGCAATGGCAGGGTCTCTTCTGGACAAAGCTCTGATTCTAAGAAGTCAATTAATTAGAAGGCAGTATAATTATTAGAATGGGGAAGAATATCAGCTATTTTGAGGTGGATGGATGATGAAGTGACAGGAAAAAATCCAGCAAATGAGAATGGAATGCTTTATGCCTCTGGAGGCATGAATTAAGAAGAAAATAATACTTTGTCTTCTGTACCTACCTCCAATTACTGTGTTGAGTGACTAGTCCTTGGGCTACGAAAAGAGCAAGATTGTGGTGAAGAGTAAAGACCATAACGAAACAGTTTGAAAACCATGAGAGTTTTATTGTTTCAGGAAAGTAGATTTTGCTTAAAGTAAACATGTACTTTTCATTCACTAAATACTAAAATGCATCCTGTGGCATGTGCTGTGCTTACAGTGCTGGTATGCAAGTTAGACAAGGAAAGGGGGATAGACAGAAAATATCTGGAGGAGGTGATTTCTGTGCTGAGACTGGAAAAATCTAAATAGGTAAAAGGAGGATATCCTTTGCCCAAGGATGAGCTTGAGTAAAAGTTCTGAGGTTGGATTTAATATGGTTGATAAGCATTTGCCTGGATGTATCTCCAGAAACAGTGAAACATAAGGATATGTCAAATTAGTCAGATGCCAGATGTATAATGAAATGACTAAACTCTGTTGAGTTTGTGGGCTTAGAGTTGGAAAGGCATTATGTGCCACCCTGAGGATGTAAGCATGTCTTTGGCTGGAACAAAAAAGAAACATAAAATATTCACTTGAAAATATAGTGTAGACTCTTGAGGGGAGGAAAAGAAACCACCAATTTGAATGCTTTGAAAACAGTACAAAGAAGACAATAGATAAAATTACTTCTTAAGTTCTACCACATTCTGAATGTGCCATCTGAGAATACATCATGTGACTTTTATGATACCAGATATGACATAATAGAGACCATGATTCCTGGGCCGGTTCCTGCATTTATATCCTGTTCCAACATATCCTAACTAAACACATTTAATACTTTCCAGGATGAACCAGAAACAACTTAGTAATTTTCCCTCTCTCCATGTTTTGGTCTTTTTACAAATTCTTCCATTTTCCTCTTTTCCTTACAGAAATTATTTAAATTTACACCCATATTGTTCCATCGAATGATCATATCAATCAAATATCTCTTTTTTTCTTTAAATGGTAACTTAGTCTCCCGTTTAACTCATTAATCCATTTTTTTTAAAAAAAAGGATAATAAATGTACACAACTATGTTTATTTTTCAAATAAGAAAATTGCAGATATTAGTCGACATTTGCCAACATCAATTTTAATCTTTGTTATCCTGCATAATCTGGTAGTCCTCTGATAGATCAGTTGTAATTAGGATGACATTCATAACCTGAAGATGTCTGATGAGTTGGCCTTGAAAGAGATGTAGCTGATGTATCAGCTATCAATGGCACTAGAAACCGTGGTGTTCTCCCTTGTTGAAATTTAGAAAAACGACCTTCATTGGCAGATATGTTGTGATATCTTTTTGGAAAAGTACAAGGCTCCACAATCAGTCCAAAATAATTGCTCTGTATGGGAGAAAAGATGCTGTACTTAGAGTAGAATTTGTAGTTGTAATGAAGTTCAAAACACGGCCATTTGCTTCAGTGTAGCTGCTTTGAGAGTGCTCATAGACAGTGGTCAACTGATTGAAAATAGCACTTTGATCCACTGCAATTTGTTCTGGTGGTCTAACTGACATTGATGATAGAGGAGAAAAATCACCTTGATTGGGGTAGTTGTATCACCAATTATGTGGCTAGTAGAGGGCTTCCTTATTAGAGCCATGTTTAAATTTGGAGAAGGTAAAAATGCACTTTCTCCACTAGTGTCATACACAAAATCAGAATTATGTTTACCAACATTACCTCCTCCTTTAAAGAGCTTCTTGTTGAAATCTTGAGACGATGAAGATACCAGAGAGGCATTTTTAATCCCAATTCTTCTTTTAATTCTCACTAAAAGCTTGTGACAGGCTCTTTTAAAATTTGGATTATGGTAGAACTGCAGCTACAACAAAAAAAGAAAGATTTTTAATAATATATTAGAACAAAATACAACACTACAATAAGCCTAACCTATAAAACCTCAGATTTCACGTTTACAATGCAAAGATAATATCATCAAAATATGAACATTGCTGACGATATTTTGAAGTTCCTTGTTTGGAAAATACACATTTAAATAGTACAGTCATCAAATTTAAGACGTTAGCATTTGCAGTAACGGAGAATGCCACTTTTTAAAAGCAGCTTTAATAGCTTTATTTAGATTTCTGATAAGATTCATAGTTGCAAGCAAAGTTTCTCATAATCTTGAATAGTTAATGCACTGTCAACATTTTTAGAAAAATAAGGATTTTAACCTTTGTAGTTTTATACAATTTTCAAAATCAAGCTTTACATTTATATTGCCATTGATTGATGTACAAAATAAAATTTTATGCATAAGTTACCAAATCGGAACTAAAATTTCTGAATACCTTGCTTAAAACAGAGACTTCTTTTCCTTGTGCCAGAAAGTCAGCTAGATAAGCAGATCTTTGAAAATTCTGCGTCACTTTACTAAACCCATAAAGGTTAAGCCATCTAACTAAACTTTTCATACTTCCAGTTTCAAATATTCTGAAAGGGGCCTTTCTTTTCAAAACTTACTTCTTAAAGACATCTTCATCAATCACTATGGAAGTTACATTATCATCCCACCAGATGGATTTAAATTGGTCACTCCCAGCCATTTTCCAGAGTTTTCTTGGGAATGTCAGAGGACAAAAATCATTATCTTCATTTGGTTCCGAGACACAATGTGTGTAACATGGCCTTTTTATCAAGGATTCTTCAGACAAAGTCTGAAAAGCATTTTCTTCAATCACAGACCACAAGTCCAAGTGTGCAGAGAATGTTTGATCACACAATAGAGATCTACCAGAGTTTCCTGAACCCAGTTGGTCCAACTTAAGGAGACACATCTTGAATTTCTGAAGAAATATGCTCCATCTCAAAAAATTTTTCTACAGCTTCATTTCTAATCTGCATGATTTTGAGCACTGCAGCTTCAAATGCTGCTTTAGCAGGCCTGCAAGTTAAACTGTTAGGCCATCAAAGTGGTTCTCAACCTGAGAGGCTGTGACATCACAAAATGGCAGGTCTTCTAGCAACTCAAGTGGAACATTCAGCCAGTGTTTCCTTCTCATTCATCCAGTTAAAATGAAACATATAGGATGTTTAATTTTATAGTGTGATGTGGAAATAATTTCCCCACAAAATCTTTTTAAATAATTTAATTTGGGGTCTATGAAATGAAACCAATCTCCTTCCTTTTGTACACAAATTTACACCAGATTGGTGAACAGAGTATAAATATGAAAAAAATAAGTAAAATAATTTTAAAGTTTTGGTATTTAACTTGAAATTTGTCTAAAACCTGTGCAGAAAAGGTATAACTATTTTATTATCATTTGTAATTGAAGTGAAACAAAATTTGATTTGGAAACGGAAGTATTTATTTATCTGTGTACTTTACAATAAGTAACTCTATATTTAAAACTTCAGCAGAAAAAATATCAATTTATTTGTTATGTTTATAAATAAATGGTAAATATATATGAATTAAAATTAGATTAAAATAATCAATCAAATTTAAGAAATCCCAAAGGGGAGAATTTTTGTTTTAATTTGTAATTCAGCGCTATAACTAAAACAAATGAAATTTAATATTCTACTTTAAAATAACACAAGAGAAAATCTTACGGTACCTTACAAATGTTTATTTTTACCATTCTTTCACTCAGAGGTTTTTCAGTCCCTAGAAGGAATAAATTTTCCTTTCATTTTTATAATCCATATATTTGTTGCTTCTGTTAAGTGTTTGAAAATGTCTTTGATAAATACAGTTATGCACAAAGTCCTGGTTTCTATAAGCAGTGACTCCATTAAGGGGCAAACAATCAAAAAACAAGGAAATAACAGTATATGTGGGTTGGGGTGCAAAAGAACTGGCAATGCATTTTAGGAAGCAATATGTTTCCCATTCCTGAAACATTTGTCATTGTTAGTATAATACGGCATTTTAAGGCATCTCTTTTGTGCACTAAATGTAAATAATAGCTATGAGCTGTATCAGTAAACTGTAGTAAATCCAGTTCTACCAAAAGTTATAATTTTTTTAGAAATAAATTCCATTAAACATAAGCCAAATTCAAAACGAGGGAAAAACTTTTTAAATAAATAAATATACACTAAAGCTACAATGTAAATTTTTCCTTCTGTATGTGTATATTCCATTATAAATAAATTTTAGCAACCAGAATTCATTACATTTTATAAGTATTATAAACTACAGTTAACTGTGATTTATTCCAGACCCATAAATATTATTTTACATACACAAATCAAAAAGTGTGATACCATCCCTTACAAAACAGAGAATTCAAAAGTAACAATCTCAAAAAATGTAAGAAAATTATTGACAGAACTGATCTTAACTTTTGTATACAATAAATTCTTAACAAATTCTCTCTGGATAGAATATAACTAAAAATAATAAAAGCCATATATGAAACACCCATGACTAACATCAAGTTCAATGTGAACATACAGGAAGGTTTTCCTCTGGTCCAGTACTACAGAAAAGTAGCTCATTCTCACAAGTCCTAAATTACACTACTAGAAGTCCTAGCCAGAAAAACTAGTCAAGAAAAAAGATAAAAGGCATCCAACTTGTAAACAGGTAGTACAAATTTTACAGATGACATAATTATACATAGATGGAAAATACCATATACTCCTCCAGTGACTGTTAGAAATAGTCAAAAAACTTAGTAAACTTGCAGAATACAAAATCAATATACAAATATATGTTGCATTTTTATATGCTAACAACAAATTATCAGAAAAAGAAATGAGGAAAATAATTGTGTGTATATTTATACCAAAAAGAATAAAAAAGGAATAAAATTGATAAGTGAAATAAAAGGTCTAAACATAGATCTATATATTACACGTGCAAGAAAAATAAGTAAACAAAATAAATAAAAGATATTCTGTGCTCATAGATTGTATACAATGTAAGGAAATACTCTAATCTATCTTTCACATGTTCAATCTCCCCTGCACTACGTATTCAGGAGAATGTCTATTCTTCATTTTATGCTCTTGCTTTTTCATGTATTTTTTCATGGGTTAATTGATCATAGGTGTGAGGGATTATATCTGGTTGCTCTATTCTCTTCTATTGATGGGTGTCTGTTTTTGATCCAGTATCTTGTTTTTTAAATTACTAAAGCTTTAGAGGACACTTTAACATCAGAGTATTTTACACTATTAGATTTAATACACTTTTTAAAAATTATTTTGTCAATTCATGATCTTTGTGGTTACATATAAATTTTGAAATTATTTCTTCTATTAAATGGAAAAATCTCATGAGTATTTTGAAATGAATCACACTAAATGTAGATTGCTTTGTGTTGTATGTTTGTTTCAACCACATAGTTTCACATCATTAACATTAGACATCTTTTCATTTCTTTGGATCAGATTTAATTTCTTTCATCAATGTTTTCTATTTTTTAATGTATAGGTTTTCATCTTATTTGTTACCTTGATTTTAGGTATTCTTTACATATATATATATAATTATATACATTATATTTGTAAACACATTTCCTACACAAATACAACAGCCAGAAAGCAGTGGCAAGACATATTCAAAGTCCTGAATGAAAGGAAGCTGTAATCTAAAGTAATTCATCAAGCAAGGCTATACTTTAGAATAGAATGAGAGATAAATAACTTTCATAAAAGTAAATACTAAAAGAAATTAGCAACAGAAAAAGAAAAATGAAAGATCTACCCTAAAGAAAAGAAGCAGGATGCTATAGAAAGGAGAAAGGCATAATTAGAAAGTCAAAAGCTACAATGACATACAATAGAATATACATGATATTTTAAAACTGGACATCAAAATTTCTAAGGTACAGAGTGTGAAACAGGACAATTCAGATTATTTTCTTCTTGTTTCTCTTCTCTGTAGGAGGGGTTAGAATTTGTATTCCTATCAGTCAAAATAAATATATATAGTAAAGGGTCAATATACATATAAAACAGAATAACCATAAGTCAAAAACTTACAATGAAGTCAAAAAGCCAAAAAGAAACCAAGATTATAAAAGAAAACTAATCAAGCCACAAAAAGAAAATGAAATGAACAAAAAGTAAATACAAAATCATCTGGGAAATGAAGATCAAAATGGAAATAAACAACAGTGTATCAATAATTATCACAATTGTTAATAGACTACGTGCTTCAATCAAAAGATATATATTGTCAGATGGGATAATATAACAAAACCTTACATTATGAAGCATACAAGAGACCCACTTTAGTAAGAGGAACACACATCAATTGACACTCAGAAGATGGAAAAATATATACCATGCAAATGGACATGACAAGAAAGCAAGACTATCAGTACTGACTTCACACAAAATAGACTTTACAAGAAAGGCCATAGAGAAAGATAAACAAGGACATGATATAATTATTAAAGGAGCAATACAAAATGAGGGTATTATACTCATTAATATATATGCACTCAATGTAGGAGCAACTAAATACGTAAAGCAAATACTAATAAATAAAAAGGGAGAAATTGGAGGGAACACAATCACAGTAGGAGACTATAACTCCCCATTACCATAACTAGACTGGTATTTCAGACAGAAAATTAATAAGGGAACAAAGATACTAAAAGTTACGATGAAATAATTGGAGTTGGTTGATATTTTCAAAACAATAATTCTCCCCAAAGCAGAATATACATTCTTTTCCAGTGCACATGGAACATTTTCTAGGAAAGATTATGTACTCATGCACAGAAGAAGCCTCAACAAATTTAAGAAGATAAAATTATTTCAAGCATCTTTTCTGAGTATAAAACCATGAAAGTAGAAATGAATCATAGAAAAACAGGGACAAAAAATGACACCATGTAGATTAAACAACATGGTACCAAAACAAGTATGGGAGGTGAAGAATTAATATAAGAAATTAAAAAATATTGAGAAATATTACAAAACCCTATGTAAAATATATTGTATACAGATAAAGCATGCTTAAGAGGAAAGTTCATAGTGACAATGCCCTCCTTAAAGAAGAAGAGCAATTTCAGATAAATAATCAAACGTTCTATGTACACTAATCATGAAAAGAAGAGCAAACAAAACCAAAAGTCAGCAGAAAGAAGGAAATAATCAAGATCAAGTAAGAAAGAATTGAATTAGACTTTAAAATATAGAAAAAATCAAACATTTTTTAAATAGTAAACAAAATTGACAAAACTCTGGACAGACTCATCAACAAGAATAGAGAGAGAACACAAATAACATAAGAAATGACAATGTAGAAACTACAAAAAGTACAACAAATTTGCAAAATATCATAAGGGACTACCATGAGCAACTATATGGAAACAAACTGGAAAACCAGGAAGAAATGCAGAAGTTTCTGGAAACATTCAGCCCACCATTTTTGCATTAAGAAAATATTGACCATTTGAACACACAGATCACCAGAAATGGAATATAATTATTAATAAAATAAAAAATCTCTGCAAACAAAATTCAGACCCCAATAGCTTCACTGGGAAATTTGACCAAACATTCAAAGAAAAATCCATACCACTCCTCCTCAAACTTTTCCAAAAGCTTGATATGGAGAGAGTACTCCCAATCTCACACCATAAGGCCAACATCAACCTGACACCAAAACCTGACAAAGACACTACCCCAAAAGACAACAATAGGCCAATATCATTGATAAAAATAGATGTAAAATTATTTAAGAAATTATTAACAAACAGAATCCAACAGTATGTAAAAAAACATTATAAACCATGGCCAAGTTAGGTTCATACTAGGAACACAAGGATGGTTGAACATATGCAAATCAATCAGTCAATTGTGATACACCATATCAACAAAAGAGAGGGCAAAAAACCACATGATCATCTCAGTAGATACAGAAAAAGCATTTGAAAATATTTAACACTTATTTGCAATAAAAGTTCTTACCACAGTGGGCATAGAGGGACCAAATCTCAACATAATGGAAGCTATTTATGACCAACATATAGCCAACAAAATACTCAATGGTGAAACCCTGAAAACCTTCCCACAAAACCTGAGACAAGACAAGGTTGCCCATTCTCATAATTTCAATTCAATATAGTCTCGGAAGTCCTAGCCACAATGATCAGGCAAGAAAAAGAAATAAAATGATTCAGACTAGAAAAGAAGAGGTAAAATTTTTATGATATGCAGACATGACAGTATATAGAGAAACTGTAAAAGCTTCACAAAAAATACTTGGGTTAAAAAAGGAACTGGGCAATGTACCCAGTGTAATGTACAAAAACCAATTACATTTCTTTACACTACCATTGAATCAACAGGAAAGAAAGTATAGAAACAACCGATTTTATAACTGCACCCAAAAGTATTAAGTGCTTAAGAATATATCTGCCCAAGGAGGTGAATATCTTAAACGTGGACAACTAGAAAACATTGATTGAGGAAATCAAGGAAGATTTGAAGAATTGGAAAGATACCCAATGGACTTGTAATGGAAGAAACAAAATTGTAAAAATGGCCATACTGCCCAAGGCAATCAACAAACTTAATGTGATTTCCTATAAAATTATGCAAAATATTTCTTTTTAGGACTGAAACAAATGATCCTAAGATTTACACAGAGTGATAAAAGATCCATAATTTCCAAAGCAATATTCAAAAAAATGAAAGAGGCTGGAGGAATAAACCACCAGGTCTCCATACACTATTGCAGAGCTACAATAATCAAAATGACAGATATTGGTACAGAACAGGCATATGGACCAATGGAACAGAATAGAGGGCCTAGGAATAAATCTACAGGCCTATGTTGAATTAATCTATCACAGAGAAGCCAAGAATATGACAGAGAAAAGATCATCTCTTCACCAAATGTTGTTGGGAAATCTGGATAGCAGCATACAGTGTAGTTAGAACACTCCTTCACTCCATGCAAAAGAATAAACTCAAAATATCTTGTAGACATAAATGTAAGGTAAGACACAGTAAATCTCCTAGAAGAAAACATAGGCAAAACACTCTGAGATAAATCGCAGCAATGATCTCCTAGAACAGCCTACCCAGGTAATGGATGTAAGAGCAAAATTAATAAATTGGACCTAATTAAACTTATAAGCTTTAGCACAGCAAAGGGGATCATAAACAAAGCAAAATGACAAGTTACAGGACTAAAGAAAATATTTTAATGTGATGCAACTGACAAAGTCTTAATTTCCAAAATGTAAAGACTTCATACAATCTTATAATAATTAAAAAAAAAGAAACCCCATCTGAAAATGGGCAGAAGCCCTAAACAAGCAATTCTCCAATAGAGACATACAAATGCCACACAGATATATGAAAAAAAAATTGCTCACTATCATTATCAGAGAAGGGCATTTTAAAACTATAATTAAATATCACCTCACAATATTCACAATGGCCATCATTCAAAAATCCACAAACAATAAATGCTGGGGAAGATGTGGAGAAAGTGAACCCTCCTACACTGATGGAAGGAATGTAGATTCGTGCAGTCATTGTGGAATACAGGATGGGGATACCTCAAAAGAATAAAAGTAGACTTAACTTACAAGCCAGCAATCCCACTTCTGGGTATATATCAAAGAGAACTCTAATTCAAAAAGACACCTGCACCCCAATGTAATTAGCAGTGCTATATACAACAGCCATGACATGGAAGCAACCTAATTGTCCAACAACTAATGACAGTATTCAGAAATTATGCCGTACTTACAAAATGGAATAATATTCAGCAATATGAAATGATAAAACAATGACATTTACACCAAAATGGATGTCCCCATAAAGTGACATTCTAATTCAAGTAAGACAGAAAGAGAAAGAAAAATAATACATGACATGACATATGTGGAATCTTAAAAAAATATTTGGATGAGAACACAATGATTTCATCTACAAAACTTAAGCACACTCACAGACCTAATAAAAATTTTATGATTACTGTGGAAAGGGGCTTTGAGAGGATTTATTTGGGAGCTTAAGTTTTATAAATGTTATCCACTATATATAAAAATAGATTTTTTCAAAATTTATTTTGTATGACACTGGGCAGTAAGTTAAATATTGTGAAGTAACCTTTAAAAGGTACACAAATGTATGCATGTACGGGAACACTGTGCAATAAACCACAGATTGACACATAGTAAATGGAAGTACTTCAATGATAAATAAATGAATAAATGTGTAAATAAATAAATAAATAAATAAATAAATAAATAAATAAATAAATAAATAAATAAAAATAAATAAAATCTAAATAAAAATATTTAGTAATAAATGTAATACAAAGATTCACACTATATAACTTTCACCTCAAAATCTAAGAGAATACAGAAAGAAAAAAGAAGAAAATTGAATGAATGAGAGTACGGCAAATAACAAGAGAAACAACTGAAAATATAAAAAAAAAATACCTAAGTCTGTTTCTTTTAAACATTAAGTGGACAAACGTTTATGTTGGCTAAGAAAATGAAGACTCAAATAAAATTAGAAAAAAAAAGAGAAGATATTACCACTGATGTTGTAGAGATGCAAAAAATCATAAGAAATTACCACTAGACAACGATTTGAATGACTTAGAACAAAAGACAAATTCCCAGTAACGTATGTCTTCCAATACTGAATCAAGAAGGAATAAGAAAGTTAAATAGAGCAAAAGTGCGTATGAGTAAATCAATAATCCAAACTTCCCAAATCAGAAAAACTTTACAAGACGACATTACTGGTGAATTCTGTCACACATTTGAAGGCAATTTTTCACCAATTCTTCCCCAAATCTTCCAAGAATTTGAAGGGGTAAAAGATTCCAAACATGTTTTATGATGACAGCTTTATTTGCATAAAAATGATAGAAAGGACATTATATGTAAAATATAGAATATTATTCCTGAAGAACATATGTGCCAAAATTCTCAACAAAACTCAAGCAAAATGAATTCAACAACGCATTTAATGTATAATACACATACATGAGTAAAGGGATAATCCCTGGGTTTAAGGATACTTCAAAATACTCAAATCGATAAAGGTGACATACCACACTAATAGAATGAGAAATAAAACTCATATAATCATCTCAATACGTGTGGAAAGAGCATTGTATATAATGCATCATACATTTAAGTTACTCCCAACAAATTTAATTAACCCTGTCAGTGCCACGATATAATATACACACAAACAGTGTGTGAAGAGAAGCGAAGCAGTTCTCTGTTTTTTTGATTTTTAGAAGAAGGGTTTATATAGGATATGCAAAATGCCTCGCATATCATCTAAGTTATAACAATGTTAATAATCTTAAGCTATTTATGTTCCCATGCTCCTGCAGTAAGCACAGGATGTTAAATAATCAAAAATTGTATTAAAGATCATCACAGAACTTCATTAAGTAGGCCATCTCTTATCCAGCCAGCTGTGCTTGTCTTAGGTTGTCCTCCTCTGAGGATCTTACCCATCATAGGCTATCCAGCCATCCATACTGGATACATTGATTAGGCCATTTCTTATCCAGCCTGGATATGTGACATTCCTCACAGATTGTTTATCAGTTCAGCCCAAGGGCTTATTCTCTAGAGCCTTCAGACAGGGGCCTACAAACCCAACATCCCTTGACAGAAAAATGGATGAAGGAAATTTGATATATATATGAATGGTATCAATACTATCTATGCATTCCTATCAACAGTGTCCATGGTGTTCCTTTATCTCCACAATCTCATCAGTATCTATTTGTTTTCATTTTGATGAGAGCCTTCTGACAAGTGTGAGGTCTTTTCTCATTTTTGGTTTATGACTTTCGTAATAATTTATAACTCTGAACATACTTTAATGTGTCATTTAGCCAACTCTATGTTTTCTAAAGAAAATTGATTCAGATCTATGTATTCACTTCTTATGAACATTTATTTAATTGGATTTTTTTGTCTTTTTTGTTGTTGATGTGGCATAAAAGTTTGCCATATATTTTGGATATTAACACTAGATTGGAAAATATAATTTGAAAATATATCCTCCCATTATGTTTGTTAATTTTTCATTTTATTCATCATTTCTTCTGCAGTGTAAATCTGTTTAGAGTGATACAATCTTATTTTGTTAGTTTTGCTTCTGCTTCCCTTGCCAGAGGAGACATATGTAGAATCATATTAAGTCCAATGTCAGACTGTACTTCTTATTTTTTACTCTAGGATTCTTTGTTTTCAGGATTTATGTTTTATATGCCCACGAGTGGGATTGTTGTGTCATATGAAAGGTCTAATTTTATTATTTAAAGGAACTTCCATACTGGTTCCAAAGTGGTTTCGCCAATTTTCATTCCCACCAACAGCGTTGGAGAGTTCCATTTTCTCCCCAACCACCCCATTCTTTACTATTTGTAGACATTTGAATGACAGACTTTCTGAATAGTGTGAGGTAAAACATTATTTTATTTTTGTCTTGCATTTGTATAATGATTAGCAAGGTGAGCATGTTTTCTTTTTCCTGTTTGTCATCTGTGTGTCTGCTTTAGAGAATTGTTTACTGCTCATTTTCTGGCTGAGTTGTTTGTAGATTTTTGAAATGGAGTTGTATGAACAATGTGTGTATTTTAGAAATTAGCCTCTTGTTGATTGCATTGTATACTAATGTTTTCTCCCATTTGGAAGTTCATCTTTCATTTTGTTTATTTTGCTGTGTAGAAGATTTTCAATTTAATTAGGACCTTTTTGTTTATTTTGTTTTTATTGTTTTCAGCTTGGGAGTGTGAAATAAGAAAATTTTGCTACAATTTATGTCTTGTTTTCCTTATGTTAGTTTCCAGGATTTTTATTGTGTAATATATTATATTCAGAAATTTAAAGCATTTTGAGTTTATTTTTGTACAGTGTGAGGGAGTGTTCTAATTTCATTGATTTACTTGTAGCTGTCTAGCTTTCTCAACATCACTTGCTGAAGACTGTCTTTAAGGCATTGTATATTTTTGTTTCCTTTGTCATCATTTAGTTGACCATAGGTGTGATATTTTATTTCTGTCTCTGTGTTACTTTCCAGTGATATAGATATTTGGTTGTTTTCCAGCATTGTGGTGTTTTGATTACGGTATTGTTGCAATATAGTCTGAGATCTGGGATGGTTATAGGTTATGCCTCCAACTTTGTTCTTTTAACTCATTGTTTCTTTTGCAGTTCTGGTTCTTTTGCAGTTCCATACAAATCATAGGACTGTCTTTAGTTCTGTGGAAAATATCATGTAGTTCGATCTGAATCAATTTATATCTGTAGACATCTTTTGTAGTATGTATATTTTAACAATATTAATTCCTCAAAACTGTGACCTTGAGATTTCTTTCCATTTCTTTGCATCATCTTCAAATTTCTTTATCAGTGTCCTATTTATTTTATTATGTTGGATTTTTCATTGGTTTTACATTTTTTGATCTGATTTCATATGGATTTTTTAAAATTATGCAATATTTCATTTTTTGTGTAAATAATGTGGCAGTGTTTGTATATTAATCATGAATCATGCTACTTTGCTAAATGTCTTTGTTAGTTTTTGTTGTTTTGGTTTGGAGAATCTTTAGAGATGCCTATATAGATTATCATGTCATCTAAAATAATAACAGTTTTACTTCATTCAATCCAACTTGAATAACTTTTTTTCTTGTCTGATTACTGTTGCTAGAACTTCCCATAATGTGTTTAATAAAAATGGTGAAAGTGGGCATCCTTGTCTTTTCCTTAATTTGGCTTTCAGGTTTTCACTTTTGCATATTATGTTTTCTGTGGATCTGTAATTAATGACTTTATATATGTTGAGATATATTTCCTGAATCCTATTTTGGTAAGAGTTTTCTATTTTTGTTGTTGCTATTGTTTTTGTTGTTGTTTTTGCTGTTGTTGCTGTCTTAATAAATAAATGTTGAATTTTATGAAATGCTTTTAATGGATTTATTGGGATGACCATGTCGTTTTCTTTTTTCTTTTGTTAATGTGGTGTATCAAACTGATTGATTTGTGTATGTTGAAACTTTCTTGTGAAACTGCAATAAATCCAAGTTGATCATGGTGTATGATTCATTTTAGGTATTGCTGGATTTAGTTTGCTAATAATATTTTGTCGAATTTTTCATTTAAATCTATCAAATATATTGGCTTGAATTTCCCTTTGCCCGTGCTTTTTTAATTGGTTTTGCTATCAGGGTGATGAAAGCTTCATAGAATTTATTTGGGAGTTTCCCACATCTTCACTATGTTTGAATAGTTTGAAGAGTATTAGTTCTGCTTTGTATTTTTGTACAGTTCTCCAACGGAGCTCTTTAAATCTGTACTTCTATTCAACAATTTTTTTAAATGCGGATTCTATCTTTCTTCTTGTAAACAGTTTCTTCAAATTATTTGTTTCTCCTTATCTCTGTCTCTTTCTAGACATTTGTCCATTTCTTCTAATTTGGCCAGTTTATTGGCATGTAAGTGTTGACAAAATGATCCCTATTTTGTATATCTGAGATAACAATTGTTATTTCCCTACTTTTATTTCTTAATTTATTCCTTTGGAGCATCTACCTTTTATTCATGATGCACCTGGCTAGAAGTTTTTTGAATTGCTTATCTCAAAAAGAAAACATAAAACAAAATCTTTGGTTTTACTACCTTTTAGCATATTTTTTCTCTATAATATATATTTACACATGTAATATTTAGGATAATGCTTCTTCTATTTTTCACTTTTTTTATTGATTTACAGTCAGTTACAAATTTGTCTCCAATTCCAGCGTAGAGCACAATTTTTCAGTTACAATGAACATATATACATTTTTTGTCCCACTTTTTCATCTTTGAGCTGCCGTAAGATCTTTTATAAAATTCCCTATGCTATACAGTAGAATCCTGTTTATGTATTCTACAATTTGGGCCTCCCAGTCTATCTCTTCCAACCCCCAGCCCCATGGCAACCAAATCTTTGTATTCTATGTCTGCGAGTCTATTTCTGTTTTGTATTTGTGCTCTTTTTGTTTTGTTTTGCTTTGCTTTTAGATACCACAGATGAGCCATCTCATATGCTATATTTCTTTCTCGTTCCGGCTTACTTCACTTAGACTTATTTTCTCCAGGAGCATACATGTTGCTGAAAATGGCGTTATGTTGTTGGTTTATATGGCTGACTAGTATTCCATTGTATAAATATACCACCTCTTCTTTATCCAGTCAACTGTCGATGGACATTTAGGCTGTTTCCATGTCTTGGCTATTGTAAATAGTGCTGGCTATGAACATTGATGTGCAGGTGTCATTCTGAAGTAGGGTTCTTTCTGGATATATGCCCAGGAACGGGATTCCTGGTTCACGTGGTAAGTCTCTTCCTAGGCTTTTGAGGAATCTCCATCCTGTTTTCCACAGTGGCTGCACCAAACTGCATTGCCACCAGCAGTGAAGGATTGTTCCCTTTTCTCCACAGCCTCTCCAGCATTTTTCATTTGTGGATTTTTGAATGATGGCCATTCTGACTGGTGTAAGGTGATACCTCACTGTAGTTTTGATTTGCATTTCTTTGATAATCAGTGATATTGAGCATTTTCTGATGTGCCTTTTGATCATTTATTTGTGTGCTTTCCTTGGAGAATCGTTTGTTTAGGTTTTCTACCCATTTTTGGATTCCGTTGTTTATTTTATCTTATTCAGTTGGATGATCTGCTTATATACTTTGAAGATCAAGCCTTTGTCGGTTTCTTATTCAAATTTTTTTCCCATTCTGTAGGTTGTCTTTTTGTTTTATTTCTGGCTTCTTTATGTGCAGAAGCTTGTAAGTTTCACTAGGTGTAATTTGGTTTTCTTGTTTTTATTTCTTCTATGAGAAAATTTTCGAGAATTATGTCAGATAATATTTTCTCTATATTTTCCTCAAGGAGGTTTATTGTATCTTGACTTATGTTTAAGTCTTTGATCCATTCTGATTATATTGTTGTGTGTGGTGTTCTAGCTTCATTGGGAGTGCTCTAACTTCATTGAATTACATGCTGCTGTCCAATTTTACCAACACAAGTTGCTGAAGGTTCTGTCTCAATTCCATTGTATTTTCTTGCCTCCTTTGTTGAAGATTAACTGACCAAGATTTTGTGGGTTCATTTCTGGGCTCTCTATTCTGTTCCATTGGCCTATATGTATGTTTTCCTGCCTATTTAGTGCTGTCATATTGACTGTAGCTCTATAGTATTATCTGAATCGTTAGCGTAAAGAAATGTCACTGATTTTTGTATCTTAATCTTATAACCTGCTATCTTGCTGTATTCTTTGATCAGTCTTAGTAGTTTTTGTCTGGATCTTGCAGGGTTTTCTATATATAGTAACATATTACCTGTATATAGTAAGACTTTTACCTCTTCATTTCCAATTTGCATCCCTTTTACATCACTCTCTTGTTTGATTGCTGTGGCTAGGACTTCTAAGCCTATCTTGAGTTGGAGTGGAGATAGTGTGCATCCTTGTCGTGTCCCAGATTTTAGTGGGAAGGTTTTAACTTTCTCACCTTTGAGTACTATGCTAGCTGTAGGTTAGTTATCTATAGCTTTCATGATGCTAAGTTATGTTCCCTCTATGCCCACTTTGGTGAGAGAATTTATCACATGTTTGTGTTGAATTTTATCAAATGCTTTTCCTGCATCTATTGAGATGATCATGTAGTTTTGGTCCTTTCTCTTGTTGATGTGCTGTATTATATTGATTGACTTGTATATGTTGAACCACCCCTGTGTCCCTGGCATGATCTCCACTTGGTCATGAAATATAATCTTTTTTCTGTGTTTGGATTCTATTTGCTACTATTTTGGTGAGGATTTTGGCATCTGTGTTCATCAGTGATATCGGCCTATGATTCTCTTGTTTGGTAGTGTCTTTGCCTGGTTGTGGTATCAGGGTGATTGTGGCTTCATAGAATGACTTTGGGAGTATTCCTTCCTATTCAATCTTCTGGAAGAGTTTGAGAAGCACTGGTAAGAGTTCCTCTTTGTATGTTTTGTAGAATTCTACATTGAATCCTTCTGGTTCTAGACTGTTATTTGTAGGGAGGTTTTATATTGTTGTTTTGATTTAATTTCTGGTGCTCTGATTGTTCAAGGAGTCAGTGTCTTCTTGATTTATTCTTGGTGGACAGTATGTTTCCAGAAACTTGTCCATCTCCTCTAGGTTATCCAGTTTGTTTCCATAAACTTTCATAATATTCTCATATGATATTCTTTATTTCTATTTTATTTGTTGTAATTTCTTCATTCTCCTTTCTTATTTTGCTAATTTGTGCTCTCTCTCTTTCTTCTTTTTGAGTTTGGCCAGAGGATTTTCTGTTTTAATTATTTTTTTAAAAAACCAGCTTTTAGTTTGGTAATTTTTTCCTATGGTTTTTTCAATCTCTATTATATTTATTTCCTCCCATTATTTATGATTTCCTTCCTTCTGCTGCCTTTTGGGGTTTTTTGTTCTTCTTTTTCTAGTTCATTCTGCTGGTGGGTTAAATTGTTTATTTGTGATTGTTCTTCTTTTTAGAGGAAGGCCTGTATAGCTATAAACTCCCCTCTCAGCACTGCTTTTGATGTGTCCCATAAATTTTGTGTGGTTTTGCTTCATTTTCTTTTCTCTCAAGGTATTTTTCCATTTCAGCTTTGATTTCTTCATTGACCCATTAGTTTTTTAATAACATATTGTTTAATCCCCATCTTTTCCTCTTGTTTTCCTTTATTTCTCTGTTGTTGATTTCTAGCTTCATGGTACAGTGGTCAGTAAAGATGCTTGAGGTAATTTCTATCTTCTTAAAATTGCTGAGGTTTCTTCTGTGCCCAAATATATCATGAAACCTGGTAAATGTCCCATGTGCACTTGGAAAGAATGTATATACTATTTTGTGGGGGGTGCATTGCTCTGAAAATATCCACCAAGTGTAATATTTCTATTGCATTATTTAACTTCTCTTTTGCCTAATTCAGTTTCTGTCTAGATGATCTTTCCAGTTATGTTAATGCTGTGATGAAATCTCCAACTATGATTAGATTCCCATCACTATCCCACTTTTTATCTGTTAGTAATTATTTTATGTACTTAGGGTCTCCTCTATTTGCTGCATATGTATTAATGAGTGTTCTATCCTCATCTTGTATCACTCCTTCAATCATTATAAAATTGCCTTCTTTATCTTTCTTTATGGTCTTTGTTTTAAAGACTCTTTTGTCAGATAACAGTACTGCAACACCTGCCTCTTTGGCTTTTCCATTTCTATGGAATAACTTTCCCATCCTTTCTCTCTCAATCTATATATGTCCTTCTCCCTGAAGTGGTTCTCTTGTATGCAGCATATTGAAGGTTCTTGTTTTATTATCCAGCCTGCCACTCTGTGACTTTTCACTGGAGCTTTTAGTCCATTAACATTTACAATAATAGATGATATGTTTGGGTTTATTGCCGTTTTGTCCTTATCTTTGCAGTTGATTTGGTATTTCCTCTTTGTTCATTTCATCTTCCCTTTATGGTTTGGTCATTTTCCTTTGAAATATGAAATTTATTTAGTTTTAGGGACAACCTGGTAAGTTACTGTCTTGTTGTTACCCTTTTATATAAGTCTTTTAGACCATTATTATAACTGCTTTTATTAAACTGATAGTAACACGATCTCAAAACCATCCTATTGAGAACAAAAATTTTTAAAAGGAAAGACCAAAAAAAAAAATTCTCTATTTTCCTGCCTTCCTCTCCCTCTCTCAATGATTTGTATGTCTTATCTTAAAATTTTGTGTTTATTTTATTTATAATTCATGAGTTATCACCTTTCCAACTGTGAGATTCTCATTTCTGTAACATCCTGCTACTTCTCTTTTTAGAGTATACCTTTCAATATTTCTTTTATCATGGGTATAGTGTTGCTAAACTCTTGTAGCATTTTATTGTCTGTGAAATCCTTTATGTCTCCTTCTACCATAAATATAGCCTTTCTGGTTAAATTATCCTAGTGTATATCATTTTTTTCATTCAAGACTCTGAATATATCTTGCCACTTCCTTATGTCCTGTAGTATTTGTGTAGTGAAATCAGCTGGGAGCCTTATGGGGATTCCCTTGTAACACACTCTTTGCCTTTCTCTTGCTTCCTTTTGGACCATTTCTTTATCCTTGACTGTGGCCATCTTAATTATATGTCTTGGTGTGGTTGTATTAGGGTTCTCCCTGTTTGGGACACTCTGAGCTTCCTGTACTTGGATATTTGATTCCTTATTTATGTTTGGAGTTTTCAGTCATGATTTCTTCAAACACCTTTGCAATCCCCTTTGAACTTTCCTCCCCTTCTGGAACTTCTATCGTGCCAATTTTGGCATGCTTTCTATTATCAGATAGGTCCCTTATGCTTTTTTTCATTTGTTTCTCTTGTAGCTCTTCTGATTGGGTGCTTTCTATTGCACTGTATTCTAAGTCACTAATTCATTCCTCTGCATTATCTAGTCAGCTTTGTGACACCTTTATATTTTTCCTTATCTCAGTCAACTAGTTTACCTATTCTACTCGGCATTTCTTTATAGCTTTCATTTCATTTTTGACATATTTTAAATCTCAAAACACTATCTTTTATTTCCTTCAGTAATTTGATAACATCTTTTTTTAAAATCTTGATCTAGTAGGCTATCAATGTCTGTTTCACTGATCATTTTTCAGGGGATTTCTCTTGTTCTTTTAATTGTGAATGGTTTCTCTTCCTCTTCATCTTGCTCCTACCTCTCGGGCACTGTGGTTTTTGGCGTATTAGTTATCTACTGTGGTCCTAAGGGAGTTTCTCTACCTAGTGTCTATGTAGTAATACAACTTAGAAAAGAGAAAAAAGAGAGAGAGAGACAAGGAATTTTAAAGAAGGGGAAAATAAATTTTTGAAGACATTGTATTATGCATAATAGAAGAGCAAGTTGAAGCAGAGTGTTGAAAAATAATAATAATAAAAATATTTTTAAATATTTCAAAGGGATGAAAATAGGGGTATGTATAATTGCCTAAGAAGTGAAAATTTTAGGGTAACAGAAAATGGAACAGGTTAAAACAGATTAAAACAATGGGGCGGTCTATGTCTTCCTGGAAACTGTGTATATTTAATGTGAATCTTTCTGTATTCATCCTTATTTGGAAGCTCATCTTCCTATTTTCGGAGGCCCTCCACTGGAGACCTCATCTGTGCCACTCCCATTGCCTGTCAGCAAGCAGATCACTCCTACCCCAAACACAGAGTCCAGGGCCGATCTCTTTACTTAGGGCTGGCTTGTCACTGCCCTGCCCGATGTTGCAGTGAGATGTTGCAGGCTGACCAGGCAGGAGTGGACATCATGCCCTCTCCTAGCACCATGGTCAGGGGCTGCATTTCAGCAGAAAAGCTGGGGGCCACACGCCCCCTCAGGGTGCCAGTCACTACGCTGCTCTGTGCCACTATATGGTCTGCCTCGGGTTTGCACACCAGAAGTGGGCTCAGGGAAGACTGAGGAACAGCCCTGTCCCTGATCTGGCCCAAAATCCAGCTCCTTGTTTGTCTTGGTGAAGCAAGTTCTCCGAGGAACCAGGACAGAAGTATCCTATCTGTCTCAGGCTGTAAAGTCTCCATCAGACCCATAAGGCTGCTAAGTACTTAAACATGAATGCAGATTTTGCCCCCGCTACTGCCTGAGTGCAAAGAATCAGAGGGTATGGTGGCTGTGTCTGACCCCAGTTCTCTTCACCTAGAAACTTTTGTGGATATTCAGACATGGGTATGCACCCTTCCACCCACAGGGAAAATCTGCTCTGTGGTTTGATAGAGGGCCCAGGTTGTTCTGCCCTGTGCACCCACAGAAATGACACACAGCAGCCTCCATTCCCCTGGACTGCCTCAGTGCAGATATTCCTAACTTCAACCCAGCTCGTGCAGCTTGGCCCTGCCCCCAGCCTCTGGGCTGCATCTTGGGCTGGTTGTCTGTGCCTGTTTAACTTAGCTCTGTCAGTCAACTTATTCTCTGTACAGATCCAAGCCTTGGACGCTCCCCATCCATCCTGCCGAACTCTCAGTTGGAGAGGGGAGACCCAGTAAATGAGCGCCAGTCCATCTTTGCAGCTCCCTCCTTGTGGGACCTGGTCCACTCTGTTTTGCCATTTCTTCTTTCTTTCTTCCTTTTCTCCTTCCAAATTTTATGTATCTTTACCTATTGAAGAGGACAATGTTCTGCCAGTGTTCTGCAGGTTCTCTGTTTAGCTGAGTGGGTCTGTGGATGTGAGTCTTGGTGCATTTGTGGGAAAGGGTGAGTATCGAGCATCCTTCAACTCCACCATCTTGGTCTCCACCCCCAAAAATCTCACTTTATAGTGGAAGATAAACACAGACTTGAAATAAATGGAAGAGATATTTCATGGAAATGATAAGAAAGTACATATTGCAATGCTCAACTCATACAAAATACATATCAAAATAAGGGCCACAATGAAACATATATATGAAATTATATAATGAAAAAGAGATCAATATTCAAATAGGGTATTACACTCATTAAATTTTATATGGACCGAAAACCATAGATCTTAATTATATTAAGAAATATTAGTAGACATGAAGGAATTAACTGATTATAAAACAATAATTGTAGATGAATTTAACACCTAATTATTCTGATAGCCATATCATCCAGAAAGAATATCTGTAAGGAAATAGAGGTCTTAATAGTATATTAGATTATTTGAGCATAACTGGGTTACTGGACACTGCATCAGAAAAGCAGAACACATTAACTTTTGAAGTGTGCACTGGATGTTATGTAAGGAATAAACCACAAATTATGTAATGAAAAATGCCTCAGGAACTTTAAGCAAATATAGATTACAGCAATTATTTTTCCATACACATAAGTATGAAACAATGCATCAACTCTAGAAAGAAGAATCAGAAAAGCACAAACATGAGTTCAAACCACATCCTTATAAAGAATAAAATAAAACAAGGTCGATGATGAAATCAAAGAAGTAATAAAATCATACCTAGAGACAAATTACAATGAAAACACAGCTTCATAAAATGTATGGGATGCAGCAAAGACCAATCTATGAGGGAAGTTATGAACAATTAAGGCCTTCTACAAAGAACAAGAAAACCTCACACATAGGACCAAGCATACCACACAAAATAACTTGAAATAAGAACAAACAAAACCCAAAGGCATTAGAATGAGGAATCTTTAATTAGTAGTTTGAAAATAAATGAAAAAATTCAAAAAATAAGTTTAAAGTCCTAAAATCATGAGCTATATTTTCTCTTAAAAATATTAACAAACTAGTAAGCATTTAGCCAGGCTTGTCAAGAAATACACAGAGTGGACCCAAACAAAATAAGAAATGAAAGAGTATAAATAATATCTGATATTACAGAAATACAAAAAAAAGATTATGAAAGGACTATGAGCAGTTACGTGACAACCAATTGGATGACCTAAAAATAATGGACACATTTCTAGATACGTGCAGCCTGCCAACACTGAAAAAAGAGAAAACAGAAAACTTGAAAAGGGCAATCAATATAAGCTAAATACAATGTATAATTTTAAAAACATCCCTTGAACAAAATGTCTGGATGCCTTCAATAAAAGCTCTTTCCCATCAACTATTGTGAAAAATGAAAAAGGAACGACAATTCCCAAAGTTATTTCATGAGGCCACCATTAACCTGATAACAAACCAACCACTAACAAAAAAAGAAAAGAAAATGAAAAACCATTATCCTTGATGAATATTCATTCAAAAATCCTCAAAAAAAATCAACAAATTAATCCAGCAATACATAGAAATGATTACACATGATGATCGGTTGGAGTCCTTCCAGAGTCACAAGGATGGTTCAACATGCACAATCAGCATGCCACATATCTAATAAAGGAAAGACAAAATTCACAGCACCATGTTAATACACACAGAAAAAGGATTTGACAAAATTCAGCATACATTCATGACCAGAACTCTCATGAAAGTGAGTATAATGGGAATATCTCTCAGCACAGTAAAGGCCATTTATAACAAATTATAATAATCAGGGGAAAAAGCTGAAAGCCTTCTGGGTAAATTTGGGAAGAAGACAGGGACTCCTACTCTCACCAAATCTGTTCCATAGTAATACAAGAAGGAAAAGGAAAAGAAAAAGAAGTAAAAGAAATACAAAATGGAAAGAAAGAAGCAAAATTGTCACCAGTACTAATGGCATAACAATCTACACAGAGAGTCCTAAAGTCTCCACACTGACTGTAATGAACAATAAATAATTTCATCAAGGGAGCAGGGTACAAGTTTAATGTAAAGAAGTCTGATGCATTTCAACACATTAATCATGAGATATCCTAAAATGGACGTTGAAAGCAATTCTATTTATAATCACATTCCCTGGAATATATTGGAATAAATGTAACCACATATGTGAAAGATCTACACACTGAAAATTATAAAACATTGACAAAGTATATAAAAATGATTCAAAGAAATGGAAAGATGTCTTGTGCTCTTGGATTGGAAGAGTTCATATTGTGAATATGGCCATACTACACAAAGAAACCGACAGATTTAATGTAATTAATGTTACAAAGGTGTAGAATTTTCCAAAGAAGCAGAAAAAGTGACTCTAAGTTTTACATAAAACCATTAAAAATTGCCAAAATGATCATGAGAAAAACAACAAATATGGAGATATAACCCTCCCAGATACCTTACTCTACTACAAACTTATAGTAATAAAAACAACATGGCATTGGCACAGAGATATAACTAATAAAAATAGAGAGCCTAGAAACAATTCCACACACCTATGAGCAATGTATCTTTGATAAAAGAGGCAAAAGTACCCAATGGAGAAACGACAGTCTCATCAAAGTTTTGTGTTGGGAAAGCTGGACATCTACATGTAAAACAGTGAAGTGAGAGCATTCCCTGACATCATTTACACAAATAAACTACAAGTTTATTAAGGACCTAAATGTAAGACCTGATAGTATAAAACTGCTAGAAGGGAATATATGTGATACCCTATATATATACATATCATAGGAATATTTTCTTAAATCAGTCTCCAAATGCAAAAGAAATAAAAGCAATAATAAGCAGGTGAGACCTAAACAAACTTGAAAACTTCTGCACAGTTAAGGACACAATCAATGACATGAAAACACTGCCTGTGTAATTGGAGAACATATTGGCAAACAATGCAAGTGACCAGGGTTTAATAGATGTAGGTTAGTAGATGTAACATGGTTTTAGGTTATACAACTCAATGTGAAAAGCAAAAACCCAATTAAAAACAAGAGCAGAGTAACTGAGATAGTATTTTTCCAAAGAAAATTTACAGATGAGTAACGGGTAGATGATAAAATTGCTCAACATTACTAATTATTAGGTAATTGCAAATCAAAACCACAATGAGGTATCACTTCACACTCTTCAAATCGATATTATAAAAATGTCTACTAATGGAAAGTGTTGGAGATGATGTGGAGGTAGAAAATCTGTTTTTACACTGGTAGGAATGTAAATTGGTACAGCTTCTATGGAAAACAGTATTCAGATTCCTTTAAAACCTAAAACATAATTACCATATGAAACAATAATACCTCTCCTAGGAAAAATCTGGGGAAAAAACCCTAAATTGTGAAGAACAATAGTTCACAACAGCATTGTTTATAACATGCAAGCCTGGGAAGCAATCTAAGAGTCCACAGTAGAGTATGGACTTAAAAAGAAATGATGATTCTATAAATATGCAATGGAATATTAGTCAGCCTTGAAAAAGTATAACACATTGCTATTTCAGCATCCTGAATGGACCTAGTAAATATTGTGCTTAGTCAAGTAACTTAGACAAAGACAAAAGTATATAACAAAATTTATATGTGGAGTCTAAAGAATAACAAATATCTATGTACATCTATCTATGGATATCTATTGATAGATGACAGATAAATAGGATAGATACATAGATACATGGTAGATAGATTGATAGATAGATAGATAGATAGATAGATTGATTGATTGATAGAGACATGGTAGAGAGATAGAGAGATTAGATAGAAAAGACTGAAACAGACTGAAAGATAAGGGAAAAAATTTATGTTTACCAAAGTGGAAGGGAAGGACAATTTTATGTTACGATATTGAGAGATATAATGTAGTATGCATAAAGGATAGAAGCAACAAGGATAATTTGTATAGATCAGGGAATTATACACAATAACTTATAATAATTGAATGTTAAAAGTATTGTAATAATTTATAATGCAATATAATCCACAAAGTGGTTGGAATCTCGATGCTGTACATCTGAAACTACACAATATAGTACATCTACTGTACTACAATTAAAAATAAAACATCTCATGTATAATTTAGTAATTTTTCTGCTGATAGAAGCTTTCTTTAATATTGATTTATTTTTGCTCTTTACCTTTTATGATTACTGTCTCAAATAATTTCTTTTACTCTTGTGAACATGTTACCAGATTGATGTATATATATTTATTACCCCTGATTTCATATTTTTCCCTTTTAAATCCATATAGTATAGTAGCTTTTAAGAACATATCCAAAGAAACATTTGCAAATTTCTCATGGTGTCTGCTAAGCATTTTATTCAATGTTTTGCATATTTTTGCCATTTTATATTTCTTAGAAGAGTTCTTTTCTGTACCCCGTGTAAGGTGTCTCAGGTTTGTTTTTTTCATCTCATTCAGGTTTTGTTTGTCTGGTAAAGTCTTTATTTTCACTTTATAGCTAAGTTATAACTGTGCAAGGTAGAGTATTCTTGGGTGAGAGATTTCTTTTCTCATTAGTTTAAAAATGCCATCTAATTTACCCTTGGCCTATGTTTTCTGCTGAGAAATCTGCTGAAAGTCTAATGGGGGTTCCTTTGTAGATTATCATAATATTTTTTGGGTGCCTTTAAAATTTTACTCTGTCATTGACTAGCCAATTTGCATATGACATATCTTGAAGGAGGTCTCTTTGCCTCAAAGTTAATGGTGTTTTGTTGGCACACGGACTTGAATATCAGTTCCTTACATAGGTTCAGGAAGTTATCAACTATTATTTCTTTAAATAAACCATCAGCTACCTTCTAAATTTCTTCTCCCTCCTGCATTTCACTCTAAAGTGCACTTCCTGAAGAAGTCTGAATGCTGTTGTAGAATTTCCTCACTTTTTAATATCTTGCATCTCTGCACTCCTCTATCATTTCTAGTTTTGTATTGGTGAGTTTGCTAAATACTCTTCCACAAAGGCAGTCTGCTCCCAATGCTTTATGTTGCATTCTTCATCTCAGTTATTAAGTTCATATGGTTCTCCAATAATGTTTGGTTATTTTATAGTTTCAGTCTCTTTGGTAATGTATTCCTTATCAGCATTTAATTTATTCCTAAGCTCACTAAACTGCTATCTGAGTTTTGTTTTTTGTTTTGAATTTCTGTATGACACTTATTTGTATTCTCTGTTAATTATATAGCAATATACCATGACTTTAGGTTTGTTTGCTGCAGGGTAAACGTTTTGTGTGTGTGTGTGCGTGTGCGTATTCGTGTGTGTCTGTGTCTGTTTCGGTGTCTATTTCTTGGCAACTGTGTGTGTGCGTGCACTATAATGTTACTGTGATTGGTCATGATCTTGGTAAATTATTGTTGTGAGGACACTAAATAACAGATGTGGAGTAGGAGCCCTTGCTTTTCTTTTCTGGTAGGTTGCAATATTGCAGAATTTTTGGTTTTACTTACCGGAGCTACCTCTGATAGTATTTCAAAATGGCACTTTCCAGTCGCTACTGTCTGCATAAAAGATGTGCTTTCATTGTCACTTCTTAGACTTCTCGGGTAGTTAATGCCACTGTTGTTACTGGGACGGCAATCCCTTCCTTTTATCTGATATCGCTTGAGACTCAGTTTACACATTGAGGAAAGGTGTAAAGATAGGTGGGTATTTGGAATCAGGCAAGTGCCTTTCCCATGTCCAGTTTTGCAAGGTAACTTTTCTCCACCAATGTGAATGGGGAGTTAGGACAGTGTCATGATTGTCTGAGTGTCTGAAGGATGGAATTTCTGTCTCCATTGTGGCTCCCTCCTAGTTACCTGTGACCATAAGTGCTGGTGCAGTTGGAGGCCGAAGCTGTGTGAACCACTGTGACCCTGTTTCTACTGGGTTCTCTGAGCCTGTGGGCTCAGATACCCTAGTAACTGGGCCTTGGTTGCAGGCACCAAATCTGCTCTTCCCTCAGTTGAGCCTCCTTTATGTGTTTTAGCCCAACAACCTCAGCTTTACACATGTGTTCTGGAGTATTGTTTTGAATTTTAGTTATACTTGTTGAGATGTGAACGTTTTAAAGACCGAAGATTTTAGGGGAGAGACAAAAATAGTTTAAACTTATGTCACTTTTTTCAAAGTATATACTTTTTCATTTTAAATCTTAAATTCTAATTAGGACATTATAAGAACACTAAAGAAAGTGAACAAATCACCTCCCTTAATGTCATAGTACTACAAAATATTTTGATTTTCCTGGGTTTTTTCTTCATTGTTTTCCCACATACATGCACATTTTACTAAAATATATGCCTATAATCTCTTTAAAATCATTTAAATTATTAAAATATTTCTCTGTTCTGTAAATGTAGCCCTGTTTCTTCTCTAATTAATAACTGGTAGCTTGCATATTTCTGTCTTCACCCTCCTTCTTGTCTGTCCCCAAAGGAAACCACTACTTGGTACACTACACATATATATGTGATTCTGTTCCTGTTTCTTTATGATTATTTCTCTTATATTTTTAGTTTCCTCATATAAGTGATAACTTAGAGTGTTTTTCTCACTATGACTTATTTTCATATGTACAACCCTCTCTGGGTCCAGTCACATTTTTCCAAATGGAAGAAATTTATTTTTTGATATGACAATGACTAAGTATTTATTATGTTATCTATATCTCACATCTACTTCAGCCAATCATCTGTTGATGGGCAGTTGAGTTGTGCATCTATCCTTGGCTATTTTAAATGATGATGTTAAGAACATTGTGGGTAATATATCCTTGAAAGTTAATGTTTTCATGTTTTTAAAGATTTATATCAAAAACTGGAATTGCTGTAATATATAATGCTTCTATTTCTAGTTTTCTGTACACTGTTTACACTTTTATATTAGTGGATACATCAATATATGTTTCCACCACGAGTGTACCTTGGTTCCCTTTTATTAACATTCTTATTAATGTTTGTCATTAGAAGCATTTTTTAATAGCCCTTTTGGTTGCTGTGAGATTATATTTCATTCTGGTTTTGATTTAAGATTTCCTAATGTATAGGAACATTATGTTTCTTTTTATGTGAATGAAATTCATCCACATGTCTGTTTTTGAAAACTTTCCATGAAGATCCTTAAACTGTTTTAAAGTTGGTGCCTGTGTTTTAAAATATTGAGTCTAATATGCTACATATATATTATGGATATTATCACCTTGTTGGTCTCATTGTCTGAAATTTTTCCTTCTATTCTGTGTGTTGTCATATGTGTTGTATAAGGTTTCCTTTGCTCTGCAAAAGGTTTTACACTTCACACTTATACAAGAAGTAGAATCCCTGTATCATGTAGTACATCTAAATTTTTCTACATAAACTTAAAACTATTGTTGATAATTTTCCTTTATTTTTAATTAGGAGACAGATCACCAATAAATATTGCTACAATTTATCTCAAAGAAAGTTCTCCTCATGTTTTTGTCAGAAATTGTACATTTTCAGGTTTTACATTTAGGAAATTAATCATTTTTTATCTTATTTTGTATTCTATGGAAGGAAGTGATCATACATCTTACTTTTACATGTACTGTCCAGTTTTCCCAGAACTATTGTTGAAGAGACTGCCTTATTTCCATTGTATACTTTTGCCTCCTTCATTGTAGACTAATTGACCATATGTTTGTGGGTTTATTTTCGGACTCTTTATTTTGTTCCATTGATCTATGTGTCTCTTTTAGTGATAAATTATGATGCTTTGATTACTGTAGCTTTCTAGTACTTTATAAATTCAGGGAGGATAATATCCACAGTTTTATTTTTCAAAGATAATTTTAGAAAATTTGGTTCTTTCCTATTTTTGTATAAATTTTATTACTTTTTCCCTGTTTGGGAAGAAACATATGGATTCTGTGAGAATAGAAATTTATTAAATGTAAAACCATAAGAAAAATAGTAAAATGCAGAGGATAAATCATACAATATTAAACAAACAATGGATTGCTGTAAAAATCAAAGGAAACATGTATAGAGAATATGACAACAAATACAAAGTCCATGGGGTATAGCAAAAGCAGTATTAATAGGGATGCTTATAAAAAATAACCCCACTTATACAAATATGAAACATCTCTCTCTTATAACATAATCTTACAAACAACAGTTATAGCAAAATAAGAAAAAATTTGTTAGTAGAAAGAAAGACAGCTGAAATGTCAGAACATAAATAAATAAAATAATGATTAAAAATAGAAACATTCAATCAAACTAAATAATGGTTTTTGAAAGATAAATAAAGTTGATAAAATTTAACCAGACTTATGAGAAAAAAGAGTACAGATTAATAAGCTCAGAAATAAATGAGAAGTTACAGTTTATATCAAAGAAATACAAAGCATCATAAGAAGATGCAACAAATTACATGTAAATAAAATGGAAACCCTAGAAGAAATATACAATGTCTGAGAAAGACATAATCTCCATGATGGAATGATAAATAGAAAATATGAACAGATAACCACTAATGAATTTGAATAACTCATTAAACAAAATTTCCCAAGAAATACAATTCCAGGCCTAGACAGCTTCACATGTGAATTCTGCCAAATATTTAGAGAAGAGCTATCACCTATAATTCTCAGAGATTTCCAAAAATTTCAAGAGGATGGAAGGCTTCCTCCCCCAACTTTCTTTATCACACTACTACTAAAACTGGAACAAATACCTCAAAAAATTGCAGGTTAAATACTACTGATAAGCATTGATGTAAAAATCATCACTGAAATGTTAGCAAAGCAAAAAATACATTAACAGGATTATATATTATGATTAAGTCCATTTTAATCCAGGGATGTAAAAGTGATTCATTACCTACAAATTAATCAATATGATACACCACACTAACAAATTAAAGAATAAAAATAATATAGTCACATCAAAAGAGTCATAAAATGTTTTGAAAAATCATTAACTATTTAAGATTATATTTCTCCTCAAATTGGGCATGAGGAAACATACCTCAACACAGTTAAGGTCATATATGACAAGAACTCAACTAACATGACACTCACTGATTAAAAGCTGAAAGCATCTCCTGTAAGAGCAGGAAGAAGGCAAGAATGCTAACTTTTACCACTGATATTCAGTATAATATTGGAAATTCTAGCCATAGCTATCCAAAATAAATGGAAATATAATACAGCTAATTAAGAATAGGAGTAAAAGTATCTGTTTGCAGATGACATACTTTAAACAGAAATCCTATAGATGGCACCTCAAAACTGCTAGGACTTTTCAGTGCATTTGTTAAAATTTCAGAATGTAATATTAACATACACAAATCTTGCATTTCTGCACACTAACAACAAGCTAACAGATAGAGAAAGTGAAGGAACTGTCTCATTTACAGTTACATTGCAAAACAAAAATCTTCAAATATATCCAAACAAGGAGGTAAAAAACTGTACACAGAAAACTATAAAATATTTATAACAGAAATTGAAGATAATGCAAACAGATGAAAGGATATACTGTGTTCATTGATGAGGAAAGTAATATTGTTTAAATGACAGTACTAGCCAAGAAAATACATTAATTATATTCAGTGCATATCAAAATACCAAGGGCATTTTCAGAATTTACAATAAATAATAATAAAATTTACATGTAAACACAAAAGTGTTGAAATCACTAAAAAAAGAAAAGAAAAGAAAACAAACAATAAACACAAATATATCTGACAAAGAACAAAGAGGACGTATCACTTTCCCTGATTTAAAACTATAATACAAAGCTACAGTAATAAAAAGAATATGGTAGTGGCACAGAACAAAGAAAATAATGGAACACAAAGAAAGCCTGAAAATGAAATCAGACAGTTATGGACATTTAGCCCATTACAAAAATTGAATATACAGTAGGGAAAAGTAATCATCAGGCATATGAAACAAGTCAACATCACTAACCATCAGAAAAATGCAAGTCCAAAACACAATAAGAGTTTCTGTCAGTCCTGTCAGAATGAATATTACCAAAAAGATATCTAATATAACAGTTGGTGAGGATGTAAGAAAAACAACCCTTAGGCACTGCTGGAGTGAATGTAAATTTGTGCTGCCACTGTGGAAAACAGAATGCAGTTTTATCTAAAAATTAAAAATGAAATATAATCCAACATTTCCATATCTGGATACTTATTCCAAGAAAATAAAAACACAAACGAGAAAGGATAAATTCAAACATATATTCACTGCAGCATTATATATATGTACACACACACAGATAAAAATAAAATGAGTTATTACTCAGCAATAAAAAGAATAAGTTCTTCATTTGCAACAATTGGGTATAGACCAAGACGGTAATATGCTAAGTGATATAAGTCAAAAAGAGATCGACAAATGCTGTATGATTTTATTCACATTTGGAATTTAAAAGAAATGAACATACCACAACAGAAAAGGAGATATAGATATACAAAGAAACAGGTTGTTCACAAGAAGGAGGGAAACGGTGTGAGGAAAAAGAAATATTTGACGGAAATTAAGAGAAAATTTTCCAGTTGCAAATTAAATGAGTCAGGGGCTAGAAATGTGCTGTATGGGGAATAGTAAATAACTGTGAAATATCTTTAAATAGCAACATATCATAACTAGATATATTCTGGTGATCAGTTTGAAATGTACTAAAAATAGCAAACAGTACGTTGTGTAAGAGGAACTAACACAGTTTATAGATAAAAGTACACTTCAAAGACAAACATACTTATAGAAAAAAAATTAGACTTGTAGTTAACAGAGGCAGGGGTTGGGAAAGGAGGATTTCATTAATGCACTCAAAACCTACAAATCTCCAGCCGTAAAATAAATGTGTCTTCGGGATGCCCCATAAGAACATGAAAACTACAATTAATAATGCTTTATGTTATATATGAATGTTGTTAAGGGAGTAGACCCTTAGTTTTCTCATCACAACAAAAAGACAAATTGTATCTCTTTAATATTGTATCTAAATGAGATAATGAATTCTCCTTAAAGTTGCTATGATATTTCTTTCATGATACTTGTAAATCAAATCACTATCCTGTGCACCTAAACTTACACAATATTCCTCACCAATTATATCTCAATTGAAGTGGAAATAAAAATGGAATGTCAATATTCAATTTTTCTCATGTCATTTCATATAATTGTTTCTGCAGCAAGTAAACCTGAGTCATGATATACTTATCCTAGGTAAAGATACTAATAAATAAGTGATTCTAATAAATAATACATAAAGATACTAATAAAATTAGTGTTTTACCATGCCTTAAACTTTCTTCATGTTAACAGCCCACTGCTTCTGCAGGTATCAAAATTTCACTCAGTGTATTCATCTGAGATTAGGGAATGGATACAAATTTAAAACTGGCTGCTCTTGCTGTGAGTGATATAGTTCACTGCCTCTTACCGATGGTCTCATCTCCCGACAGCACCTGTAAGAAATGAACATGCTAGATTGCTAAAAATCTCAGCATGGTAAAATCTCAGAACTCCTACAATTCTTAACTGTTTTACAATTGGAATGCAATACTGACAAAGCCTTGATTTTGGATAACAATGTGGTGTTTTCTCATGGTTGCATTAGGGGATGAGAGGATAATCCCTGAGATCCACAACAAATATTCTTGCTCAAGTTCTGGGCAAAGAAGTGTAAAGGTTCTGCATTATTAGGACTGAGGACTGCTTTCAAAATGATGACTACGCTCACTTTATTCCAGGTAGTCCAAGGAAAGAAAGGTTATTACAAATTCTAGGTGAACGGGTATAAGTCAGTGGTTCAGTCTCTATAAATTATTCAAGGGGTGATCAAAGCCAAAATAAGTTGTGTCAACAATGAGAATTAGAAGAACAAAGAAATTAGACATAAGCATAAATTTAAAAGGAGACACAGTCCTGTGCTGGGCTCTGGGGACTGGAGAATATATTTGCCTCAGTCCCATTCAAGGGTTCAGTGGCTTGGCCCTAGCATCAGCTCGGGATTCAATAAACAGTTAACAATTAGTATATTGAGTGAAATATCATCTACCTCTCCCTGATCAGAAGAAAATCTGGTGGCTCAATGAAACTATTAATTCACAGAAATTCTGCAAGCTGCAGAATAATAATTTACTGATGACCTAACTAAGACAAACTCAGTTACTGCTTAACAATCCATCTTCACACACACACACAGTGGCAGACAGATTTGTAGTATTTAGTGGTAAGAATTCTGTGGGCAGAGCTCAGAGGATAGATTTCAAACACCAGACAACATTTCTACTTTTGCCAATAGTCTAGCTTTTCCAAGGTAGAAAACTATAGATGGAGAAACCAACAATATTCTTCTTTAGGACTTCTAATTTTAAAAGTAAACTGTAGCTTTTGACTTATCAGTATAGAACCTTGTTAAGATGATCATTGTAAGACCCACTGTCTGATAAGAGAGGTGGAAAATAGTTGCTGAACCAGTCCAACTGAACCCCAGCCGTTTAATGTAAGCAACAACATAGCCACGGTCAGAGATGTGCTGACAAATTTAAAAGCTTGATGATTCTGTTGTAGGAACAACCACTGCTGTACAGACACAGATCTTCTGCTGCAAGTGGTCTCTTTTCTTCTCTTGGAAACGGTCATATTGGTGGGATGTTGCAAGAGGTTACCCTGGCAAATTTGCCTTTTCTCCAGATTATCAAAGGCTTTCTTCACAACTGGTGACATATTTTCAGGACTCAGTATTGCCATTCCAGTCATCAGTTGACACTGGCTGCATGATTATGAGCAGAAGACTTAGACACTCAGACACTGCCTACAATTTTTCCAGCATTTCAGGGCATTTCACATTCTATAAATCCTTCACCTTTTATTTTAAATTAATAGGAAATAGACAAATTCTTCCATGAATATTTTATATTTCCTAATATCTACAGAAAATTGGTACTCATGCAGTTGGACAAATTTTTAAATCCACCACCCTCACCTCCTTCTAGTCCACACATTTTAGGTTGCAATTTGGTTACTGAATACGACCACCTCAACCAAGGGTCTAGTACCTCTTTGATACTTCCTGTGTGAAGGTTGGAAGGGGCACAATTTATGTGGGGTGCATAAACCTACATTAAATGTTTGCATTAGCACTGTCTCTTCTGGGCAAAGCTCTGATTCTAAGAAGTAAATTAATTAGAAGTCAGTATAGTTATTAAAATGATGAAGAGAATCAGCTATTATGGGTTGGGTGGGTGATGAAGAGTCAGGAAAAAATCCAGCAAATGGGAATGGAATGCTTTAGGCCTCAGGAGGCATGAATTAAGAAGAAAATAATACTTTGTTTCCTGTAGCTACCTCCACTTACTGTCTTGAGTGACTAGTTCATGGTCTATGGAAAGAGCTAGTTTGTGGTGAAGAGTAAAGACCATAACGAAATATTGTGGAAACCATGAGAGATTTGTTGTTTCAGGAAAGTAGATTTTGCTTAAACTCAACATGTATTTTTCATTCACTAAATACTAAAATGCATCCTGTGGCAAATGCTGTGCTTACTGTGCTGGTATCCCAGTTAGACAAGGAAAGGGGGATAGACAGAAATCTTCTGAAGAAGGTAGTTTCTGTACTGAGACTGGCAAAGTCTAAGTAGGTTAAAGGAGGACATCCAAATTCCAAGGATGAGCTGCAGCAAAAGTGGTGAGGTTGCAGCTAACATACTTGACAAGCGTTTGCCTGGATTTATCTCCATATACAGTGAAACATAAAGATATGCCAAGGTAGTCAGATGCTAGATTTATAAAGGAATGACTAAACTAAGTTCAGTTTGTGTGCGTAGAGTTGGAAAGGCATTAAGAGCCACCCTGAGGACGTAAGCTTGTCTTTGGATGGAACATAAAAACAAAATAAAGTATCGACTGAAAATATAGTGTAGACTCTTGAGGGCAGGGAATGAAAGCAACAATTGGAATGCTTTGAGAACAGAACAAAGAAGACAATAGATAAAATTTCATCTTAAATTCAACCACATGCTGAATGTGCCAACTGAGACTACATCATGTGACATTAATGATTCCAGGGATGACATAATAGACACCATGATCCCTGGGCTGGTTTCTGAATTTATCTCCTTCCACCCAATCCTAACTTAACACTTTTAATACATTCCAGGACGAACCAGAAACCACTTAGTACTTTTCCCTCTCTCCATGTTATAGTCTTCCTCCAAATTCTTCCATTTTCTCTTCTTCCTTACAAGAATTTTTTTAAATTAACTACCATATTGTTCCATTAAATGATCATATCAATCAAGTATCTCTTTTTATCTTTAAATTGTAGCTTAGTCTCCCATTTATCTCTTAACACTATTTAAAAAAATAAGATAATTAGAGGCAGACATCTATGTATATTGTTGAAATAATAAAATTGCAGATATTTGTTCAACATCAATTTTAATCTTTTTTATCCTTAATAATCTGATAGTCCTTTGGTAGATCAGTTGTGACTAGGATGACTTTCATAAACTGAAGATGTCTGATGAGTTGGCCTTGAAAGAGAGTTTGCTGATGTATCAGCAATCAATGGCACTGGAAACCGTGGGTTGCTCCCTGGATGAAGTTTAGAAAAACGACCTTCATTGGCAGATATGTTGTAATATCTATTTGAAAAAATAGAAGGTTCCATCATCTGTCCAATATAATTCCTTTGTATGGGATAAAAGATGCTGTACTGAGAAGTAGTAGTTGTAGTTATAATGAAGTTCACAACATGGCTATTTGCTTCAATGTAGCTTCTTTGAGAGTGCCCGTGGACAGTGGTCAACTGATTTAAAATAGCACGTTGATTCACTGCAATTTGTTCTGGTGGTCTAACTGACATTGATGATGGAGGAGAAAAATCACCTCTGATCGGGGTAGTTGTGTCACCAATTATGTGGCTGGTAGAGGGCTTTCTTATTAGAGGCATGTTTAAATTTACAGAAGGTAAAAATTTACTGTCTCCAGTAGTGTCACCCACAAAATCAGAACTATGTTTATCCACATTACCCACTGCTTTATAGTGTTTCTTGTTGAAATCTTCAGCCAATGAAGATATCAGAGAGGCATTTTTAATCACAACTCTTCTTTTTATTCTCACTAAAACCTGGGGACAGCCTCGTTTAACATTTGGATTATGATAGAACTGCAGCTACAACCAAAGTAGAAAGATTTCAGTAATAATTTATACCAAAATACATCAGTATAATAAGCCTAACCTATAAAACCTCAGATTTCACATTGACTATGCAAAGATAATATCATCAAAATATGAACATTACTGACAATATTTTGAAGTTCCTTATTTGGAAAATACACATTTAAATAGTATAGTCATCAAATTTAAGAAACAAGCTTTTGCAGTAATGGTGAATGCCACTTTTGAAAAGCATCTTTAATACCTTTATTTAGATTTCTGATAAAATTCATAGTTGCAAGCAAAGTTTCTTATAATGTGAATGCTTAAGTCACTGTCCTCATTTTTTAGAATAAATAAAGAATTTTAGCCTTAGTAGTTTTATACAATTTTCAAAATTTAGCTTTACATTTATATTACCATAGATTGATGTATAAAATAAAATTTTATATATAAGTTACGAAGTGGTAACTAAAGTTTCTGAATACCTTGCTTAAAACAGAGACTTCTTTTTCTTCTGCCAGAAAGTCTGCTAGAAATACCGATCTTTGTAAATTCTGCCGCAATTTACTAAACCCATAAAGGTTAAGCTGCCTAAGTAAACTTTTCATTCTTCCAGTTTCAAATGTTCTGAAAGGGGCCTTTATTTCCAAAACTTCCTTCTTAAAGACATCTTCATCAATCACTATGGAAGTTCCATTATCATCCCTTCAGATGGGTTTATATTGGTCACTCCCAGCCATTTTCCAGAGTTTTCTTGGAAATGTCAGAGAACGAAAATCATTATCTTCATCTGGTTCAGAGACACAATGTATGTAACATGGCCTTTAAATCAAGGATTCTTCAGACAAAGTCTAAAAAGCATTTTTTTCAATCATAGACCTCAAGTCCAAATCCCCAGAGAATGTTTGATAACAAAATAAAGATCTACCGGAGTTTCCTTGACCAGTTGGTCCATCTTTATGAGACACCTCTTGAATTTCTGAAGAAACATGTGCCATTTCATATAACTTTTTCTACAGGTACTTTTCTAATCTGAATGATTTTGAGCACTGCAGCTTCAAATACTGCTTTGGCAATCCTACACAGATAAATTGTTAGGCCATCAGAGTGGTTCTTAACCTGAGTAGCTGTGACATCACAAAACAACTGGTCTCCTAGCAACTCAAGTGTAACATTCAGCCAGTGTTTACTTCTCACTCATCCAGTTAAAATGAAACATATAAGACGCTTATTTTTATAGAGTAATCTGCAAATATTATCTCAAAAAAATCTTTTTATAAAATTTAATTTTGGGGTTTATTAAATAAAACCAATCTCCTTCCTTTTGTACACAAATTTATAACAGATTAGTGAACAGAGTATAAATAATGCAGAAAATATATAAAATAATTTTAAAGTTTAGAAATTTTAACTGAAATTTGCCTAAAACATGTACAGAAAATGTATAACGATTTCAATATCATTTGTAATTAAAGTGAAACATAATTTGATTTGGTATTGGAAGCAGGTATTTATCTGTTTACTTTAGAATATGTACCTCTATATTCAAAACATCAGAAGAATAAATATGTGTTTATATGGTATGTATATAAAAATGGTTAATATTTATGAAATAAAATATTAAAATAATCAATCTAATTTAAGAAATCCCAAAGGGGGAACTTTTGTTTTAAATTGTAATTCAATGGTTTAATTGAAGCAAAAGTAATTTAATATTCTACAATATTATTTCAAAAGAGAGAATCTTATTGTAAATTTACAAATGTTTATTTTTGCCATTCTGTCACTCTGAGGTTTATCAGTCCCTAGAAGTAATAAATTTTCTTGTCTTCTTTATAATCCATACTCTTGTGGCTTCTGTTAATTGTTCCAAAATGATGTTGATAAATAAACTTATGCACAAGATCCTGGGTTCAATAAGCATTGCCTCCATTAAGGGGCAAACAAACAAACAATCAAAAAACAAAGATATAATCCTATGTGTCATTTGGGGTGTAAAAGTCCAGGTAATTCATTTTAGGAAGCAATATGTTTCTCAGTCCTGAAACGGTTGGCATTTTTATTATTTTACGGCATTTTAAGGCAAGTGTCTTTTGCACTAATTGTAAATAATAGCTATGTTCTGTATCAAAAAACTGTAGTAAATCCAGTTCTACCAAAAGTTATATTCTTTATTTAGAAATAAATTCCATTAAACATAAGCCCAGTTCAAAATGAGAGATAAAATATTTAAATAAATAAATGTACCCTAAAGCTACAATGTAAATTTTTCATTCAGTGTCTGTAAATCCCATTCTATATAAATATTAGCAACCTGAATACATGGCATATAATAAGTATTATAAACTATAGTTAAGTTGGATTTTGACCAGATCCATAAATATTATTTAATATACACGAATTTACATATGTGATACTATCCTTTTAAAAAAAAAGAATTCAAATATAACAATCACCAAATATATAGGAAAATTATTGACAGATCTGATCTTTAAATTTTTATAAAAATATTATTTAATTCGATTTAGATAGAATGTAACAAAGCATAATAAAAGCCATACATGAAATACCCATGACTTAAATCAAATTCAATGTTACCATACAGGAAACTTTTCCTCTGGTCCAGTAATAAGAAAAAGTAGCTCATTTTCACAAGTCCTAAATTACACTACTAGAAGTCCTCGGAAGACTTGCTAGTGAAGAAAAAATATAAAATTAACTCAACTTGTAATAAAAGAGTGAAGTTTTTACAGATGACATAATTATGCATACATAGAAAACTCCGTAGACTCCTCTAGTGACTGTTAGAAATAATGAACAAACTTAGTAAACTTGCAGAATACAAAATCAATATACAAATATTCATTGCATATTTGTATAGTAACAAAACATTATCAGAAATAGAAATTAGGAAAACTATTGTGTGTAAATTAATACCAAAAAGAATAAAATAGGAATAAATTTGATAAGTGAAATAAAAGTTCTAAACAAAGATCTATATATTACAGGTGCAAGAAATATAAGTAAACAAAATAAATAGAAAGATATTGTGTGCTCATGGATTGTATACAATGTGAGGAAATATTCTAATCAATCTTTTACATGTTCAATCTCCCCATCAGTAATTATTGAGGAGAATGTCATTTCTTAATTTTATACTCTTGCTTCCTTTTTCATGGGTTAATTGATCATATGTGTGAGGGATTATATCTGGTTGCTCGATTCTCTTCTATTGATTGGTGTCTGTTTTTGAGCCAGTATCATTTTGTTTTAATTACTAAAGTTTTGTAGGACTGCTTAACATCAGAGAATTTTACACCATTAGATTTAATAAACTTTTTCAGGATTATTTTGGCAACTCAAGATCTTTGTGGTTACATATAAATTTTAAAATTATTTGTTCAATTTATTGGAAAAATCTCATTGGTATTTTCACATGAATCACACAAAATGTAGATTCCTTTGGGTAGCATGGTTGTTTCAAACACATTGTTTCACATCATTAACATAAGAGATCATTTCATTTCTTTGGATCTGTTTTAATTTCCTTTATCAATGTCTTCTGTTTTTTAACGTATAGGTTTTCACCATATTTGTTAACTTCATTTATATGTGTTCTTTACATATATATATTATTATATACATAATATTTGTAACCTCGTTTCCTACACAAACACAGCAGGCAGAAGGTAGTGGCAAGACAGATTCAAACTCCTGAATGAAAGAAATCTGTAATCTAAGATACTTTATCAAGCAAGGCTATCTTTTAGAAGAAGGAGAGATAAATAACTTCCACACAAGCAAATACTTAAAGAATTTAGCAAGAGAAAAAGAAATAAGAAAGATCTACTATAAATAAAAAAGAAGCAGTATGCTATACAAAAGAGGACGTCATAATTATATAGGCAATATCTATAATGACTTACAACAGAATAAATATGGTGTTGTAAAAGAAGAGATCAAAATTTTTAAGGGTCACAGAATGAAACAGGAAAATAAAGAGTGTTTTCTTCTTGTTTCTGTTTTCTGTTGTATGGGTTTGTATTTGTATTCTTATCAGTTAAATTAAACAAATATATTACAAGTCAATATGCATACAAAACAAGGTAACTATAAATCAAAAGCATACAATGAAGTCACAAAGCCAAAAAGAACCCAAGATTATAAAAGAAAACTTATCAAGCCACAAAAACAAAAACAAATGAACAAAAAGAAAATACCAAATCAACTAGAGAATGAAGTTCAGTATGGAAATAAACATGTCTATCAATAATTATCACAAATGTTAATGGACTTAGTGCTTCAATCAAAAGATATTTATTGTCAGATGGGATAATATAACAAGACCCTACATTATGAAGCATAGAGGAGACCCACTATAGTAAGAGGAACACACATCAATTGAAAGTCAGAAGGTAGAAAAATATATTCCATGCAAATGCACATGACAAGAAACAGGACAAGCAGTACTGACTTCACACAATGAGACTTTACAAAAAAGGCCATAGAGAAAGATAAAAAAGGACATGATATAATGATTAAAGGAGCAAATCAAAATGGGGATATTATAATCATTAAGATATATGCACTCTGTATAGGAGCACCTAAATACATAAAAGAAACACTAATATATAAAATAGAGAAATCTCTGGGAACAGAATCAATGTAGGAGTTTATAACTCCCCATTATCATCACTGGACTGGCCTTTCACACAGAAAATTAATAAGGGGACAAAGATACTAAAATACATAATAAAATATTTGGAGATGATTGATATTTTCAAAACAGTTCTTCTCCCCAAAACTGAATATACATTTTTTTCCTGTTCACAAGGAATATTTTCTATGAAAGATTACATACTCAGGCACTCAAGAAGCCTCAAAAAATTTAATTAGATAAAAATTAATTTAAGCATCTTTTCTGAGTATAATACCATGAAACTAGAAAACAATCACAGAAAAGCAGGGAGAAAAAATAACAGAATCCAGATGAAAAAACATGGTACTTAAACAAGGGGGTCAGGTGCTGAAGTAAAAGAAGAAATTAAAAAATATCTTGAGAGATATGACATACACTACACAAAGTCTATGGAATACTGTTAAAGCAGGCTTAAGAGTGAAGTTCATAGTGGCAAGGCCATCCTCAAATTAGAAGAACAATTTCAAATATATAATCAAACGTTCTATGTAAACAAATCAGGAAAAGAAGAACAAACAAAATCAAAAGTCAAAAGAAAGAAGGAAAAAGTAAAGATCAAGGAAGAAATAATTGAAATTGAGATTAAAAAATAGAAAAATCAATCAATCTTTTTTTGAAATAGTAAACAAAATTGACAAATCTCTGGACAGGCTCACCAACAAGAAAAGAGAGAGAACACAAACAATATAATAAATGAAAAAGGAGAAACTATGATACTATAAAACTGCTAGATGGGAATATAGGTGATACACTTTTGTATATACATCATAGGAATATTTTCTTGTATCAGTCTCCTAAGGCAAAAGAAATAAAAGCAAATGTAAGCAAGTGGGACCTAAAGAATCTTGAAAAATTCTGCACAGATAAGGACACTATCAATGAAATGAAAACACTGCCTGTGTAATTGGAGAACATATTTGCAAACAATGCAAGTGACCATGGGTTAGTAGATGTAGGTTAATAGATGTAACATTGATTTATGTTACATAACTCAAGGTGAAAAACAAAAACCCAATCAAAAACAAGAGCAGAGTACCTGAGTTAATATTTTTCCAAAGAAAACATTCAGATGAGTAACAGGCAAGTGATAAAATTTCACAACATTACTAATTATTACATAATTGCAAATCAAACCACAATGAGGTATAACTTCACACTGGTCAAACGGCTATTATCAAAAAGTCTACAAATAGTAAGTGTTGGAGATGATGTGGAGGTAAGAAATCTCTTGTATACTCTTGGTAGTAATGTAAATTGGTACAACTTCTAAGGTAAACAGTATTCAGATTTGTTTAAAAACTAAGAAGTTAACTACCATATGACCCAGTAATACCTCTCCTAGGAAATATCTGGGAAAAAAACACCCTAAATTTAGAAAAACCAATTTTCAAAGCAGTACTGTTTATAATATGCAAGACAGGGAAGAAATCCAAGAGTCCACAGCAGACTATGGACTTAAGAAGAAATGATGTTTCTGTAAATATGCAATAAATATTTCTCAGCCATGAAAAACTATAACACATAGCTATTTCAGCATCATGAGAGGACTTAGTAAATGTTGTGCTTAGTGAAGTAACTTAGACGAAGACAAAACTATATATTTTAATTTATACGTGGAGTCTAAAGTATAACAAATATCTGTGTACATCTTTGTATAGCTATCTATTGACAGATGACAGAAAAATAGAAGTATAGATACATACGTACATGATAGATAGATAGATAGATAGATAGATGGATAGATAGATAGATAGATAGAGACATGATCGAGTGGTAAAGAGATTAGATAGACAAGACTTAAGCAGACTCAAAGATATGGGAAAAATTTTATGTTTACCAAAGTGGAAGGGAAAGAGAATTCAATGGTAGGACATTGACAGATACAAAGAAGTATACATTAATAGAGAAGCAAGAAGGATAATCTGTATAGAATATGGAATTATATACAATAGCTTAAAATAATTGTAAGTTACAATTACTGTAATAATTCATAGTGCAATATAATCTACAAAGTGGTTGGGATCACCACACTGTACATCTGAAACTACACAATATTTTACATCTACTGTAATTCAAATAAAAATAAAACATATCCTGTATAATTTAGTCCTTTTTCCGCTGATAGCATCTTCCTTTAATATTGTTTTATTTTACACTTTAATTTTTATGACTACTGTTTCAAATTATTTCTTTTACTCTTGTGAACATGCTACCAGTTTGAAGTATCTATATTTATTGCCCCTGATTACCTCTTTTTCATTCTTTAATCCATATAGTATAGTAGCATTTAAGAACATACCCAAAGAAAGTGTTGAAAGTTTCTCGTGGTCTCTCCTTAGCATTTGGTCAATGTTTTGCATATTTTTGCCATTTTATATTTCTTAGAAGACTTCTATTCTACACCTCTTATAAGGTGTCTCGGTTTTGCTTTATCATCTCATTCAGGTTTGTTAGTTAAAGTCTTTACTTTCACTTTATATGTAAGTGATAACAGTGTAAGTATTATTGGGTGAGTGATTTCTTATTCCAGTAGTTTGAAAATACAATCTTATTTACGCTTGGCGTATGTTTTTTGCTCAGAAATCTGCTGATAGCCTAATGGGGGTTCTTAGTAGATTATCATAACTTTTTTTGGCTGCCTTTAAAATTTCACTCTGACATTGTCTTGTCAATTTGCATATGACGTATCTTGAAGGAGGTCCATTTGTCTTAAAGTTATTGGTGTTTTGTTGGTTCATGGACTTGTATATCAGTTCCTTGCACAGGTTCGGGAAGTTATCAATTTTACTTCTTTTAATAAACCATCAGCTGCCTTCTAACTTTCTACCCCCTCCAGGATTCCACACTAATGTGCACTTCCTGAGGAAGACAATGGCTACTGTAGAATTTCCCCACTTTTAAATATCTTGAATCTCTGCCCTCTCCTATCATTTCTAGTTTTTCATTGGTGAGTTTGCTAATCTCTCTTCCACAAAGACATTCTACCTCGAATGCTTTCTGTTGCATCCTTCATCTCATTTATTAAGTTCTCCAGGTCCTCCAATAATGTTTGATTATTTTATATTTTCAGTCTCTTTGGTAATGTATTTCTTTTCATCATTTCATTTATTCCTGAGCTCACTAAACTGCTTTCTCAGTTTTGTTTGTTGTATTGAGATTCTGTATGACAGCTATTTGGATTCTCTATTGATTATATGGCAATAGACAATTACTTTAACTTTGTTTCCTGCAGGGTTGACATTGTGTGTGTGTGTGTGTGTGTGTGTGTGTGTGCAGGTGTGTGTGCTTGTGCTTCTGTGTCTGTGTCTGTGACGGTGTCTGTGTGTGTCTATCTGTGTTAGCGTGCCCTATAAAGTTACTGTGATTGGTCTTGATCTTGATAGATTATTGCTCTGATGACACTAAATAACAGATTGGGAGTTGGAGTCCTTGTTTTTGTTTTCTGGTAGCTTGCAATATTGTACAATTATTGGTTTTACTAACCTGAGCTACCTCTGATAACATTTTAAAATAGCACTTTCCTGACGCTACTGTGTGGATAAAAGATGTGCTTTCATTGTCACTTCTTAGAATTCTCTGATAGTTAATGCCACTGTTGTCACTGGGAAGGAGAACCCTTCCTTTTATCTGATATCCCTTGAGAATCAGTGTACACATTGAGGAAAGGTGTAAAGAAAGGTGGGTATTTGGAATCAGGCAAGTGCCTTTGCCATGTCCAGTGTTGCAAGGTAACTTGTCTCCACCACTGTGAATGGAGAGTAGGGACAGTTTCATGAATCGCTCAGTGTCCGAAGGATGGAAATTCTGTCTCCATTGTGGCTCCCTCCTAATTAACTGTGACCATGAGTACTGGTGCATTTGGAGGCCGAATCTGCGTGATCCACTGAGATCCTGTTTCTACTGGGTTCTTTGAATTTATGGACTCAGATATCCTATTCAGGGGGCCTTGGTTGCAGACACCAACTCTGGTCTTCCCTCAGTTCAGCCTCCTTTGTGTGTTTTAGTCCACCGAACTTCACCTGTTCACATGCGTTCTGGAGTATTGTTTTGTGTTGAAGTTATTTTTGTTCAGATGTGAACGTTTTACTGACTGTAGATGTAAGGGGAGAGACAAAAATAGTTTCAACTAGTGTCACATTTGAAATTATATAGTTTTACAACTAAAAGCTTAAATTCTAATTAGGAAATTATAAGAACACTAAAGAAAGTGAACAAATCACTTCCCTTAATATCATAGTACTACAAAATATTTTGAATTTCCTGGGTTCTTTTCTTCAATGTTTTACCCACCTACATGCACATTTTACTAAAATATATCCCTATAATCTCTTTAAAATCAATTAAATTATTAAAATAATTCTCTGTGCTGTAAATATAGTACTTTTGGTTCTCTAATTTATTAATTGTAGCTTCAACATTTCTGTCTTCTCCATCCTTCTACCCTTTCCCCACAGGAAACCACTACTTGGTACACTACACATATATATGTGATTCTTTTTTTGTTTTCTTATGATTGTTTCACTTATATCTTTATTTTCCTAATTTAAGTTACAACGTAGAGTGTTTTTCCCTGTATGACTTATTTTCCTATGTGCAACACCCTCTGGGTCCAGTCACATTGTTCCAAATGGCAGAATTTTAATTTTTATTATACAATGATGAAGTATTTATTATGTTATCTATATCTCACATCTATTTCAGCCAATCATCTGTTGATGGGCAGTTGAGTTGTGCTTCTACCCCTGACTACTATAAATGATGATGTTAAGAACACTGGGGGTAATATATCCTTTAAGTTAATGTTTACATTTTTTTCAGATTTATACCAAAAACTGGAATTGCTGCAAAATATAATGCTTCTTTTTCTAGTTTTCTGTGCACCGTCCTCACTTTTACACTAGTGGATGCATCAATTTATATTTCCACCATCATTGTTCCTGGGTTCCCTCTTATAGACATTCTTATTAATATTTGTCATTTGTAGATATTTTGTTAATAGCCATTTTGGTTGCTGTAAGATTATTTCATTCTGGTTTTGATTTATGGTTTCCTAATGAATAGCAAAGTTATGTTTCTTTATATCAGTCTAAAAATCATCCACATGTCTATTTTTGAAAAGTTTCCATGAAGATTCTTCAACTGTTTTTAATTTGAGGTCTTTAATTTTTAAATATTGAGTCTAATATGCTATTATATATTATGGATTTTAACATCTTATTGTTCTCATTGTCTGAAATTTTTCCTTCTATTCTGTCTGTTATCATATGTCTTGTTGATGTTTTCCTTTGCTCTGCAAAAGTTTTTGCATTTCACACTTATAAAAGAAATATAATCCCTTTATCGCAGAATACATCTATTTTTTCCTCAGTAAACTAAAAACTGTAATTGTTAGTTTTCCTTTTTTTTTTTAATTTGGAGACAGATCAAAAATAAAGATTGCTATGATTTATCTCAAAGTCAGTTCTGTTCCTGTTCTTGGTCAAATATTTTATAGTTTCATGCTTTACATTTAGGTAATTAATCCATTTTTATCTCATTTTTTTGTACTATGGAAGGAAGTACTTTTTCATCTTCCTTTTACATGTACAGTCCTGTTTTCTCAGAACTACTTTTTGAAGAGACTGCCTTTTTTCCATTTTATACTCTTGTCTCCTTCATTATAGACTAACTGATCATAGTGTGTGGGTTTATTTTCAGACTCTTTATTTTGTTCCATTGATCTCTGTGTTTCTATAAGTGCCATATTTTGATGAATTGATTACTGTAACTTTGTAGTATGTTCTAAACTCAGGGAGGGTAATACCTACAGCTTCATTCATTTTTCAAAATAATTTTAGAAAATTTGGGACTTTCAGATATATGTTCAAATTTTATTATTTTTCTCCTTGCTTTGTGAAGAAACTTATGGATTCTGTGAAAATAGAAATTTATAAAAAGAAAAAACCTGAGAAAAATACTAAAGTGTGGAGGGTAAAACAAACATTATTAACAACAACTGGATTGTTGTAGAAATCAAATAAAAAATATATAAAGATAAATGACAGCAAAAACAAAATCCATGGGGTATAAAAAAAACAGTATTAATAGGGATGTTTATAGCAAAATAATCCCACTTATATAAATAAGAAACATCTCTCTCTTATAACATATTCTTACCACCAAAAGACATATCAATATAATAAAAAGAAACTTGTTAGTAGAAGGAAAGTCAGCTGAAAGGACAGAATATAATTAAATAAAATAATGATTAAAAATATAAACATTTAATCAATCTAAATAATGGCTTTTGAAACATAAATAATGTTGATAAACTTTAACCAGACACATGAGCATAAAAGAGAGTTACAGATTAATAAGCTCAGAAATTAATGAGAAATTACAACTTATATCAAAGAAATAGAAAACATCATATGATGATACAACATATTATATGCCAATAAAATGGAAACCCTAGAATAAACGGACCATTTCTTAGAAAGACTTAATCTCCAGAATGGAATGAGAAAGAAAACATGAACAGTTTATCACTAATGAAATTGAATAAGTATTTAAAAAAATCTCTGTAGAAACAAAATTCCAGGCCTAGACAGCTTCACAGATGATTTCTGACAAACATTTAGAGAAGAGCTATTAACTATACTTCTCAGCGTATTCCAAAAATTTCGAGAGGATGGGAGGCTTTTTATCCCACATTTCTGTATCACACTTCTGCTAGAACTGGAACAAATATCTCCAAAAATTACAGGTTACATACTACTAGTAAGCATAGATGCAAAAACACCACTAAATTGTTAGCAAATCAAACAATACATTAAGAGGATTATGCATTATGATTAAGTCCATTTATTTCAGGGATGCAAAGTGATTCAATACCCACAAATTAATGAGTATGATACACCACACAAACAATCTGAAGAATAAAAATTATATGGTCACCTAAATAGAGTCATAAAATGTTTTGACAAATTCAGTATCTATTTATGAATATATTCCTCCTCAAAGTGGACATGAGGAAACACACCTCAACACAGTTAAGGTCATATATGACAAGAACTCCGCTAACATGACACTCACTGATTAAAAGCTGAAAGCATCTCCAATAAAAGCAGGAAGAAGACAAGAATGCACACTCTTACCACTTTAATTCAGTATAGTATGGAAATTCTAGCCATAGCTATCCAAAATAAAAGTAAATAAAATATAGCTAATTAGGAATAGGAGCAAAAGTGTCTGTTTGCAGATTACATACTTTAAACAGAAATCTTAAAGAAGATGCCACAAAACAACTAGGGCTTATCATTGCATTTGGTAAACTTTCCGTATGTAAATTTAACATACAGAAATCTTGCATTTCTACACACTAACAACAAGCTAACAGATAGAGAAAGTGAGGGAACTATCACATTTACAACTGCATTACAAAAAAAAAAAATCAAGAAATGTATCCAACCAAGGAGGTAAAAGACCTGTACTCAGAAATCTATAAAATATTTATAACAGAAATTGAAGATAATGCAAACAGATGAAAGAATATACTTTGTTCGTAGATGAGGAAATAATACTGTTTAAATGACAGAATAAGCCATGGAAATACACAAATTAAATTCAGTGCCTATCAAAATACCAAGGGCATTTTCAGAAACTTACAAAAAATAATTCTAAAATTTACATGTAAACCCAAAAGAGATGAAATCACTTAAAAAAAAGGAAAGAAAAGAAACAAACTAAAAAGAGAAACAACTTTAACAAAAACAAAGAAGATGTATCACTGTCCCTGATTTTAAACTATAATACAAAGCTGCAGTATTAAAACGAATATGGTAGTGGCACAGAACATACAGAATAATGGAACACAACAGAATGCCTGAAAATGAAATCAGACAATTATGGTCATTAAGCCCATTACAAAAAATGAATATACAGTGGGCGAAAGGTAACCACCGGGCACATGAAACTACTCAACATCACTAAACATCAGAAAAATGCAAGTCCAAAACACAGTGAGATTTTATGTTGCTCCTGGCAGAATGACTATTATCAAAAAGATAACAAACTTAACTGTTGGTTAGGATGTAAGAGAAACAACCCTGATACACTGCTGGTGTGAATGTAAATATGTGATGCCACTGTGGAAAACAACATGGAGCTTTAAATAAAAAGTAATAATGAAATATAATCCAAAATATACATATCAGGATACTTATTCCAAGAAAATAAAACACGAATTAGAAAAGATAAATTCAACCCTATATTCACTGCAGCATTATCCTCAATAGACAGGATATAGAAGCAAATTAATTGCTCATCAATAGATGATGGATAAAGAAGATGTGTGTTTATACTATATATATCTACCCATCTTAAGTACAGATTAATTTATATATATATATACACACACACACATATTTATATATATATATATATATATATATATATATATATATATGCACACACACATAAAAATACAATGGGTTATTACTCAGCTGTAAAAATAAGTTCTTGCCATTTGCAACAAATGGGTTGACCAAGAGGATAATATGCTAAGTGAATTAAGTCAGAAATTGAATGACAAATGGTGAATGATTTTACTCATATTTGGAATTTATAACAAATGAACATAACAACACAGAAAAGGAATTATAGATATAGAAAGAAAGAGGTTGTTCACAAGAAGGAGGGAAATGGGGTGTGGAAAAGAAAATTTGAGGAAATTAAGAAAGAAAATATTCCAGTTGCAAATTAAATGAGTCAGGGACAAGAAATGTACTATATGGGAAATAGCCAATAACTATTGAATATTTTAAATAGCAACATAACATATCTAGATATATTCTGGTGATCTGTTTGAATTATATTAAAAACAGCAAAGAGTATGTTGTGTAAGAGAAACTAACACAGTGTTTTAGATTAAAATACACTTCAAAAACAAACAAACATACACATAGAAAAAAATTAGATTTGTATTTAACAGAGGCAGGGTTTGGGAAAGGAGGATTTGATTAATGTACTCAAAAGCTATAAACATCCAGCCGTAAAATAATCGTGTTCTAGGGATGCGCCGTAATAACATGAAAATTAAAATTAATACTGCTTTATGTTCTATATCAATGTTGTTAAGAGAGTAGACCATAATGTTTCTCATCACAACCAAAAGACACATTGTATTACTTTACAATTTTATCTATATGAGATAATGAATTCTCCCTAAAGTTGCTATGATATTTATTTCATGATACTTGTAAATCAAATCACTATCCTGTGCACCTAAACTTACACAATGTTTTAAGCAATTTATATCTCAATAAAAGTGGAAGAAAAAAAGGAAAGTCAATTGTCACTTTTTCCCATGTCATTTCTCATGATTCTTTTTGCATCAAGTAAACTTTAGTAATGATATACTTATCCTAGGTAAAGATACTAATAAATAAGTGATTCTAATAAATTATACATAAGGATACCAATAAAATTAGTGTTTTGCCATGCCTTAAACTTTCTTCATGTTAACAGCCCACTGCTTCTGTAGGCAACAACATTTCATTTCGTGTATTCATCTGAGATTAGGGAATGGATACAAATTTAAAACTGACTGCTCTTACTGTGAGTGATAAAGTTCACTGTCTCAGACCGAAAGTCTCATTTCCAGAAGAGCATCTGTAAGAAATGAACATGCTAGGTTGCTAAAAATCTCAGAATGTTAAAATCTCAGAACTCCTACAATTCTTAACTGTTTTTCAATGGGAATGCAATACTGACAAAAACTTGATTTTGGATAACAATGTGCTGTTTTCTCATGGTTGCATTATGGGATGTGAGGATAATAACTGAGATCCACAACATACATTATCGCTCAAGCGCTGGGCAAAGAATGTAAAGGTTCTGCATTTTCAGTACTGAGGACTGCTTTCAAAATGATGACTACACTCACTCTAATCCAGGTAGTCCAAGGAAAGAAAGGTTATTGCAATTTGTAGCTTAAAGGGAATAAATCAGCGGTTCAGTCTCTATAAATTATTCAAGGGGTGTTCAAAGACAAAATAAGTTGTGTCAACAATGAGAATTAAAAAAAAATTTGATATAAGCTTAAATTAAAAGGGGGACACAGTCCTGTGCTGGGCTCTGGGGACTGGAGTTTGTATATGCCTCTGTCCAATTCAAGGGTTCAGTGGCTTGGCCCTAGCATTAGCTTGGGATTCAATAAACATGTAACAAATAGTATACTGGGAGAAAGATAATCTACCTCTCTCTGATCAGGAGAAAACCTGGTGGATCAATGAAATTCTTAATTCACAGAGATTCTGCCAGATGCAGAGGAATAATTCACTGATGACTCAACTAAGACAAACTTAGTTACAGCTTAACAATCCATCATCACACACACACACAGTGGTACAAATATTTGTAGTATTTAGTATGAAGAATTCAGTGGGCAGAGATCAGAGTATAGTTTTCAAACACCAGTCAACTTTTGTACTTTTGCCAATAGTCTAGATTTTCCCAGGTAGAAAACTACAGATGGACAAACAATATTCTTCTTTAGGATTTCTAATTTTGAAATTAAAGTGTAGCTTTTGACTTACCAGTATAGAAACTTGTCATGATGATAACATTAAGACCCACTGTGTGATAATAGAGCTGGAAACTACCTGCTGAACCAGACAATCTGAACCCCAGACTGCTAATGTAAGCAACAAAATAATCACCATCATAGTTCAGCTGACAAACTTAAAAGCTTGATGTTTCATTTCAGGAGAAACCACTGCTGTCCAGACACAGATCTCCTGCTGCAAATGGGCTCTTTTCTTCTCTTGGTAGATGTCATATTGGTGAGATGTTGCTAGAGCTTACCCTGGCTCATTTGCCCATTCTCCAGATTATCAAAGGCTTATTCACATATGGTGACACATTTTCAGGACTCAATGTTGCCATTCCAGTCTTATCAGCTGACACTTTCTGCATGATTGTGAGCAGAAGCCTTAGGCTCCCTGACCTTGCCAACAATTTTCCAGCATTTCAGGGTATTTCACATTCTGAAAATGCTTCACCTTTTATTTTAAATTAATGGGAAATAATCAAAGTCTTCCATGAATATTTTATATTTCCTAAAATCTGTATACATTTGGTATTCTTGCAGTTGGACAAATTTTTAATTCTACCACCCTCACCTTGTTCTAGTCCACACATTTTAGATTGCAATTTGGTTACTGAATGCGACCACCCCAACCAAGGGTCTAGTACCACTTAGGTACTTCCTGTGTGAAGGTTAGAAAGGACACAATTTATGTGGGGTGTATATTCCTGCATTAAATGTTTGCAATGACACGGTCTCTTCTGGACAATGCTCTGATTCTAAGAAGTAAATTAATTAGAAGGCAGTATACTTATTGGTAAGGGGAAGAGAATCAGCGCTTTTGTGTGGGTGGGTGATGAAGAGACAGGAAAAAAATCCAGCAAATGAGAATGGAATGCTTTAGGCCTCTGGAGGCATGAATTAAAAGGAAAATAAAACTTTACCTCTTGTACCTACCTCAACTTACTGTCTTGAATGAATAGTCCTTGTGCTATGAAAACAGCTAGTTTTTGGTGAAGTGTATAGACCATAACGAAATAGTTTGAAAACTATGAGAGTTTTGTTGTTTCAGGAAAGTAGATTTTGCTTAAATTCAACATGTATTTTTCATTCACTAAATACTAATACTCATCCTGTGGCATGTGCTTTGTTTACTGTGTTATTATCCAAGTTAGACAAGGAAAGGGGGATAGACAGAAAACATCTGGAGGAGGTGGTTTTTGTGCTGGGACTGGGAAAATCTTAGTAGGTAAAAGGAGTACATCCTAACTCCAAGGATTAGCTGGAGCAAAAGTTGTGAGTTTGGAGCTAACTCTCTTGACAAGTATTTCAATCGATGTATCTCCAGAAATAGTGAAACATAAAGAAATGCTAAGGTAGTCAGATGCCAGATCTATAAAGGAATGACTAAATTATGTTTAGTTTGTGTGCTTAGAGTTGGAAAGGCATTAACTGCCACCCTGAGGATGTAAGCTTGCCTTTGGCTGGAACATAAAAGCAACATAAATTATTGACTATAAAATAGAGCATAGATTCTTCAGGACAGGAAAAAAAGCATCAATTGGAATGCTTTGAGAACAGCACAAAGAAGACCATAGATAAAATTACTTCTTAAATTCTACCACATTCTGATTGTGCCATCCGAGACTGCATCATGTGACCTTTATGATTCCAAGAATCACATAAAAGAGACCATGATCCCTGGGCCGGTTCCTGCATTTATCATCCGTTCCAAACTACCCTGACTTAACACTTTTAATACTTTCCAGGATGAACCAGAAATCACTTAGTACTTTTACCTCTCTCCATGTTATATTCTTTTTCCAAATTCTTCCATTTTCTATTCTTCCTTCCAAGAAATTATTTAAAATTATACCCACATTGTTCCATCAAATGATCATATCAATCAAATATCTCTTTTTTTCTTTAAATGTTATCTTAGTCTCCAGTATAACTCTTTACTCTATTTTAAAAAAAATAAGGAAAATACAGGTACACATCTATGTTTGTTGTTCAAATAAGAAAATTGCAGATATTTGTCGACATATGCCAAATCAATATTAATCTTTGTTATCCTGCATAATCTGGTAGTCATCTGTTAGATCAGTTGTAATTAGCATGACATTCATAAACTGAGGTTGGCTGATAAGTTGGCCTTGAAAGAGAGGTAGCTGATGTATCAGCTATCACTGGCACTGGAAACCGTGGGGTACTCCCAGTTGAAGTTTAGGAAAAGACCTTCATTGGCAATGTTGTGATATCTTTTTGGAAAAGTAGAAGGCTCCACCATTAGTCCAAAATAATTGCTCTGTATGGGAGACAAGATGCTTTACTGAGAACTAGAAGTTGTAGTTGTAATGAAGTTCACACCACAGCCATTTGCTTCATTGTAGCTGCTTTGAGAGTGCCCGTGGACAGTGGTCAACTGATTTAAAATAGCACGTTGATCCACTGCAATATTGTTCTGGTGGTCTAAATGACATTGATGATGGAGGAGAAAAATCACCTCTGATCAGGTTAGTTGTATCACCAAGTACGTGGCTAGTAGACGGCTTTCTTATTAGAGGCATGTTTAAATTTGCAGAAAGTAAAAATGAACTTTCTACACTAGTGTCAGCCACAAAACCAGAATTATGGTTATGCACATTACCCTCTGCTTTAAAGTGCTTCTTTTTGAAATCTTAAGCCAATGAAAATACCAGAGAGCCATTTTTATTCACAACTCTTCTTTTTATTCTCACTAAAACCTGGGGACAACCTCGTTTAAGATTTCGATTATGGCAGAACTGTAGCTAAAACCAAAGGAGAAAAATTTTAGTAATATTTTAAAACAAAACACAAGACTATATTAAGCCTAACCTATAAAATCTCAGATTTCACGTTTACTATGCAATGATATTATCATAAAAATGTGTACAATGCTGACTATATTTTGAAATTCCATATTTGGAATATACACATTTAAATAGAATAGTCATCAAATTTAAGAAGTTAGCATTTGCAGCAACGGTGAAAGCAACTTTTTAAAAAAAAGCTTTAATACCTTCATTTAGATTTCTTTTAAGATTCATAGTTGCTAGGAACGTTTTGCATAATCTTGAATAGTTAAGGCACTGTCTTAATTTTTAGAAAAAATAAAGAATTTCAGCCTTTGTAGTTTTATAGAATTTCAAAATCTTGCTTTACATTTATATTACCATATTTTGATATACAAAATAAAATTTTATATATACGTTACCAAGTCATAACTACAATTACTGAATTCCTTGCTTAAAACAGAGACTTCTTTCTCTTCTGCCAGAAAGTCAGCTGGACAAGAAGATTTTTGCAAATTCTGCCGCAATTTACTAAACCCATAAATGTTAAGCTGTCTAAGTAAACTTTTCATACTTCCAGTTTCAAATAATCTGAAAGGGGCCTATCGTTCCAACACTTCCTTCTTAAAGACAGCTTCACCAATCACTATGGAAGATCCAGTATAACCCCACCAGATGGATTTAAATTGGTCACTCCCAGCCATTTTCCAGAGTTTTCCTGGAAATCTCAGAGAACGAAAATCATTATCTTCACCTGATTCTGAGACACAATGTATGTAACATGGTCTTTTTATCAAGGATTCTTCAGACAAAGTCTGAAAAGCATTTTCTTCAAACATAGACTTCAAGACAAGTCCCCAGAGATTGTTTGATCACACAATAGAGATCTACCAGAGTTTCCTGAACCAGTTGGTCCGTCTTTATGAGACACATCTTGAATTTCTGAAGAAACAGGTGTCATCTCAAATAACTTTTTCTACTGCTACTTTTCTAATCTGCATGTTTTTGAGCACTGCAGCTACAAATGCTGTTCTGGCAGGCCTGCACAGATAAACTGCTAGGCCATCACAATGGTTCTCAACTTGAGAAGATGCGACATCACAAAACGACTGGTCTCCTAGCAACCCAAGTGTAACATTAAGCCAGTGTTTATTTCTCATTCATCCAGTTAAAATGAAACATATAGGATACTTATTTTTATAGTGTGATCTGCAAATATTATCCCCACAAAATCTTTTTAAATAATTTAATTTTTGGGGTCTATGAAATAAAACCAATCTCCATACTTTTGTACACAAATTTATAACAGATTTATGAACAGAGTATAAATAATGCACAAAATATATAAAATAATTTTAAAGTTATGGAATTTAAAGTGAAATTTGTGTTAAGCCTGTACAGAAAATTTATACCTATTACATTATAATTTGTAATTAAAGTGAAACAATTTTATTTGGAAATGGAAGTAGTTATTTATCTGTTTACTTTACAATAAGTAGCTCTATATTCAAAACATGAGCAGAATAATTATCAGTGTATTTGGTATGTTTATTAATAAATGGTAAATATTTATGAAATAAAAATAGATTAAAGTAATCAATCAAACTTGAGAAATCCCTAAGGGGGTAATTTTTGTTTTAAATTGTAATTCAGTGCTATAAGTAAAACAAATAACATATTTATTTTGTTTGTAATTCATGAATTATCACCTTTTGCCATTCTTTCACTCAGAAGTTTTTCAGTCCTAGAAGGAATAAATTTTCTTGTCATCTTTATAATCCATACTCTTGGGGCTTCTGTTAAGTGTTCCAAAATGAGGTTGATAAATACACTTATAAACAAGATCCTGGGTTCAATAAACAGTGCCTTCATTAAGGGGAAAACAAACAATCAAAAACAAAGAAATAACAGTATATGTGGGTTTCGGTGGAAAAGACCAGGTAATGCATTATAGGAAGCAATATGTTTCTCAGACCTGAAACAGTTGGCATTGTTAGCATAATGCGGCATTTTAAGGCAAGTGTTTTGTACACTAATTGTTAATAAAAGCTAGGTTTTGTATCACTAAACTGTAGTAAATCCAGCTCTACCAAAATTTGTATTCTTTATTTAGACATAAATTTCATTAAACATAAGCCAAATTCAAAATGAGAGATAAAATTTTGAAATAAATAAATATTCACTCAATCTACAATGTAAATTTTTCCTTCAGTATTTGTATATTCCATTCTGTGTAAATATTAGCAAGTTGAATTCATGGCATATTATAAGTATTATAAAGTATAGTTAAGTTGGACTTAATCCTGATTCATAAATTTTATTTAACATACACAAATCAATAAATGTGATACCATCTGTTAAATAACAAATAATTGGAAAATAACAATCTCAAAATATGTAGGAAAATTATTAACAGATCTGATCTTAACTTTTAAAAAAATTCTTAACAAATTCGCTCTAGATAGAATATGACAAGACATAATAAAAGCCATATATTAAAAACTCATGACTATCTTCAAGTTCAATATTAACATACAGGAAATTTTTCCTCTGGTCCAGTAATAAGAAAAGTACCTCAATTTCACAAGTCCTAAATTACACTACTAGAAGTTCTAGCAAGAATAACTAGTCAAGAAAAAATATAAAAGGCATTCAACTGGTAAACAAGCAGTAAAATTTTTACAGATGACTTAAATATACATAGATAGAAAGCTCCATACACTCCTCCAGTGACTGTTAGAAATAATGAACAAACTTAGTAAACTTGCAGAATACAAAATCAATAAACAAATATCAATTGCATTTTTATATAGGAACAGAACATTATCAGAAAGAGAAATTAGGAAAACAATTGTGTGTAAATTTATACCAAAAAGAATAAAATAGGAATATATTTGATAAGTGAAACAACAGTTCTAAACATAGATCTATAAATTACAGGTGCAAGGAATATAAGTAAACTTAATAAATGAAAGGAATTCTGTGCTTACTGATTGTATACAATGTGAGGAAATACTCTAATCTATCTTTCACTTGTTCAATCTGCCCAGCACTACTTATTGAGGAGAATCTCATTTCTTCATTTCATTCTCTTGCTTCCGTTTTCATGGGTTAATTGATCATAGGTGTGAGGGAATATATCTGGTTACTCTATTCTCTTCTTTTGATTGGTGTCAGTTTTTGAGCGAGTATCATGTAGTTTAAGTTACTAAAGCTTTGTAGGACTGTTTAACATCAGAGAACTTTACACTACTATATTTAAATTCTTTTTCAAGATTATTTTGGCAACTGAAGATCTTTGTGGTTACATATAAATTTTGAAATTATTTCTTCTATTTAATGGAAAAATCTCATGGGTATTTTGACATGAATCATACTAAATGTAGATTCATTTGGGAAGTATGGTTGTTTCAACCACATTGTTTCACATCATTAACATAAGAGATCTTTTCATTTCTTTGGATCAATTTTAATTTCCTTCATCAATGTTTTCTGTTTTTTAACGTATAGGTTTTCTCCTAATTTGTTTACTTCATTTGAACTTATTCTTTACATACATATAATTATATACATTATATTTTGAAAAATGTTTCCCACACAAATACAACAGGCAGAAGGCAGTGGCAAGACAAATTCAAAGTCCAGAATGAAAGAAATCTGATATCTAATATAACATATCAAGCAAGGTATCCATTAGAATAGAAGGAGAGTTAAATAATCTCCACAAAAGCAAATACTAAAACTATTCGGTAACAGAAAAAGAAATAATGAAACATCTACTCTAAAAATAAAGAAGCAGGATGCTATAGAAAGGAGAAAGGCATAATTAGAAAGGCAATAGATATAATGACTTACAGCAGTATAAATATGATGTAAAAAAGGACATCAAAATTTTTATGTGTCAGAGCATGAAACAGGACAAAACAGAGTATTTTCTTCTTGTTTCTGTTCTCTGTATGATGCGTTTGAGTTTGTATTCATTTCAGTTAATATAAACAGATATAGTAATGGGTCAATATACATACAAAACAGGGTAACCATAAGTCAAAATCTTACAATGAAGTCACAAAGCCAGAAAAAAACCAAGATAATAAAAGAAAACTTATAAAGCCACAGAAAGATAAAGAAATGAACATAAAGGAAATACCAAATCAACTGGAAAATGAAGTTCAAAATGGAAATAAACACCAGTTTATCAATAATTTTTACAAATGATATTGGAATTAGTGCTTCAATCAAAAGATATATATTGCCAGATTGGATAATATAACAGGACCCTACATTATGAAGCATACAAGAGACCCAATTTAGAAAGAGGAACACACATCAATTCAAAGTCAGAAGATGGAAAAATATATTCCATGCAAATGGCCATGACAAGAAGGCAGGACTAGCAGTACTGACTTCACACAAAATAGGCTTTACAACAAAGGCCATAGAGAATGATAAACAAGGACATGATATAATGATTAAAGGAGCAACACACAATGAGGGTATTATACTCATTAATATATATGCACTCAATATAAGAGCACCTAAATACATAAAGCAAACACTAATAGATGAAAAGGAAGAAATCGATGGGAGCACAATCACAGTAGGAGAATATAACTCCCCATTACCATAACTAGACTGGTCTTTCAGACAGAAAATTAATAAGGGAACAAAGATACCAAAAGATATGATAAAATAATTGGATTTGGTTGATATTTTCAAAACACTACTTTTCCCCAAAACAGAATATATATTCTTTTCCAGAACACATGGAACATTTTCTAGGAAAGTTTATGTACTGAGGCACAGGAAAAGCCTCAACAAATTTAACAAGATAAAAATTATTTCAAGCATCTTTTCTGAGTATAATACCATGAAACTAGAAATCAATCACAGAAAAACAGGGAGAAAAAATGACAGCATGTAAATTAAAAAAATGGTACTTTAAAAAGTTGGGGAGGTGAGGATTTTAAAGAAGAAATTAAGAAATATCTTGAGAAATATGACACAACACTACACAAAGTCTATGGAATACAGTTAAAGCAGTCTTAAGAGGGAAGTTCACTCTGACAATGTCAGCCTCAAAGTATAAGAGCAATTTAAAATAACTAATCTAAAGTTCTATTTAAACTAATCACGAAGAGAAGAGCAAACAAAACCAAAAGTCAGCAGAAAGTGGGAAAATAAAGATCAAAGGAGAAAGAATTGAAATAAAGATTAAAAAATAGAAAAAAATCAATCAAACTGTTTTTTGAAATAGTCAACAAAATTGACAAAACTCAGAACAGGCTCACCAACAAGAAAAGAGAGAGAACACAAAAAACATAAGAAATGAAAATTTAGAAACTAAAAGAGTACATCAAATTTGCAAAATATCATAAGGTAATACCATGAGCAACTGCATGAAAACAAACTTGATAACCTAGAAGAAATGGAGAAGTTTCTGGAAACATTCAGCCCACCATTATTGCATCAAGAAGAAAATGATCATTTGAACAGACAGATCACCAGAAATGGAATACAATTATCAATAAAATAAAAAATCCCTGCAAACAATAATTAAGACCCAAATAGCTTCACTGGGGAATTTCACCAAACATACAAAGAAAAATCCATACCAGTCCTCCTCAAACATTTCCAAAAGATTCATATGGATAGAGTACACCCAAACTCACACCTTAAGGCCAACATCAACCTGATAACAAAACGAGACAAAGACACTACCTAAAAAGAAAACTATAGGCCAATATCATTGATAAACATAGATGTAAAAGTCCTTAAGAAATTATTAACAAACAGAATCCAACATCAAGTAAAAAAAAATCATACACCATTATCAAGTTAGGTTCATCCCAGGAACACAAGGATGGTGCAACATATGCAAATCAATCAATCAATAGTGATACAACTTATCAACTAAACAGAGGACATGAAACCATATGATAATCTAAGTAGATGCAGAAAAAACATTTGATAACATTTAACACCTATCTGCAAAAAATATTCTTATCACAGTGAGTACAGAGGGACCATATCTCAACATAATAATAGCTATTTATGACAAATATATAGCCAGCAAAATACTCAATGGTTAAAAACTGTAACCCTTCTCACAAAAACCTGAGACAAGACAAGGTTGCCAATTCTCACAATTTCAATTCAATATTGTCTTGGAAGTCCTAGCCACAATGTTCAGGCAAGAAAATTTCATTTCCTATCAAATTATGCAAAACATTTCTTTTTAGGACTGAAACAAATGATCCTAAGATTTAAATAGAGCCATAAAAAACCATAGTTTCCAAAACAATATTGAAGTAAAAAAAAGAGGCTTCAGGAATAATCCATCAGGTCTCCATACACTATTGCAGAGCTACAATAATGACATTGACATGATATTGGTACAGAAACAGGCATATGGACCAATGGAAGAGAGTAGAGAGCCTAGGAATAAATCTACAGGCCTTTGTTCAATTAATCTTTGACAGAGTAGCCAGGAATATGACAGAGAAAAGACCATCTCTTCACCAACTTGTGGGAAAACTGGATAGCAGCACGCAGAGAAATGGAGTTAGAGCACTCCTTGAATCCATACACAAGAATAAACTCAAAATATCTTGAAGAATTAAATGTAAGGTAAGACACAGTAAATCTCCTTGAACAAAACATAGGCAAAACACTCTGACATAAATAGCAGCAATGATCTCCTAGAACAGCCTACTCAGGTAATGGATGTAAGAGCAAAATTAATAAATGGGACCTAATAAAACTTATAAGCTTTTGCACAGCAAAGGGAACCAAAACCAAACAAAATGACAAACTACAGGATTAAAGAAAATATTTAGAAGTGATGCAACTGACAAAGTCTTAATTTCCAAAATATAAAGACTTCATACAACCTAATAATATTAAAAAAAAACAAGAAACCCAATCTGAAAATGTGCAGAATCCCTAAACAAGCAATTCTCCAATAGAGCCATTCAAATGCCACACAGATATATGGAAAAAAAATTGCTATCATTATCAGAGAAGGGCAATTCAAAACTATAATGATATATCACTTCCCAGTAGTAACAATGGTCATCATTCAAAAGTCCACAAACAATAAATGCTGGGGAAGATGTGGAGAAATGGAACCTTCCTACACTGCTGGTAGAATGTAGTTTGGTGCAGTCATTTTTGAAACCAGGATGGAGTTTCCTCTAATGGATAGAAATAAACTTAAAATACGAACCAGCAATCACACTTCTGGGTATATATCAAAGGGAACCCTATTTCAAGAAGCCACCTGCACCACAATGTCCTTAGCAGTGCTGTATACAACAGCCACAATATGGAAGTAACCTAATTGTCCAAAAACAGATGACATAATTCAGATGTTATGCCGTATTTACACAATGGAATAATATTCTGCAATAAAAAATGATAAAACAATGACATTTGCAGCAAAATGGATGTCCACAAAAAGTGTCAATCTAATTGAAGTAAGCCAGAAAAAGAAAGAAATATAATACATGACATTACATATGAAGAAGCTTAAAAAAATATTTGGATAAGAACACAATGATTTCATCTACAAAACTGAAATACACTCGCAGATCTACTAAACAATTTTATGATTACTGCGGAAAGGGGCTGCTAGAGGATATATTTGGGAGCAGTAGATTTATAAATTTATCCACTATATATAAAAATAGATATTTTCTAAAATTTCTTTTGTATGACATAGGGCAGTATGTTAAATATTGTGAAGTAATAGTTTATAGGCACAGAAATATATGCATCTACAGGGATACTATGCTATACACCACAGATTGATGCATTATAAATGGCATTTTTCAATGATAAATAAAAAATAAATATGTAAATAAATAAATAGATTAATTAATTAATAATGTAATAAAAGAAATACAAATATTCACACTACTTAACTTTACACATCAAGAATCTAGGAGAAAACAGAAAGAATAAAGAAGAAAATTGAATCAATGAGAGTAAGGCAAATAACAAGAGAAACAATTCAAAAGATAACATAAATACCAAAGTCTGTTTCTTTTAAAGATAAAGTAGACAAACGTTTAGGTTGTCTAAGAAAAAAAAAACTTAAATAAAATTAGAAATAATAGAGAAGATATTACCACTGATGTTGTAGAGATGCATAGCACATAAGAAATTAACACTAGCCAACAATTTGAATGACCTAGAACAAAAGACAAATTCCCAGAAACATATGTCTTCCAATACTGAATCAAGAAGAAATTAGAAAGTTAAATAAGGCAAAAGTGTGTATGAGTAAATCAGTAATCCAAACCTCACAAACCAGAAAAAATTTACAAGTTGGCTTTACCGGTGAATTCTGTCATGTATTTGAAGACAATTTTTCACTAATTCTTCCAAAAATCTTCCAAGAATTTGAAGGGGTGAAAGTTTCCAAACTTCTTTTATGATGCCTGGTTTATTTGCATAACAATGTTAGAACGGACATTAGATGCAAAATATGGAATATTATCCCTGATGAAAATATGTGTCAAAATTCTCAACAAAACAGAAGGAAAATGAATTCAACAACACATTTAATGTATCATACACATATATGAGTAAAGGGATTTATCCCTTGGTTTAAGATACTTCAAAATACTCAGATCAATAAAGGTGACATGCCACACTAATAGAATGAGAAATAAAACTCACATAATCATTTCAACAGGTGCAAAAAGAGCATTGTATACAATGCAACATCCTTCTAAGATACTCCCAACAAATTAAATTAACCATGTCAGTGGCACGATATCAAATACACACAAACACTGTGCGGAGAGAAGCGGAGCATTTCTCTTTTTATTGATTCTTAGAGAAAGGGTTTATATATGACATGCACAATGCCTCACATATCATCTAAGTTATAACAATGTTAATAATCTTTAGCTATTTATGTCCCCATGCTCCTGCAGTAAGCACAGGATGTGAAATGATCAAGGATTGTTTTAAAGTTCATCACGGAACTTCATTAAGTAGGCCATCTCTTATCCAGCTGGCTGTGCCTGTCTTAGGTTGTCCCCCTATGAGGATCTTATCCAGCATAGGCTCTCCAGCCATGCAATGAGCAGGCCATTTCTTATCCAGCCTGGATATGTGACATTCCTCACAGCTTGTTTATCAGTTCAGCCCATGGGCTTATCCTCTAGAGCCTTCAGACTGGAGCTTGCAAACCAAACATTCCTTGACAGAAAAATAGATGAACAAAATTTGATGTATATATGCAATGGAATCAATACATTTCATTCCTATCAAGAGTGTCCACGGTGTTCCTTTTTCTTCACAACCTCACCAAAATCTATTTCTTATCTTTTTGATGAGAACCTTCTGAAAATTGTGAGGTCTTGTCTAATTTTTGGTTTATGACTTTCCTAATAATTTATAACTATGAACATATTTACATGTGTCATTTAGCCAACGGTATGTTTTCTACAGATAATTGATTCAGATATATCTATTCACTTCCTATGGACTTTTTTTAATAGATTGGTTTTTGTCACTGTTGTGCGATAAGAGTTTGCCATATATTTGGATATTAACACTTAATTGAAAAATATCACTTTCAAATATATTCTCCCAATGTGTTGGTTGACTTTTCATTTTATTGATCATTTCTTCTGCAGTGTAAATCTATTTAGAGTGATACAATCATAATTTGTTAGTTTTGCTTCTGATTCCCTTGCCAGAGGAGACATGTAGAATCAATTTAAGTCCAATGTCAGAGTGTACTTCTTATATTTTACCCTAGGATTCTTTGTTTTCATGTTTTATGCTTTATGTACCCAGGAGTGGGATTGCTGTGTCATATGATAGGTCTATTTTAATTATTTAAAGGAACTTCCATACTGTTTCCAAAGTTGATGCACCAATATTCATTCCCACCAACAGGGTTGGAGAGTCCCTTTTTCTCCACAACTTCCCCAGTGTTTATTATTTGTAGACATTTTGATGACAGCCCTTCTCACTAGTGTGAGTTAAAACATTATTAAATTTTTGTCTTGCATTTGTATAATGATTAGCTATGTGAGCATGTTTTTATGTTTCTGATTGTCATCTGTGTGTCTTCTTTAGGGAATTGTCTTCTGCTCATTTTCTGGCTCAGTTGTTTGTAGATTTTTGAAATGGAGTTATATGAACGATTTGTGTATTTTAGAAATTAGCCTCTTGTTGATTGCACTGTTTCCTAATGTTTCCTCCCATTTGGAAGTTCATATTTTCATTCTGTTTATTTTGCTATGTAGAAGGTTTTAAGTTTAATTAGGACCTATTTGTTTATTTTGCTTTTATTGTTTTCAGCTTGGGAGATTGACATAAGAAAATTTCGCTACAATTTATGTCTTGTTTTGCCTATGTTAGATTCCAGGAGTTTTATTGTGTCATGTATTAGATTCAGATATTTAAAACATTTTGAGCATATTTTTGTACAGTGTGAGGGAGTGTTCTAATTTCATTGATTTACATGTAGCTGTGTAGCTTTCTCAAAATCACTTGCTGAAAACTGTCTTATAGGCATTGTATATTTTTGTTTCCTTTGTCATAATTTATTTGACCATAGGTGTGATGTTTTATTTCTGCCTCTGTGTTCTGTTCCAGTGATATACACGTTTGTTCATTTTCCAGTATTGTGCTGTATTGATTACTTTTTTTGTAATAGAGTCTGATATCTGGGAGGGTTATGGGTTGTGACTCCAACTTTCTTCTATTTCCTCATTGTTTCTTTTGAAGTTCTGGTACTTTTGCTGTTCCATACAAATGTTAGGACTTTTCTAATTTCTGTGGAATATATCATGTATTTCGATATGAATCACTTTATATTTGAGGATATCATTGTTTTATGTATATTTTAACAATATTATTTCCTCTAAACTGAGACCTTGAGATTTCTTTCTATGTTTTGCATCATCTTCAAATTTATTTATCAGTGTCCTATTGATATTATTATCTTGGTTCATTCAAACCTATTAATAGGTTTTTCATTTTTGACCTGATATCATATGGACTTTTTAAAATTATGGAATATTTAATTGTTAGTGTAAAGAAATGTGACAGTTTTTGTATATAAATCATGAATCATGCTACTTTGCTAAGTGTCTTTATTAGTTTTATTTGTTTTGGGTTGGAGAATCTTTAGGGTTCTCTATATAGGTTATTATGTCATCTAAAATAATTACACTTTTACTTCATTCAATCCAACTTGAATAAATTTATTTCTATTCCGATTGCTGTTGCAAGGACTTCCCATACTGTGTTTAATAGAAATGGTGAGTGTGGGCATCCTTGTCTTATTCCTTAATTTGGCTTTCAGTTATTCACATTTGCATATTATGTTGTCTGTGTGTCTGTTATTTATGACTTTAGTTATGTTGAGATATATTTCCTGAATCCTACTTTGGTAAGAGGTTTCTGTTGTTGTTGTTTCTGTTGTTTTTTGTTGTTGCTATTGTTGCTGCTTTTTCAATGAGGAAAAGTTGAAGTTTTTGAACTGTTTTTATGGATTTATTGGGATGACCACGTCACTTTCCCTTTTTCTGTTGCGAATGTGATGTATCAAACTGATTGATTTCATGTGTGTTCCACCTCTCTTATGATCCTGCAATGAATTAAAGTTGATCATGGTGTATAATTCATTTTAGGTATTGCTGGATTTAGCTTGCTAATAATATTTTTAAGAATTTTTACATCTATATCAATCAAAGATATTGGCTTGAAATTCACTTTGCCTGTACTTTGTTTGTTGACTTTGCTATCAGGGTGATGAAAGCTTCATAGAATTAATTTGTGAGTTTCCCACATCTTCACTGTTTTTGAATAGTTTGAAGAGCATAAGTTCTGCTTTGAATTTTTGTACAGTTTTCCACGGGAGCTGTTTAAATCTGCACTAACTTTTAATGAATTTTTTAAATGCAGATTCTTTCATTCTTCTAGTAAACAGTTTGTTCAAATTATTTGTTTCTTCTTATCCCTGTCTCTTTCTAGACATTTGTCTATTTCTTCTAAGTTGTCCAGTTTATTGGCATGTAAGTGTTGACAAAATAATCCCTTTATTGTATATCTGTTGGAACAATTGTTATTTCTCCACATTTATTTCTGACTTTATTTCTTTGGAGCATCTCTTTTTTCTTCATGATGCACCTGGCTTGAGGTTTTTTGATTTTGCTTATCTTTAAAAGAAAACAAAAACAAAATTTTTGGTTTTACTACTCTTTTGCATAGTTGTATTTCTCTCTAATATATATTTACACCTGTAATATTTAAGTTCATGTATTTTTCTTTTTTAACATTTTTATTGACTTTTAATCATTTTGCAAAGTTGTCTCAAATTCCATTGTAGAGCACAATTATTTATTTACAATGAACATATATACATTTCTTGTCCCATTTCTTTCCTTGTGAGCTGCCGTAAGATCTTTTATATATTTCCCTGTCCTATACAGTACAATCCTGTTTATCAATCTTACAATTTTGAACTCCAAGCCTATCTATTCCCACACCACACCCACTTGGCAATCAAAACTTTGTATTCTCTGCCTGTAAGTCTATTTCTCTTTTGTATTTTGCGTTTTTTGTTTGGTTTGGTTTTGTTTTTAGATTCCACAAATGAGCATTCTCATATGGTATTTTTCTTTCTCTTTCTGGCTTACTTCACGTAGACTGATTTTCTCCAGGAGCACCCATGTTGCTGAAAATGGCGTTATGTTGTCAGTTTATAAGTCTGACTACTATTCCATTGTATAAATATACCACCTCTTCTTTATCTAGTCAACTTTCGATGGACATTTAGGGTATTTCCATGTCTTGGCTATTGTAAATAGTGCTGGCTATGAACATTGGTGTGCAGGTGTCATCCTGAATTAAGGTTTCTTGTGGATTTATGCCCAGGAGCGGGATTTGGGTTATATGATGTCTATTCCTAGGCTTTTAAGGAATCTCCATTCTGTTTTGCACAGTTGCTGCACCAAGCTGCATTGCCACCAGCAATGAAGGAAGGTACCCTGTTCTACAAAGCCTCTGCAGTATTTGTCATTTGTGGATTTTTCAGTGATGGCCATTCTGACTGGTGTGAGGTGATACCTCATTGCAGTTTTGATTTGCATTTCTTTCATAATAAGTGATATTGAGCATTTTCTGTTGTGCTTTTTGATCATTTGTTTGCCTTCCTTGGAGAATTGCTTGTTTAGGTCTTCTGCCCAATTTTGCATTGGGTTGTTTATTTTCTCTTCTTCAGTTGGATGAGCTGCTTATATAATCTGGAGATCAACTCTTTGACGGTTTCATATGCAAATTTTTTCCCATTCCGTAGGTTGTCTTTCTGTTTTACTTCCGGTTTCTTTACTGTGCAGAAGCTTGTAAGTTTCATTAGGTCTCATTTGTTTATTCTTGCTTTTATTTCTTCTATGAGAAAATTTTCGAGACTTTTGTCAGATAACGTTTTGCCTATATTTTCCTCTTGGTGGTTTATTGTATTTTGCCTTATGTTTAAGTCTTTGATCCATTCTGAGTTTATTTTTGTGCATGGTGTTCTAGCTTCATTGAATTATATGCTGCTGTCCAGTTTTCCAAATACCAGTTGCTGAAGAGACTATCTCTTTTCCATTGTAATTTCTTGCCTCCTTTGTCTAAGATTAATTCACCATTTTCGGTTTCATTTCTGGGCTCTCTATTCTGTGCCATTGGCCTATATGTATGTTTAACTACCAATACAGTGCTGTCATGTTGACTGTAGCTCTATAGTATTATCTGAATCATTAGCTTTAAGAAATGCCACTGATATCTGAACCTTAATCTTGTAACCTGCTATCTTGCTGAATTCTTTGATCAGCTGTAGTAAATTCATTCTGGATCTTGTAGGGTTTTCTATAAATAGTAACATATTATCTGCATATAGTTTGACATTTATCTCTTCCTTTTCAATTTTCATCCCTTTTACCTGTCTCTCTTGTTTGATTGCTGTGGCTAGGACTTCCAAGACTATCTTGAGTAGGAGTCGTGATAGTGTGCATCCATTTACTGTCCCAGATTTTAGTAGGAAGAATTTGACTTTCTCAACTTTGAATACTATGCTGGCTGTAGGTTTGATATCTATAGCTTTCATGATGCTGAGATATATTCCCTCTATGCCCACTTTGGTGAGAGTTCTTATCATACGTGGGTGTTGAATTTTATCAAATGCTTTTCCTGCATCTATTGAGATGATCATGTGGTTTTGGTTCTTTCTCTTGTGGATGTGCTGTATTACATTGATTTGCTTAAGTAAACCACCCCTGTGTCCCTGGCATGATCCCCACTTGGTCATGATACATAATATTTTTTTCTGTGTTCTTGGGTTGTATTTGCTACTATTTTGGTGAGGATTTTGGCGTCTGTGTTCATCAGTGATATTGGCCTATAATCCTCTTTTTTGATTGTTTCTTTGCCTGGTTGTGGTATCAGGGTGATTGTGGCTTTATAGAATGTCTTTGGGAGTATTCCTTCCTTTTCAATCTTCTGGAAAAATTTGAGAAGGACTGGTATGAGTTTTTTGTTTGGTAGAATTCCGCTGTGAATCCATCCGCTGCTGGACTGTTATTTGTTGGGAGGTTTTATATTGCTATTTTGATTTCATTTCTTGTGCTCTGTTTGTTCAAGTGGTCAGTTTCATCTTCATTCTGTCTTGCTGGACAGTATGTTTCCAGAAATTTGTCCATCTCTTCTAGGTTATACAGTTTGATTCCATATACTCTTCAAAATATTCTCATATGATATACTATATTTCTATTTTTTGTTGTAATTTCTCCATTCTCCTTTCTTATTTTGCTAATTTGTGCTCTCTCTCTGTTCTTCTTTTTGAGTTTGGACAGAGGTTTGTCGATTTTACTTACTTTTTGGAAAAACCAGCTTTTGGATTTGTTGACTTTTTCCTATGGTGTTTTTAATCTCTATTTTATTTATTTCCTCCCCATTATTGATGATTTCATTCCTTGTGCTGCCTTTTAGGTTGTGTGTTCTTCTTTATCTAGTTCATTCTGCTGGTGGGTTAAATTGTTTATTTGTGGATGTCCATTTTTGAGGAACGCCTGTATCACTACAAACTCCCCTCTCAGCACTGCTTTTACTGTGTCCCATAAATTTTGTATGGTTTTGCTTTCATTTTCTTTTGTTTCAAGGTACTTTTTCATTTCAGCTTTGATATCTTCATTGACCCATTGGGTTTTTACTAACATATTGTTTAATCCCCATTTTTTCCTTTGTTCTCCTTTGTTTCTCTGTTGTTGATTTCTTACTTCATGGCATTGTGGTCAGTAAAGTTGCTTGAGGTAATGTCTATCTTCTTAAAATTGCTGAGATTTCTTTTGTGCCCAAGTACATCATGAATCCTGGAAAATGTTCCTCGTGTACTTGAAAAGAATTTATATCCTATTTTGGGGGTTGTAATGCTCTGAAAATATCCACCAAGTGTAAAATTTCTATTGTATTATTTAATTTTTCTGTTGCCTAATTAATTTTCTGTCTCGATGATCTATCTAGTGATGTTAATGCAGTGTTGAAATCTACAAATATGACTCCCCCTTTATATCTGTTAGTAATTATTTTATGTACTTAGGTGCTCCTTTATTTGGTGCATAAGTATTAATGATTGTGCTATCCTCATATTGTATCACTCTTTCAATCATTATAAAATGTCCTTCCTTTTCTTTGTTTATGGTCTTTGTTTTAAAGAAACTTTTGTCTGTAATCAGTAATGCAACAACTGTTTTTTGGCTTTTCCAAATTTATGTTGGATAACTACTGTATGAAATGACAGAAAACCAATATTAATAGAAGTTTTACACCATTAAATGCATACTTAATTTTTTTCTTTAAATTCTTGTTTTTGCTCTTGTTACTTACAGATCAAAATTTAAAATGAGTGCTTTTTGTTATTTTTTCTTCTCCATGAAAGTCATTTTGATAATTAGTCCATTTATTACTGTGTTCCTTGATTTTAAGTTGTTTCTGCTTCTTCATTATCTTGATTACATTATCTTATACCGTGACACAAAAAACTGCTGTTACCCCTTTTATTCACTGATTGATAAGGCAGTGAATATAGTTAGCAGAAATTTTGTAAAAACTGAAGTGTCTCATGTATGTGGAAGAATTTAATTTTATTTTTCTTGAATCTATATCCTGACATTGATGTTGTCATTCAAAACTGCTTTAAGCATTGCTTTCTAAATTCTTACATTTATTCAACAAATATTGAATACATATAACACATCAGGATGTCCTTAGACAAAGGGATATAATGTTTAAAACAAAATATGCTTCCCTCCATGAAGCTTGTATTATAGCATCCTCTATCCTTCTGATTATGGTGTTTCTCTTGATTCTTTCTCAATCTATGTATTCATCTTTTTAACAAATATTTATGGTGTTCTTATGTGCTTGGCTTTGTTCTACATGTTTGGTACATAATGGTGAGATGATTACTATCTTCGTGTTTTTTAAATTAGAATGGGGAAATGAATATTATATAATAAAGGCAGACCTGAATACAAAATAATGAGATTTTAAGCACTAAGAAAGAGACAAATTCTCTGTAAGAAAACAATCAGGGTAGCAGATTCTTGTATAGAATATGTAGCCCAGTATTGTCCTTAAAAGAAGTAAATCAACCTGAGAGCTGAGTGAAGAGAAGGATATAGCCATGCCCAAGAATTCAAATTCATGTTTTTCTGATAGAATATCATCACATTTAAGTACTGAGATGGGTAAAAGTCACAGTCTTCAGTACACCAGAGTCCAGTGCAACTGAAATTCAGTGAATAAAAGGAGAGAAAGATATTAGAAGATGCTGGGTGGTGGCCATGATGTTGAAGATCAAGAAGGTGTTTTTTGGAAATATAATTATCAGGAATTGGTGGTATTTTTTATGTGAGGACTAAGGAATACAGAAGTATCAAGGATGACCCCTAAACCTGAGCTTAAGCAGCAAAACAGGGGACATAGTTTATGGAAGGAATGAGATGAGTTTGCAAAGTGTGTTAGAGACACCTTTTCTGGCACTAAAGCAGAGATGTCAGGTGGAAAGCTGAGTATAGGTCAAACTTCAGAGGAGGTGATCAGATTGAAGTTAGAGGTATAATGAGAGATGTCTTGGGCTGATAGTATAAGTCATAAAATCAGGCTCCCCAAAGAGTGTCTAGAGAAGATACTTCCAGTATAGATTCAATAGTAAGGTTTGAGTAGAGGAATAAAATCTGGGAGCATGCACTAGGAAATGGAGATATGGAAAAAATAGAACAAAGCTTTGACTTCTAGGGGGTTAAGGTCAAGCTGAAGAGATAAACAAGTATCTGAATAGTTATATGATAAAGGTATGTACTAGCTACTAAGGGAGCACAATGGAAGAAACATTTAACTCTACTGAGGGTAGTTCAGAGGAGAGTTACAGTAGGATAATATGGAGCAATTCTGAAAAATCTTCAAAATAAATAACAAGCTAATAGGAAACAGGCAAGAACATTCTGAGCAAAGATTTTGAGATTAAAAAAATTTAAAGCATTTGAACAATTGTAAATAGTTCAGCTTAATTACATGGTTATAGCTTGTTTCACAATTCAAGATTTAGGTTAACCTTCACTGATGTACCTTTTCACCTTTATTTTACATTCCTGTAGTAATTAACAAATCATATTGCTTTTGCCCTCTCATTGTCTGTGTTAATATTTTCTCTCCTGATTTGTCTTTAATCTGTACAGTAAAAAGAGGGGCATAATTCCTTCTTATAAGCAAATGCTCATGCAGTTCTATGGAAACATCAGATGGTATACAAATGTATCATTTTCTAAACAACTGTATTCTTGTCCCTTTGTCCTTGGCAGAGATGGAGGTAAAACTTTTAATTAGTGTGAAAACCAAAATAACTGTATCCAAAATATTACAACATATAATTCTAGCCTATCTGTGATGCCCTGATGTAAGTAAAACAATTCAGTGATCTGAAATTAACCTGTAATTATAGTGTTGAAAATTAATCAGTACAATTTAGGTTTCATTAAATTCAAACACACTCAAAATTGAATCAATTTATTAAGCTTATTTATTTCCCAGGCCCCAACAGACACAATGATACCAACATATAACAAGTTCAGATATATAAACAGCTTCACTATTCCACTTACAGAAGTGAGACTACAACTTCCCAACTAGAATAATGTACACTCTAAACGCAAGTTAAAAGCAAGACAAGACACTCTAAATTGGAGATCTGCTTGCTGTTGGTGAGAATGCCTTGAAATATTGTTCTTGATCTATATGCAAAAGTATAGGGACACACACTTGTCAAAAGAGAATACAAAGTTCAATCTAACCAATCCATCTTGTGCAGATTTTCCCTTCATTCAGTGCAAGTTTAAAATGTATAAATTATTTTGATCAGAATTCATCAATAAAATCTTAACTCAAAAACAAATACAACAGTAGTGTCTTGTTCACACAATGCCTGTGTGTCTTTGAAAAAAGAAAACTACCTGGAAGCAATCCTCTCTGTACCTCTCTGCCAATTTTGATTAACAGATTCCCTCATCTTGACTTGGAGCAACTCTCTTAGAACCATAAATTGTGAAAATGAATTGCACATTAAAGGTTCTGGCTCCCGACGACCTTGAGTTTTCCAAATAATGTTTTTCAAGACATTTAACTAAATGCAACTATTGTGTAAGAGATGGTAGTTGTCAATATGAACACTTCAATAGAGTAGAAGTAGTCATGTTGAATTTTTTGTATTCAATTATTCATTCTATGTTATATGTTAACACATAATCTATCAATTATTTGTTAACTATCACAATTAAATTTGTCAGAATTTTTGGTAAAGCCACTACCAAAACCAGCAATGACTAAACATGCTTTTATAAGGATCAAGCAACCAATGCATTTTAACACATGATCCATTAGAACCTCTCTTATCAAATCCTGGAGTTCTTTGACAGGTGGAAAAATGTAAATACTGTATACATTACAGAAGAGATCTTACAAAATTCTATCAATAAATATCCATAAAACTATTGCATGTCACTGTTAAAATTCAATTTCACTATTCTGTTGAAAAAATTCCATTGGTTACATATCTCATTTAAGTGTTGGAAAGAATACTCAGTGACTTCTAAGAAATGATGGACAATCTGAATTAAATAGCTAATTAACTTAAAATCAAAACTATAAGTTGCATATTTGATAAAAGTAATCTATATGTGTGCTTATCACACTAATATAATGTGGAATAAGATGGCTATAATTGTGGATGACTGGATCTACAGAGGTAGTAAAATGGTCCTGCTAGCTAGTAAATCTGATTATTAAATTCAGGAAGGAAGAAGAAAGTAGGGAAGAGAGGGAAAGAGGAAGATGAGAGGGAGTTAAAGAGAAAAAGAAGGTAAGGAAGGAACGATTTGTAGTCAAATTGTTACATGTCAGGCCCTAAAATAAATTCTTTCCTTAATTCTCCAACACTGGTTCTATTGTACCCAGAATTTATTTTAGCTTTTTTTTTCCCAAGGTGAAAACATCAAGGCTTAAGAATATTAAATAAACTTTCTGTGAACACATAAATAATGAAGGAAGAAACAGTACTTTAAACTATTGACTTTTTATTATATCTGGACAACAAAAGTTACTTAAACATAGACTGATTAAACAAATATTTACTACTATTTATTTTTATCATTTACCCACTTTCCTGTAACTATGATAATCACCAGCAAAAACTCAGGATGTAATGTCTCTTTATCTCACCATTGTAACAGTAGAAATAGAAAAAATATTTCCTATACAAAACATTTGATTTTAAGATATTTTTTACTCAGCATGCTGAAGATAAATTCAATTAATGGTAGTTAAAATTAATCAGCAAGAAATTGAATGGGACAAAGGGCCTAATTGTTCCTTAAAATATTTATTTCACAGTCTGTTCTACATGTCATTTTTTATGACGTCTTGTTGGGATATCTCTTAATAATAAAAATAGTTACTTTTTTGAGATACACTTTTGAAAGGTTGTGATAATATAATACAAATAGAATTATTCCTGTTTTACTAAACTTGCATAAATGCAAATTCTGAAACACAAGCATAAGGTCAGCTTTGTTTCTCAGTACAAAATTAAACTATACTAAATTAAACTATGCTAAAGGGAAGTGCTTGGCTAAGGGAGTTTGGCCATCTAAATAAATGACCATCATTTATGCAGTTTGCTCATTCCCCTGCAATGATTTTGCATGTTAAATAAAAATTGATATGAGTGAAAGGATATGGAATCTCTACCAACAAATTAGAAAGAAAAAATAACACACTAACTTAAAATATACTTCAGCTACCTGTCATGAGCAAATTTTGAAAAGCCTTAATGGAAAGAAGTGCAGTGCTTGGCAATATCAGTACTTGCTTCTATAGATGATTCAGCTTATTTGAGTCTTAAAAAGGACATAGACATATTTGTATCTTCATATCTGAATGTTATGTGGTTTTTCTGTGGGAAAAGGTGAATTATTTCCATTTAATAACTTAGAAACAAAAGATAGGATATTTCCATATTAAATTTTAGATGTTGGTATTTAAAATAGCACCTTTGGCCATAGCTTGACCTCATATTTTGTTTCTCCTTATTTTATATTAATCTTAAATCATCATTTGCAAAATTTTGTGCATGGTATTTCTTGTGAATAATTAAAATGGGTCAAACCAAGGAATTGTATTTGACTTCTTTAGGGCAGAAAATGGGGAGAAAAAGTTAAGAAATTCTACCGTTTTACTAGAGATTGCTCTGCAAGGCTGACTGCAGGGGACTTTCAACTACTTACCCATGCAAGGGTTTATCAGTAAACTGACAATTTCAACTGTCTGTATTTACAAGTTCCTGCTGTTCAACGTCAATAAACTCACCGACTGAATTCACGCATTTCAGCCACACAGCCAAGCACTGACTTCAACTGCAAGGAATGCCTTTGAAAAATTGAGATCAAAGATTGAAAACTTGCACTTTTAAGTGTAGATCCATTCACATTCTTTAAGACTCTTTAGGGAAGCTCAGCAGTGGACAGTCATATAACTGCTATGCACTTACACTTGGTGTTATTTGTTAAGAAAATGTATGGCAATTAGAAACCAGAAAAGGGATTGACAAGATGACAGACTAGAAGGACACATGGCCCACCCTGTCTCATGAACACACCAAAAATTATATACAAATACAGAACAATTCACACAGAATAACTCCTGAAATTTGACATAATTTCTATTACTTTGGAAATACAAGGAAAGCCCCACAAAACCAGGTAGAGGAAAAAAGAAGAAAGAAAAAGGAAATTGGTGCATGATATTCTTCACAGAAAGAGATCAGCATAGAAAGAAATGTGCCCTCACCCTGGGAAGCTTCCTCACCAGCAAGGAGATCCACAGGGACAGAACAGGAGCTTCAGAGGTTCAGAGGAGGCAGCAGCAGCTGCTTAGCAGAAAGAACTAAGAGAAACCAGCAGTGAGAGTCACTTTGAATCCTAGCCTAAGATGCATGCCAGTGGGGACAGGCTGGGCTGGGCTGCTGGAACTCAGGCTTACACGGATGAGCCTGGGGAGAGGACTGGGGTTGACTGCACACAGGCAGCCTCAGGAGCCTGGAGTGTGGTGCGGGCTGTGGCTAGAAGAGAGTGCAAATCAATCTGGGTCCCTCCATAGAAAGCACCATTGCATGTGGGATGAGGGGTGCATTGCAACCTTCATAGATGCCATCTCTACTAGTGCACAGGGTGTTGCTTTGCACCAATGTTGATGAGCATTCTTGTGAGAAGAGAGGAGGGGTTCAGTCACAGCCATCTTCTCAGCATGCTCTGGAGCGGTACAACTGCTGGTGCTCGTCTTCTGGGCAGAGGAGGGGCTGAAACATGAACCATTACTCAGGGGCCCTGCAACATCACAGGCAAGACTGTCATTCCAGTCCCAGGCAGAGGTGGTGGATTTGCTCTCCTGGTGCCTTTGTGGAACTGTGCCTCTAAGACAAATGAGTGGAGATTTGGTGCACATTGGGGATGTGTTTGGCATCAACTGTAGGTCTGTGTACCCTGCTTTTGATTTGTGGTTACCCTGTTTTTTAATTATGTTAGCCCATTAGTATATCTATTTGCTTTAGAGTGGTAGTCATAAAGGCTCTAACACATCCTATGAAGAATGCAAAGAAAATTTACATTTGGTTTCACTGGGGAATTCTACCAAACATACAAAGAAGAACTCCTATTGATCCTTCGCAAACTCTTCCAAAAGATTGAAGAGGAGGGAATACTACCAAACTCATTCTACAAAGACACCATCACCCCAATATCAAAACCACGTAAATATACTACCAAAAAAGAAAATTATAGGCCAATATCATTGATGAACATAGATGCAAAAATCCCTCACAAAATATTAGCAGACTCCAACGACACATAAATAGATCATATACAATGATCAATTTGGATTCATCACAGGGATGGTTCAATATACACAAATCAAACAATGTGATACACCACATCAATGAAAGAAAGGACAAAAATCACATGATCATCTCAATATATGCAATAAAAGCATTTGATAAAATTCAAAAATCATTTAAGATAAAAATTCTTACCTAAGTGGTCATAGAAGGAACATATCTCAACATAATGAAAGCTATTTATAACAAACCCACAGCCAGCATAATACTCAACAGTGAAAAGGTGAAAACCTTCCCTCTAAAATCTGGAACAAGACAAAGATGCCCATTCTCATAACTTTTATTCAACAGAGTAGTGGAAGTACTGGCCACAGCAATTAGACAAGAAAAAGAAATAAAAGGAATCTAAATACAAAGAGAAGAAGTAAAATTGTCACTAAATGTGGATTACATGATACAACATATAGAAAACCTTAAAGGCTCTACACTAAAACTAATAAAGCTGATAAAAAATTTGGCAAGGTAGCAGGATACAAGATTAACATAGACAAGTCAGTTGCATTTCTTCACACTAACAATGAAATATCAGAAAAGGAAAATAAAGAAACAATCTCTTTTAAAATCTCATCCAATTAAAAAAAATTCTTAGGAATAAATCTGACCAAGGAGGGGAATGATTTTTATCAGGAGAACTAGAAAACATTAATTAAGGGAATTAAAGATAACTCAAAGAAATAGAAAGATATCCCATGTTCTTGGATTGGAGGAATTAATATTGTTAAAATGGTCACACTACCAAAAGCAATCATTAAAAAGTCCATGAATGATAAACGCAAGAGAGAGTGTGGAGAAAAGGGAGCCTTCACACACTGCTGGTGAGAATGTAGTTTGGTACAGCTATTATGGAAAACAGTATGGAGATTCCTTAACAAAAACTAAAAATAAAGTTACAATATTATACAGCAATCCCACTCCTGGGCATATATCTGGAGATAACCCTAATTCAAAAAGATACATGCACCCCAGTGTTCATAGCAGCACTATATATAGGTAGCCAAGACATGGAAGAAGCCTAAGTGTCCATTGACAGATGGCTGGATAAAGAAACTGTGGAATATTTATAGAATGGAAAACTACTCAGCCATAAAAAGAATAAAAGAATGTCATTTGCAGCAATATGGATGGACCTGGAGGTTATCATTCTAAGTGAAGTAAGCCAGAAAGAAAAAAAAAATTAAATGTGATATCACTCATATGTGGAATCTAAAATAAATTAAAAATAAAGACACAAATGAACTTCTTTACAAAGCAGAAATGGACTCACAGACATAGAAAGTAAACTTATGGTTACTAAGGTGAAAGGAGGTGGGAATGAATAAATTAGGAGTTTGTAGATATATGTACTATTATATATATAATAGATAAGCAACAAGCTTCTTCTCTATAGCACAGGGAAGTATATTCAGTATTTTGTAGCAACCTAAAATGAAAAATAATTTGAAAACAAATATATGTATGAATACATATATGACAGAAACATTATGCTGTGCACCAGAAATTGACACAACTTTGTAAACTGACTTTACTTCAGTTGAAAGAAAGAAAGAAAGAAAGAAAGAAAGAAAGAAAGAAAGAAAGAAAGAAAGAAAGAAAGAAAGAAAGAAAGAAACTAACTAAAAAAATTTAAAAGGGAAAAGAAGGCCAACAAAAATAATAAACAAAAAGAGGAAAATTGGATTGGATTTTTTCAAAGTACTCTTTAGCTTATTATTTATAATTTAGTCAGTCCTCTATTTAACCATATATCAGTTGGTTATTGACCCTGACCGTCACTGACCTACTTTCTCTCTCTGTCGTCCTACTTGTTCCAAACATTTCATATAAATGGAATCCAATATATGGCCTTTTGTGTATGACTCCTTTCACTTAGCATAATCAGAACTTCATTCTTTTTATGGCCAAATAATGTTGTATTGTATGGATATACCACATTTTATTTACCCAATTTCTTATTGATAGATTTTGGCTTGTTTTCTTTTTGGGGCTATCATGCATACTGATGCTGTGAATATTTGTGTACAAATTTTTGAACGTATTTTTAAAATTTTCTTGGGCATAACAGTGGAGTTGCTGGATCATATGATAATTCTTTCTTTAACTTTTTGAAGAACCAGCTGCCTTACAAATTGGCTTCACTATTTTACATCCCCTCGACTCAAAGCAATGTATGATGTTTCCAATTTTTTCACATTCTTTCCTGTTATTGCTTATCTTTTATTTTTTAATGATAGCCATCCTGGTAGGTGTGAAGTGGTACCTAAAATTGTATTAACTTTCTTAGCATTTACAAACTAAGTGATATATGGGTAGATATGAAACTAGATTCATAGGGACATAATTAGATACATGATAGAAGAAGGTATACAGGAATATCTCAAAGATATTGCATGTTCAATTCCAGACAACTACAATAAAGCACATATCACAGTAAAATGAGCCACATAATTTTTTTGGTTTCCAAGTGCATATAAAATTTATGTTATACTACACTGTAGTCTATTTAGCTTGCAATAGTATTATATCTAAAAAACAATACACATATCTTAATTAAAAATACTTTAAAATCTGTTAACCATCATCTGAGACTTCAGTGAATCATAATTTTTTTACTGGTGGAGTGTCTTGCCTCGATGCTGGCAGATCAGGCTAGCAGTTGCTGAAAGTTGAGATGTCTGGCAATTTCTTAAAATAACAATAAATAATAATTGATAGTGAAATATTGATTGATTCCTCTTTCACTTGAACACTTAGAGGCCACTGTAGGTTTATCAACACATCTAATTTAAATATTATTGTGTCTCAGGGAATAGTGAGGCCCAAGAAAAGAAAGAGAGAGGGGGGAACAGTCAAGTCAATGGAGCAGTCAGAACACACACATCATCTGTGAATCTGGTTTTCATCTCATGTGGGTGGGGTTCATGGCACCCTGAAACAATTACAATAGTAACATCAAAGACCACAGGTCACCATAACAAATATAATAACAATGAAATAGTTTTAAATACTGGTAAAATTGCCAAAGTGTGACAGAGAGATACAATGTGGAAAAATGTCAGTGATAGACTTCCAGAGACCAGGTTGCCACAATCTTTCATCTTGTAAGGAAAAATCTCAATATCTGCAAAGTACCGTTAAGTGAAGCACAATAAAATAAGATATACCTGTATATAGAAACTTCCAAACAAATTATGCAAATTCATGTTTTTTTCTGAGAAAAAGCATAGTCACAAGGTCAGATACTCTTTTGTGAAAGGAATGACACTTTTGGAGTCACCGGCATTGACTGCGTTTTGAAGGATGAACACTATTCACACAGAGTGTGAAGAGAGAGAAAACTCTTCAAATAGAATATTTAAAGTAACATTTTGGGAAGGCAAAGTGTACAGGGTATCATTGTGAAACACTGGGTAGATCTACTTTGCTTCAGCAGTTTTACAATTGAAGAAAATAAACCTGGAAAAACATATAGCCATTACAACTAAAATAAGGCAACATAAATAATTAGAGTAATTACATACTTTCAATATTTTGGAACAATGCAAGATGATGATATGTTTAAGTGGCATCATGAGTGAAACATCATAATTAACATGACTGTGCACTGAAATTTTCATAAGAGTTTCAGAAAGGGATAGTATTTGGATGGACATAGACACATCCCAGGTTGGTCCAATAGCGGAAGGAACTATTGAGAATTAGATAAGAGATGGACAAAGCTGTGCCTGCTATTCATTTCTCCCCACAAGCCTTGTGCTGTAACATGATATCCTACTGAGGGACCCTAGAGCTAAGGTTGCTTCTGATCTCCATGTATTTCTATTCTTTTGAACCCAATTTGGCTACTAGTTACATTATGTTTATAAAAACAAAGTGTTTTATGTGAGGATATTAATTAGCTATGTCAGCACTGGACTGCACCCTGCAGGTCTACAAGCCCTGTACTTGCCCAGCTTCAAGACCTGACAAAAAGCCCAGAGTCAGCAACAGAGATAATCAATAGTTTAATGATTAGGGTGATCTTGCACATCTGAAGAAAAGTCCTGGAGCAAAATCCTGCCATGTGTGGGAGTTGGAGGGCAGGACATGATGGCAGTCTTTGCTCCTGTTAGGGAAGAAAAGGTTACCAGTTATAGGGGAGTTGATGTCAGGTTGGCTCATTGGTTACCAGGGTAATCAGCAGAGGGTCATGGCTCTTACCACCCCTATGATAAGCATAGTGGTGAGTTCCGCTCTAAATCTAGAACAGTCATTAGCTGGGGCCTGGGGCAAATATGAAGGAAAAAGATCAGTCATGTGAGTTGTGTGTAGGTGAAGCAGGCACCAGTCAAGCAGGAGATGTATAGAGAGCAGCCATCTTGTTGCCTGACCATACAGCCATCATCAGAGGTACATGTTATTTATTGACTGAAAATAAAGAATCATGGAGTAGTGACATCAGAATTCCCATGCTCTCTTAAGGTTATAATTGCTTGTTCTCACTGTATGGGCAGAACCCTTGTCCCCAAGTTTCTGTTGAAACTCATGTTTCAGGGAAGTGTCTTCCAGAATAATGTTCCTTGTATACAGGAGATGGAACTGCAAATTAAGAGAATGGTTAGGATATTAGAAAACTAGACAAAATGATGACAAAGGGATGGCTATCCATTCAGAGGAGAACATGAGAAAAGAGAGGGGAGAATGGCAATCTGATAGTGGACACTTAACCAACGTCAGAAAACAAACTTTGGGAGGACATTTTACTTTTCAATAGTAGGAGATCACCAATAAGGAAATCATAAAGTTGGCTTGGAATGTGTGCCATCATCCTAAATAGTCTTAAGACATGTGATGTGATATGTCGAGTTCTCTGGTGAGTGGAATGATTAAGCTGTAATGACAGCTCCACAGGGCACAATGTCAGGAACCAGTCCTGTTGCTTTTCTGTTAAGGAGGGCAGTAGGGTGGAGGTGGGATTCCATTTTCAAGTTCTTTCAATATGCTGGTCCTCAAGCCAGCGCATATGTATCCGGGGCAGCTGAAAAGAAGAAGGATGAAGAAGGGCATTGAAACCCTTTAAAATTGTACTCAAAGAACAAGTAACACTTACTTTTATATGTGGCTGACTACAATTTAGTCAATAAATCTAGCTACAAGTCATGCTGGGAAATGTTCCCAGATAAGAACAACTATCATTTCTACCCAGGAAAGGAGCAGCAGACATTGAATGATAGAAAACTGGCAGTCTGGCCCACAACTCCTTTAACAAAGAATCAGTGTAAATCCTCATAAACCTGTAGTTTTATGACTCTCAACCCTTGTCTCACAGAAAAGAAAAGTGAGTTTCAGAATCAAGAGTAAGCATTTGTGTCCTGCCTTCCTCTGCTCTAACGTCACTTGCTCTCAGTAAGTCAGCTGCTCATTCAGAGGAGAAACTATCAGATGCCAAAAGCAAAATTGATCTATTGTGAAAGAGATGAACTGTGTTCTAAAGAAACTTTAGACACTTCTCTGTCCTCGACACTGAAGGCCTTCAGGATGTTATGAGATTGTTATAATTATTTTTGGTTCCTTTAAGCCTGTGCTTAGAGCATGGGACAGGTAGTTGTATTTTATTTTAAATATATTTGGATGATACTATTCATTGAGTAAATTTTGATCGGACTTAATGCATATGAAGATCTGTGTTAGTCCTGATAATTACTTTAGGAGAGAACAAAATATACATAAAATTGTGATGTGTTACAGACCCCCAGGCACCCATAGTACAATGAGAAGATGACAAGTATTTCAACAACCAGCATGAACAGCTTTACCACACATACACATGCCACATATAGAATATGTTATGTTATACATGCTATAACATATATGCTACATATTATATTATACTATAATGTATTATACTATACACTTTACTGTAGAGGTGAGTAATACATTCTTCCCATTTTCCAGGAGATAAATCCTTAGTAATTTGCATTCAAAGGGAAAGTAGAAGAAGAAATGTTTCCACTTGTTTCAGGAAAGAGACAACATGTAAATATACTCAATCAATAAGGCAAATGAGTTTAGGGTACTTCTGTTTTTATGTGTTCCTCAATACATGTACTTTCTTGTAGAAGTGTACTTGAGCATTTTGATCACTAACATGAACACATCATGAAGATGCTGGGTGAAGATGAGTGTTTCAATAGGAAACTCCATAGCATACTCGACTGGAGAATTCTGCCACTGGCTAGAATGACAGATTCAGTGTAAATGTCTAAGTACAGCACTAAGATGATTTAAGTTTCCCTTTTGTATGTGAAACACTGAGGTCATGCTCCTTACATGCAGCTTGCTTGCGGGGTAATTGGAGTAGGTGATCAGGGCAATCACACTACCTGTGGATGGCTGGAGGGGATGGTGGGCACAGAATGCTCTGGAATATGACACGATAGATTTCTTCTCCTCTTACAATGTGCACCCCCCCCAAAAATAAGCTACTTTTTAGTATTTTTATATACATATACATATATATAATATTATTATATATAGATATATATAATATATCTCCTTATTTAGTTTAATTCAATTAAACTTTTGGATAAATTATGCAGTCTTATAGTCTGTCAGACAACCTGATGTTACAGGTAAATAGAATATAAATTTAACACACTTTAATTCACTGTATAGAAAAAAGCACTTTAAGATGAGAAAAGTCACAATTTCAAAATTTTCATATCAATCTTTAAAGGGCACTATCTGCTTTATTTTGGGGAAGCAAACATCGAGGGCTTTTGTGATTGAAACAACATTGTGGTTTACCATTTTCTCAATGGCATCATAGTCATTACTCACATCTAATTTAATCAATCCATCTTATTAGTGTTTTCTGATTTTAAAAAAGATATAAAATTACATTTTATTGAATTATAAATGTGAGTATAATAGCTATTAATATTTCCTGTGGGTTGATGTCCATGCACCAGAATGCAATTGTACTATTTTATTAAATTCAAAAATATTTCTGTTTTGCTGCCCATTTGGTTTGCACATTCTGTGTCTTGAGTGATGTTCACAAAGTTTTCTTAAGATTTGTTTCTGCCATTGCCACAATACAACACATTTTTATAGTAATACATTCCTTTAGTATTTTAAGACAAAAAGTTGTACTATTTTGGAAAGATGGTTATGTTTCTAACAATCCTTCTTATGCTCTGGCAATCAGAGGAAGTCAAATTCTCCATTTTCTAAATGTTTATTAAAGCTTTATAGCTAGACAGAATAAAATGATGCTGACAATATAAAAATATTATACACATATAATATTTTGATAAAAGTGCATTTAGACAACATTATAATATTTAATTTTCATAACACTCTGGTACAGGAATGCTATTATCTACAATTGAAGAGAAGTGAGTCCGAGAGAGGTCAGTAAACATGTTCAAAGTTGCACAGTTTAGATTTCAGATCCAGAACCACACAGTGAATCTTGTGACTCAAAATCTCTTACTCATTCTGCTAGACCATGCTACTTCCAGAAATAGATCCAGGCAGCCCAGGTCTATCTCCACAGAATACTTTCTCAAAAGAAATTTCAAGGTAGGCCAAATTAAATAAAAAAATGAACATCTATCTTTTTCTCATATTTAATTCAAGATCAATCTCCCTCTTCTAACCGTGTCTTTATATTTGGCCTTCACTTCAAATCCAAGTGCCTTTTTAAATGAGTTTAAATTTATTGTCTCTAGTTTATGTTTTAAACTAAGTAAATGATTTTCAACATCAGCCTATACCACCAATTGAAATTGGTTAGAAAAAATGACTTTCCTTGTGATCATATTTTTTAAATTTTGTTTTGATGGGGGAGGTATTTATTTATTTGTTTATCTATCTATCTATTTATCATTTGTTTGTTTGTTTGTGTCTTTAAATGAAGATACTGGGAATTGAATCCAGGATCCTGTGTATACTGAGCATGCACTCTACCACTGAGCAAGAATTTTGTTATAGAATGAACTGTGTCCCTGTATAATTTGTATGTGAAGTCTAAAATTTGACTGCCTCAGAATGTGACCTTATATGGAATAGAGCTGTTGAAGGTGTGATTAGTGAAGATGAAATCATGCTGGACTAGTGTGGGTCTCTAACCTAATATGACCGGAGTCCCTGTGATAAGGGAATATTAGAGCATGAATACACATGGACACAGGGACAATGCCACGTGAAAATGAAGGTAGAGATTGGGGCAATGCTTCTTCACACCAAGGAATTCTCAGGACTGCCAGAAAACCACCAGAAACTAGGGGAGAAACCCTAGAAGGAATCAGCCCCACTAAAACCTAGATCTCAGACTTTTAGTATCCTAATCAATAAATTGCTGCTTAAGCCACTTAGTTTGTGGTATTTTGCAGGCCTCATCGGTTAATATATAGCCTTTTCTTTTCTTTATCAAATCCACTATTCTTTCCAGGCTTTTTCATCTTTATTATGATTCTTTAAGAGTCTCTAAAAAATTTGAATTTACCATCCCCTATAATGCCTAAAATGCTGGTCTTCTTGAGGATCGTCCTTTATATACAGTTTTAGAATAATATCAAAATCTGTGGTTTAAACTAGTACTCATTTATATACCGAAATTGCATATGCCTTCTAAAATCAGGCACAGATTACCCAACATATCTTAAACTGAATTCACTACACTTGGTGAATTTCCCTATCTTCTTGTCTCTTCCCCACTCTCTCTATTGTTGTAAGTCACTCCTTTGACTCAGTTACTCCAGCAAGAATCTTGAATGAAGGTCAATCTATATTTGTCAACTTCATGTCCTAATTTTAAATAGTACATAAGCCCATCAATTCTATCTCCTTAAAAATTCTTCAATAAATCCAGCTTTTTATAACACTTTACATTCTCTCCTGGTCAACTACAGTACTTTCCTACCTAGCATTTCTGACTTCTGCCTTATGTACTTCCCCCAATTCATTGCTTGAAAGTTGTTCTGTTTAAAGACCCATTCTGTTCTGAAAGATATAACAGAGTGTATTGTGACTTTTTAATTTTATTTTTTATTTAACTCAGGAATAATTGACAAATAAATTGAAATTGTGTTTCTTAATACACATTAATGAGAATAACAGTTTTTAGATGCAGTTCATTTATGCAAAACATCTATTTTTAGCATCTAGGTTTCTTTAATCTTAATGTATTTTGATTTCCATTCTTTGTAATGATGAAACATTGCAGATTTAAATAAATTTACATCAGAGTTTTTATTATCTCTTAAGTTTAAAACACCATAATCAAAGCCTCTTTTTCCCTGTCTACTTCACCTTCAAACCTCCTTCCCCTCCCCAAACACATGCATACACACACACACACACACACACACACAAAGTCATCACTCTCTTTTTTTCTCTTTTGTGTCAGCAACATGCCATGGATATAGCAAACATATTTCTTGGTTGGTCTTTTTGTGAGTCTAAATGAGGTCCTTGTGCATCTGTAGGTGATTAAAAGGGAATTTTTGATTTCATAGAAAAGTGGTAAAATGCTTTGGAATGTCTTTTAAAATAGCATTTCTAAACTTGAAGTGGAATTTTGACATTTTGGCATTTAGCATTTTAAGTTTTATCCATTTATTAAGCAATTTTATGTGTTTTTGTCACCTGGCCTTTTCTGTCTTATTCATATATTTCCAGATGGTACAAATTTCTTCCCCAAAGAAAGTTCATAATGGCAAGAATGTTAGTTATATTCTTTATTTTGTGTTCTGTAAGGTTTTATTGATCCATACAATTCTAATAGCATCTTTTTTCTGTTTTGATGGAAATGGGAGAATAAAAAATCATTTGTATCATTATAAGTCAAATACTACTTTCTTTCAATAATGAAATATTTTAAGTAAACTTATCTATTAACAGTTTCTCTTTTTAATTTTTTCTTGTTCATTTCCCCCCATGAATATCCCTAATTTTTAGCACAGTAAGCAAAATTTCCTTGGGTGACTAGTTCTTAGAAATTGTAAAATGCATTTGCTCAGGCAATAAGCACTTTACTATATCAACATATTTCTGCCATGCTTATAAAGTCATTAAGCTTGCACCTTTGGGAAGATTTTAATTAATTACAAAATGTCAATTAATCGATGGAGTAAAATGGGCAAAGGTAACATGGAACAGATTTAGCAATATACAAAAGAGTTGGATATCTTCAGTCTATGCTTGATAGAAAGTTCTAATTTCCCTATCTTGAGAAAAAAGGACACTGGACTTAGACATCTTTTTTCAATTTTGCTGTTAAGGAGATTTGGGCCAAGGAAGGTCACTTAACTGATGGACATCTCTTTTCTCATAAATGAAAGGACAGGACCAGAGTACGTAATTTCTAAAATTCTTTTCAACTCTAATATTTTATTTTTTTGTCAAAATCTATCAGCCTCAGTGATACATGTTGTCAAAGACTAGAGATATAGAGAATGGTGATGATGATAATGATGATTTTGATAATGTTTAATATTATTGAGTGCTATATGCCTGCATTTGATTCCCTAATTGTTCTAATAGTGGAATATTACTGCCTTCCATTTTATTAGTGAGAAAATTGAGGAACAGATAATTTAACAGATAATATACCCAATACCATAAAGCCCTATGCCAAAGTCAAATATTTCAAATATTAAGCTTTATGGAAAAATTATTATCAGTGTTCATTAGTATCCTTTCTGTGCACAAGCAAGACTATATTATTTATCCACTTGAAGATAATTGAGGTCATGTAATTAGCTTTGTCCAATGGCCATGAGTCAAATTTACATGTATAAGTTTTGGCACAAAACATGGAAAACCCAGCAATGGCTCTGCAGGTGCCTCTTTTTCTGAGATGCCCATGAGGAGGCAGTAAGCTCCATATGGTGTTGCTTCAAGATGGTGGTAATTTCCTTGTTCTGAATCACTGAGTTTCTGGTTTTGGAACAGTTCATCTCGCTTCTTATCTGGATACAGACTTTGCTTGAGTAAATTCTAAATCTTTGTTGTTTAATCCACTGAAATTTGGAGATATATATATATGTGTGTGTGTGTGTACACACACACACATACATACACACACACACACACACACACACACATATGAGTATACCTAGCCTATATACAAAATCAGGACATTTTTATCCTCAATGAAATTTAAGAGCATGAAACTTTGAAAGTTTTCCATGTTATCAATTATACCAGTATTTTCTGATATAACCAGCCACCTGGCAGTTAGCATTGGGTACCATGAAAACATTCTTAAGCATGAATTATTCTCTCCTGCTAGATTATCTCCTTTTTTCTCACTTCTTTCTCTCTTGAAACCTCTTATTCTTGCTCCCAAATTCTTTTTGAGTAAATACATACCCTAACAAATCCTCTTTTTTTTTTTGGAAATATTTTTTCTTTCAAGATTGAGATATAGTAAGAAATATTTGATTTTCAATACTGACATTTAATAACAGTGTGATCTCATCAAAGTTATGTCTCAGTCATATTCAATCTGAAAATGAAAAAAAATATGAGTATTATGTAAAAAAGGGTTAGATATGTGATAGCACTTCCCCAAATTGTGTGTATTGCTGGGGTCATAAATTTCTAAAAGGGAGAATTGGAGGATCAGAGAAAAGACGATATCCAACCCTTTGAAATAAAGCAGTTTGGGCTGCCCAAGTGGGTCTGCAAAGGTGGAAAAGATTATGGAAAGCTGCTGTCTCCAATTATCTGTTGGGTCTCAGTGGCTCTTGGTCAGCAAGATTTTCATTTGGGAAGATGATGTGGGTGTGGAGAGAAAGACAGCAAGAACTAGCTAGAATCCACATGTATCTGTTTGTTTGTTACTCGTACCTCTAAAATAACAGATTTCAGATGAGCTGCTTTATTTTCCCCTTCCAAAATTTGTAAAAAGAATTTCTTATTTGGGCCAGTTAACAAAGTATCATACAGGATAGGGGATTCTTGTAAACTATTCTAGCTTAGCCAAGATGACAGTGCAAAAAATTGCTGCAAGTCAATTAATTTTCCTATACTTTAATTTCTTTATTTCTAAAATGTTTGATTTTGCTTCAGCAACTCAGTGTCATAGTTGTTGGAATCACATGTGAATATACACTGAAAATTAGGATAGTGATAAAAATTATTGTTGTTTCCAAAGTAATTGTGACAACATATTTTAAAACGATTTGCCTAAACACATCAATCTGTGAAAATAAATATTTAATACATTTTAAAAATAGAAGCCTCTTGAAACAGTGTGGGCTTAACTTGTCTTGTGTATATCTGCTTGTTCTATAGTCTATGATTGTAGATTTCAAATTTTTACAGTGCAGGACACAAAATTTACATAAAAAATTCAATAATCATTTGTTAACTAAATCCTTACTTTTAACTTCTAAGATAATATATTAATAATTTAATATTCATGACACATACAAAGAGGTGGATAGCTTACATATTCTATTACATGGAATTCTGAAGTTCATGTACTACCAAGAAAAATATAAATATAGATTTGAATCTTATGTAACTGCTGCTCTGATAAAATTAGTTGGAAGAAAATTCAGTACTTTGAATTTTAAATAGTTATTATTTTTAATAGTTATTTACTTCAATTTTAGCTAGTGAACAGTGGAAACCAGCACACATTTAAGCCAGTAATTTCTACTTCTAGACAGAAACACATAGGAACTGTGTATAAATAAATGCAAATGCCATTAATATATAGATTTCTAAAGTTCTACTATATTTTTCTTGGAAATGAAGAGAAATTTCAAAATTATCTTTCTTAATCCTATCATTTGATAGATAAAATAGAAAATTACCCAAAGTAAGAAAAATTATATAGATCATAAATAAACTTTTTGTATAATTTACTGAACTATTCATGTGCCTGTTTTATTTTATTATTGTTTTTTGTAATACAACTGACTACTTACACCAACCACTGTGGTATATATTTTACCAATTGTGCACATATTTCTATGATTCATTCATACAAATGTTGATTATGGTGTGTTCCAAATTCATTTGGGTTTGCAAACCTTATCATAACTAAGACAACTGAGGAATTAGAAATTCATTTTAAACAAAAATCAAAGGAGAATTTGCAAGAGACTATCCCAATCAAACCTATGGCCCTATTGCAGAAAACAGATTTTAAACAAATCTGGGCTAGGCCTTGTTATGTACACGGTATATAGACTGAGGTTCAAACCACAGTGCCTGATGTTGGGAGTATGTGGTCTTATTAAGATAGTGAAAGACATGTAGTCAGTAGTTACAGAGCAGTGCAAGTGTTTGACAATGACTGTTTCATAGGAGAGGCAGTGAAGGATTCATTTCTGTGTTTTCATCAGAGACATAGAGTTCAAAACAATGACTTTGGTCCTAAACTTAGGAGATTTTATACTACAATAAATAGTAGTAAGGAGGGTGTGTGGATATATTGTGTTCTGTATGTGGGGGCACACACACACATGCCTGTTGTGGGCAAAGATAATGTGTATTTTGCAGGGTTAGCTCATTTAGCCAATACTAAAAAAAAAGGGGGTGGACAATAGATCCCAAGTGACTTTGTGATTTTTTACTACTAATAATTATAAAGAAAAACACTGGCAAAATAAGTAAAAAGTACAGAATTTTTTTAGTTTTTTATTATTTTTTATTTTTTTATTTTCTTTTTTAAACATTTTTATTGATTTATAATCATTTTACAATGTTGTGTCAAATTCCAGTGTTCAGCACAATTTTTCAGTCAAAAATGGACATATACACACTCATTGTCACATTTTTTTCTCTGTGAGTTATCATAACATTTTGTGTATATTTCCATGTGCTATAGAGTGTAATCTTGTTTATCTATTCTACAATTTTAAAATCCCAGTCTACCCTTCCCACCCTCCACCCCCCTGGTAACCACAAGTCTGTATTCTCTGTCTGTGAGTCTACTTCTGTCCTGTTTGGTGCAGCCACTATGGAAAACAGTGTGGAGATTCCTCAAAAGACTAGGAATAGACTTACCATATGACCCAGGAATCCCACTTCTGGGCTTGTATCCAGAAGGAAATCTACTTCAGGATGACATCTGCACCCCAATGTTCATAGCAGCACTATTTACAAAAGCCAAAACATGGAAACAGCCTAAATGTCCATCAACAGGTGACTGGATAAAGAAGATGTGGTATATTTATACAATGGAATTCTATTCAGCCATAAAAACTGACAACATAATGCCATTTGCAGCAACATAGATGCTCCTGGAGAATGTCATTCTTAGTGAAGTATGCCAGAAAGAGAAAGAAAAATACCATATGAGATCGCTCATACGTGGAATCTAAATCACAAAAACAAAAACAAAGAATTTTTCTAGTTTTTAAATTCAAAGTTTGTTTATTCTTTCAAGCAACTGTTATACTTACTGAAGGGGAATAACAGTTCCTGCCTTTTACAGTGAAGGAATAAAGAGTATTCATGATGTTACTTTTCATTAAAATATAAAATTTTCCATCCTAAGGTCCTAGAGAATGAGTTATTCTACCCTGATCAAAAATGGTCCTCTGGGCATTGACTCATATGGGGTAATTTAATGGAATTTCACATTCTGTAATCGAGACTATATGTTCATCTAATGATGCCAAGCATATTTTAAAAACCCCTCAATGCTGAAGTTTCAGTCTCCTGCCATGATTGTTCATATCTCTCAGTTGATTAATGAATCTAAATGACAATGCAAATCAAAGTCAATTTTCATATTGTGTTTACACCATTAGTGAAAATCTAATTAAATATCTAATAATTAATGGAACTCCTTCCAGGAGAGTTAATACATCAGAGAATGTCAACGGGGAATATCCAGTGGGAATATTACCTTCATTGTTGTGTTTCATATTGTGAATTGAGTGAATTATACTGTATATTGTATTTTATATGCATATTTTTTAAAAACTGCGTGGGCAAGACAATCCAGTTCTTGGTACAATAATGTAACTTTCTTTTAGTTGGACATTATTATATTGATAACATGTCTATGTGTCTGACACCAGGTCACCCAGCCAGCTAGCCAGTAAACATTTAGAGAGTGCCTAATACGTGACCAGCACTGTCTTAAATGTCAGTGATATAGAAAGTGTTAATATAGAGTCCTTTTTCTAAAAAAGATCTTTTTTAAAATTACTAACCATTACAATTAAGCTTCTAATTTTCAGTGGGGAACTTTTGAGTGGAGGTCAGGGAAGGTTATGGTGCATATTAGAATATCCTTTGCCATTATATTTCCACATGAGGAGTATTTATCTTCTCCTACTTTTGGGCTTGAACTTGTAACCTGCTTTGGCCCTTAGGCTATCAGCAGATATGATGTGATGCAAGCCAAGGCTTGAAATGTGCCTATGCACTGGGCTTTCTCTCTTGTACTCTACCTCTACCATGAAGACATGCTGAGTAGGCTGATTGGTTTCAAACAAATCAAAGGCACTTAAGATTAGACCTGAACTGAAACCATGTCCTAGAACTAAACAAAAGTGAGGGCATCAGAGGTCTCAGCAGAGCTGGCCTAGTGGGTCAGCAGTTTGAGTTAGAACCCCAGCTGAACAATTAGTCAGTGCATAAGAATATTTATCTTTATCAGCCTCTAAGTTATGGGATGTTTTGTTGCAGACCCATAGCTGACAGACACAAATGAATCTGTGTTTTACAGTGATTGCAATATCAGATATGTTTTTCTTTTTAGATCTTCTATTTAAAAATATTTACAGGAGTATAAATATGTGTTCCCTGTTTTAAGGAAACAGAGGCTTCATCATTATTTAACTATAATTTAAGAACCAAGCAACAAAGGCAGAAACAGTGAAAACATCAATGGTATAAATGTAATAATATGAATGATTATATTCTACCAAATGTATCCATGACAATTTCTTAAGTGATCATCAAAGTATAGGCAAATTATTCTCCTCAGAAGGCCCTGTAAGCTCCCTGTGTAGTTAACCAGTTTACATAAACATGGAAGACAGTGATGGAGTTGCTTCTTGATTTAAAAAAAAGTTGTGTCAGTGTGTTTAGGTAATTTTTTAGAGTTGTGTTTGTGTTTGATCTGAGTTGGCTCAAAAAATGACAAATAGGCAATGTAAATATAAAAATTCAAGGCCACTAAGAGAAAGAAATATATGCTAGACTTAAAGCCATTAATATGTAACTGTTAACTCCTTAAAATAAAGCACACTCTTATTTTATATTATACACCTCTAGTCCTTAGAGCTATGTCTTTCATGATTTTGGTATATCATGTATGAGCAATAAATAGTATTACGTGATTAAAACAATGATCACACATAAATATATTACTAATGAAAATTTAAATGTTTAGGGACCTTTGTATTGTTAGTCCTTGTATAATGTACTAAATTTACTAAAACAACCTTTTCATGTACATATGTACATTAATAATAGAAAGTCATTTGGCATAAATTAACTGTGTATTTTCAGTGATTATGGTCACACCTCAAATCTCTGGAAGTAGTTATTTGGTACACTTTGACATCGACCCCCTTAAAATTAGATTAAATTTTTAGTAACTATAAAATCTCTGACAAGAATATGCTCCTTCCAGCATATTATATATAAATATAAAATTAAAAGAAGGATGTACCCTCCTGTGAGAAAAGCAAATGTAAATATCCAGTTATGTGGATTAGGTGAAGCAAGGACCTAGCGTTCACTTTACATAGTTTTATAGTGGGCGTTTTTTCACCATGAATCTTTCATCACAGGTTGACTAAATGTTACTTGTTCATAACTCACAATTTAAATAGTTTGAGCTCAGGTACCCCTTATGAAAAAAGTGAGATTCAGCATTGCATATTTAATTCTTAAAGCGTAAACTGTCTCATATTTACTATCACACAAAATAACAGAACAAAAATAAGTAAATACAGTAGAAAAATATGAATCTGTAGGCAAAATTGACCTGTAAAAATAAATGGGATTATTCCAACAATGCAAATTAGTTTGCCTGTATACAATAAATTAATGTATTATGGCACATTAATAGATTACAAAACTACAAGGGGAAAAGCAATTGATCATTTCAGAAGATGCAGAGAAAGTACGTGATTAAAGTCCAATACTATTCCTGATAAAAAGCTCTTAGAAAACAAGAAATGAAAGAACTTCTTTATTCTGACAAAGAATATCTGGAAAAAAAAAACACCCAAAGTAAACTATTGTGATTAATACAAAAAAGGTAAAAACATTAAATTCAAAATTAGAAACAAGATAACAATATCCTCTATGACCTCTTCCATTCATCATTGTAAGGGAGGTACATAAGAACTTAGTAAGAAACAGAATCAAATGTATTATTTACTAGAATCTGAAAGAAATAATCTAAACTGTTTATGTTTAAAAAAATAAATATAAAAGAGTAGTTTTCAGGGACTAAATATCAGGTGTATTTCTATGCCTAGAAACAAAATGTTAGAAATACAATAAACAGATACAATTTTAACCACAGAAAATATGAAGAAAAGGAATTCACCAAGTAAATGTCTTGTGAGCCATCAGAAAAAAAATATGACTGTGTGGAAATGCATTAAAGATACAAAAGTAAATGGAGAAATATAGCTTCTTCATGAATATGGAAAGCCTATATTTTAACCATATAAAATCTTACCAAAGTGATTCACAGATTTAATCTCTATGATTAAATGCTGGCAGAGGTTTGAATGGTACTCAACAAACTTACTCTAAAATTTATATGGAAAAAGACACAGCCAATGATAGTCAAGTTATTCTTGAAGAAATTTAGGTGAGTGTAAATTCCAGCCATAAATATTAGGCAGTAACACTTAGCAGAAAAGTTAGAAAAACACTTACCCAAACTTGAAACTTTAAGTTTAAACTTTAAACTTTAAGTACAAGAGATGTGGTGTTGGGGCAAGGAATAGCGACTTTATTTGGAAAGCTGGCAGACCGAGAGGATGGCTGAATAATGTCTTGGAGAACCATCCAGGTCCAGTCACAATACAGGCTTCTTTTATACAAAACAAAAACAAAAACAAACAACAACAACAAACAAATAAAAAACAAGGGAAGGTGTATGGTAGGTTGTTGCAAACATCTTGCTGTAGAAATTCTTTGTTCTTGCAGCTGTCCATGAGGGGCAGTTCATGGTGTCCCTGTAAACCTCCAAAAAACAAATGTTATTCTCTATTCTACAGCTTGTTATCTTTATGTGAGTGCAAAGCTAGCAAGACCAAGCCTAGGAAACAGGGCACAGTGGTCAAAGCTAAAGGAACAGATCTAATATAGAGTCAGATTTTTTCTCCTCTATTACATTAACTTCAGAAAATTATAATATCCTTGTAAATTAAAGGTTTCAACACACAAACTCTAGCAATTTCTTTCCTAAGTTACCTTCAACCTTCTGCCTGTGTTCAGTGTGCACCAAGATAAATATACAAGTATGTTTATAACATCATTGCTTATAGTAATCAAACATCATAAATAACTCAAACATCCACTTTTTGGAAAATGGATTAATGGAGTAATTTTTAAGTTGCATTCTAAAAATTTCAGTTTTATAAAAATTAATAATTCTAAATATAAAAATTGCAGTAAAGAGAATGTTTCAGGGGAAATTGAACAACAATATAACATTTAATAAATATAAATGGCAACTTAAACTAAATGATATCATTTTATTGATATATAAGTGTGTTCAAGAAATTATAAAGAAAAGCAGGAGAATGCATTTTAAAATCTCAGGATACTCCATAGTGAAGAAAGAGAGGTAAATAGGATAAAATAAAAGCACATTAAGGGCTTTAATAATAAAGTACATGTTTTAGTTAATTTCAAAAAGAAGGTTGATAAATTTCAGTTAGCCAGACAATTAGCCATTTTTGTTGTTTAAATTTTATCTTACTTATTTTTATAAAAATAGTACAACTTTAGCATCATGAAATTTGTGGACACTTCCTTTCTGACTTACTATATAGTTATTTTTTGTCATTTTTATATGTACATTTAAAAATATATATTCTGTGAGGTGTACAAATTGTTAGACAAAGGTTGGAAACTCTATAAGAAAGTCCTCCCTGTTCTTTTTTGTCTAATTAATCTAGAAATCTTCAAGGGATTAGTTGGTTTTTATTATTGTAAATCTTCTCACTTTAATTTTGAGTTTCTCAGTATCCAGACATTCTTTTTTTGTCAGTCTACCCTATATCTACATATGTGAGAGGACCAAGACCCTGATGCAACAATCATTCTTCCCAGAGAAAGCCCATGTCCTGGGATCTATAGGACCCAGCAGCATATATAAATATATACTTATCTACACTGGCACATTATAATCACTCATAATTACCTTTGGACTCACTCTTGGTGTTGAATACTCTATGTGTCTGGACAAGTGTACAATGGTATTTATCCACTGTTACAGTACCACACACAATTGTTTCACTGCCCTAAAAATCCTCTATGCTTTACCTAATCAATCTTCCCTTTCTCATAACACTTAGCAACTTTTCATCTTTTTATTATCTCCATAGTATTGTTTTTTCCAGAATATCATGAGGTTGGAATCATATAATACATAGCCTTTGTAGATTGGCTTCTTTCACTTATCATTATACATTTAAGGATCTATATTATCTTTTTATGGCTTAATAGCTCATTTATTTTCAGCACTGAATAATAATCCATTGTCTGATTGTTCTATGGTTTATCCATTCTCCTACTGAAGGATTTTTTGTTGCTTCCATGTTTTGATAATTACAAACAAATCTGATGTAAATATCCTTGTGTAGGTTCTCATGTGGACATAGTTTTCAGCTCCTTTAGGTAAACTGTAAAGAGTAGACTTGAAGGATTTTATGGTAAGAGCACATTTAGTTTTGTAAGAAACTGCCAAACTACTTTCCAAACTGTTTTAATCATTTTGTATTTCCATCAGCAATAAGTAAGAGTTCCTGTTGCTCTACATCTTGGCAGGATGTTTGGTGTTGTCAGTGTTCTACATTTGGTTAGTCTAATAGGTATGTAGTAGTATCTTCTTGTTTTAATTTGTAGTTTCCTAATGGCATACAATGCTGAACATATTTTCGTATGTTTGTTATCTGTCATCATCCTTGGTGAGGTATCTGCTCAGGTAATTTGCTCATTTTTTAAATCAGGTTGTTTAATGTTCTATTGTTGAGCTTTTTAGAATTCTTTGTATATTTTGGCTAATAGCCTTTTATCAGATATATCTTTTGAATATGCATCCTCCCAATCTGTGGCGTCTTATCATTCTTTTGACAATGTCTTTTGCAAAGAAAACAAATTGTAATTTTTTTTAAAGTTCAGCTTAGAAATTATTCCTTTCATTGATCATGCCTTTGATGGTATATCAAAAAGTAAAGTGAACAAAGTCAAAATATGGACTAGATAATCCTTTAAATAGCAGAAACTAATTTCCAAAGATGGAGCAAAATACCATAATGAACTTATAATATAAAAAACAGTTAACATGACTATTTTCTTGATATAAAGTAGAAAATATATATAAAAATATATAATTAGAAAAAATTTAACTATCCTTGTGTAGGATAGAATAATAACTATCAGAAAATAACAATAAACAGGTTGTTTTTTATATAATATTGGCAAAATTGGATTAGAAGACAGCTTCTTGAAATGTATGCTTTGTAGAAAAGTCATCCTGAATTTTAAAATCTAGAAAAGGCCAAAATATTATACAAGTATGAAATAAATGAAATTATCTTCAGTGGTATAATGAATGAGGTGTTTAATGCCTGAAAAACGCATCTGAAGGAAAAACAAAAGAAAGTCACTCAAAAAAAAGAAAATTAATGAACAAAGTTATATGTGGAAAACAAAATAAAGTCATAAATAAATTAGTCAATAATACATATGGATAAGCCTAAATTAAGTCAATTTCCCTATTAAAAGACATTAAAATGCATAAATTCTCAGATATTTGGGGGGAATCTCTAGGATATTTGCAAGAGGAACACTTAAACATGCTGCAAAAATTATTGAAAATAAAAATATAGAAAAAGAAACACCAGAAAGAAATACCTATTACTATAAAATGTAGTTATATCAGTTTTAGTTTTAAGCAACATAAATGAGCAAGGGTAAATATATTGGAAATGTCATGTTTTATTTCTCAGTTTGGGTGGTAGAGTAATGGATAAATATTTTATAATCATAACCTGTATGTATCAAATGTTTCATAATTTAGAAATGCAAATAAAAAATATAATCAAATCTTACTGTAATGTAACAAATAAAGAATTAAACATTCTTTTTTGTATGTAATTCCTGGGTATTATGTGTGTGTATATTATATATATGTATATTTTTGTCCTAGAATCAAATTATGCACACAATTTTGCTTTATGAACATTAGACATTCTATGTTGAGAATCCCTGATTGTTTTCAAAGACTGTAAATATAATTATTAATAACAAAGTAACATTTTATTTGTGAAAACCATAAGAAATATAATTACTCAGCTTTACTGATGTTGTTACATTGTTTTTAATGCTTCACACTGTAATTTTTCTATTAAAATAACCATTCTAATATCTCTTTATTTATACATTTGAAATGATTTTAACTTTGTAATTAAATTATTAAAAATCTTTAGTGAATAATATAGATTATGAAATATAGAAACAGAAAAAATATTACTCACAAGCCCATAATTAACTAAATTTAATCTTTGATATAGAGACTTCCAGAATGCTATCATTAAAAATATACTCATTATTTTAATTATAAATTTTGCACAGAAATTTTAAAATGTTTTACATATCCAAGAAGTCATTAACTCTGTTTTCCTTTTCTTCTTTTTCCCCACTACTTATACCTGATAGGGATCAGTCTTGAAGGGATCATCAAGAGGACATGACTACTGGAATGTGTTTCGCTTGCCTTCCCTGCAGAAGTCCCACCAAGTACTCAGCCTTGCGACAGTATTGTGCTTGTTGCCGAGACCATCGGACAGTATTTTAAGGCTTCTATATAAACTTTTAAGATTCTGGTGGGGTTGCAGGGAGACTCTTGTGGCTGCTTAAGACAAGTCTCATAATTAAGTTATCTTGCTGATAAAACCTGCTGCCCACTAAGCTGCAGGGCTCTGCTTCTTTCTATGGTCTCCTTCCCGTCTGTGTTGGACCAGTTCATGGATCATCAAGCAGACTGGGCTGAAGTACATCCTCCAGAAATTCTCTCTGTGAAGATGTCTGGGTGTAAATTTTTTTTCATCCTTTTTATTTCTAGAAGTATATTTGGTTATTACTCTCACAACTGCTAATTTGTCCAGATGCATAGTTTTAAGCTTAGAGTGATTTATCTTCCTTTCATCATGCTGAAAATGTCTCTCCTTACACAGATTAATTATCATGGTGGCCCAGTTTTTTTTTTATTTCAATTTGAAATTATATAGGCAGAGGTATCTTTTCACCAATTGTTACATCAATGTTTTGAACTATTTTAACATACATGCTGTTTACTAAAATAAAATTGTATAACATGAGAGTTGTGGATTAAGTTTTATTTGGGGCAAAATGAGGACTATAATCTAGGAGACAGCACCTCAGATGGCTCTGAGGACCTTTTCTGAAGAGGCAGGGGGAAATTCAATATTATATATGTAATTTTAGTGAAGGGGATTACGTGCAATCAAACACACATTGAGTTCTTTTGCCAGTTATGAGGAGCAGACGTCACCATTAATGAATTTTGTGCTCTTCTAGATATAAGGAGATGCAAGAATTGGGGCTTATAAAATCTTCTCCTGAAAACATCTATCTGAAGCTCTATTTTGTCAGTTTCCCCACAGCACAAAGTGCTCCATTCCTGATCTCCACTGTGAACTTTTAGGGAGTGATGGAGGTCAGCGGCTACAGTGGCTTGTGATTGGATATAGTACCAAGCAGAGGTAGCTGGCAAATGTTATAAACGATTATTCCCCTTAACATTTTTATTTGAATCATTTTTTGCTTACTTTTTTCTCCATTATAATTTTATATTATACTTAAAATATAAAGACTTATGATTGATAAAAATTCACTGTTAAATCTTTTATTTGTAAATATTAGAAAAGAAAGTTATTTTTGCTATCTCAACTTTTTTATAATTTTCTTTTAATTGTATCTGTGTTATTAACCATATAATAATCAATAATGCAAATTGATATAAAGTAACATGCATTTACAAAATCAAACAAGTTAGACGGAAGTATCATTTTAAGAATTACTTTTATTTATTGGCATTTATTTTGAAATATTTTCAAAATAGACGTGATCCTTATTTTGTCTACCTGTAGATTCAATACCCTTTAACATAGCATTTATATAATCATATCGTACTTCTTAAATTTTAAAAAATGTATCCTTTACTTAGTATTTATATTTATTTTTTAGGATAAATATATAGTTACCATTCCTTCTGATTCTTTGAATGTCTTGGTATTACTTTGGCTTAACTACAAACATAACAACATTAGTGGTAACACAATTATAGAATTATAATATTTTTTCTTAAAGCTTTATAGCTATTTCCATAATATTTGGTGGCTAGTCAGTCTTTAATAGAAGAAGACAAGGCTATTCTTTGTTTTCTCTATAGAAGTAATTTTGTTTTTTGTTTTTTTTCTGGTCCACTTTTAAATTTAACATTTTGAAATAGATATAGATATATATCTATTTTGCATTATAATTAAGCTTTAAACATGGTATATTCTTTTACTTATCTTGATATGCCTATTTCCCTGCCCTGGGAACAAATCTGGATATCCAACAGTTTGGCACATTTTCTTGGTTGTTCTCTGATTGCTTAGAGTCAGGTCATACCCATGCTTTAGCTACTGCACTGGATGACTGAATTTCTAATGCTATTTCCGTCTTTTGAGCTGCAGTTTCATTAAATTTATGTATTATTTATTGTAGAAGCAAATAAAAGCTTATATTTGTAGGTAAATGGCATAAGTTTTAGTGGAATGTGGAGGTCACAATACAAATGTTTAGTTGATATAGATCTTTACTTTAAATAATGATGAAATTTTTTGATGTTAAGTTGCCTTCCTGCTTTCCTTCCCTCTTCTTTTCTTTCTTTTTGATTGGTATTTTTGGCTCTAAAATTTATTTTTTTGGCAAAATCTTATTTGAATTGATGCAGAGATGAAGGATACATACACACACATAAATGTCTTTATAAGCTCTGCTAAATAATCATAAAATCTGTTTCTCGAATCAATTCAAAATATTTTAAGAATGCTGCTTTCCTTGAATTAAACTTAATTCTTCTCACTTATTTATTAAGCAGCATTCCTTTGTCATGCACTGACTACAGCCTTGTTCTTCCATTAAGTAATTGTGTTTTATAAATTTGCAAGCAACCAGAGTGATTTCAGAATTTGTTAAAGATTTACAAAAAATTGACATGATCTTAACCGCATGCTGCTATTGCCAATATGCCCGTTAGAGTGATGATTTTACTAAAAGCAATGTCTAACTCCTTCACATTCCTACAATAATGGCCTTATTATTATACTACAAAAGATGACATCTTCAAATAAAAATGTCTAACTCTATAACAATATTCCATGAATTCACTTATTACACAATATTAACAAACTACTTAAAGAATGAATCAAAACCATATAAGATATTATTTCACATGTATTGGAAAAAATAATACGATGAAGTAAATTAAATCTAATAGTGTTAAAATATTCAAAGCCTTTCTAATGATAAAAACTTTAAATATAAAATATTCTACTTCAAAAATGCTTTCAGAGATGTTATAAATGGTGAGAGGATTATATATCATATATAGTTTTCTGTTTATGAATTTGATTATAGCAATGGAACAGTGTAGTATTAAATTTAAAAAAATGCATATCATTTGAAGATATAAATTAACCTCAAATTTGGGTTGTAAATAATTTTATATTTAGCTTTCAGTTTTCTTTATGCGTTTTTATATAATTTCAGGAAAATAATTATCATATACAAATGTACAGATCTGAGTTTTTATCTAATATGTCTCAATCTCAAGAGTTCTAAAACCCCTCCATTTCCTTCTTTCCTTCCTTCCTCTTTCCTTCCTTGGTATAAAAGTTAATTGTTGGCAATATTTTATCAGAACTTATAATGTGAATGAAGGATGAAAGATATATACATATATACACACACACATATAGTGATGATCCAACTTGGAATAAATATTTCCATATTTCTATGAAAAAATATGAATGAATTTAACTATAGTATGTAATTCCTTAACATTTTTCATAATATAGAGTATATGTACTTACAACTTCATACAGTGAACTTAATTGTTGAATATCAACCTTCATGCATGGAAGAGTTTTTATGTTATTATAAAGTATACTTTAATAATTGTGATAAAGGAGAATTACATGGTGTTAAGGAATTATGTTAATGTAATGGGCTTTATGAATTCACAAATTAGCTGAGCAATGAGAGTGATTGGAATTAGATAGGCAAATCCCTTGAGGGGAGTAGGGGATTGATCTGTAAAAGATTATTTCTAAGAGTGAGAATAGCATGTGCATGCCCCTGTAGCATGAGGGAACATAGTTAAGTACGAGGATTGTCAGAAGTATACCTATGATAATGATCCTGAAGGTGAACAAGGAGTGATTTGAGGCTACTAACAAGGGTAAGGCCAAATATGTAACAGTCAACATATTATAGCAGGCTGTCCGGCGAGCCGGCCCTCCGCCCGCGCCGCGGGGTGGGCAAGCGCCCCGCAGGGGTCTCGGGCTCCCAGCCCACTGCCCGGCCTCCCTGCCACATGCTATGCGTCATCCGGGGACGCCCCTCGCCAAGAGAGACCCTCAATCACAAGTCACCCGCCCTCCCCACCCTCCTCGCCGTGCCTTGCAACCCCGCCCCGGAACCGCCCTCCCGATCCCCGTGTAGTACCCCCCGTCCATCGCCGGGAAGAACGGCAGTAACTCCAGCAGCCGTGGCGGCTCTTTGAGTCCAAGGGGCGAGCGAGGCAGCCATTGGCGGAGGCCGCTGCCTCTGGCTGTCAATCCCGCGGCCCGGCCCCGCCCCATCGGCGGAGCGTGGCAGGACGCAGGGCCGCGGGGACTGTCGGGACGATTCCAAGATGGCCGCGCGCTTGGGGTCCGCAACTGCTGGCGGCCCCGAGCCCCGTTTACTGCCACCGCTGCTGACCAGAGATGCCGGTCGGATCGGCGACTCCGGGGGCTGTCCCCGCGTGGCGGGAGGCCGCCATGGCGACCCTGGAAAAGATGGTGAAGGCCTTCGAGTCCCTCAAGTCCTTCCAGCAGCCGCCGCCGCCGCCTCAGCCCCCTAAGCCGGCATCGCAGCCGCCGCCGCTTCATCCCTTCAGCCGATACCGCCGCCGATGCCGCCTCAGCCCCCTCAGCCGGCACCGCCGCCCGCCCAGCCCCCTCAGCCGGCACCGCAGCCGCCGCCGCCTCGGACCCCTCAGCCGGCACCGCAGCCGCCGAACCCCCAGCCCCCTCACCCGGCACCGCAGCCGCCACCGCTTCAGCCGGTACCGGCGCCGATGCCGCCTCAGCAGGCACGGCAGCCGACGCCGTCTCAGCCCCTTCAGCCGGCATCGCAGCCGCCGCCGCCTCGGCCCCCTCAGCCGGAACAGCCGCCTCAGCCGGTAACGCCGCCGATGCCGCCTCAGCCCCTTCAGCCGGCACCGCAGCCTCTACCGGCACCGCCGCCCGCCCAGCCCCCTCAGCTGGCACCGCAGCCGCCGCCGCTTCAGCAGGTAACGCCGCCGATGCCGCCTCAGCCCCTTCAGCCGGCACCGCAGCCTCTACCGCCACCGCCGCCCCCTCAGCCGGCACCGCAGCCGCCCAACCTCCAGCCCCCTCACCCGGCACCGCAGCCGCCACCGCTTCAGCCGGTACCGGCGCCGATGCCGCCTCAGCAGGCACGGCCGCCGACGCCGTATCAGCCCCTTCAGCCGGCATCGCAGCCTCAACCGCCATCGCCGCCCTCCCAGCCCCCTCAGCCGGCACCGCAACCGCCGCCGCTTCAGCACCTTCAGCCGGCACTGCAGCTGCCGCCGCCTCAGCCCCTTCAGCCGGCACCGCAGCCTCTACCGGCACCGCCGCCCGCCCAGCCCCCTCAGCTGGCACCGCAGCCGCCGCTGCTTCAGCCGATACCGCCGCCGCCGCCGCCTCGGCCCCTTCAGCCGGCACCGCAGCCGCCGCCGCCTCAGCCCCCTCAGCCGGCACTGCAGCCGCCGCCGCCTCGGCCCCTTCAGCCGGCACCGCAGCCGCCGCCGCCTCAGCCCCCTCAGCCGGCACTGCAGCCGCCGCCGCCTCGGCCCCCTCAGCCGGAACAGCCGCCTCAGCAGGTAACGCCGCCGATGCCGCCTCAGCCCCTTCAGCCGGCACCGCAGCCTCTACCGCCACCGCCGCCCGCCCAGCCCCCTCAGCCGGCACCGCAGCCGCCACCGCTTCAGCCGGTACCTGCGCCGATGCCGCCTCAGCAGGCACGGCCGCCGACGCCGTCTCAGCCCCTTCAGCCGGCATCGCAGCCTCAACCGCCATCGCCGCCCTCCCAGCCCCCTCAACCGGCACCGCAGCCGCTGACCCCCCAGCCCCCTCAGCCGGCACCGCAGCCGCCGCCGCCTCGGCCCCTTCAGCCGGCACCGCAGCCTCTAAAGCCACCGCCGACCGCCCAGCCCCCACAGCCGGCACCGCCGCCCGCCAAGCCCCCTCAGCCGGCACCGCCGCCCGCCCAGCCCCCTCAGCCGGCACCGCAGCCGCCGAACCCCCAGCCCCCTCACGCGGCACCGCAGCCGCCACGGCTTCAGCCGGTACCGGCGCCGATGCCGCCTCAGAAGGCACGGCCGCCGACGCCGTCTCAGCCCCTTCAGCCGGCATCGCAGCCTCAACCGCCATCGCCGCCCTCCCAGCCACCTCAGCCGGCACCGCAACCGCCGCCGCTTCAGCCCGTTCAGCTTGCACTGCAGCTGCCGCCGCCTCGGCCCCCTCAGCCGGAACAGCCGCCTCAGCCGGTAACGCCGCCGATGCCGCCTCAGCCCCTTCAGCCGGCACCGCAACCGCCGCCGGCTCAGCGCCTTCAGCCGGCACCGCAGCCTCTACCGCCACCGCGGACCGCCCAGCCCCCTCAACCTCCACCGCCGCCCGCCCAGCCCCCTCAGCCGGCACCGCAGCCGCCGCCGCCTCGGCCCCCTCAGCCGGAACAGCCGCCTCAGCAGGTACCGCCCCCGATGCCGCCTCAGCCCCTTCAGCCGGCACCGCAGCCTCTACCGCCACCGCCGCCCGCCCAGCCCCCTCAGCTGGCACCGCAGCCGCCACTGCTTCAGCCGGTACCGCCGCCGCCGCCGCCTCGGCCCCTTCAGCCGGCATCGCAGCCTCTACCGCCACCGCCGCCCGCCCAGCCCCCTCAGCCGGCACCGCAGCCGCCGAACCTCCAGCCCCCTCACCAGGCACCGCAGCCGCCGCCGCTTCAGCCGGTACCGCCGCCGATGCCGCCTCAGCCCCCTCAGCCGGCACTGCAGCCGCCGCCGCCTCGGCCCCCTCAGCCGGAACAGCCGCCTCAGCCGGGACCGCCGCCGATGCCGCCTCAGCCCCCTCAGCCGGCACCGCAGCCTCTACCGCCACCGCCGCCTCGGCCCCCTCAGCCGGCATCGCAGCCGCCGAACCTCCAGCCCCCTCACCCGGCACCGCAGCCGCCACCGCTTCAGCCGGTACCGGCGCCGATGCCGCCTCAGCAGGCACGGCCGCCGACGCCGTATCAGCCCCCTCAGCCGGCATCGCAGCCTCAACCGCCATCGCCGCCCTCCCAGCCCCCTCAGCCGGCACCGCAACCGCCGCCGCTTCAGCCCCTTCAGCCGGCACTGCAGCTGCCGCCGCCTCAGCCCCTTCAGCCGGCACCGCAGCCGCCGCCGCCTCGGCCCCCTCAGCCGGAACAGCCGCCTCTACCGGCACCGCCGCCCGCCCAGCCCCCTCAGCTGGCACCGCAGCCGCCGCCGCTTCAGCCGGGACCGCCGCTGATGCCGCCTCAGCCCCCTCAGCCGGCACCGCAGCCGCCGCCGCCTCGGACCCCTCAGCCTGCACCGCAGCCGCCGAACCTCCAGCCCCCTCACCCGGCACCGCAGCCGCCACCGCTTCAGCCGGTACCGGCGCCGATGCCGCCTCAGCAGGCACGGCCGCCGACGCCGTCTCAGCCCTTTCAGCCGGCACCGCAGCCGCCGCCGCCTCGGCCCCCTCAGCCGGTACCGCCGCCTCAGCCGGTAACGCCGCCGATGCCGCCTCGCCCCCTTCAGCCGGCACCGCAGCCGCCGCCGCCTCGGCCCCCTCAGCCGGTACCGCCGCGCAGCCGTCTCAGCCCCTTCAGCCGGCATCGCAGCCTCAACCGCCACCGCCGCCCTCCCAGCCCCCTCAGCTGGCACCGCAGCGGCCGCCGCCTCAGCCGGTACCGCCGCCGATGCCGCCTCACCCCTTCAGCCGGCACCGCAGCCTCAACCGCCACCGCCGCCCGCCCAGCTGTGGGTCAGGAGCCGCTGCACAGACGGTGAGTCCCTGCGGGCCCCTCCCCAGCCCTGCGCGGGTCTCCGTCCCTCCCTCGGCCTCCCACGAAGGCCCCGAAGCGGTCCGGGCCCCACGCCTCTGCTTTCCCGGCTACGAAACTCGGGAAGGAACAGGGCTGTGTTGTGATCGGGGGCCGCGCGTCCTGTTCGGCTTTCTCTGAGCCACTCCCCACCCCTCTCCTCCTCTGGGCCAGGTGTAACATTTTGTCTTCCCTTTTCAACTGACGGTTTAAAACAGTGTTTCAGATAACTGTCAAAACACTGTACATGCAAAATACTAGGTTAACTTAAGGGAAGGAGTAGGAGAGAAGGGGGAAAGGAGCGAAGTTCACCGGTCACTTCTGCGGGGGAGGGTTAAGTGGTCACAGTGGTGAACGCGTAACTGCTACATGGCCCAGTGCGCTTACCATCATAGTCGTTACTGTTACTAACCCCAGACAGTTCTGGTATTAAGGAGGCATGACCACAGAACATGTGCTCATTGAGCTTAATTTTACACAAACAGTAAGTTTTCCACGGAATCAAGACAGGCAGTAAACGCCAGCTGCAGAGGACAGCTTGTGCAGGGCTGGGAAAGAGCATGGCATGATCAGAACTTTAGTTTGACTGGCTTGAAATGTAGAGGGAAAGGGAAACTTCACACTGATGAATCAGAGAGGAGATAGCTGTTTTTTATTAAACTAAAATGGTTGAATGAGCCTTGTTGATTAATGATTTGCCTTAGCAATTTGAATTTGGATTCTGCAAGTATTTTATAAGTTCTGTAAGAAGCTTGTTTTAAAATTTCAGAACTCTTAAGGTATTAGAAGTTCAGTTTTATTTTATAAGAATTTTTAAAAAGTGTTTATTTAACTCAATTAGAACAGAGTTCCTTTAACATAGGAGACTTTATTATCTCATGTATTAATACCCTCTAGAGGTACACAATGAAAAATGTGATTTATAAACAGATACATACAGACACAAGGAAAACAGAGCATGTAGCTTCAGTAACAGTTTAAGAGAAAAGTCAGAAACAGAAATCTTCCCTGGTCAAAATACCAAAAAAAAGCACCTGGGGCTTATATCCCTTAATTGATTTGAGCTCTAAATGGACAAATACACATTTTTTTTTTAAAAAAAAATTGCTAAGAACAAGATTCTTTTTCATGTTGAGTAATAATTTTGGAGTTTAAATAAATACCAACAATAGAGCTATGAGGGAGGAAAAATATAAAATACTGATTTTTTTATTTGATTTCACCGTAAGGTGCATTCTTAAATACATAGGAGACAACTGTCATGATTTGCACAACTCGCTTGCAAATAGTTCAACAGTATTAACAATGATTGAATTTAGGTGGTGGGCATATGGGAATTTATCATCTTATTAAACAGTTTTCTGTACTTCTGAGACTTATAATAAAACATTGGAAGGAACCTGTTAGACATAATGCTCTATGTGAAGTAATTTGTTCCCTTTGTGAAATTCTAGGAAGGTTAAAATGCATGTTCATAACTTCAAGAAAGTCACAAGCATTTATGATGTAATCAGAACTACCTGAGGATCTGTGAAACTTGGTGAGTTGGTGAATTTTTTAAAATGTCTTAAAACATTTTGTTTTTACAAAGATTACAGGAGTAAGAGAAGGTAAATCTTAATCAACTCTTAATATTTTTTTCCTGGTTGATGTGATATAATTAAATGTGGGGAAAAAAAGGTAAATTCTAAAAGGAGACAGTACCTTGATGTTTTCTATGGAGGAAACTCAAGCAGGAGGAAGTTTAATTTAAAAACATAAATTACTGCTCTTTATAATACATTCTAAGTTGTCATTCTTTTGAATGCCTTCCTTTCCAGACAGATGTGTTATTCTGGGAGATCATCAGGACTTCTGGGTATTTGGAGGTATTGACCTAACCAGTGGAACTGCTGATTTATAAGAAGTTGTCCAGAATTTTGGAAAACTGATTAGTAGAGGTAAATAATGTTTCCATGGCAAGTGATGACAGAAAGTGACTTCAGTGAATTTTCCTTTGTTTTTAGGCAGATGTACCTAACCATGTATGTTAACAATGATTTCAAGCTGAAGACTGAGAAGAACTGCCATTTTTGCCAGCTGGGATGCAGAAAAATTTGGACTTCTGGGTTCCACAAATGGGCTGAGGTAACTAAGACAGTAAACATATCTTCTTGGTCAACATGTATCTCAGGGTAATCACAGATGTGTTCCATTACCTGATACTGTTTTAAATTGGATAAAAACAGGAAAATTTAAGAAATAGAGTTTGTTTTTGCTTTTACATCAGTTTGGCAAAACAGAACAACCTCTTAATTACTAAGCACAAACCAATTTTTTCATTATTTTTAAAATATTTTAGTTTCTATTTATATTGGTTTTGTGATAAGTAAGTAAAATCTGTAAGCTCAGAAAATAGTCAAACCTAGGAAACTACTTCTGACAAGTGAATTAGCCTATTGAAAATCTGATTTAGATCCTTGGCATTAATTTTCAAGTTTTTACACTTTCCTTGGATTTCTTCTATCCAGGAAAACAACATGCTCTTTTTAGATGACTATACTCTGATTATAGTCTCTCCTTTATGGATTCAACACTAAATTGTAACCATAGGTATATTTTACCATTTACAAAAGTGCCTGGTTGGGGAGTGTAATACAATGATTTTGTAAATTGAATTACTCTAAAATTTCAAGGATTTATTTTTAATTCAATTATGATTAATTTTCATTTGTCACTGGCTCTTAATGCTTTATTTTAAAGTGTCTCTCATAGACCCCCTTCTTTCATCTTCTTCCCTTATGCTCTCTGTCCAGTAACTCTAAGTTCTTACATGTTCAAGGTAGGCTTGTGTATTTTTTTAAAGGCAGGCGCACCAAAAAGCACTTTCCTGTGACTATCCTCTGTTTTGTTCATTTATGAGTCCAAATTTTATAGAATTGATTTAAAGAATGTCATATCTTTCTTATTATTGTGAATGGTTTTTAAAATGCTTTCCTTCTGACTCATTTCTGCATACTTTAAAATAATAATATGAATCAAATAAGTATGGGAATAAAATCACATTTACTTGTATCACATTTGATTCCATTTATATGGCAAAGTCTTACTATTATGTTGTTGTTATGAACATGCATTTCATAATACACTTATTTAGATGAATCAGAGCTTATTCATTAAGGTCATTTACTTTTAGAAATATGTAATTTCTTGTGAACACATGTATATAGAAATACATGTGTCTTTTTATAATTTAAGCAGCTTAAAATACAGATAAAATAAATCCAAGATACAAGATAATATGCCTTGCATTAATTTAAATTCATGTGAGTTAAAAGACAATTTGAATATTGTTTCCCATTTTCTACTAGCTTCTTGATCATATTCAGCAGCACATTTACCTTTACATATAATTAAGGAATCTTTTTTATTTCTACTGTAGCTCTGTCATAATGGATACTCTGCCGCAGAATCAGCTGTCATCTATCCCATGTGGTCAAGCGCAGAGGTGAGAATTCTCATTTGTGGGATGACCACTCACAGCTTTAAATGTTTTTACTGTAACTGCTTTTATAAGGTAGCAAGCTAGAGAGAGAGAGAGAAACAGAGAGAAGAAAAGAGTTCTCTCTGCATATTCCCATGTTGTGTGATGGCATTAGTCTTCTTCTGCTGTATTTTTCTAGAATGTGTGTGCGTGTGTGCATGTATGTGTGAGAAATGTCTTGTCTTTGTCCTAATAGCCACTCTTCTCTCCCTCGAGTTTTTTTCTCTATCCTCCCCTCCTATATTTTTCTTTTTCATCAATATCTTCTCTTTCAAAAAATTCTTGATAAATCAAATTTCCAACTTCCTCACTTTTAATATGGTAAAGTTACTTGGATCCCCAACATCAAGGGATCTCATACTTTAATGTCTGTAAGGATTTCCAGAGACACCTTTTAAAAATACAGATTTCCAGGCCTTACTTTGAGCAGTCCTCTTCCAGTAGATCCAGGGTGAGGCTGAGCATCTCCGAGCCTTCCCCCTTCATATTATGGTGCAGGGGATCAGGGGCAGTTTTCCTCTGGGTCTCCCTGCTGTTGCTATTAACAGTGGCTACAGCATCACTAATATTTTTCTTTCTTGTTTTAATTGCATTAATATTATCAACCAGTTAATAGCATTTTCTTAAAATTATGGTCAAAAGCATAGGTGTTTGATTTATAATGGTATCTGCAAACCACTCTTTTACTGAATTAATTTGTTTTGCTTGTATTTCCAAAACTGTAAATGCTGTGAGTTAAGTGACTGCTTTGCTTCAACTACAGGAGAATGTGAAAACACTCCAGGAGAGAGAGGTTGCATATATCAATGCAGACTCATACACAGAAGGTAAATTTTATTTCAGATTGTCATTAAATAGTATACCAGTATTTAAGTCTATCAACTCCAACTCATAAACTAGGATTATCCTCTTTCTATGAGATGCCTCAATAATACCTCCATTTCTCCATTTTACCAGAGAGAACATTATTATGATTCAAATGAATCAATATGATTCATAACTAAGCTATTGATCCTAATTTCTTTAGTATATTTACCATTTGCCTATCTTGGATTACTACTTAAAACTTTAGTACTTTTGACATTCTTCCTGTGGAGCTATTTTTAAAAGTTGGGCTAAAATATTTCATACAGAAATAGTTCCTGTATGTATTGGAACAACTCTGAAATAAGCACCCACTACAAACTTCCTTTTGACCCTGACATGTGGCATGTGCATCTGTAGGCTTTCATCGTATTATGGTTATTTCTAGGTAAGTGTCACAGGACACATGTTAGTTACTGACATGCTCTAGTCTAAAGTCTTCATATTGAATTGAATAAATGAATAAAAACATGAACATTATGGCCTTACCACTTCCTTTGCCAAAGACCCCTAGGTACTGCTGCCTTAATGAGCAATGACCCTTACTTTTACTGCAGGAGCTGCAGCCTTAGCAGCAGAGTCCGCCTCTGCAGTCTCCTATCCTGAGTGTGTGCTGCAGCCTCTCTGGCTCCTGAATAGTTATTTCCACCTTGTGTTTTAGTTTTAGCCAGACTGTCTGCCTGTCTATTTATCTCCCTACCTATCTGTCTATTCTAAAATTTTATTTATTTCTTTTTACTGAAGTACATTTGATTTGTAATATTAGTTTCACGTGTACAGCAAAGTTACTCAGTTATATACATATACATATACATATACATATACATATACATATACATATACATTGTTTTTAGATTCTTTTCCATTATAGGTTATTATAAGATACTGAATATAATTCCCTGTACTATACAGTAGGTCCTTGTTGGTTATCTGTTTCATATATAATAGTGTATATCTGTTAATCCTGAACTCCTAACATATCTCTTCCCTTCCCCCTTTCCCCTTGGGTAACCATAGTTTCTTTTCTATGTCATGAGTCTATTTCTGGTTTGTAAATAAGTTCATTTGTATCATTTTTTTGTTTGTTTACATTCCACATATAAGTGATAGAATGTGATATTTGCCTTTCTCTGTCTGACATACTTCACTGAATATGATAATCTGTAAGGTCCACCCTATTTTTAATTCTCCAGGAATGATGCCTTGAATTTGAAATCTGTTATATATTGTTTATAATTAGAAAATAAAGTTAGAATTAAATACAGGTTTGTAGTCCATTTGGAGGTATTAAAATTCTCTCTTATTTATTTTGCAGGCAATTATACTCTCAGAGTTGACTGTACACCCCTTCTTTTCCAGTTGGTATATAAACTGACAGAAGAGGTATGTAAATAGATCTGTTGTAATGATTTCTGATGAGTAGATAAATCAATAACTTTTGTTTTCTAAATTACTAACATTTAAACTGGTGACAGACATAGCTGATTTGTATAAACAAGAAATCAGAACGAGCTTTAATACACTACTTATGTGACATAACTATGAGAACAGTAGTGCTAGTCTCTGTTCTAATAATAGTTCCTAATAATTGTATACATTTGTTAAAATGTGCAGGGTCTATTGTTTCATGGGGCAGAGTCTCTTTGATATAACAGAAAGAATACTGAGCTGGGTTGGGGAAGCCTTGGCTGTGAAGATTGCCTTGGCTATTCATTCATTCATTCATTTATTCATTCAGGAAGTATTTATTGTGTGGTTACTATGTATCAGGTCCTATGAAAGGAACTCTAGCAGCAAAAGTGATAAAAGGACAAGGTTACTGAATCCAAATACTTTGTAATCTAGAGAGGCCACAGACCTGTAAATGAGGACTCATACTTCACTTGAATATTGGATACTATATACAGTGGAGGACAGTTGCAGAAGAGAGAAGTTAAAATCCTAGGGTAGCTGGTGAGGTTGGAAAGCATTAGAAGGTGTTTAGAGAAGGATTAGTGGTTAGGCTGTAAAATGGAAGGATGTGAAAGTGGGGAGAATGTTTCTCCTCAGAGGACACAGGACCTAATAAAGATGTGGATGTGTGAAAGAACATTTCCTGACCTCTGGGTAATGCAATATAACCTCATTGTAAGGTGTTGGTGAAAAAGCTGGTAAGAAACGGGGCCTGACACATAGGCCTAAATGTTCATAAATCTGGTGATGGTGAAATTAAAGAATCTTTAACAAGGTTGTACATTATCATTTTTATTCATTAGAAAAATTACTCTGTATCAGTGCAGTGAATACGTTAAGCTGTAGTAAGTCTAAAAGCAAAATGGAAATAATTCCACATACTTGTTTAGCACACAGGAATTTATAAATACTAGTTATTGATGTAAAAACTACTCTGAAAATGCTACTGCACTCTGAATCTCTAAAAATTATGTGATCTACTCATTGAGTATATTTGTGCTTCATTTAAATAACCCCCCATTATAGAATTTAACTGTAGAAATGTTTCTTTCAAGTAGGTATCACTTAGATGACAGTGGGAAGTAGATGTCACATCTCTGTGGTCCTGTTTCCCAATCGCCCTTCATCTTGCCCTGTCCTTTTCACTGTTAGTGTCTTTAACATCTCATCCTCCCAAGTGAGCATCCTCCCATGCCCATCACAACGCCCACCATACTGGGAAGCTTAGGTCCTTGATCCTTTTATTGAAATGTCCCATAAAAACATCTAAAAGCACGCTGAAAAGACAGCCCTTGTTGGGGAATCCTTCTCATGAGATACATTTACTCTCTGTCCTACAGAGGAGGCTCCTGCCTTTATAGGAGGGGTAGTAAGAATTTTAGGGCCAAGAAGGAGAAGCTTAGGTCTATCCCCTTTGTACATTTATTTAATAAGTATTAAATGTGTAAGTGGTTACCATAGTGACAGTATAAATCAAACATAGTTTCTGCTATTAGTGTGTTACCTGTGTAGCCAGGAGAGACTATGATCAAGAATTTTCAAATCCAAGATAGAGATTAAAATCACCAAAGGGTATACAGATAAAAGTGTGGGAAGCAAAAAATAAGTATCTTAGTTTATTATTTTACATGTTGGAATTAAACAGCCTGCTTAATGGGAAATTGCAAATTTTTTTCCATTCTAAAGCCTCTTTTACATTAATTTGAATTTAATTTTCATGCCACTTTAGATACAATATATTTGACTTTCAGAGTTTTTGTTTTAGGTAGTTTTTTAACAGTTTAACTGGGAAATTAAAATGTGTATTTAGAAGTTACATTATCAGGATGAACTAATTAATTGTCCAGAAGAGAAGAGTGAGATTTTATAATCTTGTTTGATTTGATTGTCAGTGGAAGAATCAGACATCATTCATCTGGAGAAATGCTATTGGTTGCTGAGGGCTCAATCCTGAACTGGATGATTTGATTTAGAGACATTTGGCCCATTGGCTTCACCACCAATTCGTCCATCTCTGAGTGAAGGTGGGAATCCTTCTATTTTCTACAAATGTTCTTTGCTAAACACCTGAGCCTTGTTCCACCTTTGGAGCCTTGTGTAAGTCGGTTTACCTTTCTGCACTTGAATATTCTCATATATAAAATCAGTTTGACCAAGACAATCATAATGAAAGTGTGCTCCAGTGTGGTGCCTCAGCATCTGGTGCAGGGTCAGGGTGGTGGACACTGAATAGGCAAAGCTCTAGCTTCCACACATGACCCCACCTCTTCCTCAGCTGAGGAGTGTCTATTGTATTTCTTTTATATAGAAGAAGGTTCCACTGCTGTATACTTCCCCCACCCTTAAAAAATTAAGAAACCACTAGACCATCTCTAAGGTCCCCACTTAGCTCTAAACTTTTCACTACTATATATATATATATATATATATATATATATATATATATATATATATTTTAAATGAGGTTTACAAGGAGCAGTTGTGGGTGATAATCACAAAAACTGTATTTGAAATCTGAAAGCTTGGGTTCTTCTTCTGATTCAGACCTTTTTAAAAAAAATTTCTTACTTTTAGCAAGTCATTTAACTACTTCTTACCTTCAATTTTCTGCTCTTTGAGGGCACAGAATTAGATTCTTGAAATAGTCTGTATTCTTCAGGTTTCTAGTGTGTTTTAGAAATATTTATTTGTTAGGGGAGCTAGAACAGACAGGGTTTCCACTTCAGCAGTGCAGTTATGTTTTTACCTTTTTATAATTAGAGATTGAGAAATCATTTCATTTGAAAATAAAATGATTCCATTTATTTTTTAGGAAAAGTTTAAAAACCACAGGATTAGATTATAAATTGCCCTTTATTTCTGAAATTTAATATATTTAGTTATACAGATTAAGTGGTACAATGAAGACTGCAGTACAGAATTTCTGTCTCTTATAATATAGTGTGTTAGTTTTCTTTGCTTCATGAAGGAGCTGTATGAATCTCATTAATAACAACACAGTATATCTTTGATAGAGTTCAACTTTTCTTCTTCTTTTTTCCTTTTTCTTCTTAGTCTTTCCAAATTAGGATAATTGTGGTCTCTGACATTTTTCCAGTTAAATTTTTAAAATACATTTTTATTTTTTACATTCTACAATCACTTTTGACTTTTGGAATTAATATAAGATAGAGACAGGTATGCAGACAAAACCAAACACTAAATGATAGTATTTTCTTCTAGGAAGTTAAATGTTGGTTATAATTATGCCAGGGGGTGGGGGAAAAACTTCCTAAGACAGTGGAAACTACTGATAACTTTTAAAAACTAAATCAGTTTATGCGAGTCATGCCTCCTTTCATAGGCATGTCATTATTAACAGAAAGTTTGTTGGCTGTGATTTATTCTGTCTGTGTTCCTATTTTACAGGTTTATTTAATGCTTTTGGTGAAAATCATGACAGCCACATAGATTTTAAGGAGATATCCTGTGGGCTATCAGCTTGTTGCAGAGGACCTCTGGCTGAAAGACAGAAATGTAAGTGTGTTAAACATCACAAAATTTGGAAGCTATACAGAGAAAAAAATTAGCATCCATTCATGTCAAAAATCATCTGATTAAGGCTTGAATTTTCATCCCTTTTGCACATAGCAATCTCTTGCTAAGGTTTTACTGACGTCAGTGTAAAGGTTCAATCATCTATTCTTTTTTACTGTGGAGTAATTTAAGATCTTTGTTATTAATAATGGTTGATTTTCCAGATAAATGTACAATTCATGATAAATGAACTACATCAGTCATGATGTGTTTGAAAATGTTAAGCATATAGAAAATATTTTCTGGTAGTCTATATAGAAAATTTGTCTTGCTTAACTTGAATTTCAACTTATTTTCTATCACTGTGTATATTGATATTTTATTAGCAAAATTAAATTTATGATAAAACAATTTTATTAAATACTAAATTTATCTTTTAAACCTATCTAAAATATTATGGCATAATTTATAAGCATATTACATTCCTAAATCTTAACCATATTTGTTTAGGAAAATGCAGCAGTTTACATTTAATTGGAACCTAATTCTTACATATTCACTAGGGTCATTATCTCTGCATCTTTCTAAAATACAGCTTCACAAATACTGCATATTTTGGGTATGATACTTAATAGTTCAATATTCTTTAGTAATGTTGTACTGTGATGCACTCGTTAACTTAATAGCATAATTATTACATGGGTGTGTGAAGTAGATAATTATTTAATCTTAAAAATTTAGATTTCTTTTATCTTCCCTGATAGTATACCATTACTCTAACCTGGCTTTGTGATAGATTATTTGTTCACATTAAAGTTCTGGTATTAAAGAGGCTGAAGTCTTTGTTTCTCAATTGAGGTTGTTGTCTTAAATTTTTTTTTAATTTATTTTTTTGCCAGTGGACTAGTGGAAGTTAACCAAATAGACTAACTAGCAATTTTGCTGATATTGACGTTAATTAGCAAAGTGCTGATATTTTGGATTTTTAGCTTGTTGTATATAAACTTCATTGAAGAATTGAAATTGTTCTTAGGCAAAAATATTGGGTGCACATTAATTACATTGGAGAGGCAAAATCTTTATACAGTCATCTCTCATTATCTGCTGAGGATTGGTTCTGAGACCCCCTCAGATACCAAGTCCATGGATGCTCATGTCCTTATGTAAAATGGCATAGTATTTGCATATAATCTATGCACATCCTCTTGTATACTTTAAATCATCTCTAGATTACTTTTAGTACCTAATACAATGTAATTATTTGTAAATACAATGTAAATGATATGTGAATAGTTGTCAGTGCATAGCAAATTCAAGTTTTGCTTTTGAGAAATTTCTGGGAAAATTTATATATATATATATATATATATATACATATACATATACATATATACTTTTGATCTATTGTTTATACCTGTGAATGCAGAACCAATGGATACGGGGAGCTGACTGTACCAGCTTTTTGTTGATTCTTAATGTAGATGGAATATTTTCAGCATTGTAAGAATCAACTCTGAAGTGATCAGTTATAAATATTAGAAATTAATTTAAAAGCTTGAATTACCTTCTCAAAATCTGTGAGATATTGTATAGTAACTTGGCCCTTCTTTTTCAGTTTGCAAGAAATTTAACTTTAGATTTAGATGAAGGATAGAGTTCTCTAAGCTGGCTAATTATATAAGGAGAGAGACTTGTGAAGTGTACAGGAATTCCTACAAGTTCAAAGGACTTTAATGACACAATCTCCTCCAAATAAGAACTTAATCCAGAATGTAGTTGTTTGAGGAACTAAGTAATTTCACTAGGGCAGGTTGTAATAAAATGTATTATACTTCAGAATATAAAAGTAATTTTCCTCCATAAGAGTTTCTTTTCTTTAGTTTGCTTCAAGGTATTTGATGTTGATGGTGATGGAGTTCTCTGTAGGGTTGAACTGAGAGACACGTGGTTGCACAGAGGTCTGGAAGGACAACTGCACCGATGATACCCTGGTAAAGTCTGATTGTATACATCTTCTTGCATGTAAACTTCCAACAGGAACATAGAGTGAAGAATTTTTTAAAAGAGGTTGAGAAAAAGATTTCTTACTACTTCTAGGTTCTATATTATGCTACTCAAAATATTCATAGCCAAAGATGCAAAATTGGGAAGAGAATTTACCTTAGAAAATTTAATAAACTGAATGTATTATGTAAAAAAAAAATGAAACCACTGGAAAATTGTCATAAATTTTTAAGGTAAACAAGCAATCTATTTCTGGAATTAAAAAAAAACAAAACTTGACCGAAAAAATATTTTATACTTCAGCTACTGTCTAATAAAAATGATACCTTCTCTTTCCTAACTACTGATTTGGGTTTCTGGTTTTAAAGGAATTACTTGTGGATCTATCCAACATTGTAGAGACACATAGAATGCACATGACACCACAAAGGTGAGTCTAGCAGAGACTAATTTATTCTTTTCTAAAAATACATTATATTCTGAATTGGTATACATACGTTACATATACATACTTGAATCTCTTCTGCATCATCCCTGCTAAATGCTTATTTGGACCTGTGGTTACAATAACTCCAAGTTGTCCCTAAGGAAAGCCCATTCGACCTTTAAACTACTCCATTAAGTGTTATTTACATAAAAACATTATATTTTATAAGCTAGGCATTTTGTAAAAATTAAGTAGAGACAGCCCTTGCCATCTGTAGTTTATAATCTTTACTTCTCCCAGTTTAATACATTATGGTAAGACAAAACTTATATTGAGCAAAAGAAGCCACAATAAAAGAACACATTGTACAATTTAATTTATATGAAGTTCTAGAACAGAGACAGAACTAATGTTAATAAGTGTTACAATAGTGATTTTGGAGATGGGTGAGTTAACTGAGAAGGAGCATAGGATATCTGGGATGATGGAAATTATTTTTCATCTCAATTTGGGTGATGTATATAGTTTTTAAATTTTTTTTTCAATAATATTGGTGAGGGTCTGTCCTAAGTTCTTTAATAGCAGCCAGAATAAGTGTATAATAGCAGAAACAAGCATGTACTTTACAAAGAATAAAGCCTTGAATTTTTTTAGTTTCAAAACATTTATTAAAGATATTATAATAGGTTTGCCTTAATGTCTATGTATCCCTGTGAAACTGAAGATAATCCATATATGTGAGACACATATGAGTTAATTTGACCCTTTCTATTCAAATGTTGACATGTACCAAGTTGCAAATGGTAGGATGTAGACCATAGTGGCCTTACACAGGCTTAGAAAAATAAGTAACATTTTTTTCAATCACAAATCCACAAGAAATCATCATAGTCTTATTAACTGACACTCAATAGAAATAAATAATAGAAATGAATTTTTCAGGGCTTGATCTTTGTTTGGCAATTCAGATAACCGTCTTCATTTACTTTTCTGCCCAAAACTAAGGTAGCCATTTCTATTTGGTATATATGAAAACAGAAACACAGGAAAGTTTCTATTAGGAAATACCTTATGTAGAGATACAATTTCCATCGCCTTTCTTCTGGGTGTTTGATAAGTATGGAGGTTATCATTGCTGTCTATTTTTATATAAGACCGAGTTTCTTCTTATGGCTGTACTTTTGAACATTAAAAAAAAAGATCATTTAGCTGCTCCATCTCCGTGTAACCATAATAATGAAATGGTAAAAATTTAGAATAGATTTTGGACCTTTCAACCAAACCTATTACCCATATTCACTGGTGACTAGACGGTGACAATATTACCCATTATTTTGTACCATTACATTGGTGTTAATATACTTCAATGGAAGTTGCATCATGAAAGCCATTAATTACCATCACAGTGCTTTAAAATCTTTTCTTGTAATAAATGGTAATATATATTGAATGAATACATGAATATCATTAATAGTAAATATTATTAAATATCTTTAAATAATAAATCATTAGATAATAAAAATATAATTAAGTAATAAACGCTAAGAACATTATTATTCATCTAGGATTGTTAAGGTGATTGTTCAAAACATGAAGTAAGAAGCATTTGGTTATATTTTTGCCTGCCAAGAAATATTGTCTACTGTATATAAATGTAATTTTTGGTACACTTTGACACCAAAAAAAAAAAAATACTGCTTTACTCAACTTGTGAAAGTAATGTTACATTTTATTTTGAGGAAATGTTAATATAGATACTCATTTATTATATATATTTAGTTCTTTTAAATCTCTTAAGAAGTCTAATAATATTGCCAGATGTTTTAAAGATCTTAGAAAATTGTTAGGGTCAAAGGGCATAATCCAAAGAGTTTGGAAAAATGCTTTCAAAGTTAGTAAATAGTCCTTTTTCTCTACCCAGAACCTTTTGTGGGTTCTGTTAGTAAACTTCACCTTGAACCAGAAGATACTGTGAGTTATTTCCCAGGTCTTACTGGAGGAAGATTTTTGGTGATAAATTGCCCACGTTATGAGTGACTACTTCAGAGTTTGGTTACTTTTGAACTTATTCTTGCTGGCCTACTTTCGGATGAATACACAGCATCTACATTAAATCATTAGTTTTCTTTCAGACAAATGACCATTGCAAGTTTAATAAAACAAATTTAATTCAAATAATATAAGAAAATGAAGATTTAAGATATTCTTAAATATTGTTTCTCTTTCAGAATGGCCATCTTAACTCTAGAAGAATATCAGATCTGGAGTGTGAAAAATGTTCTTGCCAATGAGTTTTTGAATCTACTTTTCCAGGTATGTTTAAGGTAAATGACAGAGACCGAGGGCAGTGGTACCAGTAGTTCTACATCTTTTCCATTATGTAGTAGTTAGACAACTAGACTACAAAACCATATATTGTCAAAAGAACTGCATTAACCTGTACACCACCAGCAGATGGTAAGTTAGAGCGTGCGTGCTTCTTAGAGTCACAATGTGCATGATAGGAAAGTAGAGTATAGCTGATAATGTTTATCTTAATAACTCATGATAGAGCAGATTGTAGACACATAGAAAAGCATTTAAAATGTAAAAGCCATTATAATTTGCTATTTTTCTTTACTTTTTTTTTAAGACCCTCCCTAACAAGTAAGGCAGTGTGGACAGAGACATAGATCATAAGTTGGCAGCTGTAAATTTTTCACAAAGTATACCATCTTTCCAGTTAGGAGGTTATTTTAGATGCAGAGCTGTTTCTTAATTTTCTTTCTTTCTTTCTTTTTTTCTTTTTTGTAATTTAATTCTTTAGAAGGTCCAATAAAGATTGAAGGAGAAAGGAGGAAAGAAAAGCTGTCAGGGGTGAACATGAAATCATAAAACTTGCCAGATTTTAAGTATTTTTCCAGTTAAAGTAGTTCTCTTTGCTCCAATTTAAAGAAACAACTTATAGTTTCCCATTTTTCATAATTCTTCAAAAATATATGTTGATTTAATAGTATTTTACAGGGGGGAGGGGTGTGAGTAGGGACAGACTGGAAGTTCAAGATTTGTAAATACTGACAGGTATATATAGAATAGATAAACAAGCTTATACTGTATAGCACAGGGAAATATATTCAAGAATTTGTAGTAGCTCATGGTGAAAAAATATGAAAACAAATATACGTATATTCATAAAGGACTGAAAAATTGTGCTGTACACCAGAAATTGACACAACATTGTAAATGGACTATAACTCAGTTAAAAAATAAAAGATATAACTGTTAGAACACTATAAAAAAAGTAGTATTTTAGATTTTTTTTTTATTTTATTCTCCTTTTCTTATAAAAGCACCCCTATGAAGATCAATAAGGCTTGATATCTTCATATCTATCATGATCCTCCATTGTGAATACAGAGTAACCTGCCTGTGGCACAGCTATGTTAGAATAAATGAAAATTGAACTCTTCCTGACAGCTAATATCTAATGTATATTTAAAGCATATGAAATCTGATAAGCCTGTGATGCCCATTTAAATCAATCAGTTGCTCCACTGTCAGTTATCTGCCAGGATCTAAGTTGATATGTCTTTATAAAATATAAATACATATAAAAATAATATAAACCTACTATAAACAGAAATGACTTGGTTAGTAATATGAAAATTGAGCAGCTATTTTTATCTCATTTAAAATGATGCCCTCAATTACTTTAAGTTATCATTAATTATATAGATATTTTGACCACTGAAGTTTGTGTCTGAGTCATGTTGCAGCTCTTACATAGCAAAGCATTTTGAACTTTTATATTGCCTTTCCTATTTTCTCATGCTTATCAGGGACTTGCATAGGCACTATTTTTTCTATGACTCTATAAACAGATGTATGCCTGAAATTTTCTTTTGTGTCTCAGGGTTTCTAGCATTATATTACTGACAGATTTTTTATTGGTTAGCAATCTAATTTTTTTCTTGGTATATATAGTCCTTTCAGTCCTTACAAATATATATATATATATATATATATATATATATATATATATGTAGTCAGTTTTCAATTTTGTGTCAATTTCTGGTGTGCAGCACAATGCTTCAGTCATACATGAACATACATATATTCATTTTCATACTCTTTTTCACCATAAGTTACTACAAAACTTTATTGGATATAGTTCCCTGTGCTATACAGTATGAACTTGTTTATAATTTGGGAGTTTGAGATTTCCAGGTACTAAATATTAACATTACATTTTATGATGCTCACTTTATCCCATATTCAGACATGCTTTTAAAACTTTATTTTCACTTAATATATAAGCAAGCAGGCTTACTCTAAATTGTTTTATTTTCTGTCTGTTTCTAAAATAGAATTAGCTAATAAATTCAGTGATAAAAGCTTGAATTATACTTTTATTTTATTTGCCAAGATCCCACTCCTGGCTGACCATTTTGGGTATTTAAGTATAAAGTAAGTAAATGTCAGTAGAATTAGGAAACCATTCCTGTGATAATATTATTTTCAGTCCTTTCAAATAAACTCAGTGCCCAATATTTTGCAGAGGAAGCATTCTAAACATGACCAGGATCTTCTATCTTATACGTTTGTCAGAAAGTATCAAATGTTAAACAGTTTGATAAACAGAATAGTGCACCACACTGACCCCTACCTATATCCATGTTCTAATCCTGAAATCTGTGAATATGTTATTTTACATGGCAAAGGGTATTTTGCAGATGTATCAGGTTAAGGACTCTGAGACAGGGAGATTAGCCTGGATTATCTACATGGGCCTAGTCTAACAACAGGAGTCCTTAAAAATTGAAAATCTTTCCCAGATGTGGTCAGAAAGATATGACTTTGGAAGAAGGATTAGAAAGCTGTAAAGCTGTTAGCTTTGAAGATAGAGGAAGGGTCATGGGTAAAGAAATGTGGGTGAACACTAGAAGCCGGAAAAGACAAGGAAATATATTCTTCCTTTGACTTACAGAAGGGCATACAGCCCTGCTGACATCTTGATTTTTAGCCAAGTGATACCTGTTCCTGACTTGACCTACAGAATCATAAAATAATAAGTTTGTGTTGCTTTAAGCTGCAAAATTTGTGATAATTTGTAACAGCAGTGATAAAAATAAGTATAGGGGAGGTAATCCAAATTTATGGATTGGAGGGTTCAACATTTTAAAGATGTCAGTTCCCCTTCAACTGATTCAAAGATTTATATGTGCACATCAAAATCCCCAAAACTTAATTGTTGTTACTGTTTCTTTGTAGAACTTGACAAGCTGATTCTAAATACATAGAGAAGCTTGAAGAGCCAACAATAGCCAAGCTGATATTAAAGAACAATGTTAAAGAACTTATTATAAAACAATATTAAGTCTATGTGATAACTACCTAAAGTTAGACATATAGACCAATGGAACAGTATTGAATTAAACCCTGTACCATACATGAACAGTAATTTTAGATAGATTATAAATCTAATAAATTTGAAACAAAAAGCAAAGCATCTGGGGGAGGGTAAAGCTCAGGTGGAATGTGTGCTTAGCATGCATAAGGTCTTGGGTTCAACTCCCAGTACCTCCATTAAAATAAATAACCTAATCCCCCACCAAAATAAAGCATCTAGAAAATAGTGTAGGAGATATTTTAATGACTTTGAAGCGGCAAAGAGTTCTTAAACAGGACACAGCACTAAACATAAAAGAAGAGTTTTAAGTTGGACTTCAGTAAAATTAAGAATTATTTTTATCAAGAGATACCATTAAGAAAGTGAAAAGCCACATGGTGCGAAAATATATTTGCTATATCTATATCCACCAAAAGACTTGTATCTAGGGCATATAGAGAACAAAAACCAGTGGAGAAAAAGGCAAAACCTCAATATTAAAATGTGCAAAAAAATTGAACAGGTGCTTCACACACAAAAAGAAAAATCCAAATAAGCTATGAAAAGTGGCTGAGCTCGTTAGTAATAATAAAAATACGTACTAAAACCACACTTGGAACACCATTAGACATCCACTAGAATAGTTAGTTGTTAAGTGATATGAAGCATTGGTGAGGGTAACATGCAATGGGGACTCTTACGCATGGCCAGTGGGAATATAAATTCTTACAAATAATTTGAAAGTAGGCTTTTTGAATGAAAGTTATATATGTATATGTGTGTGTGTGTATATATGTACACACACACACATATACATACATACAAACACACACTCCCTGTGTACCCTTCAGAAGCTTCTACATCAGAGCACAAAAGGACATCCAGAAAATTCTCATAATCACTATTTGTTATAGCCCCAAATAGAAAATGACCCAAACACCTGTCAACAATAAATACATAACCATAAGTGGTGGCACATGCATACAAGTTGTATACTTTAAAGCAATAAAAATAAATATACTAGTTTACAGAAAACACTAGTGGATGAATCTTACATAATGTTGAGTGGAATGTACGGGACTAAAAATTTCAAAAGCAAAAAAACCAATCCATGGTGGCTGAATTTAGGATGGTGAATCCATCAAAGGGGTGCCATAGTATCTGGGAAGAAACCCAAAGTGGAACAGCAATGTTCTGTTTCTTGACTGGATGAAGGTTACATAGATGTGTTTACTTTGTGAAAAATCACTGAGCTGTATACTTAAGATATGTTCACATGTAAGCATGTATATTATATTTGCATTTTTTTAAAAAAATGTTTGCTTGCAAAAAAAGATATCCAAAGCCTAAGTATTTATCAGTAGGAGAATGGATAAAACAAATGATAGTATATTCAAACAATGGAATACAATTCAACAATAAAAAAGAATCAACTACTGATACAAGGATGAACCTCAAAAGCCTAATTTATACATTTCATTGTCAGGTAAATTTTAACTCAGAAGGTAAACAAAACTATAAGCAGGCATGTGCCCTAGGGGGAGGGGTGCTGAAGCCTTTGTCTCCTCAGACCTGTGCCATTACTGGCACATCTCGCAAGAAGAGAGGCAGGGCTCAGCCACAGCTACCATCTCCTCCTGTGCATATTGCCAGGGCGGGGGCAGGGCTGAGACCTGAATCTGCACGTGGGGGCCCCACAACCTTTTAGGCAGGACTGAGACTTGTTTATAGCCTGAGGCAGAGAGGATTTTTCTACCCTGACACCTCAGAGAACTTGTGCCGCCAAGGGAAACAAGGAGCTCAGATTTGGCACAGAGCGTAGGCGGGGCTGTTCCGTGGTCTTCCCTGAGCCCACCTACAGACCGCCTACCCGAGGCAGAGCAGGCAGCTGCACAGAGCAGCGGAGCGACCAGCACCAGGAGAGGGCAGGTGGGCAGCCACCCACCTTCCTGGCAGGAACACAGCACCTGACCACAGTGCTGGGACAGGGTGTGATCTGCCCACCTGCTTCCCCCTAAGCACAGCATCTGACTGTGGCATCAGGAGGGGGAGTGACCTGCCCATCCACTGGATAAGAGTTCAGCTCCTGACCTAGTGTTAGGAGGGGGCACAATCTGCTGGCCAACAGCCACTGAGAGCAGCACAGATGAGGGTGCCAACAGAAGGCCTATGAAACAGCAAGCTGAGTTCATGAAGCAGGGCAAAGACACAAAGACCTCTCGATAAAATCATTAAGGGCACACCATCTCCAGGATAAGTAGGTAACTGCTACTCCTTAAGCCACGGTGCCAGAGAGATATGAGCAATGTGAAGAAGCAGAGAAACCACTCCCAATGAAAAGATCAAGAGAAATCCCCTGAAAGCATGAACAAAGAAATAGACATTGATGGTCTATTAAATCAAGATTTCAAAAAAGAGTGATCAAAGTACTGAAGGAACTAAAAGAAATAGTGTTTAGGTATATAAAATGTATCAAAAATGAAATAGAAACTATAAAGAAGAACTAGGTAGGATTAGTAAACTCATTGGCTGAGATGAGAGCTGACCTAAAGGCTGTGCAAAGCAGACAAGAAAATACAGAAGAATAAATAAGTGACCTAGAAGACAGGACAACAGAAAGCACCCAATCAGAACAGCTGAGAGAAAAACAAATGAAAAACAAAACAATATACGGGACCTATGGGGTAATATAAACTGTGCCAATGTATGCATAATAGGAGTTCCAGAAGGGGAAAAAGAACAAAGCGGATTGAAAAGCTATGGGAAGGACTCATGACTGAAAATTTCCCAAACCTAAAGAAGGAATCATATCCAAGCACAGGAGGCTCAGAGGGTCCCAAGCAGGAAGAACCGAAACAGACCCACACCAAGGCATATCCTAATCAAGATAGCCAGATTCAAGGATAAAGAAATGATCCTAAAGGTAGCAAGAGAAAAACAAAGAGTGAGTTACAAGGGAACCCCCATAAGGTTTTCAGCTGATTTTTCTACACTATTTACAACAGCTAAGGCATGGAAACAGCCTAAAATGTCCATCAACAGATGACTGGATAAAGATGTGGGATATTTATATGATGGGATACTATTCAGCCACAAAAACTGACTACATAACGCCATTTGCAGAGATATGGATGCTCCTGAAGAATGTTATTCATGGTGGAGCAGTACAGAAAGAGAAAGAGAAATACCATGTGAGATCACTCATGTGTGGAATCTTAAATATATGCAAGATCTTGTGGTAACTCACAGCAAAAAAAAAAAGTGACAATGAATATATGTACGTTCATGTATAACTGAAAAATTGTGCTCTACACTGGAATTTGTCATAACATTGTAAAATGACTATTACTCAATAAAAAATGTTTAAAAATAAATAAAATAAAATATAACCTTTAAAATACTGTATAATGAGAGGTGTGATGTTCTAGTATCTGTTCTAAGAAGTACGTTAGACACACATAAGAATAGCCAATGGTCAGAAAGATCACATGTTATCAGCTACCACCCCATGCAAATTAATGACATTTAGCAGATATTCATATATGTGTGTAAATATATAAAATAGGTATTAGTCTATATGTAAATCAAATCAAATATTATATTATAATCTAATGTAAAATCATATCAGCAAAAGCACTGTGCTGACATAAGTGTCTTGGTGTAAACAGATTACAATTTTTTATTGAGTTGTCATAATGGGATAATATTGTGAACCAAGTGGAAATTGTAAAAAAAAGTTATCCAAAAAAAAAAAAAAATCCTGACTACATGAAAAGATGCAGTTACTATAAGGCCTTTCCCATTATTTACTATCAGTGTCAGAAAGTCTTGGAATAAGTTAGGAGAATTAAAAACTCTAACAAGACACAAGAATGCACTCTCTGTTAAAGAAAATAAACGAAAAGAAAAAAACAAATGAATAGACAATTAAGGTCCTACAGATAAAAATACCAATTTTTATGGGAAATAGCCTTAAAATAAAAAATAAGGAGATTATATTCTAATTTCACCTTTTGAATTAAGATATACAAAATTTAGCTGAATACCTTCGTATTTTGCACTTATGAAGAAAAAAATGTATTTGCAATGAAAAAGCAGCCATTACCCTGCCTTTTGAGTATTCTAAAGTTTTAGGTCTGAATATATTTCATCTTAAATGATCTTAAGCACTATGCAGTGGTTGGTGTTTTAAAAATACCACTGTGTGTGGAACTTCTAAAAGTGCTTCAAAAAATTTATATTTTTGTAATAATTTAGCAATGGCCTGGATATTATTTTTAAGAAGACAACTCACCATGGAATACTGCAAGATTTTTTCAATGAGTTTATATTCACACATGTTTAAGATTGTCACTGTATTATGAGAAAATGTCAACCGTGGCAGTATTTTGACTTGAAAATGAGATAAGCTGAGAAGCATATTTTAAGTATAAACTAAATGATTGCATTCCTTTAAAGACAAGAAAGTAAAAGCATGATAAACTCTGACTTTGACACACTTAAAATATAAAAATTAACATAATGTAATTTTACACACTTCTCTTTAACTCTCAGTACTTTCTCAGCCCCTTTCCCATTACACCCGCGTCCCCGCTCCTGACCCTTGGTGTACACACCTCCGTTCACACGGAGAAAGGGGGGACCCGGGCGGTGAGGACCAGGGGAGCGGACACTCCCGCGGCCCGGATGGACACGGACACTCACACCCGCATCCCCGCTCCTGACCCGCGGTGTACACACCTACGATCACACGGGGGAAGGGGGGACCCGGGCGGTGAGGACCAGGGGCGCGGACACCCCAGCGGCCCCGATGGACACGGACACTCACCCGCTCCGGGCGGGCGAGGAGAATAGTCGAAGCGGGCCCGCCAGCGCACCCGTCCCCTCCTGCCCTGCTGGCCGGGGCCCCAGCTCGGTCAGGTCCACACACACCCCGGCAGGAAGCGGGCTCAGGCCGTGGGAAACCGGCGTAACTTCAGACAGAGAGCGGGAGCATCCTCCCGCAGACACGCAGGCAGCGCTGTCCCGGAGCCTCCTTGGCGCCGCCCTCTCAGCCCTGAGGAAAGCAAGCTCCGCCCCCAGGGAAGACGCTGGCTGCTGACGCGGACTGCGCATGCGCACCGCCACCTAAGACACGCTGGCTTCGTTCGCCCCCTGCAGGTCCTCGAGGGCGGTGCAGGATACTCGGAACTCACTGTAGAACACAAGACCCCTCCCAGCCATGATGCTAAATCAATGGAAATCTCAGTGCCCTGGCCTCTTTTTTAATGGCACTGGTGATGCTCTCATCCAGCCATGCCTGCTCTCTTGCCTGGCACATGCCTCAGTCCTTGGAATCCTGCCTGAATCAGATTCTGTTCTGGAGGAAGGACAGGTGCAGAAGAATCTCAAAATTCCAGACTTAGAAGATGACCAGGAACCCAAACTCAACTCTGTCAACTCCCTGGGGTCCCCTGAGGAGTGTGGTTTTCTCAGAACCATCTGCCCTGTGTCAGGAGCAGACCAAGCCTCAGGTAGCTTAGAGATGCTATCATGCAGCACATGCTTTGGATGGTTCTCAGTTCTGACCTGCATGATCTTGAGACCCTTTTGTAACTCCTAACACTCTGTTTTCTCATACCTATAGTGATGGTTATTGATGACTGAGTTAAACCTCTTACAATGCTGATGTGCTATTGTTCCTTGGATAACAGAATATTTTGAAGGGATCAACAGTTTATCACTTCCCCCTAATGAAGTATGTTTTTAAAACTAGAAATATTTCAGGGGGCACTCAGGTCCTCCTCTTGCACCAGTTCCTGAGGTGTTGGCAGTTTCTGCTCTGAGCTCCAGATCCTGATCCTGCCGGTGGTCTATGGTGATGCCAGTGTGTACATGCTCTTCCTTTTGCACCGGTGTGGAAAGGAGACAGCCCTTCCCCTACATGAGGCTGCAACACGCTGACACTCAAAGCAGGCACAATGAAGAACCAGCTAGAGTCCCCGGTACCAGCTGTCCCAGGTAGAAACGTCACCTTCACCACAGTGTTCCTGTGCTCCTATCAGGCCTTCACTACTCCCAGCAGGCCATGCATGAGCAGTGTGACAGTGTGACACCTGCACAGCATGGTGGTGATGATCCCACCTTATCTGTTTCTTTTTGGAATGTCCCCACACCTCTCTGAGCTTCACTTTGCTCTTCTCACAGGCAGAGTTGTACAGGCATGAACCTCACAGGGTTATGGTAGGTAGTCACGGTAGCTGCTCACCCAGTGGCAGGCTCTGCCGAGAGGGCTGCTGGGAGTGCTGTGTGTCTTCACACTTGTCCTTCACTCTCCCCAGTGAAAACACTCTTGGCCTTATCCTTCCCTGGTCTGCGGCCTTTCTGTGCTTGCAAAAGAACATGGAAACTATCTGCAAAGAAGTTTTGAGGTTCTGTCCATCTGGTCCAGGAAATGCTGACTCTCCGAGATGTGCTGTTGGGTGGGCTCTCATGGGAGGGGCTTGGGCAGGACTTCCCTTTGCAATAAGCTGCCCCACCCAGCCCTTTCCATGATCCAGACTCCTGGGACCAGGGTGCAAATCCCCAGCTCCGCACTTGTCAACCATGTGACCTGGGCAACTTTCTCAAACCCAAGCTTTGTCCACCCACGGTTAGCAGAGATGGGGGATAACAGGATGTCCCGCACAGAGTGTCTGTGCAGATTAAGTGAGGTAGAACAGACAGAACAGTGGTGGGGCCTGGCCCATTGGTTGACAGAAGGGAGCTCACCATGTGCAGCAAGTTCCACGGGTCACCCAGCAATCTGCCCAGAGGCTTAGCCACTCCATCGCTATCATGCATCTGAAGTCCACTTAACCACATGGGAGAGAAACAAACACATATTCTGAGTGTAGCTACCACAGGGAAAATTGCATCTGAGCGGGGAGTAATACCAGAGGGTGATCAGGATGGAGGAAGATGCCCCCTGGGTTTGAGCAGACTGGAGCTGCCCTCCAGAGCCTGGGGTTAGTGAGGATGGGCTTGTAGAAATGCCCCTCTCCTTTACCCATCAATGCTGGGTCCTGCGGGTACTGAGTCCCACAACCGGTGTGCTGCTTGGGTCCTCAGCACAGAGAAAAACCCAGGGGTTCCCACAAGGCTTCGGCCACATCCTCTGCTTCCTGAACTCCCACTCTGGTGACCCCACCTGGGATGCAGAGATGAGGTGAGGCAGGGACCTGTGCTGTCAACATCACTGCTCTACCCTGGGAATCTGGCACACAGTAGGTGCTTGGTAAGACATTGTTGAATGAACAGCAATACTGGGCCAAGTTTCTGTGGGTGTCTGTGCCCCCAGATCAGGGACCCCTCAGGGCCCACCTCACAAGTGACATGAAAATAATAATCCCACCAGGAGCAATAACAGTTCCTCAGAATAAATGGGCTTTTCCAAGCACTCTCCACCTGTTGCAAAGGCCTCCAAGCAGGGAAGTGGGCTGTCAGGGGCAGCACTGCACTCTCCACTGTAACAAGGAGAAAGCCAAGGGCCACAGAGAGGAGTGCCTTTCCAGTGTCACTGCTCACTTTCCCACCTTTTGGGAGACCAGGAGGCTTTTCTACTACATTCTGGCTCTGAAGCCCCAATACTGTGTGGACATGCCTCCCTCCCCGGAGCAAGGAACCACTAAGTGACCTGTCACTTGTCACCAAGCAGACAGGCTCATTCCAGCTCATTGTGCCACCAGCAGGTTGTGCTAGAAGCAGAATCCTCTGGGAGACATCACACTCTCCCAAGCTGGAAACAGGTGAACAGCTCACAGGTTTCCTGAAGAGGATGGTCACATGGCCTTGATCTGGCCGATCAGCATTTTCCATCCTCCCTGGCCACTGTGATTGGCTCAAGGCTGGGCACCAGCCCAATCAGGCTCCACGGAGGTCAGGCCTAGTTGCTGGAATCCTGGGAGCAGAGAAGTTCTATTTCAGTTGGGAGTTGAGGGGTGGTGATGTCAGCCTGTGGCAGTTGGTGACTATCTTGCTTTATAAAGGCAGAGCCATGTGAAGATGACACCAGTGGCAGAGCCCAGATGTGGGGAAGGATGACTTTTGTTGATGTCACTGAGCACCAGGTACAGACCTGCCTGAAGCTATCTCCCTGTGGACGTCTCAGTTAGGTAAGTCATTCTCTCCTGCCCTGTTTGCTTCTTAAAGCCACTTTGGTTTTCTGTCACTGGTTTTAAGAAAAAGTTTGACTATTCCTTCAAGCTGGCTAAATGGAGACCCTGGAACTGCAACAGTGAGGTGACAGGCAACAATGTGGCAAATAGACTCCAGAGGCCTCTGTTCAAACAGGGGATTGTAAATGACAAGGGAGAGTACACATGGCCTCAGTGAACAGATTTGCTACTGGTAGCTCCCAGTTCCTGGATATTAGAGTGCATGCACTCAGCCAAGTCTCAGCTCTGCTGTCACACCTGCTAACCCACAACTCTCCTCTCCACCTGCCAGGCCTAGTGGGGGCTGGACACCCCCGGGCACCTGAAACAGCCCAGGGCTTTGTGTAGTAATTTACACAGGCTGCCCCCAGTTCTGAGGGTGAGGGTGACTGGGTTCCAGTTTACAGAGAAAACAGACTAGACGTTCTCACTGGTGAGATGTGGGGGTGGGACCCCAATCTACCATCTGACCTATGACTTCGGAGTGGACAGCCTCCCCACCCTCAGCCAGGATGCTTGCTAAGCCTCGGGGCTCAGGAGTCCTGTTCCCTCCATCACCCCTCCTGGAGGTGAGAGTGGGGGGCTCTTCTCTATACAACATTCACCCCTGCAGGGGCACACGTGTGACCTCACAGTCTGTCATCCCTTCCTTATGACCTGGACCTCCTTGATGTGTGAGCACTGCAGATCATGGGTGCACACGTGGGCAGGTGCACCATGACTGAGAGGACAGCACTCCAATTTAAGCCCCCTCCATGCTCAGATGATTACATCCTGGAATTGAGGGGTTCCCAGGGGTCAGGTGGCCAATTCTGGCCTTAGGGGCAAATTCTTATCACCCAGGGGGCTAATTTTTAAATTAAATTACACATTTACAATTCAATAGTCAAGCCCCTTTCTAGGCAGCCTTGTAGCCTCTCAGCTTTTACCCCTCGCTGTGACCATGTTCTCAGCTTCAAATTGAGTGCCATTATGGACATGAACATGTCCCTGTCATGTGTCACCTTCACAGTAAGCGGCCACCCCAAACTCCCCTCCCTTCCCCTTGTCGATATCTCCACACAGGGAGTAGGGTTCTTTTGATGCAGTTGTGCAAATGTGCGAGCTAAGGGTTTAGAATGTCCAGGCTAGGAGGGGTCTTCTCCACATGGCAGGGCAGGTGGGCTGGCAGGGGGTGATGGTTCACTTGTAAAACCTCAGCTGGTTTCAGGCAGTGACCACAGACTGGCAGCCAAGGGCTCAGCTGGTGCAGAGTAAGCGGATTAAATGTGTTCACCCAGACGCCTTGGGAGTGGCAGCCCTGGAGTACGACTACAAGTGAGGAAGGTGGAGGATCCCCAGTGCCTGGACCTCCAACTTCTAAAAATCAGGACTGAGATGTGGCTTTGAAATCAGAACACTGGAATTCAAAGCTTCCCCCACCACTTTGTCAATAATTCAGAGCAAATCAGCCTCAGTTTTCTCACGTGTAAAATGAGAACTTTGAAGCCTCTCCCTCTGAGGGTGTGGAGGGAAGTAAATGCGGTGACAGCAGAGCACAGGAGCTGTCTTGGCTGAGCCTGCATACAGGCAGGCCTTTGTTGCTGCCATGACCACTGTCTTCCAGGGCAGGGTCTGCACTCGTTCCCTGTGAAGGTCCAGACAGTAAACATTCTAGGCTTTGAGGGACCTACAGTCTCTGTCACAACTACCACCCTCTGCTGTTGGAGGGCAAAGGCAGCTCCTGCAGTAGGTAGTCCAGGCTCGCACCCCCGCTTCCTGACATAAGTATTCCTGAGATACAATTTTCACATAACTTTGTTGGCTTTAGGTGTGCAGCATAATGACTTGTTACATGTGCATATTGTGAAATGATCAGTTCATTAACTTTACTTGACGTCTGTCATCACCCATAGTGACACACTATTTTCCTTGTGATGAGAAATTTTAAGAAGTACTCTCTTAACTAACAAATGCACAACGCAGTGCTGTTAACTACAGTCACCTTGCAGTACATTATGTCCCCAGGACTTGTTTATCTTCTAACTGGAAGTTTGTACATTTTGATTATCTTCCCGAATTTCAATCACCCCCTGACTCACCTCTGGCAACCACCAACCTGATCTCTGTTTCTATGTGTTTCGGTTTATTTTGTAGATTCCACATATAAATGAGATCATAGGTATTTGTCTTTCTGTCTTATTTATTTCACTTAGCATAATACCCTGAAGGTCCACCCAAGTTGTCACAAATGGCAGTATTTCACTTTTTTAATGTCTGAATAAGATTCCATTTTATATACATATATATGCATCACGTTTTCTGTACCCATTCATCTGCTGATGGACACTTAGGTTGTTTACATATCTTGGTTATTGTAAATAATGATACAGTGAACATGAGGGTGCAGTTGTCTCATTGACATAGTGATTTCATTTCCTTTGGATATATTTCCTGCAGTGGACTTGCTGGATCATATGGAAGTTCTAATTTTAAATTTTGGGGGAGCCTTCTTACTCTTTTCCCGAGTGATAGCACCAATTTACATTCCCACCAACATTGCACAAGTTTCCCTTTACTTCACACCACCACCATCACTTGTTATCTCTTGTATTTTGATGACACCCACCCTGACAGGTGAGAGGGGGTATCTCATTGTGGTTTTGATTTGCATTTCCCTGATGGTGAGTGATGTTGAGCACCTTTTCATGTACCTGATAGACATCTGTGTGCCTTCTTTGGAAAAATGTCTATTCAGTTCCTCTGCCCACTTTTTAAATCAGATTGCTTGTTTTTGCTGTTGAATTGTAAGAGTTTTTTATATGTTTTGGGTGTTAACCCCTTATCAGATATATAGTCTGAAAGTACTTTCTCCCCTTCTGTCTGTTATCCTACCCTCTGCTTTCTGGATGACAGGGGTCCAGGCACTTGGGAATCTCTGCTTCTCACGTGTTTCCAATGGTGGGTGGGTGAGGGCTGTGTTCTGATAAAAGTGTGCACAACCGTGGGTCACTACCCCTTAGTTTAGAAGGTGGGCTCTGAAGAGTGCAGTGTGGGCAGGGATGTTTCCCTGAAGTCATCATTTGGATGGTCATGTGCTCTGGAACTCACATCATCTAGCCCGGGTGTGATGGGGCAATTTGCAAAGGGAGGACCTTGTAGCTAAGACACTGACCAGGTGATCTTGTGTCTTGTTGGAAGGACCTGGAAACAAAGTTGTGTGGAACAGGGACTCCTCCAGGTCACAAGGCTCAGTTCAGACTTCTGGGATGCAGAGACCTGCTCAGAGCCACTGTCACTGAGGAGGGAAGGGCCTCAGGCAGGAGGGAGGAGTTGCTGGATTTCACTTGCCCTGTTTGTCAAGTTTCAGCTCTGGTGATGTGTGGAACATGGGCTTAGCTTTGGGAATGTAAGAGGAGAGGTTCCTGGGGAAGGGCTGGCTTTTTCCTCTGATTGAGGTCCTACTGTGTGCCAATCACAGCAGTCCTCTGAGTCAGGGCTGGAAAGCCAGTCACAGAGAGGTCAGGGAGTTTCCAAGTCACACAACATTAGGGGCATCATTAGGGTCTGATGCAGACCTGACGCCCAGCCCACATTCTCTCTCCTTTCTCAGGACCATCATGATCCCACATGTCAGAATCACCCAGAGAGGCCCAGGTATGGGCACTGGGACCTTTCCTGCCTAACATGCCAGGAGCCTTAAGAGGGACGACAAGACACTTCCTGAGTCCATGATGCCCAGAGGCTGCTCTTAGCAAGAGGCTCAGCACACACTCCTGGATGAATCCTAGCTCTGTCCTGAGTCACTCTGTCCTCCCTGCCTCAGTTCTTCTGCCCACATGGGGCTGCAAACAGCAGCCACTTCACAAGGGTCTATGGAACCTCCAGGATCCTGGAAGCAGCGCCCTCACACAGGGAGCACGGTCTCCTTAACTTTTCCTCACCTCTTTGCTGGATGTAGAGTCCCAGAGGGGCACTGGCTTGTCCCAATTCTCACCCCAGATCAGGGTCCAGCAGGGGGTGGTGTCCAGGCTGGACTCTGTCCTCTGCCCCTTTTGGGGACCCTCATTCATTGCACCTTGGCTGCCTGGACACTGTCTTCCAGGGGCCACTCTGTGCCTCCCACACCTACCTAGCATCCACCCACCCTGGGTTACTCCAGCGCCCTCTGGCCCTTGGCCACACACCTACTCCGTGTTGAGTGGAAATGAGGTGACCGACATGCTGGGCCTCCTGGACAGTCTGGAGGAGCCCGATATCCCCAACCTGCCCACCACACCAGGTGCCCAAGATGGGGAGAGGGTGTGCCTCCATTCATACTCTGATTTGCTCAGATTCTCAGCACCTACTTTGCTGGGTGGATATGGGGGCAGAGGTATGATGTAAAAGCAGGAGACATGGACAGCAGACCATGAGAAGGGGGCTAGCCCAGGCTGGTCTCATAACCCCCTTAGATTTGACTTTATCATCTTTAAAGTGGGACAGACTCTTGTGAGGTGAGCAGGATCCTGACCCATAGCCAGGCACTGTCCTACACACCTTAGAGAAGCTTACTGACTCCTCATGAAAATCTGTGGGGCAGGGACAGGCATTATCACCCATTTCTGCAGAAGTAACTGAGGCGCAGAGAGAACAGCTGAGGTGACCACCCCAGATTACAGAGCCCAGGTCATCTGGTTCCAGTGTCCAGGCTCATGGTAAGTGCCCATTCTGGGTTTTCCTCCTCCCTTCATCCTCCACTGGGACCCATGGCCGCAGCCTCATCTCAGTGTGATTGTTCATGGGGAGCAGGGTGGTTGCACTGAGGGCCCGTTTCTCTGAGGACTGCTTTCCCAGAAGGCTCAAGGGGTTGACTGTATTCACTACTGGACACCCAGGCCTGGGCCCAGGCCAGCCACACTGCAAAGCCTGAATCAGTGATTGTTGAGTGAATACCTGAACCTCTGCGTGTATCTGCATGTTGCCCCCATTTCCTCATCTCCACAGCTGGCTACCCGGCCAAAACGTTGTGTAATCAGGCCTGGGCCAGGGACAGTCAAGGGGACCAGAGCTGCTCAGCTGGGGACAGGAAGCCTCAGGGGCCCTGTGGCTGTCCCAAGCCCCTCCTGGGGCAATTCACAGGGAAACCCAGACAGCTTCCAGGAACAGCAATCAGGTCCCAATCCCAGGGGTATAGGGTAGGTCTTGAGGGGTGTTCCTGAGACTGACTTTGTGTATGAAGGGGGCCTGGGGGTCAGGCTGCTTTCAACGTCCATTCCAGGCCCACACCCCTGCTGGCAGCATGGAGCTAGTCATAAAGGACACAGGTCGTGGGGCCAAGGCTATAGCAGGGCTCTGCTCCCTCTCTGTGGCTCAGTGTCCTCATCTGTAACAGAGAACTAGTAACAGGGCCATGGGAGGGCTCACTGAGACCCTCCTCTGTGGCTTTGGTTGGACACTGCCCTCTCTCTGCTCAGTGGCCTTCTCTGTAATAGAGAACTAGTAACATTTTTCTTAGCCCGTTTTGGCCCCATTTTTCTGAGTCTCTTTCTACATTGGGCCCAGGGCTTTCACAGAGATCACAGACTTGGGATGTAATCAGAGTGTGGTCACAGCCCTAGTGGTCTCAATTGAGGCCAGAGGAGCTTCAGGGGGGGTGGGAATCCAGAACTGCTTCATGGAGGAGGTAAGATCTGAGCTGTGTCCCCAAGGATGAGCTGTCATCTAGCTGAGGCCTGGCATTGAGCAGGACCCATGTACATGGTTAATGAGGGTGTGAATGAATGGATGGGCACCCCTCTAACAGAGAGTGAGGGGGGAGTCCCCTAGGCCAAAGCAGGAAACACAGGGCACCCTGGGGGAGCAGAGGGCGGGGCTGCAGTGTGATGCCTGCCTCACCCTTTATGGGTGTCTTGCCACCACTTTAGCGTGTGTTCTGGTGGATTTAGAGCCCTTTCCTCTCCTCTGCTAAAGTATCCTGCTCTTCATTCCCAGCAACATCCGCCTGTGTCACCTCAGTGTCCCCAAGTGGACCTGGACCTGTCTTGTGGGAGATTGTGAAGAGGGATTTGGTGTGCATCCCAAGAATGAAGTGGGAGGGAGAGGATAATAGGGACCTCCATAGGGGATCATGGGCTGGGAGACATCGGAGGGATGCGGAAGGCAGAGCCTCAGAGCTGTAGGATCCTGCTAGTGGTGGCTCCTTCACGAGGGGCTTCACAGGAAGGAAGCAAACATGGGGTAAAGGCAGAGCTCAGTTTGGGGCTTGCTGACATGGAACAGCTCATCACAGAGATGTCCAGAGGAGCTGGATGTAGGGAACGAAGATGCCACTGATGTCAGGGTCAAAGCCTGAGACCCAGATATGGTGGGGCGGTGGTGCAGGGGAAGGGGCTTGAGGATATCAAGATGTTCATTCATTGGGGTCCTCAGGGTGGGGACCTTCATGTTCATTTCATAGCCACCTGGTGCCTGACAGAGTTAGGCTTAGGGAGGTCACTGAGTAGACACGTGCCGATAACCTAGATTCTCCTCTTTCCACATAAAGTCCCTGGTGTGAAGCCAGCAGGCACTCTTCAGAGTCATACACCCTCACCCATGGGCTCTCTGTGTGCCTAGAGCCCAGTGGCCCCTTACCTCCCACTCCCCACTGCAGGACCCTTTGCACACCTGCATTTCCACAAGCTATAAAACATCTTCTCTTGCTGTGTGTTTACCCTATGAAACCTCATTGCCCCAGGAAGAGAGAACTCACATCCTTCCCTTATTAAATTGGTAAAGCCTTTTGTTCAGAGAAGCCCCTGACAGATCTCACAACCAACAAGGTACCTGTGCATGAATTGATCATGCAGCCCCCTCCTCCTTGTGTGCACAGCACCCCCCCCAATAACAGACCCCACACACTCAACATTGGCTCTCGTGTAGGCACCTCTTGCCTGTGTGGCCTGATGTTGCCTATAGCAGTGTCCCTATTGAACTTTCCTAAACCCTTCTCAGACGCTGGTAATTCTTTACCAACCCAAGTAATTAGCCTGCCATTGTGCCCACAACACCTGAAACAGAGTTGACTAAATTATGCAGACTGATGATGCAGGTTAATTTGCTATAAAGGTGAAATCAAGGTTTACAAATGAAAGCAACATACATACTCAAGGCAGGACTAAGAACTCACACGGATAACTAAGACCCTCCACATACATCCCACTTTGCCCTTAGGGCCTTTGGGATGGCTGCTCTTTCAGCCAGGCTCTCTCTCCCCCTGCTTCTTAAACACCTCCAGGAATCTGCTCAAATGTCCTCCCTGACCTTATTTTTCTCCATGGAACATATCACCTCCGGACATTGTATATATTTTACTTAATTTTCTCTGTGTCCCCCACCAGGCTGTCTGCTGCATGTGGATGGAGACCTGACTGCTTCACTACCTGCTGTGCCCGGTATCTGGAACCCACCCAACACAGTAGGACCTCAGAGATTGTGTGACGGGTGTGTGATCACTGTAGGCCACAGACAAAAGCCTTCCCAGCAGTCATGGTAAGAGTCATTCATACTCTACTTACTGAGCCCTACTGTGTGCTGGTTACTGACCTGGGTGGGAGGCATGCAGTGGATTAGACACAGTGAGCACACACAGCATGTTAGGAGGGACCTGTGCTCTGGAGAGCACATAAGGCTGGGGGAAGTCAGGAGTGCAGGAGTGGAGGAGAAGAGGGCCAGGTGGAGACAGTGGTGCCAGAGGAGACAGAGAGGTGGGGCCCAGGTCGTGTAGGGCTTTATGGCTCCTGTGAGGGCTTTTCCTCAGGGCAGCGGAACCATGGCTGGGTACGGAGCAGGGGCCCGTGTCCTGAATGCTATGCAGGAAATGGAGCAGGTGTCTGCTGGGGAGATGTGCTTGGAGGAGGCTGTCCCTGTAGACTGTGCAGGCAGAGAAGGCTCCTCTGAGGAGGTGACATCTGAGCTGAGCCCTTGTATGGACCGTGTTTCCACCTTCTGTAGACTGGATGCTTTCATCTGCCCTGCAGCCCTGTGCAGGACACACCCTGTTCTCAGTCACCTGGACTTGGCCTCCTGCCTCCCTTGTGGGCCCTCCCACCCCAGAAGGAGTCCTTCTAGATCTAACTCACTACCTCCTCCACTGGACTTGGACTCACACTGAGCCACTGTCCACCTGCCCAACTCACCCAGAGTCAAGTCCAGAAACTTGGGGGAGCCCCTCCACCACAGAGCCCATGAACTTACTCAAATGGCCAGTCCTCAGCCTGCTCACATGCCTCACACTCCCCTCCTGCAGAAACCCTGTGACAGATCATGTCCACAGCACCCTGCTCCTCCGATCCTGACCCCAGGCTTTCCCATGGGGTGTGACCCCGCATGGGTTGCAGTCCCCTCCTCCAGTCTGGTGAGTAGAAACTACCTTTTCTTTTTTCTTTTGTTAATATATTTATTTTTTTAATTTTTATTTTATTGAGTTATAGTCAGTTTGCATTGTTGTGTCAATTTCCAGCATAGAACATAATTTTGTCAATTGTGTTTACCCTTTCAAGAAACCATCTCTTGGCTTGATTTTTTCAAATGTTTCTTATATCTCTATTTTATTTATTTCCTCCCTGATCTTTATTATTTCCTTCCTTCTGCTTACTTTTGTTATTTTTGCTCTTCTTTTTCTAATTCTTTTAGGTGGTAAGTTTGATTGTTTATTGCAGTTGTTCCTCGTTTTTGAGGTAGACCTGATTCTCTCGCTATAAACTTCCCTCTAAGCACTGCCTTTTCTGGATCCCATAGGTTCTGTATGGTTGTGTTTTCATCATCATTTGTCTGAATGTGTTTTTTATTTCTTCTTTGATTTCATCATCCACCCATTTTTTTTTAAAGTAGTATGTTGTTTAACCTCCATACTGTCATTTATTTCTCCTTTATTTTTCTGTAGTTCATTTCTAGTTTCATGGTATTGTGGTCAGAAAAAGTTGCTTCAAATATTTTCTATCTTCTTCAAATTGTTAATACTTCTTTTGTGACAAAGTATATGATCTATCCTAGAAAATGTGGTATGTGCACTTGAGAAGAATGTATGTTCTATTTTAGGGAAATATAATGTTCTGAAAATATTACCCAAGACAAATTGTTCTATTGTATCATTTAATTTCTATGTTGTCTTATTAATTTTATGTATGGAATATCTGTCCAGTGATGTTAATGGATTGTTAAAGTCTTCTACTCTGATTGTGTTCCGATCAAATTTTCCCTTTTTATCTGTTAGTATTTTCTTGTTATCTGTTATGTATTTAGGTGCTCCTATGTTGTGTTCATATATGTTAATGAGTGAAATATCTTCATCTATGACTCCTGTAATCATTATAAAATATCCTTCTTAATCTTTCTTTATAATCTTTGTTTTAAAGTCTATTTTATTTGAAATCACTGTTGATATTCCTGCTTTCTGGTCATTTCCATTTGTGTGGAATATCTTTTTCAATCCTCTCACTTTCAATCTATGTGTGTCCTTCTCCCTAACGTGGGTTTCTTCTATACAGCGTATTGTAGATACTTGCTTTATTATCCACTCTGCACTCTATGTCCTTTGATTAAAGCATTTAGTCCACTGACATTTATATTAATTATTGATAGAAATGTGTTTATTACACTTTGAACTTTGTTTTGCAGTTCATTTTGTATTTCCTCTTTGTTCCTTACTTTTTCTTTTTGTGGTTTGATAATTTTCCTTTTTATTATCTTGGTGTCTTTTTAGTTTTGTGACTCTATTGTAACTTTTTGGCTTGTGGTTAACCTACTTTGTACATATATTAACCCATTACTATATCTGTTTGTTTTAAACAGATAGTAATATAAGCTCAAACCCATCCTACCAAGAACAAAAAAGAGAGAGAGACAGAGAGAAAGAGAGAGAGAGAGAAACCTGTATATTTTCTTGCTCGCCTCTCCCACCCTTAATGATTTAGATGCCCTCTTTTATGATTTCATGTTTATTCTGTTGTAATTCATTGTAGCAATCACCTTTCCAATTATGGTTTTCTCCTTTTTGTAGCATCCTGCTTCTTTTCTATTTAGAGTAGGTCTTTCAATATTTCCTTTAGCATAGGTTTAGTGTTGCTAACTTCTTTTAGTTTTTGCTTGTCTGTGAAGTTCTTTATCTCTCCTTCTATTCTAAAGGATACCCTTGCTGGATAAAGTATCCTAGGCTGCATCATTTTTTCATTCAGGACTTTGAATATACCTTGCTTCTCCCTTCTGGCCTTTACTGTTTTTGTAGAGAAATCAGCTGAAAGTCTTATGGGGGTTCCCTTGTATCTCATTCTTTGTTTTTCTCTTGCTGCCTTTAGAATCATTTCCCATTCTCAACCCTGGTCATCCTGATTGTAATATGTCTTGGTGTGGGTCTGTTTGGGTCCTCCTTGTTTGGGACGCTCTGTGTTTCCTGTACTTGGATATCTGATTCCTTCTTTAGGTTTGGGAAGTTTTCAGTCATGATTCCTTCAAATATCTTTTCAATCTCCTTTGTTCTTTCTTCTCCTTCTGAGACCCCCATTATGAGTAGGTTGGCATGCTTTATGTTATTCCATAGGTCCCTTATATTGCTTTCATTGGTTTTTATTTGTTGTCTCTCAGCTGTTTTGTTGTCCTGTCTTCTAAGTCACATATTCATTCCTCTCAATTATCCAGCCTACATTTTACATCCTTTACCTCAACTCTCATCTCAGCAAATGAGTTTTCCAATTTTCACTGGCTCCTCTTTAGAGTTTCAATTTCGTTATTTGACATATTCTCTGTCTCTATACACAATCTCTTTTAGTTTCTTCAGTACTTTGATCACTCCTTTTTTGAAATCATCTAGTAGACTATCAATGTCTATTTCATTGATTGTTCTTTCAGGGGGTTTATCTTGTTCTTTTAATTGAGACAGGTTGCTCTGCTTTTTTATCTTGCTTATATCTCTCTGGCACTATGGCTTATGAAGTATCAATTATCTACTGTGGTCTTTTAAGAGTTTACTTATTTATATAAAATGGATGCAGAAATAAAACTAAGCACAAAGAAATTAGTTTTAAAAGCAGTATAATCAATAACAGAAGAACATATTGAAACAAGATAACAATTGAGTTGGGATGAATTTTTAAAATATTAAAGGAAGAAAAAATATTTGACAACAGAGTATAATCACAACAGAAGAAAAAAAACAAGGATAAAAATGAAATTAGACAAATTGAAAGATAATAATAAAAGTATTTTAAAAGAAAATTTTAAAAGGGATTAAAAATAGAAATATAAAAATTATTTAAGAAGTAACATTTAAAAAGTAAAAGAAAATGGAACAGAAAAAGAAAAGAGTATGTTCCCATGGAGATTGTGTGCCCTTAGTAATTTTATCAAGAGGTCCTTCTTAAATATGTGTGGTTACCAAGTCTTACTTCTGTGCCTTTTGTCTGTTATCCCTTTGGTTAATGATGTGGCCATTAACCTGTTAACCAGAGCCTACCCTGGCTATTGAATGGGGACTCCTCTTTGTTTTGTGGTTGTCACAGCTCCTGCCCTTGCCTTGCTTCATGAACTCAGCTCGTTGTTTCCAGAGACCCTCTGGTCACACCCTTGGTCTGTGCTGCTCCCAGTGCCTGTAGGTAGACATGTCACATCTCCTCCCAGTGCTGCATCTTGGTGCTGCACTCCTGCATGGTAGGTGGGCAGGTTGTGCCCCTTCCCAATGCCGTGTCCAGGTGCAGCAGTCCTCCACAATAGTTGGGTTGGTTGCTCCCATATTCAGTGCAACTCCCCACTCCACATCTGTTCCACACTCTGTGGGTGGGCTTGAGGCAAATGGCCACACCAGCCCTAGTCCCTGCTCTTTGCCAGAACTTTGCTCCTTGTTCATTTGTCTTAGAGGTGTGAGTTCGTAGAGGCACCAGGACAGAAACTTCCTATATGTCTGGGGATGTAAACAAGTCTCAGTCTCACCTATGAGGTTGCAGAACTGCCAGGTACATATTCAGGTTTCAACCCCATGTCTGCCTGGGTGGGTATGATGGCTGTGGCTGAGCCTCATCTCTCTTATTCTGAGAAATCACCAGTTATGTTGCCATGAGTCAGCAGAAACAAAGGACGAAACACCCCTTCCCCCAGGCAAGCCAGCAATATTGCTTTGCTTTATTTTTTTTCTTATTTTATGGGAGGCCCAGGCTGTTCTGACCTGTATACAATCCAAGCAGATGTCCACAGCACACTGCAGTCCCCCAGGGTTACCTATGTACAGTCATCCAGAGTCTGCCTGGATCCAGCAGCCTGTCCCTTCCCATCCCTGATTCACTTCTAGGTTTGGGGGTTGTTGTCACACTTTGTGCCCATTTAACTTAATTCTGTCAGTCAAGGGTGGTTCTGTACACATCTGGGCCTCAGAGGTTCCCTGTCCATCCTGCTGACCTCTCCATTGGAAAGAGGGAGACCCAGTCAACCAGCACTATCCCTCCTTTGCTGCTCCCTCTTCAAAGGACCAACCCAAGCCATTTTGCATTTTCTTCCTTCTTTTTTCCTTTTCTCCTACCAGATTGGTGGCACATTTTGTCTTTTGAAGATGGCAATGTTTTATCAAAGTTCAGCAGATGTCCTGAGTGGATGGGTGTGTCTGTGAATGTCAGTCTTGGTGAATTTATTGGAGAGGATAAGATACAAGCATCCTTCTACTCCACTATCTTGGCCTTTCTGCAAGAATATACACTCTTAATAATTTTGTCATAAGGTTATTTTTAACTATGGGTGGTTGCCAAGTCTTCCTTCCACGCCTTTTGCCTGTTATCCCCTTTGTTGGTGGTGTGGCTGGTGTTCTGGTGGCCTGAATCTGCCCTGGCTATTGAGCAGGAGCTCCTTTTTTTCCTGTGGTTGTCACACTCCTGCCCATATCCTGCTGTGAAAACTCCACTTGCTGGTTCCAGAGGCCATCTAGTCGTGCCCCTGGTCTGTGTTCCAGCATCTGTAAATGGTTGGTCTGCACCCCCCACCAGATGCCTGGTCCCAGGACCACACTTGTGCAAGGTAGTTGGCAGGTAGCTCCCCTGCAGCATTAGGTCCATGCTTTGTAGGTGGACTCAGAGGAAACAGCTGCACTAGCCCTCACCCCTGCTCTGTTCCAGAACACTGCTTCTTGTGCATTTGTCTTAGAAGAGCCAACTCAGAGAGGCATCGGTGTGTAATGGTCCCTTCTTCTTGGGACTGTAAACAAATCTCATTCCCACCTATGAGGTTGTGGAGCCCCTAGGTAGGGATTTGGGTTTTGACCCCTCCTCTATCTGGGAACCATGCACCAGAAAATATAGTGGCTATGGCTGAGCCTTGACTCTCTTCTCCCAAGAAGTCTCCAATAATGGCACTGTGGGTCTGCGGACACAAAGGCTATGGCTACCCTTCCCCCCAGGGCACACCAGCAGTGTTTTCTGCCTTTTTTTTTTATTTTATGGGGGACCCAGGCTGTTCTGTATACTCTCCCAGCCATGGCACACAGAACATTGCAGTCCCCCAAGGTTTCCTCTGTAGAGTCAGCCCGAGTCCTCTGCTCAACTCAGGCAGGCTGTCCCATCCCACACCTGCTGGTTCGCATCTAGGGCTGGGGATCGTTGGGACCCTTTGTGCCCCATTAACTTAGTTCTGTCAGTCAAAGTCTATTCTATACAGATCTGAGCCTCTGAGGTTCCATCTCCATCCTGCTGAACTGGCCATTGGAGTTGGAGAGACCCAGTGTATTAATGCTATTCCTCCTTTGCAGCTCCCTCCCCATTGGAATGGTCCAGAACTATTTTCCTTTTTCTCCTTTTCTCCTGTTCTCCCACAAGATTTGTGGAAAATTTTATCTTTTGAAGAAGCCAATATTCTGTCAAAGTTCAGCAGGTGTTCTGGGTGGTGGGTGTGTCTGTTGATGTCACTCTTGGTGAATTTGTGGGAGAGGGTGAGCTCTGAGCATCCTTTTTACTCCACCATCTTTCCTCCTCCTTCACTCTTTTTCTTTTGATTGGAACATTTAGTCCATTGACATTTATAGTAGCTATTTTATAGATGTGGGTTTATTGCTATTTTGAAATTTGTTTTCCAGTTGATTTTGGTAATTATTTGTTTCTTTCTTTTAATTATTTTTATTTTTGTGGTTTGATAAATTCCTTTTCTATTAGCTTGGTTTCCTTTTGGGTTTTATGACTCTATTATATACTTCTGATTTGTGGTTATCTTGTCATTCAAGTATGGTAACCCCTTACTTCATCTGTTTGGTTTTAGTTGATAGTCATGTGGGCTCAAGTGCATCCTAATAAGAAAGAAGACAAAGAGAAAAAAGAAAAAAAAGAGAAAAAAATATATATTCTCTTGCTCTCCTCTTCCACCTTTCATGATTTTGCTATTCTCTCTTTCTTGTTTGCCTTCTTGTTTTCTTTATTGACTTACTGACTTATTTATATCCTCATGTTTTCCCTTGCAACTCACTGTATTTATCGCATTTCCAATTATGGTTTCTTAATTTCTATAGCTTCCTGTTTATTTTTTATTTAGATTAGAACTTTCAAATTGTTTTTTAGCATAGATTTAGTACTGCTGAATTCTTTTAGTTTTTGCTTGTCTGTGAAAATCTTTCTCTCTTTCTGTTCTAAAGGATAGTCTTTCTAGATAGAATATCCTAGTTTGCAGCCTTTTTCTTATTCAGGACTTTGAATACATCTTGCCACTCCCTTCTGGCCAGAAGATTTTAGGTAGTGAAATCTGCTGAATGCTTATGGGACTCCCTTGTAACAAACACTTTGTTTTTCTCTCACTGCCTTTAGAATATTTTATTTTACTTTAACCATTTTAACTATAATATGTCTTGGTGTAGGTCTGTTTGGTTTCTCCTTGTTTGGGACCCTGTGTGCCTCCTGTAGTTAGATAATTCTTTCCTTCTTAAGGTTTGGAAAGTTTTCAGTCATGATTTCTTTAACTAACTTTTCAATCCCCCTTTCACTTTCTTCTCCTTCTGGGACTCACCATTATGCATAGGCTGGCACACTTTATATTATCTTGCTTTAATTGGTTTTTATTGACTTTTCTGTCTGCTGTTCTTTTTGGGTTATTTCTTTTATCTTGTCTCCTAAGCCATTTATTCATTCCTCTGCATTATCTAGTCTTCTTTTGATTGCCTGTAGTTGAATTTTCTATTTTTAACTAGCTCTTCTTTATAGTTTAAATTTTCTTTTTAAAGTTTTCTGTCTCTATTGATAGTCTCTTTTATTTCTTTCAGTGAGTTGATCATTTCCTTTTTGAAGTCTAGTAGACTATCAAAGTCTATTTTACTGATTGTTCTTTCAGGGGATTTCTCTTGTTCTTTTAATTGAAAGTGGTTCCTCGGCTTCTTTATTTTACTCATATTTCTCTGGCTCTATGCATTTCTTTTAGACCCGTTTCTGAGCTGTGATATGTAGTAGGCAGGGTTGGAGCAATTCAGTTGTGAAGAAGAATAGGCAGAAGATGTTCACTGGGGAGTTCTCTCTGTGGTGTTGCCTGTCACTTGTTATGCAGACTTACAAAGTACTATTTGTTGATGTTGGCTTTATCCCTGCCTTAGCTATGGGAATGTCAGCCACCTACTCTGGTGCCCCTCAGGTTCTGAGCCCCAGGAAACATCAGTGCAGATCCAGCAGTGTCAGTCCCTTGGACCTGCCTTAGCAAGTGTGCAGTCACACACATGAATTTGTGGTCCACTACAGGTTCAGCTCAAACCCTAATCCCGCACCCACATATGGAACCATACACCACCCTGTTGTAAATACCCTCACTGGCCACCCTTCTTGAGTCAGAACTCCACTCACTGCCTGTAAGTCTCAGAGGTGTGGATCCACAAAGTGACCAGATACAGCAAATCCACCCTCTCTGCCTGGGGCTGTAAACAAATCTCATTCCTGCCTGTGAAGTTGCAATGGCACAGGGTATGGAGTCAACATTCAGCTCTGCCTTTGTGCAGAAGTGTTGCCTATCACCAAGCCCCATTTCTCTTCTCATGAGAACACACCAACAATGGAGCCAAGTGGAGAAAGTGACTTTGGCACAGCTGTGTTTCATTCCTCCCCCATTATACCAACATCGGTGCTTTTTTATGAGAGTTTCAGTCTGTTCTGTTCCACACACACACACACAGCCAGAGCTCACACTGCCCTCTAGTTTCCTGAGGCTGCCTGTCTGCAGTGTGACCCAGCCCTCTGCCTGGGCTCTTCACTGACTCCAGTAGCCAGTTCTGGCTCATCCCTTCTAGCTCATGTCTAGGGCTGGTCATCACAGGGACCCTCTGTGTCAGTTTTCTCCAGTTCTGCCTGCCATGCAGTTGCCACTGTCTCCTCCAAACCTTGGAAGCTCTGCTTCTTTCCTAGCTGATCTCCCAGCTACAGAGGTTGTGTCCCAGTGTGAGTGTGCCTTTCTTCCTATGCTACTCTTTCCCTGCAGGATCAGTTCTGCACTGAATTTTTCTTTTCTCTTTTTATTCCTTACCATATTTTGTGAGAATCTTCCTGTATTTCAAAATAAAAGACACTCTACCAGAGTTCAGGAGGTTTCTGTGCAATTCAATGTTTTTGTAGATGTAATTCTTTGCGTATTTGTGGGAGAGGTCAAGCTGTGAGTCTGTCTACTCTGCCATTTTGGCTCCTTCAAATTTTAAAATAGGGCTAGGTCTTTCTTAATTACTCTTAACAAGCTGTTGTAGTTTTCAGCGTACATGTCTTGTAATTTTTCCTTGCCTCTATTGGATGCTGATTCAGAACATACACAACCTTCTGGAGAAACCTGTCCCACCCTGCCATTTACTGCCAAATAGCTGGCCTGTGTCTGAGTCACCAAAAAGTTTTGTTCTTTATCTGATTCTTAATTCTTTAGAATTTATCATTTTACTCTCATAAATGCTGATTGTACTTGTAACAAATATTTTAAAATAAAAATAATAAACTTTATTCTATAGATGAAATATGAATGAATCTCAAGTAACATATGCTTTTAATACCTTAGAATTAGTAAAGCAATATAGATACATTATAAACTCTTGAAATGTTGCCTAAAGGAAAAGTGCAGAGATTTGCAAATCCCACTCCCAGAAGTGACCGTCATTAATGGTTTGGTGAACATCTCTCAGTCTCTATCTCTCTCATTCTCTCTGCCTCTGTCTCTCACACACCACAAGATTCATTTACATCTATGATGATTTGACACATATGTGGTCATAGAGATGGCATCTTGGATGTAGATGATGGATTAACAGGCATCCAAACTGAGGGCTTCCTTGACATCAGGTAAAGACCTAGCACTCATTTTTCCAGCTGCACAACAATCATTCCTCCATCTGAACCAGAACTGATGAATCCCACCCCCTCTCCATGAACATTAGTGTTGCTTCCATTTCCCTAGTAGTTTAAACAGGACTGTGATGAACATCCTTGAAAAGACATCTTTGAACAATTGTGCAAGAATTTTAGTATGATCAACGGTAAGCATTAGCACTGCTCGAAAAGTGGTGCACTTGTGGAACTGTGATGCATCCTGCATACTGTTCTCCCAGAGAGGAGAGTCTGCTCACTCTTCCCTCCAGGGGATCTACTGTGGCCTCTGTCTCCTCATGTTGTCACTAGAGCTGGTTGTCACCAGGCTAAAGGCCTGCCAGTGTGATGTTGACCAATGCTGTCTCCGAAGTGTGAACATCTTGCATTCTCACTTGAGAGGTCGAGCATCTCTAATATACACTGGCCACCTGCATTGCCTCTTGTTGGAATTGCATGTGTTTGTTCTGTTTCTGTTTAGAACACAGTGTTTCAAGATATTTTTGGACCACAGGGATGTGAAACCTTTCTCTGACTTTAGGTTATGAAAAATGATATTTCCATGTTGTGGTTTGTCTTTCATGGATTTTGATTATTATTTTTTTTTATTTTGTTAGGTTATGTTTTGCCACAGGAAGAGCTAAGCATCTCCCTCCTGGCTCTGGTTTCACACATAGAATAGCAGTGCCTATCTCGAGATTATGCACATAGTTTCTAAAAATATTCATTTTGTATATCTCATATTTAATCCACCTGGATTTCCCTTTGAAATAACCAAAATGCTACTTCAAGTAAAAAAAAAAACACCAATCCCTTGTTAAAATATGAGAGCAGACACAAACAGCCATCTTTTGTATGATTTCATTGATAGGGAACATCCAGTGTAGGGAAAGACACACAGAGAGAAAGAGGATTAGGGCTTGTCAGGGGTTGGGGGAGGGAGAAAAGAGGATGTGTGCTTTGGATACGGGGTTTTATTTTGAGGAAAGAAACAGTCTGAAACTAGACAGTGACGATGGTTACACAGCATTGTGAATGCACTTAATGCTCCTGAATTGCACAATTTAAAATGGAAAAACATCTAAATTTTATTATGGTAAACTTAAAACATAAAAATAGATGGTACTCTAAATGACATGAAAGAAAACAAGGAAATGACAGAAAAAAGAAACAAAAATGATGCCAGGAGAAGGGAAGTAAAGTTCGGGTCTGAGAGTGGGTTGATTCTTAGAATTAGATGACAGTGTTGGTGGTTGCAGAGACATCTCAGCCCGTAGGGGTGGTGATGCCTGAATTGGCTCTGGGTCTCATAGAAGTATGTGTGTAGGTGCAGGGGGAGCTACAAAATCAGGCTCAGGGTCTCCCTGCAGGACTGGTAATGTAACCTGGTTCTAGGTCTCCTGTAGGGCTAGTCTTACAGTCTGAAAAGCTGGTGGGATGTGACACGGTCCTGTGTGTTTTGCAGGTGCAGGCTCGGGTTCCCCAGCAGGGTTGTTAGAATGGGACACAGTCCTGGGTCTCCTGAAGGAGCCAGCTCAGGATCTCATGCAAGACCAGGCTCAGGGTATCCTTGTAATGCTTGTGGAATGAGACCCCATCATTTTTCTCCTGCAGCAGCAGATTCAGGGTGTCCCTGCAAGGTTTTGCAATTTCACCCTGCTCTATAACTCCTGCAGGAGCAGGCTTGGACTGTCCCTGCTGGGTTGTTGGAATATGACCCATCTCTGATTCTCTTTCAGAAGCAGGCTCAGGGTCCCCCTACAGGGCTAGTCGATTTTGTTCCAGTCTTAGGTCCTTTGCAGGTGCAGGACTGGGGTCTCCCTTCAGGGCTGGTGAAATGTGACTCAGCTGTTGGTCTCTTGCAGAAACAGGAAGAGTTTCTCCCTGCAAGACTTGTGGAATGAGACCCATTGCTGAGTCTCTTACAGGAGCATGCTCGGGGTCTACATGCAGGGCTAGTGGAATTGGACCTGGCTAATGGTGTCCCTGCAGTGCTGCTGGAATTGTTCCAATTCTTGGGTGTCTTGAAGGTGTAGGCTCTAAGTCTCCCTGCATTGCTAGTGAAATGTGACCCAGTTGTGGTTCTCCTGAAGGGACAGTCTCAGGGTTTCCCTGCAGGGCTGGTGGATGGGACATAGTCCTGGGTCTCCTGGAGGAGCAGGCTCATGTTGCAACATGACCAATCTCAGGTTCTCCTGCAGGAGTAGGCTTGGGGCCTTCCTGAAGGGCTAGTGGAATTGGACATGGCTCATGGTCTCCCTGCAGTGCCATTGGAATTGGTCCAATTCTTGGGTCTTTTGAAGGTGTAGGTTGCAGGCTGATAAATTACCTGTAGGGCTGGTGGAATGTGACATGGCTCTTAGTCTAATGCTAGAGCTGATTCAGGGTCTTTCCACAGGGTTGGTAGAATTGGTCCCAGGCCTGGGTCTCCTACATGTACAGGCTTTGGTATCCCTGTAGGGCTTGTGGAATGTGACTGGGTTTCTGTTTCCTGCAGGGGCAGGCTCAGAGTCTCCTTGCAGTGTTGCTGGAATGGCACATGGTTCTGAGTTTCCTGCAACAGCAGGCTTATGTCCTTCCTGCATGGCTAGTTGAATATGACTCAGACCTTGGTCACTTGCAGGAGCAGGCTAGTTTTCTCACTGCTGGGATGGTGGAATCAGACCCTGTCCTGAGTCTTCTGCAGAAGCAGCTCCAGGTCTTCCTGCAGGGCTGTTGGAACATGACCCATCACTGGTTCTGCTTCAGGAGTAGGCACAGAGTCTCCTTGCAAGGATAGTGTAATTGGACCCAGCTCAGGGGTCACTACAGGGCTGATGAAATGTGTCCTGGCTCTGTGGTTCCTGCAAGTGTAGATTCTGTGTCTCCCTTCAGGGTTGGTTTAGTGGGACCCATTCCTGGGTCTCCTGTAGTAGTAGGCTCAGAGTCTCCCTGCAGGGCTGGTGGAATGGGCCCCTTCTCTAGGTCACCTGCCAGAACAGATTTGGACTCTGCCTTCAGGCTGGTGGAATTGGGCCTGTTCTTGCATCTCCTGCAGGAGCAGGCCTTGGTTCTTCCTGGAAGAATACTGTAATATGACCCATCTCTGGTTCTCTTGCAGGAGAAGCTCATGGTCTCCCTAGAAGGTTAGCAGAATTTGTCCCATTCCTTGGTCCAAGGCTCAGGGTATCCCTGCAAGGTTGGTGGGATGGGACATAGTCCTGTGTCTCCTGCAGTAGCAGGTTCTGTTCTCTTTGCAGGGCTGGTGGAATGTGACTCCACCCTGTGGTTCTTTTGCAGATGCAGGCTCAGGGACCCCACCAGAACTGATGGCTCTTAGTCTCCTATGGGAGCAGGTGAGGGATTCCCTGGAGAGCTGTTGGAATTGGTCCCAGTCCTGGGTCTCTTACAATTGCAGGCTCAGTGTCTCCCTGGAGGGTTTATTGAATATGACTTGGCTGTGGGTATGCTGCAGGAGCAAGCTCAGTGTTTCCATGCAGGGTTGGTGGAATGGGATCTAGTTCTGGCTCTCCTGCAGGAGGAGGCTGGGGTTCTCCCTGGAGAGGCTGATGGAATTGGACTGGGATGTCTGTCTCCTGCAGGAGCAAGCCTATGGATTACCTGCAGAGCTGGTAGAATGTCACACAACTCTTGTTCTTCTGCAGGAGCTGGCTCATATTCTCTGTGAATGGCTTGGTCTCCCCCAGGAGCAGGTTTGTAGTCTCACTACAGGGCTGGTGTTATGTGACCCGCACTGTGTTTTCTGCAGATGCAGTCTTAGTGTTTGACTGCAGGTTTGGTGGAATAGGACTAAGTTCTGGCTTTCCTGGAGTAGCAGGCTCACGGTCTCCCTTCTGGGGTATTGGAATGTGACCCAGTCATGTGTTTCCTGCCGAAGTGGCCTCAGGATATCCCTGCAGGGCTGTTGGAATTGTACCTCACTGTGTATCACCTGCAGGATCAGGTTTGTGCTCTCCCAGCAAGGCTGGCGTATTTGGACCTATTCCTGGGTCTCCTGCAGAAGCAGGCTTTCAGTCTTCCTGCAGGGCTTCTGGAATATGACATATCTCTAATTTTCCTGCAGGATCAGGCTTGTGGGTCACCCAGCAAGGCTAGTGGAATTGGACCCACTTCAAGGTCTTAGTGCATGATTGATGGAATGGGACCCAGTCCTGGGTCTCCTGCAGGAATTGGCTCAGAGTCTTCCTGCAGGACTGGTGAAATTGGACCAATTCCTGAGTCTCCTGCAGGAGGAGGCCCTGCATCTTCCTGGAGGGATGGTGGAATACGACAGAGATCTGTTTCTCCTGCAGGAACAGGCTCAAGGTCTCCCTACAAGGCTAGTGTAATTGGACACATTCCTGGATCCATTGCAAGTGAAGGCATGATGGTCTTCCTACGCAGCTGGTGGAATGTGATTCGGCTCTGAGTCTCCAGCAGGAGTAGGCTTAGGGTCTCCTTGAAAGATTGGTGAAATGGGACACAGTGCTGTCTCTCCTGCAGTAGCAGGCTCAGGTTCTCCCTACAGTATTGGTAAAATTGGACCTGGCTCTAATTCTCCTGCAGTAGCAGACTGAGGTTATACCTGCATGGCTGGTTGAGTGTGAAGGAACAGCAAGTCTTAATACATTGGCCCACTCCTGGGAAAAGGATAAACAGGGCTTGGTGCATGGTCTCTTGTATTCTCTGAAAAAGACCCTTGAGATGTGTTGATTCTGATGACCTCTTCCAAGAACTTGAACACTTTTAGAATCTCTGCCCATTCATCTTGTTTACACTGAAGGAATCTGCCTTTCATCAGTTCTTGGAATAGAGATCAACACAAAAGGAAAGAGGGAAGAAAAAAATACCAATCTATCTGTTGAGAAATCAGCTGAAGACATTAAAAAGTTCTCTTGCAATGCACTTGTTTCTATTTTGGTGAATTTAGAATCATTTCCTTATTATCAATTTTGGCCATTTAAATTAGAATACATATTGTTCTAGGCCTACTGGGGTTCATTATGCTTGGACGCTCTGTGCTTGCTGTGTTGAGATAGCCGGTTCTATCTTTGGTTTAAGAAAATTTCAGTCTGATTTCTTCAAATACCTTTTCAAATCATTTGTCTTTATTCTTTTCCATGTGGGATCCCTATGAGTCATACACTGGTATGTTTTCTCTTATCCCAGGTTTCAGTTGCATTGCTTGCATTGCTTTTCACTAGCTTTTCTATGTCGTGTTCTGACTGAGTGATTGTGATTATCCTGTTTTCTAAGTCATTTATTTGTTCCTGTGCATTATCTAGTCCGATTTGGACTGTCTTTAGCTTAGCTATTCTCACCATTGAGTTTTCTGATTATATTTGGCTCATCTAAAGTGTTTCTCTTTCCATTTATACTAGCCTGCATTTGTATTCATAGACTCAAGATTTCCTTCAGTGTTTTATGTCCTCCCTTTTCAAGTCATGTTCTAGTAAATTTTGGGGGTCTAATACATTGGATGTTCTTTCAGGAGACTCCTGTCTTTTGAAAATTTGGAATAGTTCTTTTAACTTTATTATATCTCTCTATCGCTATGGGTTAAGGATTATCAGTTATCTATTATAGAGTTGAACGGCTTTTGTAAGTGAAATCATTTCTGTGCACATTTAGTTTTAATGCTGTGAGGATTGTTTTTGGTATGTAATGATGCCATGCATTCCTTCTGTGTCTGTTTCCTGTTATATCTATGATTGCTACTGCGGTTTTTGTTGTGGTGAATATAACCTATTCTAGTAAAGTTAGCAGAGTGTCATTTTGGTTAAATGTTTATCATAGCTCTGACAGTGCTGGGACTACCAATTTTTGCTGGAATAGAGGTTTCCAAATGGTTTCTGGGCTGCAGGCTGGATATGTGGAGAGGGAATTGTTCCAATACACACTCATGAAAGTGCATTCGTCCTCACTCTTGCCACGGAAAAGTCAAAATTTTATAATGGGTTCCCTCAGGTTCTCTGCAAACAAAGACAAAAGTGGAAACAAATTTAATGATGTCACACATTAGAAACTGCTGAAACAATCCTGCAGTGCCACAATTGGGTCCTAAGTGTAGTACTGGGTCAGCACCACAACTATAGTTGCATTAGCATGTGGTAGGCAAGGTTGATGGAAAGGCTTCAAATTCTCCTATTTTTCATCAGATCTCTGCTCCAAGAACTCTTGTCAATAAGGCATGGGAACTCAAAGGCAAGCATGGAGCATTTCAAAAACCTCTGCACTGGACAATAAGAAATTTCAATCCTTCCTATGAAAGTTGCAGATCTTTTGGCTATAGAATCTTATTTCAACACTAAATTGCCCTGGATTCTAGAAACCAGATAAAGATGGCTCTGATTGAGACCATTTCTCCTTTATGGAGAAAATGAGCAATTATACTGTGGATGTGAAAATGCTGTGACTAAGGCCCTGGGTTACTAAGCTAATCCACAACACATATGCCAGCAGATTTAATATTAAGAGAGGACCCAGGCAGATCTGTTCTCTAGATAGTACCAACCACAGCCCAAAACAATCTCCAAACCCCTGGGAATAAATTTGTGCCATCAGCCACACCCTTAACACACAGATTCCACAGGCACTCCTAGCTCAAAATTGGCAGATGGAGTATTGGTCTGGGAATCAATTGCAGAGAAATTTTGTGATTATTGCTTTCAGTTATGTCAATCAAACGTCCACTATGCACTCTTTTAACCCTCAGGGCATCGTCTTCCATCTTAAATGACCTGTCCACTTTAGAGTGTGCATCCCAGTAAAACACAGTTTCCCTTTACTGCTCCTTCACCAAAGGTCAGGTCCTGCACTGATTTCCATTCTCTACTTTGCCTTCTACTCTTTCCAGGTTATGTGAGAATTCTTTCTGACTTTTGAAGTAAGAGATGTTTGGCCATTATTCAGCAGGGATCCTGAGCCAAGGGCCGGGAGAGTGGATGTTTGTCTTGCTGTATACATGGGAGAGAGTGAGCGAAGTTTGCACTGGTACTCTGCCAGTTTGGCATGGATAAATTAACACAATTTAGACATAACTCACAGACACTTGATCCTTATTTAGCAATATTTCTCTATATCAGTGGTGGAAGGATGTGATCGAAGACTCCAGGTCTGACAATGTGTACATACCTCCATTGCAGACTTTCAAATAGTTAACAGAATTGAATTACATACTATGGGAAGTGTATCAAAATAAAGATAGTTTTAGAAATATACTAAATCTAACTACAAGACAGAGTTGCCATATTTAGGTATCAGCTTGAAATACCCAAATAAGAAAAATACACAGAAAATATTAGTTAGCAGCCAAAATTCATGAAGGAGGCAGGTCAACACTTTTCTCTTGGTGCTTCCAACACTAAGAAAAACAATGAAATAATTCTTAGAATCATTAACAACCACAACCATGGGTTTCCATTGTTCATGTGGTGCCCTTTCCTAATAATGGCACATACTGGTCAATGTTGGCGATTCAAGGGGCAACATTACTATTTAGGAAAGCACAAAGAAACCCAAACAATGTATTTTTATATAGGCTTGGTTTCAATAGCACTTAGAGACATTATAGATACGAGAACACTGCAAAAGTTTTGCTAGGCTATTGAGAATCATGTGCTCTTCTATGAAAGATGAGAATGTTTAATCATCCAATTATGTTGAGAAACACAATTAAACCTGACAAATATGGCAACCACATATTTGCGCCCGGTACATGCCTGAAGGGAAAAATGGTCCACAAAAAATGTGTCACTACATATCTATGCCAACAATTACACTTTATTTCAATAACAGAATTATAATAGTTACAAATACTGTTTTGAAAAACTGAGGATAAATAAATATTCAAATTCAGGCAAAGAATCCACTCACTTACAAAACACCCTTCACACCAAAGTACATATAACCCCAGCATGATCTGAACCTGGGGGAAGATCATCATTTCACAGTGTGAGCTAAGAATTCAAACCAACCTATTTTAGTCCAGAGTAGTTGACCATGGAGGATTTCACTGTTGTGCACAGAATGTGAAGGTGGAGGAACTCTGAATCTAGGAGGGTCTTCCTGTGCTCCTACTGGCTTCAATGCAGTTCAAGGGCTGATTCTCTGAAATGTATAACTGAGTGAAGGGGAGGGAAAAGCAAGTGCTTGAGAGCAAGGAACAACCCTGGGAAAAGGCTTAGCAGGGCTTGGTGCTTGGTCGTCTGAGTGGTTTGTAAATGCCCCGTGGAACGTTTGGAATTTAAAGACATCTTCGAAGAACATGAGAGCTTCTATCATTTCTATCTTCTCTTATGTTTTGGATGGAAGAAATCTTGGACACGTACTTGGAGCAGAGAATTAAGTACCTTCCTCAAGTGCACGTTCACATTCCACATGTTAATGACAGTATCAACGAGGCTCAATATGTCCATGAATGTCTTCCAAGCTTGGTATTCTCTACAGCTGTTTCCATGCCAGTATTATTCATTGTAGCAGAACAAATCTCATCAATGAGATCGCATCTCTCCTCAATCCGTGCAGATATCTTTTCTGCCAGATTCACTTCGTGTCTCCTATAAAGTCAAATTCTAAAGGATTGGGCAATTCTGAAAGTACCTCGGAGAATCACCAGTGAGATGATGACAGGCATTTCTTCCACTGTCTGCTCTTAAAGTTTCTGAAACTGACCCGTGAACACAGGCCATAGGGAAGCAACAGTATCTCGAACTTACACAGCTTCCCGGACCAAAGAGTTAAGCCAAGCTCCACAGAGGGAGGCAGAACCTCCATCACACTGATCCACCCACAGAACTCTGCCCGGTTACCTAGGATCCACCAGCCACAACAAGCCTCACGGTACACAACAATATTCCACCTGGAATCCAACAGGTAACTGCCATCCACAATGGCTGCTGCATCTTGTCAGTGTTGGGGGAGGGGCTGCATCCGACGAGAGGTTCCTAAGGTAAATGTGATTCTACCCACTAGCATCCCATGGGCCTTTCTTCTTCCCTCTTTCTTTGGTCCAGATCTGTATGCACAGTACCAACGGAGGGAAGTGTGTCCATTTTCAGTTAATGGTTTCACACGTCTTTAAACTTTCTAACAGTTCACAGCACACAGAGACCCAATAAAGGAAACTTATGTTCCTATAATATCCGTACACCCGGAACACATATCCGTCGGTTGATTTCTGCTGAAACACCCGCACTCTCAGGACATGGATCCATTTGTTTCATGGGGGCTGAAATTCCTAGAAATGAAACCAACCCCAATGTGCACTTTACTGTCTGTCTTTTTTGCCCTTAGTACACTATTGCAGAGCTAATTGTTTTTGTTATAGGCTTATGCCATTTCTTCTCAACGTAGGGAAGAATATGGCATTCATTCTTCCTGTTGGAAGACATGCAAGTCTATATCACGGACTAGGACTCTATTTTCTTCCAAATCGGCATTTGGGTTAGGTCACGATATGCTCTTAAGAATCAATATTTACGAATATGAATGCACGCCTCTGATTTCCAAATACAAGTGTGTTGAGTACATGCAAGCCGCTATACTGGGTCGATGCGTGCTGAACGATCCTTGACATCACCTTGAGTATTTTCTTTTGAATAATCATGGTTCCTTTGGTATATGTCAGCCAACCATACACAGTTGGTGCTTGTTTGTTTGTTTGTTTGAATCTTTGTTGGTCTGCATACCGTTAGTTTTGCAAAAACATCAGGCCATGAATTTCTCGGTTCGCTTCAGAGAGTCATATAAGCTGATTCACTTAAGATAGTGCTTCCAATCACCAATGATTTCCTGCTTCCCTCTCCCAACTTTAGGGTTTTGATGTCCTCCTTGCATTCTTCTTGTTTCTTCTTTGCTACTCATGCTCTTTTTGCATTTCCAATAAAGGTCTCTTCTTTCCACTTCACCTTGCTGATATTTTATTCAGGGTAGATTTCTCAACCATTTTTGTAGGATAAGATTTGAACTGCTGAATTCTTTTAAGATTTGCCGGTCTGTGAAATTCTCTAGTTTTGCCGTTATTAGAAATGGCGGTCATGTGTCATAGGCTACCCTAGATGGCAGCATTTTCCCATTCAGGATGTGAATTATGTCCTGGCACTCCTCCCTGTCCTGCAATATTGCTGCCGAGATATCAGCTGAAACCTCTCTGGAGGTTCCATTGTGACTATGTCGTTTCCTCCAGGTGCATTTTAAATCAATGGGATATTCGTGAACTTTGTTGATTTGAATCATAGCGCTGCTGGTAGGTCTATAGGGATTCCACCTCCTTTGGACGCTGTGTACCTCCTGAATTTGCATAGATGACTCTTTCTTGGCTTTCAGCAAGTTTCGGTCTGATATTCCTACAGATAAGTTCTCAGACATTTTTTGTTTCTTTATCTCTTGCTTTTCCATCTGGGACTCTAATGAATTCTAGTCTTTCATGCCCTGTCTTAACCCAGGATTCAACACCAATGTTTTCATTGGTTTGCACTTGCTTTCCTATGTGTGCTTCTGACCGAGGGATTTCTGTTCCCCTGTGTTCACAGTCATTCACGCGTCCCTCTGCATTATCTAGTCTGCTAAGGACTGAATTTTAGCCCTGATATATTCACATCCATTGAGTTTTCTGATATATTTTGGCTCGTCTTCAGACATTATTTTCCCCTTTCCTGGTATTATGCCTTTTGTGATTCTGAGACTCTGTTGTTCTTCAGTGATTTCCTGACCTCCATTTTCAACACTTGGTCTGGATAGCGTTTTGCAGTCTAGTTGTTTGAAAGCTTATCTTTTGGGCCTTCAATATCTTTGGAACTGAAAATGGTACTTATTCTTTCTTTTACTGTACTTCTTCAAATCTACTGATAACGTAATATCAAGTATCTAATGTAGTCTTCTAGGGCTTTTTAAAGTGAAAATTTTAGACACTTGGCTCGACGCAATTCCAAGAGATTTCTGTGAGGACAATTTCTCCTAGACATTGATGCCATATTCTGTTCCTGTGTGTGTTGTCTGGTCTATCTCCAATTGCTGGTGTTGCCTTTGTTGTGATGAACACCCCATACTATTTCGATTAGGATAACCTCATTTTGATTATGCTTATCTCACAAATCTGAAAGAGCACAGGACACTTCCTCTGGTGGAAATGGAGCTTCTAAAGGTTCTCAGCTCTGCATTCTACTCTATGTTATTTTGGAGTGTTTCCAGAAGAGCAGAGTGTGAGTGCGCTTGTGCTTTGTAGTGCCACGGGAATGTCCCACTGAAACCAGTTCTTCCAAGAGCTTCTCTGTCTACAGAAACACCAGTGGAAGCATATCTATGGATGTCACACATCAGGGCCTGCTGAAATGATCCCGCAGCCCGAACTTGGTGTCCTCGCTGCCGAACCGTGCCGGTGCCATCCAAAATGTAGCATCCGCTTTTGAGCGATAAACTGAAGGACATCCTTCCTCTTCTCACGCTGTGGTCTTGGACCACACTTCCTTGTCCTCTCATCCTTGTGGCACGGGTGCACGAAGGCAACCACAGAGCTGTTGCACATCCTGTGCCTCAAACCAAACCATAATCACAGCCCAGGTTATGAATGTAGCAGATCCTAAGGCTTTTCATTCTGAATTCAAACCCAAGGCCCCCTGGATCCCTCAGACCCGATGCACAATATCTCTGATTCAGCCCCACACATGCTCTATTGGCAAAATGCCAAATTGGTCTCTGGTCCTGCAGATGCACTGGGTGTGGCCATGGGACATATCGATAATTTCAACTGCGCGCGCCAGGGTGGTTGCTTGCTCATTGGGGTCGCAGGTCGGTTTGCTCTCTTGATAGGACCCACCACATCCCACAACGCACTCCAGATCCCTGAGACTCAGCGTGTGCCATCATCCGTAGCCCTATCCCTCCCTGAACCCTGCCTCTGCTACCTCAAATTTGGCAGCTCGGAGCTTGGTCTCAGAATCAACTGTGGGGATATTTTGCACTGGATTCTTTGCGTTCTGTCAGCCAAGCATCTGCTGTGCACTCTTCTAACACTCAGCGCATCACCTTCAGTCCCATGTCTCCTGTCCGCTTGAGAGTGTGCGTCCAAGTTAAAGAGAGTTTCACCTTTACTGCTCCATCAGCAGGGCTCAGACCATGCACTGGTATCCATTCCCTGCTTTTCCTTCTCCTGCTTCCAGGTGTTCTGAGGCCTCATCCTGTCTTTGGAAGTAACAGACCTCTCTTCGGCAAGTGTCCTGTGCCAAGGGCTGGGTGAATGAATGTTTCCATTGCTGTGTTCATGGGAGCGAGTGAGCGCAGGTTGCACTGCTTCTCTGTCAACTGGGCATCGATGAATCAACACTTTCCAGATACATTTCACAGAAATGTGATTTTTTATTTATCTCTTTGTTTCTATACAGCCGTGGTGGGAGGGATTGTCCGAAGACTCCAGTTTTGACATTGAGTTGATATCTCATTTGCAGTCTTTAAAAATTTAATAGAATTTATATACATGTTTTGGGAGTTATACGAAAATGAAGTTAGTTTCTGAAACATACTAAATCGACCTAGAAGCCAGACTTGTCAATTTCGGTAACATTTTGTCAGCTCTAAGGAAAGCATAGACAGATAGAATGCAAACTAGCAGTCCGAACTTTTAAAGGGGTCATGTCAACTCTTTACTGTTGAAGCCTCCGAAACCAACAGGAACCATGTAATAACTAATGGAAACATGAAATAACCCCCAAGCTTGGATTCACTTGTGCATGTGGTGCCCTTTACTCCCGATGACACCTACTGGTCAATGTTGGCATTTCAAGGTGTAACATCCCTCTCAAGGAAAATACAAGAGGAAACGAACTAAATATATACATTTAGCTTTGAATCCAAAGAACCTAGAGGCATTGTAGCTATGAGAAGCCTGCTGCAGCTATGCTAGGCTACTGAGAACCAGGTGTTCTTCTATCAGTGATGAGAACGCTTAATCATCCGATCATGTTGGGTAAAGCACTTGAATGCAACCAAGTCTGCACCCCCATGATCGATTGCCCCCGGGGGCTTGACTCAATTGAAAGACGGTCCACATAAGCTGTGTCTTTCATGTCATTGGCGACTTTTACTGTTCCGTTCACTATCTGACTTCTAATATGTACCTAGACTGTCTTGAAAAACGGAGGCCTAATACAGATTCAAGTTCAGTCAAAGATTCCCCTCACTTACCACACTCCCTTCACCCCAGAGAAGACATGAACCCAGCATTTGCTGAATCTAGCGGAAGGCCATCGTTTCTTTGTGGGAGCTAAGTATTCAATTCCTATCTATTTCATACGAGAGTATTTGACCTTTATGGGGTTCCCTGTTGTTCACAGAGGATGAAGCTAGAGGAACTCTGATTCTAGGAGGGCCTTGCTCTTCTCTTACTGGCTTCATTGCAGCTCAGGTACTGATCCCTCAAAATGGATGCCTGAGTGGAGGGGAGGGAAGAGCAAGTGCTTGATAGCTAGGCCCAAACCTGGGAAAAGGCTTACCTGGGCTTGGTGCACTTTGATCTGAATGGCTTGGAATTGCCCCTTGGGTCGTGTGGATTATCTGACCTCTTTCAAGAACATGAGCGTTTTTATCATCTCTGCCATCTCTTCTCTTTAGACGTCAGAGATCTTGGACCCGTTCTTGGAGCAGAGAATTGAGGAACTTCCTCCAGTCCACGGTGGCCCTCCGTATGTTTCTGCTAGTATCAGCGAGGTTCAATATGTCTCATGAATGCCTTTCGAGCCTGCTATCCTCTACAGCTGTCTCCAGGCCAGTATTCTCTATTGTAGCAGAACATCTCTCATCAATGTGTTCGCATCTCTCCTCAATCCGTGCAGCCATATTTTCGGCCAGCTTCTCTTCGTGTCTCCCATAAAGTCGACTTCAACAGGACTGGGCAAGTCTGAAAGGACTTCGGAGCCTCTCCAGTAAGCTGAAGACAGGCAGATCTTCCACTGTCTGCCCTTTCAGGTTCTGGAAACTGACCCGTGAACTCAGGTCTTTGGGCAGCAGCAGTATCTCGAACTGACACAGCTTCCCGGACCAAAGACCTAAGCCAAGCTCCACAGAGGGCGGCAGCCCCTCCATCGCACTGATCCACCCACAGAACTCTGCCCGGTTACCTAGGATCCACCAGCCACAACAAGCCTCGCGGTACACATCAACATTCCACCTGGAATCCAACCGCTAACTGCCATCCCCAATGGCTGCTGCATCTTGTCAGTGTTGGGGGAGGGGCTGCATCCGACGAGAGGTTCCTAAGGTAAATGTGATTCTACCCACTAGCGTCCCATGGGCCTTTGTTCTTCCCTCTTTCCTTTTGTTCAGATCTGTATGCACTGTAGCAACGGAGGGAAGTGTGTCCATTTTCAGTTGAATGTTTCACACGTCTTTAAACTTTCTAACAGTTCACAGTACACAGAGACCCACTAAGGGAAACTATTGTTCCTGTAATATAGGCACACCCGCAATACATAGCCGTCGGTTGATTTCTGCTGAAACACCCGCATTCACGGGACATCTATCCATTTGTTTCAAGGGGGCTGAAATTCCTAGGAATGATACAATCCCCAATGTGCACTTTACTGCCTGTCTCTTTTGATCTTAGTACACTTTTGCGGAGCTACTTTTCCTTGTTATAGGCTTGTGCCATTTCTTCTCGACGTAGTGTAGAATATGGCATTCATTCATCCTGTTGGAAGACTTGCAAGTCTATATCACGGACTAGGAATCCATTGGATTCCTAATCGGCATTTGGGTTAGGTCACGATATGCTCATATGAATCAATATTTACGAATATAAATGCACGCCTCTGATTTCCGAATACAGGTGTGCTGAGTACATTCAAGCCGCGATACTGGGTCGATGCGTACTGAATGATCCTTGACATCACCTTGAGTAATTTCTTTTGAATATTCATGTTACCCTATCCTTTTTGTGTTGTTTGTTTGTTTGATTCTTTCTTGGTCTGCTTCTCGTTTGTTTTGCAAACACGTCAGGCCATGCATCTCTCCGTTTGCTTCCAACAGAGAGTTATATAAGCTGACTCCCTTTAGATAGTGCTTCCAATCCCCTATGATTTCCTGCTTCCCTCTCCCATCTTTAGGGTTTTGATATCCTCCTTGCTTTCTTCTTGTTTCTTCTTTTCCACTCATGCTCTTCTTGCATTTCCAATAAGGGTTTTCTTCTTTCCATTTCATCTTGCTGCTTATCCCTTCAGGGGAGAATTCTCAACCTTTCTTTTAGGATAAGTTTCGAACTGCTGAATTCTTTTAAGATTTGCAGGTCTGTGGCATTCTCTAGCTCTGCTGCTATTAGAAATGGTGGTCATGTGGCATAGGCTACCCTAGATGGCAGCATTTTGCCATTCAAGCTATGGTCTATGTCCTGGCACTCCTCCCTGTCCTGCAATATTGCTGCTGAGATAGCAGCTGAAACCCCTCTGGAGGTTTTCTTGTGACTATGTTGCTTTCCTCCAGGCGCATTTTAAATCACTGGGATGCTCATGAACTTTGTTGATTTGGATCATACAGCTGCTGCTAAGTCTATTGGGATTCCACCTCTTTTGGACGCTGTGTACTTCCTGAATTCGCCTAGATGATTCTATCTTGGCTTTCAGCAAGTTTCAGTCTGATTTTTCTACACATAACTTTTCAAACATTGTTTGTTTCTTTATCTCTTGCTTTTCCATCTGGGACTCTTTCGAATTTTAGTTTTTCATGCCTTGTCTTAATCCAGGATTCAACAGCAATGTTTTCATTGGTTTGCACTTGCTTTCCTATGTGTGCTTCTGACCGAGGGATTTCTGTTTCCCTGTATTCAAAGTCATTCACGCGTCCCTCTGCAATATCTCGTCTGCTTAGGACGGAATGTTAGCCCTGATATTTTCTCATCCACTGAGTTTTCTGATATTATTTGGCTCATCTTTAGGCTTTCTCTTCCCCTTTTCTGGTATTCTGCCTTTTGTGATTCTGAGACACTGTTGTTCTTCAGTGTTTCCCTCACCTCCATTTTCAATACTTGCTCTGGAGAGCGTTTTGCAGTCTAGTTGTCTGAAAGCTTATCTTTAGGGCCTTCAATCCCTTTGGAACTGAAAATGGTACTTCCTTTCCTTTTACTGTATTTCTTCATCTCTACTGGTCAGGTAATTTCAGGTATCTAATGTAGACTTCTAGGGCTTGGTTAAGTGAAATTTAGACTCTTGGCTCTACACAATTGCATGGGATTTCTGTGAGGACAAATTTTCCTAGACATTGATGCCATGTCCTGTTTCTGTGTGTGTTGTCTGGTCTATCTCCAATTGCTGGTGTTGCCTTTGTTGTGATGAAACCCCCATACTATTTCGATTAGGATAACCTCATTTTGATTACGCTTATCTCACAAATCTGAAAGAGCACAGGACACTTCCTCTGGTGGAAATGGAGCTTCTAAAGGTTCTCAGCTCAGCATTCTACTCTATGTTATTTTGGAGTGTTTCTAGAAGAGCAGAGTGTGAGTGCGCTTGTGCTTTGTAGTGCCACGGGAATGTCCCACTGAAACCAGTTCTTCCAAGAGCTTCTCTGTCTACAGAAACACCAGTGGAAGCATATCTATGGATGTCACACATCAGGGCCTGCTGGAATGATCCCGCAGCCCGAACTTGGTGTCCTCGCTGCCGAACCCTGCCGGTGCCATCCAAAATGTAGCATCCGCTTTTGAGCGATAAACTGAAGGAAATCCTTCCTCTTCTCACGCTGTGGTCTTGGACCACACTTCCTTGTCCTCTCATCCTTGTGGCACGGGTGCACGAAGGCAACCACAGAGCTGTTGCACATCCTGTGCCTCAAACCAAACCATAATCACAGCCCAGGTTATGAATGTAGCAGATCCTAAGGCTTTTCATTCTGAATTCAAACCCAAGGCCCCCTGGATCCCTCAGACCCGATGCACAATATCTCTGATTCAGCCCCACACATGCTCTATTGGCAAAAAGACCAAATTGGTCTCTGGTCCTGCAGATGCACTGGGTGTGGCCATGGGACATATCGATAATTTCAACTGCGCGCGCCAGGGTGGTTGCTTGCTCATTGGGGTCACAGGTCGGTTTGCTCTCTTGATAGGACCCACCACATCCCACAACGCACTCCAGATCCCTGAGACTCAGCGTGTGCCATCATCCGTAGCCCTATCCCTCCCTGAACGCTGCCTCTGCTACCTCAAATTTGGCAGCTCGGAGCTTGGTCTCAGAATCAACTGTGGGGATATTTTGCACTGGATTCTTTGCGTTCTGTCAGCCAAGCATCTGCTGTGCACTCTTCTAACACTCAGCGCATCACCTTCAGTCCCATGTCTCCTGTCCGCTTGAGAGTGTGCGTCCAAGTTAAAGAGAGTTTCACCTTTACTGCTCCATCAGCAGGGCTCAGACCATGCACTGGTATCCATTCCCTGCTTTTCCTTCTCCTGCTTCCAGGTGTTCTGAGGCCTCATCCTGTCTTTGGAAGTAACAGACCTCTTTTCGGCAAGTTTCCTGTGCCAAGGGCTGGGTGAGTGGATGTTTCCATTGCTGTGTTCATGGGAGCGAGTGAGCGCAGGTTGCACTGCTTGTCTGTCAACTGGGCATCGATGAATCAACACTTTCCAGATACATTTCACAGAAATGTGATTTTTTATTTATCTCTTTGTTTCTATACAGCCGTGGTGGGAGGGATTGTCCGAAGACTCCAGTTTTGACATTGTGTTGATATCTCATTTGCAGTCTCTAAAAATTTAATAGAATTTATATACATGTTTTGGGAGTTATACGAAAATGAAGTTAGTTTCTGAAACATACTAAATCGACCTAGAAGCCAGACTTGTCAATTTCGGTAACATTTTGTCAGCTCTAAGGAAAACATAGACAGATAGAATGCAAACTAGCAGTCCGAACTTTTAAAGGGGTCATGTCAACTCTTTACTGTTGAAGCCTCCGAAACCAACAGGAACCATGAAATAACTAATGGAAACATGAAATAACCCCCAAGCTTGGATTCACTTGTGCATGTGGTGCCCTTTACTCCCGATGACACCTACTGGTCAATGTTGGCATTTCAAGGTGTAACATCCCTCTCAAGGAAAATACAAGAGGAAACGAACTAAATATATACATTTAGCTTTGAATCCAAAGAACCTAGAGGCATTATAGCTATGAGAAGCCTGCTGCAGCTATGCTAGGCTACTGAGAACCAGGTGTTCTTCTATCAGTGATGAGAACGCTTAATCATCCGATCATGTTGGGTAAAGCACTTGAATGCAACCAAGTCTGCACCCCCATGATCGATTGCCCCCGGGGGCTTGACTCAATTGAAAGACGGTCCACATAAGCTGTGTCTTTCATGTCATTGGCGACTTTTACAGTTCCGTTCACTATCTGACTTCTAATATGTACCTAGACTGTCTTGAAAAACGGAGGCCTAATACAGATTCAAGTTCAGTCAAAGATTCCCCTCACTTACCACACTCCCTTCACCCCAGAGAAGACATGAAACCAGCATTTGCTGAATCTAGTGGAAGGCCATCGTTTCTTTGTGGGAGCTAAGTATTCAATTCCTATCTATTTCATACGAGAGTATTTGACCTTTATGGGTTTCCCTGTTGTTCACAGAGGATGAAGCTAGAGGAACTCTGATTCTAGGAGGGGCTTGCTCTTCTCTTACTGGCTTCATTGCAGCTCAGGTACTGATCCCTCAAAATGGATGCCTGAGTGGAGGGGAGGGAAGAGCAAGTGCTTGATAGCTAGGCCCAAACCTGGGAAAAGGCTTACCTGGGCTTGGTGCACTTTGATCTGAATGGCTTGGAATTGCCCCTTGGGTCGTGTGGATTATCTGACCTCTTTCAAGAACATGAGCGTTTTTATCATCTCTGCCATCTCTTCTCTTTAGACGTCAGAGATCTTGGACCCGTTCTTGGAGCAGAGAATTGAGGAACTTCCTCCAGTCCACGGTGGCCCTCCGTATGTTTCTGCTAGTATCAGCGAGGTTCAATATGTCTCATGAATGCCTTTCGAGCCTGCTATCCTCTACAGCTGTCTCCAGGCCAGTATTCTCTATTGTAGCAGAACATCTCTCATCAATGTGTTCGCATCTCTCCTCAATCCGTGCAGCCATATTTTCGGCCAGCTTCTCTTCGTGTCTCCCATAAAGTCGACTTCAACAGGACTGGGCAAGTCTGAAAGGACCTCGGAGCCTCTCCAGTAAGCTGAAGACAGGCAGATCTTCCACTGTCTGCCCTTTCAGGTTCTGGAAACTGAGCCGTGAACTCAGGTCTTTGGGCAGCAGCAGTATCTCGAACTGACACAGCTTCCCGGACCAAAGACCTAAGCCAAGCTCCACAGAGGGCGGCAGCCCCTCCATCGCACTGATCCACCCACAGAACTCTGCCCGGTTACCTAGGATCCACCAGCCACAACAAGCCTCGCGGTACAAACCAACATTCCACCTGGAATCCAACCGCTAACTGCCATCCCCAATGGCTGCTGCATCTTGTCAGTGTTGGGGGAGGGGCTGCATCCGGCGAGAGGTTCCTAAGGTAAATGTGATTCTACCCACTAGCGTCCCATGGGCCTTTGTTCTTCCCTCTTTCCTTTTTTTCAGATCTGTATGCACTGTAGCAACGGAGGGAAGTGTGTCCATTTTCAGTTGAATGTTTCACACGTCTTTAAACTTTCTAACAGTTCACAGTACACAGAGACCCACTAAGGGAAACTATTGTTCCTGTAATATGGGCACACCCGCAATACATAGCCGTCGGTTGATTTCTGCTGAAACACCCGCATTCACGGGACATCTATCCATTTGTTTCAAGGGGGCTGAAATTCCTAGGAATGATACAATCCCCAATGTGCACTTTACTGCCTGTCTCTTTTGATCTTAGTACACTTTTGCGGAGCTACTTTTCCTTGTTATAGGCTTGTGCCATTTCTTCTCGACGTAGTGTAGAATATGGCATTCATTCATCCTGTTGGAAGACTTGCAAGTCTATATCACGGACTAGGAATCCATTGGATTCCTAATCGGCATTTGGGTTAGGTCACGATATGCTCATATGAATCAATATTTACGAATATAAATGCACGCCTCTGATTTCCGAATACAGGTGTGCTGAGTACATTCAAGCCGCGATACTGGGTCGATGCGTACTGAATGATCCTTGACATCACCTTGAGTAATTTCTTTTGAATATTCATGTTACCCTACCCTTTTTGTGTGGTTTGTTTGTTTGATTCTTTCTTGGTCTGCTTCTCGTTTGTTTTGCAAACACGTCAGGCCATGCATCTCTCCGTTTGCTTCCAACAGAGAGTCATATAAGCTGACTCCCTTAAGATAGTGCTTCCAATCCCCTATGATTTCCTGCTTCCCTCTCCCATCTTTAGGGTTTTGATGTCCTCCTTGCTTTCTTCTTGTTTCTTCTTTTCCACTCATGCTCTTCTTGCATTTCCAATAAGGGTTTTCTTCTTTCCATTTCATCTTGCTGCTTATCCCTTCAGGGGAGAATTCTCAACCTATCTGTTAGGATAAGTTTCGAACTGCTGAATTCTTTTAAGATTTGCAGGTCTGTGGCATTCTCTTGCTCTGCTGTTATTAGTAATGGTGGTCATGTGGCATAGGCTACCCTAGATGGCAGCATTTTGCCATTCAAGCTATGGTCTATGTCCTGGCACTCCTCCCTGTCCTGCAATATTGCTGCTGAGATAGCAGCTGAAACCCCTCTGGAGGTTCTCTTGTGACTATGTTGCTTTCCTCCAGGCGCATTTTAAATCACTGGGATGCTCATGAACTTTGTTGATTTGGATCATACAGCTGCTGCTAAGTCTATTGGGATTCCACCTCTTTTGGACGCTGTGTACTTCCTGAATTCGCCTAGATGATTCTATCTTGGCTTTCAGCAAGTTTCAGTCTGATTTTTCTACACATAACTTTTCAAACATTGTTTGTTTCTTTATCTCTTGCTTTTCCATCTGGGACTCTTTCGAATTTTAGTCTTTCATGCCTCTCATAAACCAGGATTCAACAGTGATGTTTTCATTGGTTTGCACTTGCTTTCCTATGTGTGCTTCTGACCGAGGGATGTCTGTTCCCCTGTCTTCAAAGTCATTCACGCATCCCTCTGCAATATCTAGTCTGCTTAGGACGGAATGTTAGCCCTGATATTTTCTCATCCACTGAGTTTTCTGATATTATTTGGCTCGTCTTTAGGCTTTCTCTTCCCCTTTTCTGGTATTCTGCCTTTTGTGATTCTGAGACACTGTTGTTCTTCAGTGTTTCCCTCACCTCCATTTTCAATACTTGCTCTGGAGAGCGTTTTGCAGTCTAGTTGTCTGAAAGCTTATCTTTAGGGCCTTCAATCTCTTTGGAACTGAAAATGGTACTTCCTTTTCCTTTTACTGTATTTCTTCATCTCTACTGGTCAGGTAATTTCAGGTATCTAATGTAGACTTCTAGGGCTTGGTTAAGTGAAAAGTTTAGACTCTTGGCTCTACACAATTGCATGGGATTTCTGTGAGGACAAATTTTCCTAGACATTGATGCCATGTCCTGTTCCTGTGTGTGTTGTCTGGTCTATCTCCAATTGCTGGTGTTGCCTTTGTTGTGATGAATGCCCCATACTATTTCGATTAGGATAACCTCATTTTGATTACGCTTATCTCACAAATCTGAAAGAGCACAGGACACTTCCTCTGGTGGAAATGGAGCTTCTAAAGGTTCTCAGCTCTGCATTCTACTCTATGTTATTTTGGAGTGTTTCTAGAAGAGCAGAGTGTGAGTGCGCTTGTGCTTTGTAGTGCCACGGGAATGTCCCACTGAAACCAGTTCTTCCAAGAGCTTCTCTGTCTACAGAAACACCAGTGGAAGCATATCTATGGATGTCACACATCAGGGCCTGCTGGAATGATCCCGCAGCCCGAACTTGGTGTCCTCGCTGCCGAACCGTGCCGGTGCCATCCAAAATGTAGCATCCGCTTTTGAGCGATAAACTGAAGGAAATCCTTCCTCTTCTCACGCTGTGGTCTTGGACCACACTTCCTTGTCCTCTCATCCTTGTGGCACGGGTGCACGAAGGCAACCACAGAGCTGTTGCACATCCTGTGCCTCAAACCAAACCATAATCACAGCCCAGGTTATGAATGTAGCAGATCCTAAGGCTTTTCATTCTGAATTCAAACCCAAGGCCCCCTGGATCCCTCAGACCCGATGCACAATATCTCTGATTCAGCCCCACACATGCTCTATTGGCAAAAAGACCAAATTGGTCTCTGGTCCTGCAGATGCACTGGGTGTGGCCATGGGACATATCGATAATTTCAACTGCGTGCGCCAGGGTGGTTGCTTGCTCATTGGGGTCACAGGTCGGTTTGCTCTCTTGATAGGACCCACCACATCCCACAACGCACTCCAGATCCCTGAGACTCAGCGTGTGCCATCATCCGTAGCCCTATCCCTCCCTGAACGCTGCCTCTGCTACCTCAAATTTGGCAGCTCGGAGCTTGGTCTCAGAATCAACTGTGGGGATATTTTGCACTGGATTCTTTGCGTTCTGTCAGCCAAGCATCTGCTGTGCACTCTTCTAACACTCAGCGCATCACCTTCAGTCCCATGTCTCCTGTCCGCTTGAGAGTGTGCGTCCAAGTTAAAGAGAGTTTCACCTTTACTGCTCCATCAACAGGGCTCAGACCATGCACTGGTATCCATTCCCTGCTTTTCCTTCTCCTGCTTCCAGGTGTTCTGAGGCCTCATCCTGTCTTTGGAAGTAACAGGCCTCTCTTCGGCAAGTGTCCTGTGCCAAGGGCTGGGTGAGTGGATGTTTCCATTGCTGTGTTCATGGGAGCGAGTGAGCGCAGGTTGCACTGCTTCTCTGTCAACTGGGCATCGATGAATCAACACTTTCCAGATACATTTCACAGAAATGTGATTTTTTTTTATCTCTTTGTTTCTATACAGCCGTGGTGGGAGGGATTGTCCGAAGACTCCAGTTTTGACATTGTGTTGATATCTCATTTGCAGTCTCTAAAAATTTAATAGAATATATATAAATGTTTTGGGAGTTATACGAAAATGAAGTTAGTTTCTGAAACATACTAATTCGACCTAGAAGCCCGACTTGTCAATTTCGGTAACATTTTGTCAGCTCTAAGGAAAACATAGACAGATAGAATGCAAACTAGCAGTCCGAACTTTTAAAGGGGTCATGTCAACTCTTTACTGTTGAAGCCTCCGAAACCAACAGGAACCATGAAATAACTAATGGAAACATGAAATAACCCCCAAGCTTGGATTCACTTGTGCATGTGGTGCCCTTTACTCCCGATGACACCTACTGGTCAATGTTGGCATTTCAAGGTGTAACATCCCTCTCAAGGAAAATACAAGAGGAAACGAACTAAATATATACATTTAGCTTTGAATCCAAAGAACCTAGAGGCATTATAGCTATGAGAAGCCTGCTGCAGCTATGCTAGGCTACTGAGAACCAGGTGTTCTTCTATCAGTGATGAGAACGCTTAATCATCCGATCATGTTGGGTAAAGCACTTGAATGCAACCAAGTCTGCACCCCCATGATCGATTGCCCCCGGGGGCTTGACTCAATTGAAAGACGGTCCACATAAGCTGTGTCTTTCATGTCATTGGCGACTTTTACAGTTCCGTTCACTATCTGACTTCTAATATGTACCTAGACTGTCTTGAAAAACGGAGGCCTAATACAGATTCAAGTTCAGTCAAAGATTCCCCTCACTTACCACACTCCCTTCACCCCAGAGAAGACATGAACCCAGCATTTGCTGAATCTAGCGGAAGGCCATCGTTTCTTTGTGGGAGCTAAGTATTCAATTCCTATCTATTTCATACGAGAGTATTTGACCTTTATGGGGTTCCCTGTTGTTCACAGAGGATGAAGCTAGAGGAACTCTGATTCTAGGAGGGGCTTGCTCTTCTCTTACTGGCTTCATTGCAGCTCAGGTACTGATCCCTCAAAATGGATGCCTGAGTGGAGGGGAGGGAAGAGCAAGTGCTTGATAGCTAGGCCCAAACCTGGGAAAAGGCTTACCTGGGCTTGGTGCACTTTGATCTGAATGGCTTGGAATTGCCCCTTGGGTCGTGTGGATTATCTGACCTCTTTCAAGAACATGAGCGTTTTTATCATCTCTGCCATCTCTTCTCTTTAGACGTCAGAGATCTTGGACCCGTTCTTGGAGCAGAGAATTGAGGAACTTCCTCCAGTCCACGGTGGCCCTCCGTATGTTTCTGCTAGTATCAGCGAGGTTCAATATGTCTCATGAATGCCTTTCGAGCCTGCTATCCTCTACAGCTGTCTCCAGGCCAGTATTCTCTATTGTAGCAGAACATCTCTCATCAATGTGTTCGCATCTCTCCTCAATCCGTGCAGCCATATTTTCGGCCAGCTTCTCTTCGTGTCTCCCATAAAGTCGACTTCAACAGGACTGGGCAAGTCTGAAAGGACCTCGGAGCCTCTCCAGTAAGCTGAAGACAGGCAGATCTTCCACTGTCTGCCCTTTCAGGTTCTGGAAACTGAGCCGTGAACTCAGGTCTTTGGGCAGCAGCAGTATCTCGAACTGACACAGCTTCCCGGACCAAAGACCTAAGCCAAGCTCCACAGAGGGCGGCAGCCCCTCCATCGCACTGATCCACCCACAGAACTCTGCCCGGTTACCTAGGATCCACCAGCCACAACAAGCCTCGCGGTACACACCAACATTCCACCTGGAATCCAACCGCTAACTGCCATCCCCAATGGCTGCTGCATCTTGTCAGTGTTGGGGGAGGGGCTGCATCCGACGAGAGGTTCCTAAGGTAAATGTGATTCTACCCACTAGCGTCCCATGGGCCTTTGTTCTTCCCTCTTTCCTTTTGTTCAGATCTGTATGCACTGTAGCAACGGAGGGAAGAAGTGTGTCCATTTTCAGTTGAATGTTTCACACGTCTTTAAACTTTCTAACAGTTCACAGTACACAGAGACCCACTAAGGGAAACTATTCTTCCTGTAATATGGGCACACCCGCAATACATAGCCGTCGGTTGATTTCTGCTGAAACACCCGCATTCACGGGACATCTATCCATTTGTTTCAAGGGGGCTGAAATTCCTAGGAATGATACAATCCCCAATGTGCACTTTACTGCCTGTCTCTTTTGATCTTAGTACACTTTTGCGGAGCTACTTTTCCTTGTTATAGGCTTGTGCCATTTCTTCTCGACGTAGTGTAGAATATGGCATTCATTCATCCTGTTGGAAGACTTGCAAGTCTATATCACGGACTAGGAATCCATTGGATTCCAAGTCGGCATTTGGGTTAGGTCACGATATGCTCATATGAATCAATATTTACGAATATAAATGCACGCCTCTGATTTCCGAATACAGGTGTGCTGAGTACATTCAAGCCGCGATACTGGGTCGATGCGTACTGAATGATCCTTGACATCACCTTGAGTAATTTCTTTTGAATATTCATGTTACCCTACCCTTTTTGTGTGGTTTGTTTGTTTGATTCTTTCTTGGTCTGCTTCTCGTTTGTTTTGCAAACACGTCAGGCCATGCATCTCTCCGTTTGCTTCCAACAGAGAGTCATATAAGCTGACTCCCTTAAGATAGTGCTTCCAATCCCCTATGATTTCCTGCTTCCCTCTCCCATCTTTAGGGTTTTGATGTCCTCCTTGCTTTCTTCTTGTTTCTTCTTTTCCACTCATGCTCTTCTTGCATTTCCAATAAGGGTTTTCTTCTTTCCATTTCATCTTGCTGCTTATCCCTTCAGGGGAGAATTCTCAACCTATCTGTTAGGATAAGTTTCGAACTGCTGAATTCTTTTAAGATTTGCAGGTCTGTGGCATTCTCTTGCTCTGCTGTTATTAGTAATGGTGGTCATGTGGCATAGGCTACCCTAGATGGCAGCATTTTGCCATTCAAGCTATGGTCTATGTCCTGGCACTCCTCCCTGTCCTGCAATATTGCTGCTGAGATAGCAGCTGAAACCCCTCTGGAGGTTCTCTTGTGACTATGTTGCTTTCCTCCAGGCGCATTTTAAATCACTGGGATGCTCATGAACTTTGTTGATTTGGATCATACAGCTGCTGCTAAGTCTATTGGGATTCCACCTCTTTTGGACGCTGTGTACTTCCTGAATTCGCCTAGATGATTCTATCTTGGCTTTCAGCAAGTTTCAGTCTGATTTTTCTACACATAACTTTTCAAACATTGTTTGTTTCTTTATCTCTTGCTTTTCCATCTGGGACTCTTTCGAATTTTAGTCTTTCATGCCTCTCATAAACCAGGATTCAACAGTGATGTTTTCATTGGTTTGCACTTGCTTTCCTATGTGTGCTTCTGACCGAGGGATGTCTGTTCCCCTGTCTTCAAAGTCATTCACGCATCCCTCTGCAATATCTAGTCTGCTTAGGACGGAATGTTAGCCCTGATATTTTCTCATCCACTGAGTTTTCTGATATTATTTGGCTCGTCTTTAGGCTTTCTCTTCCCCTTTTCTGGTATTCTGCCTTTTGTGATTCTGAGACACTGTTGTTCTTCAGTGTTTCCCTCACCTCCATTTTCAATACTTGCTCTGGAGAGCGTTTTGCAGTCTAGTTGTCTGAAAGCTTATCTTTAGGGCCTTCAATCTCTTTGGAACTGAAAATGGTACTTCCTTTTCCTTTTACTGTATTTCTTCATCTCTACTGGTCAGGTAATTTCAGGTATCTAATGTAGACTTCTAGGGCTTGGTTAAGTGAAAAGTTTAGACTCTTGGCTCTACACAATTGCATGGGATTTCTGTGAGGACAAATTTTCCTAGACATTGATGCCATGTCCTGTTCCTGTGTGTGTTGTCTGGTCTATCTCCAATTGCTGGTGTTGCCTTTGTTGTGATGAATGCCCCATACTATTTCGATTAGGATAACCTCATTTTGATTACGCTTATCTCACAAATCTGAAAGAGCACAGGACACTTCCTCTGGTGGAAATGGAGCTTCTAAAGGTTCTCAGCTCTGCATTCTACTCTATGTTATTTTGGAGTGTTTCTAGAAGAGCAGAGTGTGAGTGCGCTTGTGCTTTGTAGTGCCACGGGAATGTCCCACTGAAACCAGTTCTTCCAAGAGCTTCTCTGTCTACAGAAACACCAGTGGAAGCATATCTATGGATGTCACACATCAGGGCCTGCTGGAATGATCCCGCAGCCCGAACTTGGTGTCCTCGCTGCCGAACCGTGCCGGTGCCATCCAAAATGTAGCATCCGCTTTTGAGCGATAAACTGAAGGAAATCCTTCCTCTTCTCACGCTGTGGTCTTGGACCACACTTCCTTGTCCTCTCATCCTTGTGGCACGGGTGCACGAAGGCAACCACAGAGCTGTTGCACATCCTGTGCCTCAAACCAAACCATAATCACAGCCCAGGTTATGAATGTAGCAGATCCTAAGGCTTTTCATTCTGAATTCAAACCCAAGGCCCCCTGGATCCCTCAGACCCGATGCACAATATCTCTGATTCAGCCCCACACATGCTCTATTGGCAAAAAGACCAAATTGGTCTCTGGTCCTGCAGATGCACTGGGTGTGGCCATGGGACATATCGATAATTTCAACTGCGTGCGCCAGGGTGGTTGCTTGCTCATTGGGGTCACAGGTCGGTTTGCTCTCTTGATAGGACCCACCACATCCCACAACGCACTCCAGATCCCTGAGACTCAGCGTGTGCCATCATCCGTAGCCCTATCCCTCCCTGAACGCTGCCTCTGCTACCTCAAATTTGGCAGCTCGGAGCTTGGTCTCAGAATCAACTGTGGGGATATTTTGCACTGGATTCTTTGCGTTCTGTCAGCCAAGCATCTGCTGTGCACTCTTCTAACACTCAGCGCATCACCTTCAGTCCCATGTCTCCTGTCCGCTTGAGAGTGTGCGTCCAAGTTAAAGAGAGTTTCACCTTTACTGCTCCATCAACAGGGCTCAGACCATGCACTGGTATCCATTCCCTGCTTTTCCTTCTCCTGCTTCCAGGTGTTCTGAGGCCTCATCCTGTCTTTGGAAGTAACAGGCCTCTCTTCGGCAAGTGTCCTGTGCCAAGGGCTGGGTGAGTGGATGTTTCCATTGCTGTGTTCATGGGAGCGAGTGAGCGCAGGTTGCACTGCTTCTCTGTCAACTGGGCATCGATGAATCAACACTTTCCAGATACATTTCACAGAAATGTGATTTTTTTTTTATCTCTTTGTTTCTATACAGCCGTGGTGGGAGGGATTGTCCGAAGACTCCAGTTTTGACATTGTGTTGATATCTCATTTGCAGTCTCTAAAAATTTAATAGAATATATATAAATGTTTTGGGAGTTATACGAAAATGAAGTTAGTTTCTGAAACATACTAATTCGACCTAGAAGCCCGACTTGTCAATTTCGGTAACATTTTGTCAGCTCTAAGGAAAACATAGACAGATAGAATGCAAACTAGCAGTCCGAACTTTTAAAGGGGTCATGTCAACTCTTTACTGTTGAAGCCTCCGAAACCAACAGGAACCATGAAATAACTAATGGAAACATGAAATAACCCCCAAGCTTGGATTCACTTGTGCATGTGGTGCCCTTTACTCCCGATGACACCTACTGGTCAATGTTGGCATTTCAAGGTGTAACATCCCTCTCAAGGAAAATACAAGAGGAAACGAACTAAATATATACATTTAGCTTTGAATCCAAAGAACCTAGAGGCATTATAGCTATGAGAAGCCTGCTGCAGCTATGCTAGGCTACTGAGAACCAGGTGTTCTTCTATCAGTGATGAGAACGCTTAATCATCCGATCATGTTGGGTAAAGCACTTGAATGCAACCAAGTCTGCACCCCCATGATCGATTGCCCCCGGGGGCTTGACTCAATTGAAAGACGGTCCACATAAGCTGTGTCTTTCATGTCATTGGTGACTTTTACAGTTCCGTTCACTATCTGACTTCTAATATGTACCTAGACTGTCTTGAAAAACGGAGGCCTAATACAGATTCAAGTTCAGTCAAAGATTCCCCTCACTTACCACACTCCCTTCACCCCAGAGAAGACATGAACCCAGCATTTGCTGAATCTAGCGGAAGGCCATCGTTTCTTTGTGGGAGCTAAGTATTCAATTCCTATCTATTTCATACGAGAGTATTTGACCTTTATGGGGTTCCCTGTTGTTCACAGAGGATGAAGCTAGAGGAACTCTGATTCTAGGAGGGGCTTGCTCTTCTCTTACTGGCTTCATTGCAGCTCAGGTACTGATCCCTCAAAATGGATGCCTGAGTGGAGGGGAGGGAAGAGCAAGTGCTTGATAGCTAGGCCCAAACCTGGGAAAAGGCTTACCTGGGCTTGGTGCACTTTGATCTGAATGGCTTGGAATTGCCCCTTGGGTCGTGTGGATTATCTGACCTCTTTCAAGAACATGAGCGTTTTTATCATCTCTGCCATCTCTTCTCTTTAGACGTCAGAGATCTTGGACCCGTTCTTGGAGCAGAGAATTGAGGAACTTCCTCCAGTCCACGGTGGCCCTCCGTATGTTTCTGCTAGTATCAGCGAGGTTCAATATGTCTCATGAATGCCTTTCGAGCCTGCTATCCTCTACAGCTGTCTCCAGGCCAGTATTCTCTATTGTAGCAGAACATCTCTCATCAATGTGTTCGCATCTCTCCTCAATCCGTGCAGCCATATTTTCGGCCAGCTTCTCTTCGTGTCTCCCATAAAGTCGACTTCAACAGGACTGGGCAAGTCTGAAAGGACCTCGGAGCCTCTCCAGTAAGCTGAAGACAGGCAGATCTTCCACTGTCTGCCCTTTCAGGTTCTGGAAACTGAGCCGTGAACTCAGGTCTTTGGGCAGCAGCAGTATCTCGAACTGACACAGCTTCCCGGACCAAAGACCTAAGCCAAGCTCCACAGAGGGCGGCAGCCCCTCCATCGCACTGATCCACCCACAGAACTCTGCCCGGTTACCTAGGATCCACCAGCCACAACAAGCCTCGCGGTACACACCAACATTCCACCTGGAATCCAACCGCTAACTGCCATCCCCAATGGCTGCTGCATCTTGTCAGTGTTGGGGGAGGGGCTGCATCCGGCGAGAGGTTCCTAAGGTAAATGTGATTCTACCCACTAGCGTCCCATGGGCCTTTGTTCTTCCCTCTTTCCTTTTGTTCAGATCTGTATGCACTGTAGCAACGGAGGGAAGAAGTGTGTCCATTTTCAGTTGAATGTTTCACACGTCTTTAAACTTTCTAACAGTTCACAGTACACAGAGACCCACTAAGGGAAACTATTCTTCCTGTAATATGGGCACACCCGCAATACATAGCCGTCGGTTGATTTCTGCTGAAACACCCGCATTCACGGGACATCTATCCATTTGTTTCAAGGGGGCTGAAATTCCTAGGAATGATACAATCCCCAATGTGCACTTTACTGCCTGTCTCTTTTGATCTTAGTACACTTTTGCGGAGCTACTTTTCCTTGTTATAGGCTTGTGCCATTTCTTCTCGACGTAGTGTAGAATATGGCATTCATTCATCCTGTTGGAAGACTTGCAAGTCTATATCACGGACTAGGAATCCATTGGATTCCTAATCGGCATTTGGGTTAGGTCACGATATGCTCATATGAAACAATATTTACGAATATAAATGCACGCCTCTGATTTCCGAATACAGGTGTGCTGAGTACATTCAAGCCGCGATACTGGGTCGATGCGTACTGAATGATCCTTGACATCACCTTGAGTAATTTCTTTTGAATATTCATGTTACCCTACCCTTTTTGTGTTGTTTGTTTGTTTGATTCTTTCTTGGTCTGCTTCTCGTTTGTTTTGCAAACACGTCAGGCCATGCATCTCTCCGTTTGCTTCCAACAGAGAGTCATATAAGCTGACTCCCTTAAGATAGTGCTTCCAATCCCCTATGATTTCCTGCTTCCCTCTCCCATCTTTAGGGTTTTGATGTCCTCCTTGCTTTCTTCTTGTTTCTTCTTTTCCACTCATGCTCTTCTTGCATTTCCAATAAGGGTTTTCTTCTTTCCATTTCATCTTGCTGCTTATCCCTTCAGGGGAGAATTCTCAACCTATCTGTTAGGATAAGTTTCGAACTGCTGAATTCTTTTAAGATTTGCAGGTCTGTGGCATTCTCTTGCTCTGCTGTTATTAGTAATGGTGGTCATGTGGCATAGGCTACCCTAGATGGCAGCATTTTGCCATTCAAGCTATGGTCTATGTCCTGGCACTCCTCCCTGTCCTGCAATATTGCTGCTGAGATAGCAGCTGAAACCCCTCTGGAGGTTCTCTTGTGACTATGTTGCTTTCCTCCAGGCGCATTTTAAATCACTGGGATGCTCATGAACTTTGTTGATTTGGATCATACAGCTGCTGCTAAGTCTATTGGGATTCCACCTCTTTTGGACGCTGTGTACTTCCTGAATTCGCCTAGATGATTCTATCTTGGCTTTCAGCAAGTTTCAGTCTGATTTTTCTACACATAACTTTTCAAACATTGTTTGTTTCTTTATCTCTTGCTTTTCCATCTGGGACTCTTTCGAATTTTAGTCTTTCATGCCTCTCATAAACCAGGATTCAACAGTGATGTTTTCATTGGTTTGCACTTGCTTTCCTATGTGTGCTTCTGACCGAGGGATGTCTGTTCCCCTGTCTTCAAAGTCATTCACGCATCCCTCTGCAATATCTAGTCTGCTTAGGACGGAATGTTAGCCCTGATATTTTCTCATCCACTGAGTTTTCTGATATTATTTGGCTCGTCTTTAGGCTTTCTCTTCCCCTTTTCTGGTATTCTGCCTTTTGTGATTCTGAGACACTGTTGTTCTTCAGTGTTTCCCTCACCTCCATTTTCAATACTTGCTCTGGAGAGCGTTTTGCAGTCTAGTTGTCTGAAAGCTTATCTTTAGGGCCTTCAATCTCTTTGGAACTGAAAATGGTACTTCCTTTTCCTTTTACTGTATTTCTTCATCTCTACTGGTCAGGTAATTTCAGGTATCTAATGTAGACTTCTAGGGCTTGGTTAAGTGAAAAGTTTAGACTCTTGGCTCTACACAATTGCATGGGATTTCTGTGAGGACAAATTTTCCTAGACATTGATGCCATGTCCTGTTCCTGTGTGTGTTGTCTGGTCTATCTCCAATTGCTGGTGTTGCCTTTGTTGTGATGAATGCCCCATACTATTTCGATTAGGATAACCTCATTTTGATTACGCTTATCTCACAAATCTGAAAGAGCACAGGACACTTCCTCTGGTGGAAATGGAGCTTCTAAAGGTTCTCAGCTCTGCATTCTACTCTATGTTATTTTGGAGTGTTTCTAGAAGAGCAGAGTGTGAGTGCGCTTGTGCTTTGTAGTGCCACGGGAATGTCCCACTGAAACCAGTTCTTCCAAGAGCTTCTCTGTCTACAGAAACACCAGTGGAAGCATATCTATGGATGTCACACATCAGGGCCTGCTGGAATGATCCCGCAGCCCGAACTTGGTGTCCTCGCTGCCGAACCGTGCCGGTGCCATCCAAAATGTAGCATCCGCTTTTGAGCGATAAACTGAAGGAAATCCTTCCTCTTCTCACGCTGTGGTCTTGGACCACACTTCCTTGTCCTCTCATCCTTGTGGCACGGGTGCACGAAGGCAACCACAGAGCTGTTGCACATCCTGTGCCTCAAACCAAACCATAATCACAGCCCAGGTTATGAATGTAGCAGATCCTAAGGCTTTTCATTCTGAATTCAAACCCAAGGCCCCCTGGATCCCTCAGACCCGATGCACAATATCTCTGATTCAGCCCCACACATGCTCTATTGGCAAAAAGACCAAATTGGTCTCTGGTCCTGCAGATGCACTGGGTGTGGCCATGGGACATATCGATAATTTCAACTGCGTGCGCCAGGGTGGTTGCTTGCTCATTGGGGTCACAGGTCGGTTTGCTCTCTTGATAGGACCCACCACATCCCACAACGCACTCCAGATCCCTGAGACTCAGCGTGTGCCATCATCCGTAGCCCTATCCCTCCCTGAACGCTGCCTCTGCTACCTCAAATTTGGCAGCTCGGAGCTTGGTCTCAGAATCAACTGTGGGGATATTTTGCACTGGATTCTTTGCGTTCTGTCAGCCAAGCATCTGCTGTGCACTCTTCTAACACTCAGCGCATCACCTTCAATCCCATGTCTCCTGTCCGCTTGAGAGTGTGCGTCCAAGTTAAAGAGAGTTTCACCTTTACTGCTCCATCAACAGGGCTCAGACCATGCACTGGTATCCATTCCCTGCTTTTCCTTCTCCTGCTTCCAGGTGTTCTGAGGCCTCATCCTGTCTTTGGAAGTAACAGGCCTCTCTTCGGCAAGTGTCCTGTGCCAAGGGCTGGGTGAGTGGAATTTTCCATTGCTGTGTTCATGGGAGCGAGTGAGCGCAGGTTGCACTGCTTCTCTGTCAACTGGGCATCGATGAATCAACACTTTCCAGATACATTTCACAGAAATGTGATTTTTTTTTTATCTCTTTGTTTCTATACAGCCGTGGTGGGAGGGATTGTCCGAAGACTCCAGTTTTGACATTGTGTTGATATCTCATTTGCAGTCTCTAAAAATTTAATAGAATATATATAAATGTTTTGGGAGTTATACGAAAATGAAGTTAGTTTCTGAAACATACTAATTCGACCTAGAAGCCCGACTTGTCAATTTCGGTAACATTTTGTCAGCTCTAAGGAAAACATAGACAGATAGAATGCAAACTAGCAGTCCGAACTTTTAAAGGGGTCATGTCAACTCTTTACTGTTGAAGCCTCCGAAACCAACAGGAACCATGAAATAACTAATGGAAACATGAAATAACCCCCAAGCTTGGATTCACTTGTGCATGTGGTGCCCTTTACTCCCGATGACACCTACTGGTCAATGTTGGCATTTCAAGGTGTAACATCCCTCTCAAGGAAAATACAAGAGGAAACGAACTAAATATATACATTTAGCTTTGAATCCAAAGAACCTAGAGGCATTATAGCTATGAGAAGCCTGCTGCAGCTATGCTAGGCTACTGAGAACCAGGTGTTCTTCTATCAGTGATGAGAACGCTTAATCATCCGATCATGTTGGGTAAAGCACTTGAATGCAACCAAGTCTGCACCCCCATGATCGATTGCCCCCGGGGGCTTGACTCAATTGAAAGACGGTCCACATAAGCTGTGTCTTTCATGTCATTGGTGACTTTTACAGTTCCGTTCACTATCTGACTTCTAATATGTACCTAGACTGTCTTGAAAAACGGAGGCCTAATACAGATTCAAGTTCAGTCAAAGATTCCCCTCACTTACCACACTCCCTTCACCCCAGAGAAGACATGAACCCAGCATTTGCTGACTCTAGCGGAAGGCCATCGTTTCTTTGTGGGAGCTAAGTATTCAATTCCTATCTATTTCATACGAGAGTATTTGACCTTTATGGGGTTCCCTGTTGTTCACAGAGGATGAAGCTAGAGGAACTCTGATTCTAGGAGGGGCTTGCTCTTCTCTTACTGGCTTCATTGCAGCTCAGGTACTGATCCCTCAAAATGGATGCCTGAGTGGAGGGGAGGGAAGAGCAAGTGCTTGATAGCTAGGCCCAAACCTGGGAAAAGGCTTACCTGGGCTTGGTGCACTTTGATCTGAATGGCTTGGAATTGCCCCTTGGGTCGTGTGGATTATCTGACCTCTTTCAAGAACATGAGCGTTTTTATCATCTCTGCCATCTCTTCTCTTTAGACGTCAGAGATCTTGGACCCGTTCTTGGAGCAGAGAATTGAGGAACTTCCTCCAGTCCACGGTGGCCCTCCGTATGTTTCTGCTAGTATCAGCGAGGTTCAATATGTCTCATGAATGCCTTTCGAGCCTGCTATCCTCTACAGCTGTCTCCAGGCCAGTATTCTCTATTGTAGCAGAACATCTCTCATCAATGTGTTCGCATCTCTCCTCAATCCGTGCAGCCATATTTTCGGCCAGCTTCTCTTCGTGTCTCCCATAAAGTCGACTTCAACAGGACTGGGCAAGTCTGAAAGGACCTCGGAGCCTCTCCAGTAAGCTGAAGACAGGCAGATCTTCCACTGTCTGCCCTTTCAGGTTCTGGAAACTGAGCCGTGAACTCAGGTCTTTGGGCAGCAGCAGTATCTCGAACTGACACAGCTTCCCGGACCAAAGACCTAAGCCAAGCTCCACAGAGGGCGGCAGCCCCTCCATCGCACTGATCCACCCACAGAACTCTGCCCGGTTACCTAGGATCCACCAGCCACAACAAGCCTCGCGGTACACACCAACATTCCACCTGGAATCCAACCGCTAACTGCCATCCCCAATGGCTGCTGCATCTTGTCAGTGTTGGGGGAGGGGCTGCATCCGGCGAGAGGTTCCTAAGGTAAATGTGATTCTACCCACTAGCGTCCCATGGGCCTTTGTTCTTCCCTCTTTCCTTTTGTTCAGATCTGTATGCACTGTAGCAACGGAGGGAAGAAGTGTGTCCATTTTCAGTTGAATGTTTCACACGTCTTTAAACTTTCTAACAGTTCACAGTACACAGAGACCCACTAAGGGAAACTATTCTTCCTGTAATATGGGCACACCCGCAATACATAGCCGTCGGTTGATTTCTGCTGAAACACCCGCATTCACGGGACATCTATCCATTTGTTTCAAGGGGGCTGAAATTCCTAGGAATGATACAATCCCCAATGTGCACTTTACTGCCTGTCTCTTTTGATCTTAGTACACTTTTGCGGAGCTACTTTTCCTTGTTATAGGCTTGTGCCATTTCTTCTCGACGTAGTGTAGAATATGGCATTCATTCATCCTGTTGGAAGACTTGCAAGTCTATATCACGGACTAGGAATCCATTGGATTCCTAATCGGCATTTGGGTTAGGTCACGATATGCTCATATGAAACAATATTTACGAATATAAATGCACGCCTCTGATTTCCGAATACAGGTGTGCTGAGTACATTCAAGCCGCGATACTGGGTCGATGCGTACTGAATGATCCTTGACATCACCTTGAGTAATTTCTTTTGAATATTCATGTTACCCTACCCTTTTTGTGTGGTTTGTTTGTTTGATTCTTTCTTGGTCTGCTTCTCGTTTGTTTTGCAAACACGTCAGGCCATGCATCTCTCCGTTTGCTTCCAACAGAGAGTCATATAAGCTGACTCCCTTAAGATAGTGCTTCCAATCCCCTATGATTTCCTGCTTCCCTCTCCCATCTTTAGGGTTTTGATGTCCTCCTTGCTTTCTTCTTGTTTCTTCTTTTCCACTCATGCTCTTCTTGCATTTCCAATAAGGGTTTTCTTCTTTCCATTTCATCTTGCTGCTTATCCCTTCAGGGGAGAATTCTCAACCTATCTGTTAGGATAAGTTTCGAACTGCTGAATTCTTTTAAGATTTGCAGGTCTGTGGCATTCTCTTGCTCTGCTGTTATTACTAATGGTGGTCATGTGGCATAGGCTACCCTAGATGGCAGCATTTTGCCATTCAAGCTATGGTCTATGTCCTGGCACTCCTCCCTGTCCTGCAATATTGCTGCTGAGATAGCAGCTGAAACCCCTCTGGAGGTTCTCTTGTGACTATGTTGCTTTCCTCCAGGCGCATTTTAAATCACTGGGATGCTCATGAACTTTGTTGATTTGGATCATACAGCTGCTGCTAAGTCTATTGGGATTCCACCTCTTTTGGACGCTGTGTACTTCCTGAATTCGCCTAGATGATTCTATCTTGGCTTTCAGCAAGTTTCAGTCTGATTTTTCTACACATAACTTTTCAAACATTGTTTGTTTCTTTATCTCTTGCTTTTCCATCTGGGACTCTTTCGAATTTTAGTCTTTCATGCCTCTCATAAACCAGGATTCAACAGTGATGTTTTCATTGGTTTGCACTTGCTTTCCTATGTGTGCTTCTGACCGAGGGATGTCTGTTCCCCTGTCTTCAAAGTCATTCACGCATCCCTCTGCAATATCTAGTCTGCTTAGGACGGAATGTTAGCCCTGATATTTTCTCATCCACTGAGTTTTCTGATATTATTTGGCTCGTCTTTAGGCTTTCTCTTCCCCTTTTCTGGTATTCTGCCTTTTGTGATTCTGAGACACTGTTGTTCTTCAGTGTTTCCCTCACCTCCATTTTCAATACTTGCTCTGGAGAGCGTTTTGCAGTCTAGTTGTCTGAAAGCTTATCTTTAGGGCCTTCAATCTCTTTGGAACTGAAAATGGTACTTCCTTTTCCTTTTACTGTATTTCTTCATCTCTACTGGTCAGGTAATTTCAGGTATCTAATGTAGACTTCTAGGGCTTGGTTAAGTGAAAAGTTTAGACTCTTGGCTCTACACAATTGCATGGGATTTCTGTGAGGACAAATTTTCCTAGACATTGATGCCATGTCCTGTTCCTGTGTGTGTTGTCTGGTCTATCTCCAATTGCTGGTGTTGCCTTTGTTGTGATGAATGCCCCATACTATTTCGATTAGGATAACCTCATTTTGATTACGCTTATCTCACAAATCTGAAAGAGCACAGGACACTTCCTCTGGTGGAAATGGAGCTTCTAAAGGTTCTCAGCTCTGCATTCTACTCTATGTTATTTTGGAGTGTTTCTAGAAGAGCAGAGTGTGAGTGCGCTTGTGCTTTGTAGTGCCACGGGAATGTCCCACTGAAACCAGTTCTTCCAAGAGCTTCTCTGTCTACAGAAACACCAGTGGAAGCATATCTATGGATGTCACACATCAGGGCCTGCTGGAATGATCCCGCAGCCCGAACTTGGTGTCCTCGCTGCCGAACCGTGCCGGTGCCATCCAAAATGTAGCATCCGCTTTTGAGCGATAAACTGAAGGAAATCCTTCCTCTTCTCACGCTGTGGTCTTGGACCACACTTCCTTGTCCTCTCATCCTTGTGGCACGGGTGCACGAAGGCAACCACAGAGCTGTTGCACATCCTGTGCCTCAAACCAAACCATAATCACAGCCCAGGTTATGAATGTAGCAGATCCTAAGGCTTTTCATTCTGAATTCAAACCCAAGGCCCCCTGGATCCCTCAGACCCGATGCACAATATCTCTGATTCAGCCCCACACATGCTCTATTGGCAAAAAGACCAAATTGATCTCTGGTAATGCAGATGCACTGGGTGTGGCCATGGGACATATCGATAATTTCAACTGCGTGCGCCAGGGTGGTTGCTTGCTCATTGGGGTCACAGGTCGGTTTGCTCTCTTGATAGGACCCACCACATCCCACAACGCACTCCAGATCCCTGAGACTCAGCGTGTGCCATCATCCGTAGCCCTATCCCTCCCTGAACCCTGCCTCTGCTACCTCAAATTTGGCAGCTCGGAGCTTGGTCTCAGAATCAAATGTGGGGATATTTTGCACTGGATTCTTTGCGTTCTGTCAGCCAAGCATCTGCTGTGCACTCTTCTAACACTCAGCGCATCACCTTCAATCCCATGTCTCCTGTCCGCTTGAGAGTGTGCGTCCAAGTTAAAGAGAGTTTCACCTTTACTGCTCCATCAACAGGGCTCAGACCATGCACTGGTATCCATTCCCTGCTTTTCCTTCTCCTGCTTCCAGGTGTTCTGAGGCCTCATCCTGTCTTTGGAAGTAACAGGCCTCTCTTCGGCAAGTGTCCTGTGCCAAGGGCTGGGTGAGTGGATGTTTCCATTGCTGTGTTCATGGGAGCGAGTGAGCGCAGGTTGCACTGCTTCTCTGTCAACTGGGCATCGATGAATCAACACTTTCCAGATACATTTCACAGAAATGTGATTTTTTTTTTATCTCTTTGTTTCTATACAGCCGTGGTGGGAGGGATTGTCCGAAGACTCCAGTTTTGACATTGTGTTGATATCTCATTTGCAGTCTCTAAAAATTTAATAGAATATATATAAATGTTTTGGGAGTTATACGAAAATGAAGTTAGTTTCTGAAACATACTAATTCGACCTAGAAGCCCGACTTGTCAATTTCGGTAACATTTTGTCAGCTCTAAGGAAAACATAGACAGATAGAATGCAAACTAGCAGTCCGAACTTTTAAAGGGGTCATGTCAACTCTTTACTGTTGAAGCCTCCGAAACCAACAGGAACCATGAAATAACTAATGGAAACATGAAATAACCCCCAAGCTTGGATTCACTTGTGCATGTGGTGCCCTTTACTCCCGATGACACCTACTGGTCAATGTTGGCATTTCAAGGTGTAACATCCCTCTCAAGGAAAATACAAGAGGAAACGAACTAAATATATACATTTAGCTTTGAATCCAAAGAACCTAGAGGCATTATAGCTATGAGAAGCCTGCTGCAGCTATGCTAGGCTACTGAGAACCAGGTGTTCTTCTATCAGTGATGAGAACGCTTAATCATCCGATCATGTTGGGTAAAGCACTTGAATGCAACCAAGTCTGCACCCCCATGATCGATTGCCCCCGGGGGCTTGACTCAATTGAAAGACGGTCCACATAAGCTGTGTCTTTCATGTCATTGGCGACTTTTACAGTTCCGTTCACTATCTGACTTCTAATATGTACCTAGACTGTCTTGAAAAACGGAGGCCTAATACAGATTCAAGTTCAGTCAAAGATTCCCCTCACTTACCACACTCCCTTCACCCCAGAGAAGACATGAACCCAGCATTTGCTGACTCTAGCGGAAGGCCATCGTTTCTTTGTGGGAGCTAAGTATTCAATTCCTATCTATTTCATACGAGAGTATTTGACCTTTATGGGGTTCCCTGTTGTTCACAGAGGATGAAGCTAGAGGAACTCTGATTCTAGGAGGGGCTTGCTCTTCTCTTACTGGCTTCATTGCAGCTCAGGTACTGATCCCTCCAAATGGATGCCTGAGTGGAGGGGAGGGAAGAGCAAGTGCTTGATAGCTAGGCCCAAACCTGGGAAAAGGCTTACCTGGGCTTGGTGCACTTTGATCTGAATGGCTTGGAATTGCCCCTTGGGTCGTGTGGATTATCTGACCTCTTTCAAGAACATGAGCGTTTTTATCATCTCTGCCATCTCTTCTCTTTAGACGTCAGAGATCTTGGACCCGTTCTTGGAGCAGAGAATTGAGGAACTTCCTCCAGTCCACGGTGGCCCTCCGTATGTTTCTGCTAGTATCAGCGAGGTTCAATATGTCTCATGAATGCCTTTCGAGCCTGCTATCCTCTACAGCTGTCTCCAGGCCAGTATTCTCTATTGTAGCAGAACATCTCTCATCAATGTGTTCGCATCTCTCCTCAATCCGTGCAGCCATATTTTCGGCCAGCTTCTCTTCGTGTCTCCCATAAAGTCGACTTCAACAGGACTGGGCAAGTCTGAAAGGACCTCGGAGCCTCTCCAGTAAGCTGAAGACAGGCAGATCTTCCACTGTCTGCCCTTTCAGGTTCTGGAAACTGAGCCGTGAACTCAGGTCTTTGGGCAGCAGCAGTATCTCGAACTGACACAGCTTCCCGGACCAAAGACCTAAGCCAAGCTCCACAGAGGGCGGCAGCCCCTCCATCGCACTGATCCACCCACAGAACTCTGCCCGGTTACCTAGGATCCACCAGCCACAACAAGCCTCGCGGTACACACCAACATTCCACCTGGAATCCAACCGCTAACTGCCATCCCCAATGGCTGCTGCATCTTGTCAGTGTTGGGGGAGGGGCTGCATCCGGCGAGAGGTTCCTAAGGTAAATGTGATTCTACCCACTAGCGTCCCATGGGCCTTTGTTCTTCCCTCTTTCCTTTTGTTCAGATCTGTATGCACTGTAGCAACGGAGGGAAGAAGTGTGTCCATTTTCAGTTGAATGTTTCACACGTCTTTAAACTTTCTAACAGTTCACAGTACACAGAGACCCACTAAGGGAAACTATTCTTCCTGTAATATGGGCACACCCGCAATACATAGCCGTCGGTTGATTTCTGCTGAAACACCCGCATTCACGGGACATCTATCCATTTGTTTCAAGGGGGCTGAAATTCCTAGGAATGATACAATCCCCAATGTGCACTTTACTGCCTGTCTCTTTTGATCTTAGTACACTTTTGCGGAGCTACTTTTCCTTGTTATAGGCTTGTGCCATTTCTTCTCGACGTAGTGTAGAATATGGCATTCATTCATCCTGTTGGAAGACTTGCAAGTCTATATCACGGACTAGGAATCCATTGGATTCCTAATCGGCATTTGGGTTAGGTCACGATATGCTCATATGAAACAATATTTACGAATATAAATGCACGCCTCTGATTTCCGAATACAGGTGTGCTGAGTACATTCAAGCCGCGATACTGGGTCGATGCGTACTGAATGATCCTTGACATCACCTTGAGTAATTTCTTTTGAATATTCATGTTACCCTACCCTTTTTGTGTGGTTTGTTTGTTTGATTCTTTCTTGGTCTGCTTCTCGTTTGTTTTGCAAACACGTCAGGCCATGCATCTCTCCGTTTGCTTCCAACAGAGAGTCATATAAGCTGACTCCCTTAAGATAGTGCTTCCAATCCCCTATGATTTCCTGCTTCCCTCTCCCATCTTTAGGGTTTTGATGTCCTCCTTGCTTTCTTCTTGTTTCTTCTTTTCCACTCATGCTCTTCTTGCATTTCCAATAAGGGTTTTCTTCTTTCCATTTCATCTTGCTGCTTATCCCTTCAGGGGAGAATTCTCAACCTATCTGTTAGGATAAGTTTCGAACTGCTGAATTCTTTTAAGATTTGCAGGTCTGTGGCATTCTCTTGCTCTGCTGTTATTACTAATGGTGGTCATGTGGCATAGGCTACCCTAGATGGCAGCATTTTGCCATTCAAGCTATGGTCTATGTCCTGGCACTCCTCCCTGTCCTGCAATATTGCTGCTGAGATAGCAGCTGAAACCCCTCTGGAGGTTCTCTTGTGACTATGTTGCTTTCCTCCAGGCGCATTTTAAATCACTGGGATGCTCATGAACTTTGTTGATTTGGATCATACAGCTGCTGCTAAGTCTATTGGGATTCCACCTCTTTTGGACGCTGTGTACTTCCTGAATTCGCCTAGATGATTCTATCTTGGCTTTCAGCAAGTTTCAGTCTGATTTTTCTACACATAACTTTTCAAACATTGTTTGTTTCTTTATCTCTTGCTTTTCCATCTGGGACTCTTTCGAATTTTAGTCTTTCATGCCTCTCATAAACCAGGATTCAACAGTGATGTTTTCATTGGTTTGCACTTGCTTTCCTATGTGTGCTTCTGACCGAGGGATGTCTGTTCCCCTGTCTTCAAAGTCATTCACGCATCCCTCTGCAATATCTAGTCTGCTTAGGACGGAATGTTAGCCCTGATATTTTCTCATCCACTGAGTTTTCTGATATTATTTGGCTCGTCTTTAGGCTTTCTCTTCCCCTTTTCTGGTATTCTGCCTTTTGTGATTCTGAGACACTGTTGTTCTTCAGTGTTTCCCTCACCTCCATTTTCAATACTTGCTCTGGAGAGCGTTTTGCAGTCTAGTTGTCTGAAAGCTTATCTTTAGGGCCTTCAATCTCTTTGGAACTGAAAATGGTACTTCCTTTTCCTTTTACTGTATTTCTTCATCTCTACTGGTCAGGTAATTTCAGGTATCTAATGTAGACTTCTAGGGCTTGGTTAAGTGAAAAGTTTAGACTCTTGGCTCTACACAATTGCATGGGATTTCTGTGAGGACAAATTTTCCTAGACATTGATGCCATGTCCTGTTCCTGTGTGTGTTGTCTGGTCTATCTCCAATTGCTGGTGTTGCCTTTGTTGTGATGAATGCCCCATACTATTTCGATTAGGATAACCTCATTTTGATTACGCTTATCTCACAAATCTGAAAGAGCACAGGACACTTCCTCTGGTGGAAATGGAGCTTCTAAAGGTTCTCAGCTCTGCATTCTACTCTATGTTATTTTGGAGTGTTTCTAGAAGAGCAGAGTGTGAGTGCGCTTGTGCTTTGTAGTGCCACGGGAATGTCCCACTGAAACCAGTTCTTCCAAGAGCTTCTCTGTCTACAGAAACACCAGTGGAAGCATATCTATGGATGTCACACATCAGGGCCTGCTGGAATGATCCCGCAGCCCGAACTTGGTGTCCTCGCTGCCGAACCGTGCCGGTGCCATCCAAAATGTAGCATCCGCTTTTGAGCGATAAACTGAAGGAAATCCTTCCTCTTCTCACGCTGTGGTCTTGGACCACACTTCCTTGTCCTCTCATCCTTGTGGCACGGGTGCACGAAGGCAACCACAGAGCTGTTGCACATCCTGTGCCTCAAACCAAACCATAATCACAGCCCAGGTTATGAATGTAGCAGATCCTAAGGCTTTTCATTCTGAATTCAAACCCAAGGCCCCCTGGATCCCTCAGACCCGATGCACAATATCTCTGATTCAGCCCCACACATGCTCTATTGGCAAAAAGACCAAATTGGTCTCTGGTAATGCAGATGCACTGGGTGTGGCCATGGGACATATCGATAATTTCAACTGCGTGCGCCAGGGTGGTTGCTTGCTCATTGGGGTCACAGGTCGGTTTGCTCTCTTGATAGGACCCACCACATCCCACAACGCACTCCAGATCCCTGAGACTCAGCGTGTGCCATCATCCGTAGCCCTATCCCTCCCTGAACCCTGCCTCTGCTACCTCAAATTTGGCAGCTCGGAGCTTGGTCTCAGAATCAAATGTGGGGATATTTTGCACTGGATTCTTTGCGTTCTGTCAGCCAAGCATCTGCTGTGCACTCTTCTAACACTCAGCGCATCACCTTCAATCCCATGTCTCCTGTCCGCTTGAGAGTGTGCGTCCAAGTTAAAGAGAGTTTCACCTTTACTGCTCCATCAACAGGGCTCAGACCATGCACTGGTATCCATTCCCTGCTTTTCCTTCTCCTGCTTCCAGGTGTTCTGAGGCCTCATCCTGTCTTTGGAAGTAACAGGCCTCTCTTCGGCAAGTGTCCTGTGCCAAGGGCTGGGTGAGTGGATGTTTCCATTGCTGTGTTCATGGGAGCGAGTGAGCGCAGGTTGCACTGCTTCTCTGTCAACTGGGCATCGATGAATCAACACTTTCCAGATACATTTCACAGAAATGTGATTTTTTTTTTATCTCTTTGTTTCTATACAGCCGTGGTGGGAGGGATTGTCCGAAGACTCCAGTTTTGACATTGTGTTGATATCTCATTTGCAGTCTCTAAAAATTTAATAGAATATATATAAATGTTTTGGGAGTTATACGAAAATGAAGTTAGTTTCTGAAACATACTAATTCGACCTAGAAGCCCGACTTGTCAATTTCGGTAACATTTTGTCAGCTCTAAGGAAAACATAGACAGATAGAATGCAAACTAGCAGTCCGAACTTTTAAAGGGGTCATGTCAACTCTTTACTGTTGAAGCCTCCGAAACCAACAGGAACCATGAAATAACTAATGGAAACATGAAATAACCCCCAAGCTTGGATTCACTTGTGCATGTGGTGCCCTTTACTCCCGATGACACCTACTGGTCAATGTTGGCATTTCAAGGTGTAACATCCCTCTCAAGGAAAATACAAGAGGAAACGAACTAAATATATACATTTAGCTTTGAATCCAAAGAACCTAGAGGCATTATAGCTATGAGAAGCCTGCTGCAGCTATGCTAGGCTACTGAGAACCAGGTGTTCTTCTATCAGTGATGAGAACGCTTAATCATCCGATCATGTTGGGTAAAGCACTTGAATGCAACCAAGTCTGCACCCCCATGATCGATTGCCCCCGGGGGCTTGACTCAATTGAAAGACGGTCCACATAAGCTGTGTCTTTCATGTCATTGGCGACTTTTACAGTTCCGTTCACTATCTGACTTCTAATATGTACCTAGACTGTCTTGAAAAACGGAGGCCTAATACAGATTCAAGTTCAGTCAAAGATTCCCCTCACTTACCACACTCCCTTCACCCCAGAGAAGACATGAACCCAGCATTTGCTGACTCTAGCGGAAGGCCATCGTTTCTTTGTGGGAGCTAAGTATTCAATTCCTATCTATTTCATACGAGAGTATTTGACCTTTATGGGGTTCCCTGTTGTTCACAGAGGATGAAGCTAGAGGAACTCTGATTCTAGGAGGGGCTTGCTCTTCTCTTACTGGCTTCATTGCAGCTCAGGTACTGATCCCTCCAAATGGATGCCTGAGTGGAGGGGAGGGAAGAGCAAGTGCTTGATAGCTAGGCCCAAACCTGGGAAAAGGCTTACCTGGGCTTGGTGCACTTTGATCTGAATGGCTTGGAATTGCCCCTTGGGTCGTGTGGATTATCTGACCTCTTTCAAGAACATGAGCGTTTTTATCATCTCTGCCATCTCTTCTCTTTAGACGTCAGAGATCTTGGACCCGTTCTTGGAGCAGAGAATTGAGGAACTTCCTCCAGTCCACGGTGGCCCTCCGTATGTTTCTGCTAGTATCAGCGAGGTTCAATATGTCTCATGAATGCCTTTCGAGCCTGCTATCCTCTACAGCTGTCTCCAGGCCAGTATTCTCTATTGTAGCAGAACATCTCTCATCAATGTGTTCGCATCTCTCCTCAATCCGTGCAGCCATATTTTCGGCCAGCTTCTCTTCGTGTCTCCCATAAAGTCGACTTCAACAGGACTGGGCAAGTCTGAAAGGACCTCGGAGCCTCTCCAGTAAGCTGAAGACAGGCAGATCTTCCACTGTCTGCCCTTTCAGGTTCTGGAAACTGAGCCGTGAACTCAGGTCTTTGGGCAGCAGCAGTATCTCGAACTGACACAGCTTCCCGGACCAAAGACCTAAGCCAAGCTCCACAGAGGGCGGCAGCCCCTCCATCGCACTGATCCACCCACAGAACTCTGCCCGGTTACCTAGGATCCACCAGCCACAACAAGCCTCGCGGTACACACCAACATTCCACCTGGAATCCAACCGCTAACTGCCATCCCCAATGGCTGCTGCATCTTGTCAGTGTTGGGGGAGGGGCTGCATCCGGCGAGAGGTTCCTAAGGTAAATGTGATTCTACCCACTAGCGTCCCATGGGCCTTTGTTCTTCCCTCTTTCCTTTTGTTCAGATCTGTATGCACTGTAGCAACGGAGGGAAGAAGTGTGTCCATTTTCAGTTGAATGTTTCACACGTCTTTAAACTTTCTAACAGTTCACAGTACACAGAGACCCACTAAGGGAAACTATTGTTCCTGTAATATGGGCACACCCGCAATACATAGCCGTCGGTTGATTTCTGCTGAAACACCCGCATTCACGGGACATCTATCCATTTGTTTCAAGGGGGCTGAAATTCCTAGGAATGATACAATCCCCAATGTGCACTTTACTGCCTGTCTCTTTTGATCTTAGTACACTTTTGCGGAGCTACTTTTCCTTGTTATAGGCTTGTGCCATTTCTTCTCGACGTAGTGTAGAATATGGCATTCATTCATCCTGTTGGAAGACTTGCAAGTCTATATCACGGACTAGGAATCCATTGGATTCCTAATCGGCATTTGGGTTAGGTCACGATATGCTCATATGAAACAATATTTACGAATATAAATGCACGCCTCTGATTTCCGAATACAGGTGTGCTGAGTACATTCAAGCCGCGATACTGGGTCGATGCGTACTGAATGATCCTTGACATCACCTTGAGTAATTTCTTTTGAATATTCATGTTACCCTACCCTTTTTGTGTGGTTTGTTTGTTTGATTCTTTCTTGGTCTGCTTCTCGTTTGTTTTGCAAACACGTCAGGCCATGCATCTCTCCGTTTGCTTCCAACAGAGAGTCATATAAGCTGACTCCCTTAAGATAGTGCTTCCAATCCCCTATGATTTCCTGCTTCCCTCTCCCATCTTTAGGGTTTTGATGTCCTCCTTGCTTTCTTCTTGTTTCTTCTTTTCCACTCATGCTCTTCTTGCATTTCCAATAAGGGTTTTCTTCTTTCCATTTCATCTTGCTGCTTATCCCTTCAGGGGAGAATTCTCAACCTATCTGTTAGGATAAGTTTCGAACTGCTGAATTCTTTTAAGATTTGCAGGTCTGTGGCATTCTCTTGCTCTGCTGTTATTACTAATGGTGGTCATGTGGCATAGGCTACCCTAGATGGCAGCATTTTGCCATTCAAGCTATGGTCTATGTCCTGGCACTCCTCCCTGTCCTGCAATATTGCTGCTGAGATAGCAGCTGAAACCCCTCTGGAGGTTCTCTTGTGACTATGTTGCTTTCCTCCAGGCGCATTTTAAATCACTGGGATGCTCATGAACTTTGTTGATTTGGATCATACAGCTGCTGCTAAGTCTATTGGGATTCCACCTCTTTTGGACGCTGTGTACTTCCTGAATTCGCCTAGATGATTCTATCTTGGCTTTCAGCAAGTTTCAGTCTGATTTTTCTACACATAACTTTTCAAACATTGTTTGTTTCTTTATCTCTTGCTTTTCCATCTGGGACTCTTTCGAATTTTAGTCTTTCATGCCTCTCATAAACCAGGATTCAACAGTGATGTTTTCATTGGTTTGCACTTGCTTTCCTATGTGTGCTTCTGACCGAGGGATGTCTGTTCCCCTGTCTTCAAAGTCATTCACGCATCCCTCTGCAATATCTAGTCTGCTTAGGACGGAATGTTAGCCCTGATATTTTCTCATCCACTGAGTTTTCTGATATTATTTGGCTCGTCTTTAGGCTTTCTCTTCCCCTTTTCTGGTATTCTGCCTTTTGTGATTCTGAGACACTGTTGTTCTTCAGTGTTTCCCTCACCTCCATTTTCAATACTTGCTCTGGAGAGCGTTTTGCAGTCTAGTTGTCTGAAAGCTTATCTTTAGGGCCTTCAATCTCTTTGGAACTGAAAATGGTACTTCCTTTTCCTTTTACTGTATTTCTTCATCTCTACTGGTCAGGTAATTTCAGGTATCTAATGTAGACTTCTAGGGCTTGGTTAAGTGAAAAGTTTAGACTCTTGGCTCTACACAATTGCATGGGATTTCTGTGAGGACAAATTTTCCTAGACATTGATGCCATGTCCTGTTCCTGTGTGTGTTGTCTGGTCTATCTCCAATTGCTGGTGTTGCCTTTGTTGTGATGAATGCCCCATACTATTTCGATTAGGATAACCTCATTTTGATTACGCTTATCTCACAAATCTGAAAGAGCACAGGACACTTCCTCTGGTGGAAATGGAGCTTCTAAAGGTTCTCAGCTCTGCATTCTACTCTATGTTATTTTGGAGTGTTTCTAGAAGAGCAGAGTGTGAGTGCGCTTGTGCTTTGTAGTGCCACGGGAATGTCCCACTGAAACCAGTTCTTCCAAGAGCTTCTCTGTCTACAGAAACACCAGTGGAAGCATATCTATGGATGTCACACATCAGGGCCTGCTGGAATGATCCCGCAGCCCGAACTTGGTGTCCTCGCTGCTGAACCGTGCCGGTGCCATCCAAAATGTAGCATCTGCTTTTGAGCGATAAACTGAAGGAAATCCTTCCTCTTCTCACGCTGTGGTCTTGGACCACACTTCCTTGTCCTCTCATCCTTGTGGCACGGGTGCACGAAGGCAACCACAGAGCTGTTGCACATCCTGTGCCTCAAACCAAACCATAATCACAGCCCAGGTTATGAATGTAGCAGATCCTAAGGCTTTTCATTCTGAATTCAAACCCAAGGCCCCCTGGATCCCTCAGACCCGATGCACAATATCTCTGATTCAGCCCCACACATGCTCTATTGGCAAAAAGACCAAATTGGTCTCTGGTCCTGCAGATGCACTGGGTGTGGCCATGGGACATATCGATAATTTCAACTGCGTGCGCCAGGGTGGTTGCTTGCTCATTGGGGTCACAGGTCGGTTTGCTCTCTTGATAGGACCCACCACATCCCACAACGCACTCCAGATCCCTGAGACTCAGCGTGTGCCATCATCCGTAGCCCTATCCCTCCCTGAACCCTGCCTCTGCTACCTCAAATTTGGCAGCTCGGAGCTTGGTCTCAGAATCAAATGTGGGGATATTTTGCACTGGATTCTTTGCGTTCTGTCAGCCAAGCATCTGCTGTGCACTCTTCTAACACTCAGCGCATCACCTTCAATCCCATGTCTCCTGTCCGCTTGAGAGTGTGCGTCCAAGTTAAAGAGAGTTTCACCTTTACTGCTCCATCAACAGGGCTCAGACCATGCACTGGTATCCATTCCCTGCTTTTCCTTCTCCTGCTTCCAGGTGTTCTGAGGCCTCATCCTGTCTTTGGAAGTAACAGGCCTCTCTTCGGCAAGTGTCCTGTGCCAAGGGCTGGGTGAGTGGATGTTTCCATTGCTGTGTTCATGGGAGCGAGTGAGCGCAGGTTGCACTGCTTCTCTGTCAACTGGGCATCGATGAATCAACACTTTCCAGATACATTTCACAGAAATGTGATTTTTTTTTTATCTCTTTGTTTCTATACAGCCGTGGTGGGAGGGATTGTCCGAAGACTCCAGTTTTGACATTGTGTTGATATCTCATTTGCAGTCTCTAAAAATTTAATAGAATATATATAAATGTTTTGGGAGTTATACGAAAATGAAGTTAGTTTCTGAAACATACTAATTCGACCTAGAAGCCCGACTTGTCAATTTCGGTAACATTTTGTCAGCTCTAAGGAAAACATAGACAGATAGAATGCAAACTAGCAGTCCGAACTTTTAAAGGGGTCATGTCAACTCTTTACTGTTGAAGCCTCCGAAACCAACAGGAACCATGAAATAACTAATGGAAACATGAAATAACCCCCAAGCTTGGATTCACTTGTGCATGTGGTGCCCTTTACTCCCGATGACACCTACTGGTCAATGTTGGCATTTCAAGGTGTAACATCCCTCTCAAGGAAAATACAAGAGGAAACGAACTAAATATATACATTTAGCTTTGAATCCAAAGAACCTAGAGGCATTATAGCTATGAGAAGCCTGCTGCAGCTATGCTAGGCTACTGAGAACCAGGTGTTCTTCTATCAGTGATGAGAACGCTTAATCATCCGATCATGTTGGGTAAAGCACTTGAATGCAACCAAGTCTGCACCCCCATGATCGATTGCCCCCGGGGGCTTGACTCAATTGAAAGACGGTCCACATAAGCTGTGTCTTTCATGTCATTGGCGACTTTTACAGTTCCGTTCACTATCTGACTTCTAATATGTACCTAGACTGTCTTGAAAAACGGAGGCCTAATACAGATTCAAGTTCAGTCAAAGATTCCCCTCACTTACCACACTCCCTTCACCCCAGAGAAGACATGAACCCAGCATTTGCTGACTCTAGCGGAAGGCCATCGTTTCTTTGTGGGAGCTAAGTATTCAATTCCTATCTATTTCATACGAGAGTATTTGACCTTTATGGGGTTCCCTGTTGTTCACAGAGGATGAAGCTAGAGGAACTCTGATTCTAGGAGGGGCTTGCTCTTCTCTTACTGGCTTCATTGCAGCTCAGGTACTGATCCCTCAAAATGGATGCCTGAGTGGAGGGGAGGGAAGAGCAAGTGCTTGATAGCTAGGCCCAAACCTGGGAAAAGGCTTACCTGGGCTTGGTGCACTTTGATCTGAATGGCTTGGAATTGCCCCTTGGGTCGTGTGGATTATCTGACCTCTTTCAAGAACATGAGCGTTTTTATCATCTCTGCCATCTCTTCTCTTTAGACGTCAGAGATCTTGGACCCGTTCTTGGAGCAGAGAATTGAGGAACTTCCTCCAGTCCACGGTGGCCCTCCGTATGTTTCTGCTAGTATCAGCGAGGTTCAATATGTCTCATGAATGCCTTTCGAGCCTGCTATCCTCTACAGCTGTCTCCAGGCCAGTATTCTCTTTTGTAGCAGAACATCTCTCATCAATGTGTTCGCATCTCTCCTCAATCCGTGCAGCCATATTTTCGGCCAGCTTCTCTTCGTGTCTCCCATAAAGTCGACTTCAACAGGACTGGGCAAGTCTGAAAGGACCTCGGAGCCTCTCCAGTAAGCTGAAGACAGGCAGATCTTCCACTGTCTGCCCTTTCAGGTTCTGGAAACTGAGCCGTGAACTCAGGTCTTTGGGCAGCAGCAGTATCTCGAACTGACACAGCTTCCCGGACCAAAGACCTAAGCCAAGCTCCACAGAGGGCGGCAGCCCCTCCATCGCACTGATCCACCCACAGAACTCTGCCCGGTTACCTAGGATCCACCAGCCACAACAAGCCTCGCGGTACACACCAACATTCCACCTGGAATCCAACCGCTAACTGCCATCCCCAATGGCTGCTGCATCTTGTCAGTGTTGGGGGAGGGGCTGCATCCGACGAGAGGTTCCTAAGGTAAATGTGATTCTACCCACTAGCGTCCCATGGGCCTTTGTTCTTCCCTCTTTCCTTTTGTTCAGATCTGTATGCACTGTAGCAACGGAGGGAAGAAGTGTGTCCATTTTCAGTTGAATGTTTCACACGTCTTTAAACCTTCTAACAGTTCACAGTACACAGAGACCCACTAAGGGAAACTATTCTTCCTGTAATATGGGCACACCCGCAATACATAGCCGTCGGTTGATTTCTGCTGAAACACCCGCATTCACGGGACATCTATCCATTTGTTTCAAGGGGGCTGAAATTCCTAGGAATGATACAATCCCCAATGTGCACTTTACTGCCTGTCTCTTTTGATCTTAGTACACTTTTGCGGAGCTACTTTTCCTTGTTATAGGCTTGTGCCATTTCTTCTCGACGTAGTGTAGAATATGGCATTCATTCATCCTGTTGGAAGACTTGCAAGTCTATATCACGGACTAGGAATCCATTGGATTCCTAATCGGCATTTGGGTTAGGTCACGATATGCTCATATGAAACAATATTTACGAATATAAATGCACGCCTCTGATTTCCGAATACAGGTGTGCTGAGTACATTCAAGCCGCGATACTGGGTCGATGCGTACTGAATGATCCTTGACATCACCTTGAGTAATTTCTTTTGAATATTCATGTTACCCTACCCTTTTTGTGTGGTTTGTTTGTTTGATTCTTTCTTGGTCTGCTTCTCGTTTGTTTTGCAAACACGTCAGGCCATGCATCTCTCCGTTTGCTTCCAACAGAGAGTCATATAAGCTGACTCCCTTAAGATAGTGCTTCCAATCCCCTATGATTTCCTGCTTCCCTCTCCCATCTTTAGGGTTTTGATGTCCTCCTTGCTTTCTTCTTGTTTCTTCTTTTCCACTCATGCTCTTCTTGCATTTCCAATAAGGGTTTTCTTCTTTCCATTTCATCTTGCTGCTTATCCCTTCAGGGGAGAATTCTCAACCTATCTGTTAGGATAAGTTTCGAACTGCTGAATTCTTTTAAGATTTGCAGGTCTGTGGCATTCTCTTGCTCTGCTGTTATTAGTAATGGTGGTCATGTGGCATAGGCTACCCTAGATGGCAGCATTTTGCCATTCAAGCTATGGTCTATGTCCTGGCACTCCTCCCTGTCCTGCAATATTGCTGCTGAGATAGCAGCTGAAACCCCTCTGGAGGTTCTCTTGTGACTATGTTGCTTTCCTCCAGGCGCATTTTAAATCACTGGGATGCTCATGAACTTTGTTGATTTGGATCATACAGCTGCTGCTAAGTCTATTGGGATTCCACCTCTTTTGGACGCTGTGTACTTCCTGAATTCGCCTAGATGATTCTATCTTGGCTTTCAGCAAGTTTCAGTCTGATTTTTCTACACATAACTTTTCAAACATTGTTTGTTTCTTTATCTCTTGCTTTTCCATCTGGGACTCTTTCGAATTTTAGTCTTTCATGCCTCTCATAAACCAGGATTCAACAGTGATGTTTTCATTGGTTTGCACTTGCTTTCCTATGTGTGCTTCTGACCGAGGGATGTCTGTTCCCCTGTCTTCAAAGTCATTCACGCATCCCTCTGCAATATCTAGTCTGCTTAGGACGGAATGTTAGCCCTGATATTTTCTCATCCACTGAGTTTTCTGATATTATTTGGCTCGTCTTTAGGCTTTCTCTTCCCCTTTTCTGGTATTCTGCCTTTTGTGATTCTGAGACACTGTTGTTCTTCAGTGTTTCCCTCACCTCCATTTTCAATACTTGCTCTGGAGAGCGTTTTGCAGTCTAGTTGTCTGAAAGCTTATCTTTAGGGCCTTCAATCTCTTTGGAACTGAAAATGGTACTTCCTTTTCCTTTTACTGTATTTCTTCATCTCTACTGGTCAGGTAATTTCAGGTATCTAATGTAGACTTCTAGGGCTTGGTTAAGTGAAAAGTTTAGACTCTTGGCTCTACACAATTGCATGGGATTTCTGTGAGGACAAATTTTCCTAGACATTGATGCCATGTCCTGTTCCTGTGTGTGTTGTCTGGTCTATCTCCAATTGCTGGTGTTGCCTTTGTTGTGATGAATGCCCCATACTATTTCGATTAGGATAACCTCATTTTGATTACGCTTATCTCACAAATCTGAAAGAGCACAGGACACTTCCTCTGGTGGAAATGGAGCTTCTAAAGGTTCTCAGCTCTGCATTCTACTCTATGTTATTTTGGAGTGTTTCTAGAAGAGCAGAGTGTGAGTGCGCTTGTGCTTTGTAGTGCCACGGGAATGTCCCACTGAAACCAGTTCTTCCAAGAGCTTCTCTGTCTACAGAAACACCAGTGGAAGCATATCTATGGATGTCACACATCAGGGCCTGCTGGAATGATCCCGCAGCCCGAACTTGGTGTCCTCGCTGCCGAACCGTGCCGGTGCCATCCAAAATGTAGCATCTGCTTTTGAGCGATAAACTGAAGGAAATCCTTCCTCTTCTCACGCTGTGGTCTTGGACCACACTTCCTTGTCCTCTCATCCTTGTGGGACGGGTGCACGAAGGCAACCACAGAGCTGTTGCACATCCTGTGCCTCAAACCAAACCATAATCACAGCCCAGGTTATGAATGTAGCAGATCCTAAGGCTTTTCATTCTGAATTCAAACCCAAGGCCCCCTGGATCCCTCAGACCCGATGCACAATATCTCTGATTCAGCCCCACACATGCTCTATTGGCAAAAAGACCAAATTGGTCTCTGGTCCTGCAGATGCACTGGGTGTGGCCATGGGACATATCGATAATTTCAACTGCGTGCGCCAGGGTGGTTGCTTGCTCATTGGGGTCACAGGTCGGTTTGCTCTCTTGATAGGACCCACCACATCCCACAACGCACTCCAGATCCCTGAGACTCAGCGTGTGCCATCATCCGTAGCCCTATCCCTCCCTGAACCCTGCCTCTGCTACCTCAAATTTGGCAGCTCGGAGCTTGGTCTCAGAATCAACTGTGGGGATATTTTGCACTGGATTCTTTGCGTTCTGTCAGCCAAGCATCTGCTGTGCACTCTTCTAACACTCAGCGCATCACCTTCAATCCCATGTCTCCTGTCCGCTTGAGAGTGTGCGTCCAAGTTAAAGAGAGTTTCACCTTTAGTGCTCCATCAACAGGGCTCAGACCATGCACTGGTATCCATTCCCTGCTTTTCCTTCTCCTGCTTCCAGGTGTTCTGAGGCCTCATCCTGTCTTTGGAAGTAACAGGCCTCTCTTCGGCAAGTGTCCTGTGCCAAGGGCTGGGTGAGTGGATGTTTCCATTGCTGTGTTCATGGGAGCGAGTGAGCGCAGGTTGCACTGCTTCTCTGTCAACTGGGCATCGATGAATCAACACTTTCCAGATACATTTCACAGAAATGTGATTTTTTTTTTATCTCTTTGTTTCTATACAGCCGTGGTGGGAGGGATTGTCCGAAGACTCCAGTTTTGACATTGTGTTGATATCTCATTTGCAGTCTCTAAAAATTTAATAGAATATATATAAATGTTTTGGGAGTTATACGAAAATGAAGTTAGTTTCTGAAACATACTAATTCGACCTAGAAGCCCGACTTGTCAATTTCGGTAACATTTTGTCAGCTCTAAGGAAAACATAGACAGATAGAATGCAAACTAGCAGTCCGAACTTTTAAAGGGGTCATGTCAACTCTTTACTGTTGAAGCCTCCGAAACCAACAGGAACCATGAAATAACTAATGGAAACATGAAATAACCCCCAAGCTTGGATTCACTTGTGCATGTGGTGCCCTTTACTCCCGATGACACCTACTGGTCAATGTTGGCATTTCAAGGTGTAACATCCCTCTCAAGGAAAATACAAGAGGAAACGAACTAAATATATACATTTAGCTTTGAATCCAAAGAACCTAGAGGCATTATAGCTATGAGAAGCCTGCTGCAGCTATGCTAGGCTACTGAGAACCAGGTGTTCTTCTATCAGTGATGAGAACGCTTAATCATCCGATCATGTTGGGTAAAGCACTTGAATGCAACCAAGTCTGCACCCCCATGATCGATTGCCCCCGGGGGCTTGACTCAATTGAAAGACGGTCCACATAAGCTGTGTCTTTCATGTCATTGGCGACTTTTACAGTTCCGTTCACTATCTGACTTCTAATATGTACCTAGACTGTCTTGAAAAACGGAGGCCTAATACAGATTCAAGTTCAGTCAAAGATTCCCCTCACTTACCACACTCCCTTCACCCCAGAGAAGACATGAACCCAGCATTTGCTGACTCTAGCGGAAGGCCATCGTTTCTTTGTGGGAGCTAAGTATTCAATTCCTATCTATTTCATACGAGAGTATTTGACCTTTATGGGGTTCCCTGTTGTTCACAGAGGATGAAGCTAGAGGAACTCTGATTCTAGGAGGGGCTTGCTCTTCTCTTACTGGCTTCATTGCAGCTCAGGTACTGATCCCTCAAAATGGATGCCTGAGTGGAGGGGAGGGAAGAGCAAGTGCTTGATAGCTAGGCCCAAACCTGGGAAAAGGCTTACCTGGGCTTGGTGCACTTTGATCTGAATGGCTTGGAATTGCCCCTTGGGTCGTGTGGATTATCTGACCTCTTTCAAGAACATGAGCGTTTTTATCATCTCTGCCATCTCTTCTCTTTAGACGTCAGAGATCTTGGACCCGTTCTTGGAGCAGAGAATTGAGGAACTTCCTCCAGTCCACGGTGGCCCTCCGTATGTTTCTGCTAGTATCAGCGAGGTTCAATATGTCTCATGAATGCCTTTCGAGCCTGCTATCCTCTACAGCTGTCTCCAGGCCAGTATTCTCTATTGTAGCAGAACATCTCTCATCAATGTGTTCGCATCTCTCCTCAATCCGTGCAGCCATATTTTCGGCCAGCTTCTCTTCGTGTCTCCCATAAAGTCGACTTCAACAGGACTGGGCAAGTCTGAAAGGACCTCGGAGCCTCTCCAGTAAGCTGAAGACAGGCAGATCTTCCACTGTCTGCCCTTTCAGGTTCTGGAAACTGAGCCGTGAACTCAGGTCTTTGGGCAGCAGCAGTATCTCGAACTGACACAGCTTCCCGGACCAAAGACCTAAGCCAAGCTCCACAGAGGGCGGCAGCCCCTCCATCGCACTGATCCACCCACAGAACTCTGCCCGGTTACCTAGGATCCACCAGCCACAACAAGCCTCGCGGTACACACCAACATTCCACCTGGAATCCAACCGCTAACTGCCATCCCCAATGGCTGCTGCATCTTGTCAGTGTTGGGGGAGGGGCTGCATCCGACGAGAGGTTCCTAAGGTAAATGTGATTCTACCCACTAGCGTCCCATGGGCCTTTGTTCTTCCCTCTTTCCTTTTGTTCAGATCTGTATGCACTGTAGCAACGGAGGGAAGAAGTGTGTCCATTTTCAGTTGAATGTTTCACACGTCTTTAAACTTTCTAACAGTTCACAGTACACAGAGACCCACTAAGGGAAACTATTCTTCCTGTAATATGGGCACACCCGCAATACATAGCCGTCGGTTGATTTCTGCTGAAACACCCGCATTCACGGGACATCTATCCATTTGTTTCAAGGGGGCTGAAATTCCTAGGAATGATACAATCCCCAATGTGCACTTTACTGCCTGTCTCTTTTGATCTTAGTACACTTTTGCGGAGCTACTTTTCCTTGTTATAGGCTTGTGCCATTTCTTCTCGACGTAGTGTAGAATATGGCATTCATTCATCCTGTTGGAAGACTTGCAAGTCTATATCACGGACTAGGAATCCATTGGATTCCTAATCGGCATTTGGGTTAGGTCACGATATGCTCATATGAAACAATATTTACGAATATAAATGCACGCCTCTGATTTCCGAATACAGGTGTGCTGAGTACATTCAAGCCGCGATACTGGGTCGATGCGTACTGAATGATCCTTGACATCACCTTGAGTAATTTCTTTTGAATATTCATGTTACCCTACCCTTTTTGTGTGGTTTGTTTGTTTGATTCTTTCTTGGTCTGCTTCTCGTTTGTTTTGCAAACACGTCAGGCCATGCATCTCTCCGTTTGCTTCCAACAGAGAGTCATATAAGCTGACTCCCTTAAGATAGTGCTTCCAATCCCCTATGATTTCCTGCTTCCCTCTCCCATCTTTAGGGTTTTGATGTCCTCCTTGCTTTCTTCTTGTTTCTTCTTTTCCACTCATGCTCTTCTTGCATTTCCAATAAGGGTTTTCTTCTTTCCATTTCATCTTGCTGCTTATCCCTTCAGGGGAGAATTCTCAACCTATCTGTTAGGATAAGTTTCGAACTGCTGAATTCTTTTAAGATTTGCAGGTCTGTGGCATTCTCTTGCTCTGCTGTTATTAGTAATGGTGGTCATGTGGCATAGGCTACCCTAGATGGCAGCATTTTGCCATTCAAGCTATGGTCTATGTCCTGGCACTCCTCCCTGTCCTGCAATATTGCTGCTGAGATAGCAGCTGAAACCCCTCTGGAGGTTCTCTTGTGACTATGTTGCTTTCCTCCAGGCGCATTTTAAATCACTGGGATGCTCATGAACTTTGTTGATTTGGATCATACAGCTGCTGCTAAGTCTATTGGGATTCCACCTCTTTTGGACGCTGTGTACTTCCTGAATTCGCCTAGATGATTCTATCTTGGCTTTCAGCAAGTTTCAGTCTGATTTTTCTACACATAACTTTTCAAACATTGTTTGTTTCTTTATCTCTTGCTTTTCCATCTGGGACTCTTTCGAATTTTAGTCTTTCATGCCTCTCATAAACCAGGATTCAACAGTGATGTTTTCATTGGTTTGCACTTGCTTTCCTATGTGTGCTTCTGACCGAGGGATGTCTGTTCCCCTGTCTTCAAAGTCATTCACGCATCCCTCTGCAATATCTAGTCTGCTTAGGACGGAATGTTAGCCCTGATATTTTCTCATCCACTGAGTTTTCTGATATTATTTGGCTCGTCTTTAGGCTTTCTCTTCCCCTTTTCTGGTATTCTGCCTTTTGTGATTCTGAGACACTGTTGTTCTTCAGTGTTTCCCTCACCTCCATTTTCAATACTTGCTCTGGAGAGCGTTTTGCAGTCTAGTTGTCTGAAAGCTTATCTTTAGGGCCTTCAATCTCTTTGGAACTGAAAATGGTACTTCCTTTTCCTTTTACTGTATTTCTTCATCTCTACTGGTCAGGTAATTTCAGGTATCTAATGTAGACTTCTAGGGCTTGGTTAAGTGAAAAGTTTAGACTCTTGGCTCTACACAATTGCATGGGATTTCTGTGAGGACAAATTTTCCTAGACATTGATGCCATGTCCTGTTCCTGTGTGTGTTGTCTGGTCTATCTCCAATTGCTGGTGTTGCCTTTGTTGTGATGAATGCCCCATACTATTTCAATTAGGATAACCTCATTTTGATTACGCTTATCTCACAAATCTGAAAGAGCACAGGACACTTCCTCTGGTGGAAATGGAGCTTCTAAAGGTTCTCAGCTCTGCATTCTACTCTATGTTATTTTGGAGTGTTTCTAGAAGAGCAGAGTGTGAGTGCGCTTGTGCTTTGTAGTGCCACGGGAATGTCCCACTGAAACCAGTTCTTCCAAGAGCTTCTCTGTCTACAGAAACACCAGTGGAAGCATATCTATGGATGTCACACATCAGGGCCTGCTGGAATGATCCCGCAGCCCGAACTTGGTGTCCTCGCTGCCGAACCGTGCCGGTGCCATCCAAAATGTAGCATCCGCTTTTGAGCGATAAACTGAAGGAAATCCTTCCTCTTCTCACGCTGTGGTCTTGGACCACACTTCCTTGTCCTCTCATCCTTGTGGCACGGGTGCACGAAGGCAACCACAGAGCTGTTGCACATCCTGTGCCTCAAACCAAACCATAATCACAGCCCAGGTTATGAATGTAGCAGATCCTAAGGCTTTTCATTCTGAATTCAAACCCAAGGCCCCCTGGATCCCTCAGACCCGATGCACAATATCTCTGATTCAGCCCCACACATGCTCTATTGGCAAAAAGACCAAATTGGTCTCTGGTCCTGCAGATGCACTGGGTGTGGCCATGGGACATATCGATAATTTCAACTGCGTGCGCCAGGGTGGTTGCTTGCTCATTGGGGTCACAGGTCGGTTTGCTCTCTTGATAGGACCCACCACATCCCACAACGCACTCCAGATCCCTGAGACTCAGCGTGTGCCATCATCCGTAGCCCTATCCCTCCCTGAACCCTGCCTCTGCTACCTCAAATTTGGCAGCTCGGAGCTTGGTCTCAGAATCAACTGTGGGGATATTTTGCACTGGATTCTTTGCGTTCTGTCAGCCAAGCATCTGCTGTGCACTCTTCTAACACTCAGCGCATCACCTTCAATCCCATGTCTCCTGTCCGCTTGAGAGTGTGCGTCCAAGTTAAAGAGAGTTTCACCTTTACTGCTCCATCAACAGGGCTCAGACCATGCACTGGTATCCATTCCCTGCTTTTCCTTCTCCTGCTTCCAGGTGTTCTGAGGCCTCATCCTGTCTTTGGAAGTAACAGGCCTCTCTTCGGCAAGTGTCCTGTGCCAAGGGCTGGGTGAGTGGATGTTTCCATTGCTGTGTTCATGGGAGCGAGTGAGCGCAGGTTGCACTGCTTCTCTGTCAACTGGGCATCGATGAATCAACACTTTCCAGATACATTTCACAGAAATGTGATTTTTTTTTTATCTCTTTGTTTCTATACAGCCGTGGTGGGAGGGATTGTCCGAAGACTCCAGTTTTGACATTGTGTTGATATCTCATTTGCAGTCTCTAAAAATTTAATAGAATATATATAAATGTTTTGGGAGTTATACGAAAATGAAGTTAGTTTCTGAAACATACTAAATCGACCTAGAAGCCAGACTTGTCAATTTCGGTAACATTTTGTCAGCTCTAAGGAAAACATAGACAGATAGAATGCAAACTAGCAGTCCGAACTTTTAAAGGGGTCATGTCAACTCTTTACTGTTGAAGCCTCCGAAACCAACAGGAACCATGAAATAACTAATGGAAACATGAAATAACCCCCAAGCTTGGATTCACTTGTGCATGTGGTGCCCTTTACTCCCGATGACACCTACTGGTCAATGTTGGCATTTCAAGGTGTAACATCCCTCTCAAGGAAAATACAAGAGGAAACGAACTAAATATATACATTTAGCTTTGAATCCAAAGAACCTAGAGGCATTATAGCTATGAGAAGCCTGCTGCAGCTATGCTAGGCTACTGAGAACCAGGTGTTCTTCTATCAGTGATGAGAACGCTTAATCATCCGATCATGTTGGGTAAAGCACTTGAATGCAACCAAGTCTGCACCCCCATGATCGATTGCCCCCGGGGGCTTGACTCAATTGAAAGACGGTCCACATAAGCTGTGTCTTTCATGTCATTGGCGACTTTTACAGTTCCGTTCACTATCTGACTTCTAATATGTACCTAGACTGTCTTGAAAAACGGAGGCCTAATACAGATTCAAGTTCAGTCAAAGATTCCCCTCACTTACCACACTCCCTTCACCCCAGAGAAGACATGAACCCAGCATTTGCTGACTCTAGCGGAAGGCCATCGTTTCTTTGTGGGAGCTAAGTATTCAATTCCTATCTATTTCATACGAGAGTATTTGACCTTTATGGGGTTCCCTGTTGTTCACAGAGGATGAAGCTAGAGGAACTCTGATTCTAGGAGGGGCTTGCTCTTCTCTTACTGGCTTCATTGCAGCTCAGGTACTGATCCCTCAAAATGGATGCCTGAGTGGAGGGGAGGGAAGAGCAAGTGCTTGATAGCTAGGCCCAAACCTGGGAAAAGGCTTACCTGGGCTTGGTGCACTTTGACCTGAATGGCTTGGAATTGCCCCTTGGGTCGTGTGGATTATCTGACCTCTTTCAAGAACATGAGCGTTTTTATCATCTCTGCCATCTCTTCTCTTTAGACGTCAGAGATCTTGGACCCGTTCTTGGAGCAGAGAATTGAGGAACTTCCTCCAGTCCACGGTGGCCCTCCGTATGTTTCTGCTAGTATCAGCGAGGTTCAATATGTCTCATGAATGCCTTTCGAGCCTGCTATCCTCTACAGCTGTCTCCAGGCCAGTATTCTCTATTGTAGCAGAACATCTCTCATCAATGTGTTCGCATCTCTCCTCAATCCGTGCAGCCATATTTTCGGCCAGCTTCTCTTCGTGTCTCCCATAAAGTCGACTTCAACAGGACTGGGCAAGTCTGAAAGGACCTCGGAGCCTCTCCAGTAAGCTGAAGACAGGCAGATCTTCCACTGTCTGCCCTTTCAGGTTCTGGAAACTGAGCCGTGAACTCAGGTCTTTGGGCAGCAGCAGTATCTCGAACTGACACAGCTTCCCGGACCAAAGACCTAAGCCAAGCTCCACAGAGGGCGGCAGCCCCTCCATCGCACTGATCCACCCACAGAACTCTGCCCGGTTACCTAGGATCCACCAGCCACAACAAGCCTCGCGGTACACACCAACATTCCACCTGGAATCCAACCGCTAACTGCCATCCCCAATGGCTGCTGCATCTTGTCAGTGTTGGGGGAGGGGCTGCATCCGACGAGAGGTTCCTAAGGTAAATGTGATTCTACCCACTAGCGTCCCATGGGCCTTTGTTCTTCCCTCTTTCCTTTTGTTCAGATCTGTATGCACTGTAGCAACGGAGGGAAGAAGTGTGTCCATTTTCAGTTGAATGTTTCACACGTCTTTAAACTTTCTAACAGTTCACAGTACACAGAGACCCACTAAGGGAAACTATTCTTCCTGTAATATGGGCACACCCGCAATACATAGCCGTCGGTTGATTTCTGCTGAAACACCCGCATTCACGGGACATCTATCCATTTGTTTCAAGGGGGCTGAAATTCCTAGGAATGATACAATCCCCAATGTGCACTTTACTGCCTGTCTCTTTTGATCTTAGTACACTTTTGCGGAGCTACTTTTCCTTGTTATAGGCTTGTGCCATTTCTTCTCGACGTAGTGTAGAATATGGCATTCATTCATCCTGTTGGAAGACTTGCAAGTCTATATCACGGACTAGGAATCCATTGGA